>NC_136057.1:1265847796-1267047796 GCF_964261635.1 Lissotriton helveticus | reverse complement strand
AATTTTACATTGCATGCCCAAATTATGTTAATCAATGGGCTCAGATAAACGTTGAACAGAATTGGGCTGATGGCAGACCCTTGAGGAACACCATGGCGGATCTTGGAAATGGCAGATGGAATTGGAGGAAGAGCCACTGCCTCACACCTGCCAGAAAGATAAGTTCAAAACCAATCCAGGGCAGTGCCCACTATTCCTACCTCCTCTAGACGGGTCAGCAAGATGCTATGGTTGACTGTGTCAAAAGCGGCAGAAAGGTCGAGCAGAATAAGAATCGCCGATTGTCCCCTGTCTGCCAGTTGACGGAGATTGTCCAGCATGGTCACCAGGGCAGTCTCTGTTCCGTGTGGAAGCCAAATTGTACGTCCTCCAGCTTGTTGTTAAGTTCGAGGAACTGTGACAGAGATTTGCTGACCAGTCATTCAAGGTTCTTCACTGGGTAAGGTAGGAGAGAGTTGGGCCGATAACTTCCCGGGCTGGTGGGAGAGTGACCTTCTTCAGGAGTGGCGTAACCACGGCCTGTTTCCAGCCAGATGGTACAATCCCACTGGATAATGATTGATTGCAAATCAGCCAGAGTCTAGGAAAGAGTTCTAAGGCGGATTCCTTCCAATGGAAGGGGATCCAGTGGGGAAAAAGAAGAGATACTCAAGGCAATCCTGCCAAATTCCTCCTCCAAAGTAAGCTCAAAATGATCTAAGAGACTCAAAATGGCAGTCCCTTCATCAGTCGGTCTATCTACACAAAGTGCCTTTTCTACATCATTGGGTGAGGCTGCTATTTCACTGGTCATATCTTCACCCCTGCATAATTCTCCTCCACTGACCTAGAAATATCAAAAACCCCTTTGAATGCAAACGTTGGGGAACACATTGCCTTTCCTAATATCCCCTTCCAGTCCCTACTCAGGAAGCTCCCAGCTTCCCTGTTGGCTGGTGCTCTTCTGCTGGGGAGAAACCGTCGAGAAATTGACCTGATGGTGATTAGTCCATTCCACTGGGAGCACCTTCACATGTCCGGTGACCCTTTCCTCACTAAAGATTAAGTCAAGAGTAGGGGGCCTATGTGTGTAGGCCCTTTCACCCCTTGTAATAGGCCTAGGCTTTCGCAGGGTTGGAAAAAGTAGTTATAACCTGTATCTGAAGTCCCGTTTGGCCATAGGTTGAAGTCCCCTACAATAAGCAATCTAGAGTGGGTGAGAGCCATGTTATTGAGAACGTCAGTCAGCACCTGCAATTTGGGTGGACTGACTGCCCCAGGGAGTCTGTAACAGACTATGCCATCCAATAAATGCCCCCTGGGATCCTTTAAGGAAAACCCTAAAAGCTCAAACCCCTCCACTGCATCGATATCCAAAGGGACAAAGTCCCACCTTTCTTTGAACAGGATACCAACCCCACCTCCTCTGCCTGTGGCTCTTGGTTTATGGAATATCTTATAGCCAGGGGGACACGCCAATCCTGGTTTGAGTGGCTGTGTGGAAGGATTTGCTGTAGGACCCACCAGTTTACAGGTAGCTGTAGTGCCCAGAAGGGATTCAAAAGTGTCCACTGACCCTCCATGTATGTTCAGTAGGGTGGGGGAATCACCAAGGATGTCTTTGGGAGGGTAATAATCCCCTTGAGTACCTGGGATGATAAAATGTCCAAGGGGAGAGGGTCATTGCTTTTTTTATTCTCAAAAAGAAAATCCTGCTTTGCGATTTTCTATTTGAAAATTGAAAATACATTGAAAGTGTGCCTTATGGCTCTGTCATGTGGACGTAGCCGTGCTGTATAGTGTCAATGCATTGACAGAAACTGCCATGATGACAGTTCCTGCCAAAATAATCAATCAATCACCATTTGTAGAGTGCAGCACTGTCACTCCTGGGGGGGATCTGGGTGTTGGGGTGCAAGGTCTCAGTTGAAGAGTCAGGTCATGAGGAAATAGTAGGAAGAGGGAAGAAACAAGCAGAAAAAGGCAAAACAGAGTGCAGAAAAGTGAGCAGCCGGAAAAGGCAGATGTGGGAAAACGAGGCAGCATCTGTGAGGCCTGCACAAATAACATGACTACATTTGTCCTTCACTGGGAACCAAACACCCAATTGTTGCACCTGACTCTCAGAGGGTAGTGTTGCAGAGCAGTCTGAGGCTTACTCAAGGGAGGTGGTGTGGGCTAGTAATCGACATTTGCATGTGCGCAGAAATAACACTCAATAATTGATTGTCCAGTCTGTACTTTGCTTAATAAAAGTAAGAATACATTTATTAAACACACACTACTCAATACTATGCACCAATTTACAAATATACATAAGCTGTTAGAATTACTTTGTGACATTGTATAACATCTCCACCACTCCCACAGTGGGGGTGGGGTCTAGTATCACCACTCCCATGTATGCACATCCTCTTGCCCCCAATGCAGTTAGTTGACAATATCCTGGAGTGAGGGCCCTGCGCTTTGGCACCATCCCAGTGGCGACCTACTGCATTATCTCAACAAGCATTTAAAATAGGTAAGCCTACCTTGGTGACACATAACCCTGACTGAGCATTTCCTACTGACCACGAAGTATATACCTCTACATGTTAAGGGCTAGCAGTCTGGCGTCTTCACCTAAGCACAGCAGCAAGAATCCATGTTTTAAAATCCCTTTAGAATGACAGTACTCATCACATTTGTGGATCATTAGAATGCATTGCAAATACAGCCCCTAAAGCCATCACAGATGAAATCACAGGATGACGCATATACAGTCAGACACCCTAGCAGGAATGTCTGGCAAGATAACCCCACTTTGCTTATGACATCACCTTACACAGGTACTTCACATTGCACATGTGACCTTCAGTCCCTCTAAAAGAAATAACAGTTAGTAAATGCATTTCTGGTGCAATTACATCTCTTCATCTCCAACTCAGCCCTTCACTCCTTGATGCACTTCCCAATACACCATCAGCTGTAGAACAAAAGTTCCAGCCCAAAAGGTGTTAAATGCTGGCTGAGCCTGAGCCCTCGAGGGGTTATTCTTTTCAAGTCCCCATGTGACTTAGGGAGGGACTGCTCTTCGTGCTGGGGGAGACTGCGCTTCTCCAGCAGCTCCCCCAGCACCTTTGCACTCACTTGGTGGTGACCCCGTTCTCCTGGGGTCACCACAAACAGAGAAGATACTGCATTCCCTTGCAGGCCAGTCAGGGCCTGCAAGGCATTATGGAGCGCTTCTGCCATTTTCTTGAATATTGGGTGAGCGGCTATCCCGCTGTGTGGGGGAGAGCTGCGCTTGTGGTGCTGGTGGTCCTCTGCCACGTTCTCACCTCGGTGGGGGGCCTGGTCCCACCTGGCCCCCAAGGTGAGTATTTCATGTGTATGGGGGAGCTCACCCCAGGCCGCTCTTCATTTCGCGGGGCCCGGTCCCACCCTGGCCCCCTGCACTACCACTTCATCTCTTCCTTGTGGGGGTTCCGGTCCCACCCGGGACCCCCCCCAGGCCCACACGTTGGAGGGCAGCCCGGGGAGCCCACCCCCGCATGGCGGTACCTTCACAGGGTGCGAGATGGCGCACCCCAACTTCACTTCGGGCCTCGGAGTTGGGATTCCGGGCCCCCGGAGACCTCTTCCCGGGGGCGAGATGGCACCCCTTCCTTTTACTTCTCATTGGGGGGAGCCCCCGGGACACCGGGGCACATCATGGACCCGTGGTGGAGCCCTACGTGCTTCGTCATCTGCCCCTCCAGCGGTCAAAGGCCGCCTACCTTCTGGGGGCATATCTCGACACCCAGGAGACCGATTTTGATGTTCATGGCCTCTTCTTGCTCCTGGTGGCGCTCCTCAGCCACTGGGAGCACACTCTTTTGCCATCTGGGTCTCACAGAGGGGGGATCCAGCAGGGAGCTGTCTTCACTGGCTCTATGTGCCTTTTGGCTGGCTCTCCTCCTGCACCTCTCTCCTGCTTGCGCAGAGGGCCAGGCTGCTGCACACTGGTCCTGGACTCCTCTCCTGGCGCTGTTCAGGATTCTGGATCAGGCAGGGGGTTTCTCCTTCCAACTGCCCATAGCGCCAGGCTCCAGCACTCTCTGCCTCAGCAGACCACACCCCAGAGAGAGCTTCTCTTCCTGTGCAAGCACTTTTTATAAGTTAAGTAGGGGCCTGGCAGGAAGTCTCTGTTTGTCCTATCAAACAGCGACACATCACTCCACTGCCCCTACTCCCTCCTTCCTGCCCAGCCTCTGGGTTTGTTCAAAATGGCATTGTCGAGGGGGCGTGGCTTGCAGCCAAGCATGGCGGCGGCTTAGAGGATTAGCTCCGTGACCAGAGCGGCCTCTCCGACCATCCGACCTGCCATCCGACACACTCTTTGTATCTTGCGGGGAGCGCCTGAAGCCCGAGGCCGGGCGGGCTTGAATGCTGCAACTCCGGTGCAGATCCGACACCGGGTGACCGATTGCGCACTGGAGATCTGCGCGGCCTGAGCGGTGATCCGAAGCCGGGGAAGCGAGTCTTGAGCTGCCCCGACCGGAAGTGCGGGGAGTGGGGACTGGCCGGACAGGAAGCGCCCGCACGAAGAGCAGCGGAGCAGCGCCGGACGAGTGCAGCCGAAGGGACGGCCAGGCCGCCGCTGCGACTCTACCACCTGTCGCGCCTGACCCCTATTGAGTTCTACACAATTTGCTGATGAGCAGCGAGGGGCAGGGTGAGCGGCGCCGCCGGACCAACGTAGTACCGGGGCTTGAGACCTGAGGCCCCCGGAGAGTGCGGACCCTCCCAAGCGGGGCGACCAGACAGGGGGTGTGAGGGCTCACTGCTGGGGGACGAGCCCCCCCCTTTTTTTTTGGAACAATTAACAGACCTTTCCCGATATCTCCGTCAAGGGGAGCGAGACTAGCGGAACTGCCCACCCGCGTGGAGATAAGGAGCGAGGGAGTGCCAGAGGAGCGAGAGCTTGGGAGACAGGAGCGGTGGGAGCCCAACGGGCAACGTCTGGTGACTTTGGTGGGGCCAACGCAGGGGAAGTACTTTACCGATAGCCCTCTACCCAGTGTACGTGACGTCTTGGGCTGCCTCACACATTGTCCCCCCATTGGGCACCGGAACCAGAAAGGACCTCAAGTCACAGGGCTGAACCAAGGGGCGCAAGACCGCGATATTACCGAGATTGCGACGCCGGAAAAAGACTTAACTAACACACGCAGCAATCGCCAGAGTGATGGCCGGGAAAGGTTCCAGAGGGAATGCGTCGCAGACCCGCCTCGAGAAGTATGCATACAACAAGGGTGCATCCTCCCCAACTGAAAGCAGGCCACCCGGCAAACAAATGGTGGAAGGGGCTAGCGGGGGTCCTAAGGCGACGCTGGATGATGTGATGCGCACTTTGCAACAGGTGCAAGCCACGGTGGGCTCCATTTCCACGGAGATTACATTCCTGAGAGCGGATCTGCATAAAGTTTCGGAAAAGGTGGGCTCGCTAGAGGTCGTATCTAAATCATTGGTGGAGGATGTGTCGGAGCTGCAGACGGCGATGGAACGCGTCACGGCAGAGAACAAAGCGCTGAAAGACAAGCTGGACGACCAGAAAGGGCGGTCAAGACGCAACAACGTCAGGATTTTGGGAGTTCCGGAATCGGAAGGCACGGAAGCGACGGACTTATTTGTTGAAGAACTAATTAAAACCGAACTGAAGCCCAAGGGTCTATCGACGTTCTTTTCAGTGGAGAGAGCGCACAGAGTACCGGGGGGCAGACCACGGCTGGGAGCACCTCCTAGACCCATTCTGGCGCGCATGTTCAACTTCCGAGACAGGGACGCCGTATTGCAGGCGGCACGGAGATCCCCTCCGATCAAGATACAGAACGCGACGATTGCTTTCTTTCCGGATTACACCGCGGAGGTCGTGCGCCGAAGGAAGACGTTCTTGGATGTTAAAAGGGAACTGCGCTCCCGAGAAATTCCGTATTCTATGATCTTTCCGGCCAAGCTGCGAATAGTAACGGAAAACAAGACTTGGTTCTTTGACAATCCTGAGGTGGCGAGAGAATGGCTTGATGGGTGGAGGCCAGCCGCCCAGCACCGTAGAGGAAGCAGAAAAAAGGGTGACCAGGCAGAGAAGGGCCGTGCGGGCTCGTCGACCCCTGACCGCACAGACAGAGAACGGTCGGTTGAGTCGGGCAGACTGGAAGATGTTTCTGCGCCAGAATAATGATCACCCGGTGGATACAAGTAGATGGACATGAGAAACTGCGGCATGAGCGCCTGCCCCTGGATATCGGGTGAAGGGCCCCCCGAGGAGAGTATGAGGGGCCGCAGGTCGTGGGGCACTCCTCCCCTCAACGAGCAAGTATCAAGTTTTCTTTAGGGACTAAGCACTCTGCTAGGTTGGGGAGGCGGGCAGTTTTGGGTCCGTTTGGCATGAGGGCAGGGAGGGGGGATGTTCAAGATGGGACGAGTTTTAAGGTTTACACCTCATTGCAGGTGACGTTGTTTGTTGTTATGTTATTTCAGACTGTAGGGACCTCGATACAGGGGGTGGATGTATGTTTCACGCAAGATGAAGGGACACAACGCAAGATAGCTTTGCGCAAAGACACTGTCTTCTCCCGCCATATACATAGGGGTTTCACGGTGGCGGTCAGGTTGGCCGCGCCCCGAATTGCACCATGGTACATAACACACGAGCAGACGCTACGGGGGTAGACCTCCACCAGCAGGCACAGGTGGCTCCGCTGCAACTTATGACTTGGAATGTAAGAGGTCTGGGGGACAAAATCAAGAGGGGCTTAGTGATACAGGGCATCAAGAGGGCTGCACCAGCACTGGTGCTATTGCAGGAAACGCACTTGGTGGGCACTGCTAGTCAGGCACTAAATAGGAAGGGATACCACATGGTGGTGCATTCGGACTTCACTTCGGGCTCGAGAGGGACAGGGATTCTGCTGCGTAGGTCGTCCCCGTTCCTGCTCACCTCCACAAAAACGGACGATCAGGGCAGATTTGCGGCAGCGTGGGGCCAGTGGGAGGGCAAACCACTAACCATAGTATCGGTCTACATTCCCCCAGCCTTACACAGCGTAGCGCTTCCTGCGTTGGGGAAGTTCCTACTGGAGCTCCCAGAGGGGGACATGGTCGTGGGGGGTGACTTTAATGCGGTAATGCACAGCGCACAAGACAGATTTCCGATGCGGCAGAATGCCCCGGCCACCTCCCGTTTCAGTGAATTTGTGGATTCGCAGGGATTGGTAGATTTGTGGCGAACCATGCACCCCAGTGAGCAACAATATACATACTACTCAGCGACACATAACAGCCTCTCGCGCATTGACTACTTTTTCACTTTAGGGGAGGGCCATCTCAGCGTAGATGCAGTTCAAATCAAACCAAGGGGTATCTCTGACCATTCTCCCTTAACACTCACGCTATCATGTCCGGAACGGGTGTATAGACGGCTGTATCAGATACGCCCGGGATACTTAGCAGTCCCAGCGATAAAAAAGGAACTGAAAAAGGCAACCCATAACTATTTCGCGGACAACGTGGACTCAGTAGACTCCCCCACTACCCTTTGGGAAGCATATAAAACGGTTCTCAGGGGTCAAGCGATATCAACTATCGGTGGGTACAGACGCACACAGGAACTAGAAGCCGCACACTTAGAGCTCCGCCTGGCTGAGGCAAACGCGGCACACATGGAGGATCCATCACCCGACACCCTACATTCCCTCCGGTTAAGGCAACAACTCCACACTGATCACCTCAAGAAGAGGGCTCTGGAACACATAACGGCTACAACGCAGACAATATATGAGGTGGGGGACAAGGCAAGTAAGCTCCTGGCGTGGCTGGAAAAGAAGGGGGGAGGGGCAAGGAGTATATTGCAACTGGCAGACAGGGATGGAAAGCTGCACACGCGACCAGCGGTGATAGTGGACCTGCTGGCGGATCACTTTCAGGAGGTGTATACCCCTGTAGATAGGGTCACGGAGGAGATGGCGGAGGCAGCGTTGCGCGGGGTGCCGACACCGACCTTGTCACAAGACGCAGTGGATGACCTTGAATCCGACTTCACAGTGGAGGAAATTCAGGGTGCCATAAACGTGATAAACTCGGGGAAAGCAATGGGCCCCAACGGTGTCCCGGTTGAATGGTGCAAAGTGATGTCGGACACACTAAGCCCACACCTGTTGGCTATGTACAATGACAGTCTGGCCAAGGGGGTGCTGCCTCATGATCAACGACAGGCCATCATTGTGGCGATCCCGAAACCTGGCAAACCGCCAGAGGACTGTGGTTCCTACCGCCCGATCTCCCTCCTCAATATTGAGGCTAAAATATTAGCGAAGCTCCTAGCCACCAGATTGATGCCCCGCCTCGCCCAGCTCATTCACCCAGACCAATCAGGCTTCATGCCACATAGAAGCACAGCTATGAACCTCCGGCGAATCCATGGTGCAATGGCCCGTGCATCGCTGTTGACTACACCGACGGTCATTCTATCCCTGGATGCTAGAATGGCATTTGATATGGTAGAATGGGGCTACCTTCTTGCGGTACTGGCCCATATGGGCTTTGGCCCCAAGTATATAGCCTGGGTGCGACTTCTATATACCAATCCAGTGGCACGAGTGACGGCGAATGGACATGTCTCCCGTGAGATACCTCTGAGCAGGGGGACGCGGCAGGGATGCCCGCTCTCACCACTACTCTTTGCGTTAGCCCTAGAACCGCTGGCGGTGACACTCAGGGCCACGACAATGTTGCGGGGGATCGCGTGGGGAGGGGGATGGGAAGACAGGGTTTCCCTGTACGCTGACGATATGTTAGTATACCTTACGGACCCTGATAAAGGAATCCCTGCGTTACTCGCAATTTGTGAGGCGCACGGGCGGACATCGGGATATAGGATAAACTGGACCAAGTCTGTCATGTACGTATTGCGGGGTCCCTCCCCCACGCTGCCGACTGACTGCCCCTTACTATCGGCGGGCTCCTCCTTTAAATACCTGGGTATACACGTCACTCGTGACGACACAGTCTTCTACGCGAAAAACTTACTGCCCCCATTGACTAGACTGAAAGGAGACGTCAGACACTGGAAGACCCTTCCACTGACGCTGTTAGGCAGGGCGGCGCTATTCAAAATGCTAGCGCTACCTCGCTTCCTGTATGTGTTGGAGAATGCCCCTAGCGTAGTACCTGCAGGTTATATCCGACAGGTGACAGCAGTAGTGAATAGCCTACTGTGGGACGAGCACCCGCCCCGAATAGCGCATGTTAAGCTCACGAGAGGCTGGTACGATGGAGGGATAGCCTTGCCTCACCTGCAACTCTATTACTGGGCGGCGCAATTGAAAGTTGTTAATCACTGGATTCATGCCCCACAGAACGACCCTGCTTACATGGCGGACAGGCATCAACTAGGTATGCCGGGTCTGCTGGCGCCGCTGTATCATAGAGGAAAGGCGACTAAGCTCCTAGGGCCGACGAAACACACAGCGACTCTCTGGCACAGCGCGCAGGCGAAGCTTAAATGGAGGGGAGTCATAACGAGAATGACACCCTTGTGGGACACCAGAGCGCTTGGCAACCTGAGGCAGTCCAAAGGATTTGATGCATGGGACAACATAGGGATATCAACGGTAGGTGACATGTGGGCGGAGGGTGGTGTGATCCCATTTACACAACTGCAACAGACCTATCAACTAGGCCCCACTGAATCGTATCGCTATATCCAAATTCGACACGCACTCATGGCAGCAATACCAGCGGGGACTGCGGTACCGGAGTCCTCGCCGTTGGAAGACAGATTGTTAACGGATTTTATGCACACGGGCGCCACCTCCCTCACGTACCGTAAGATTCTACATAACCTGCCAGACCCCTTGATCAAATTGCGAGAAAAATGGGTGGAAGAGTTGGGGGACATGGATGAAACTGAATGGAACGAGGCGCTGGCTTCCCCCAGAGAGGCGGGCATCTCGGCGAGATTCCGTCTGGTCCAATTGAAGGTACTCCACCGCATATACTTCACTAGGACAACTTTATACAAGCTGCACAGAACTGATAATCCACTATGTCTGAGGGGATGTGGTGGGGAGGGTACCTTCTTACACACACTCTGGGAGTGCCCGAAAATTGCAGAATACTGGAGGCGCATAGTGCGTACCATCTCGCAGACGCTTGCCGCAACGCTGGTGCCGGAACCCCGTATGGCCCTGCTACACATATGGGGCCCGACAGACATCACACGACAAGGGAGGATGTGGACGACGGTGTGTTGCATGGTGGCAAAGCGGGATATAGCACAAAAGTGGGGGGTAGCGGGGACACCTACACTAGATCAGTGGTGCAAGAACATGGATAAGATTATGGTGACTGAAAGGGCGGTATATAAAAAGAGGGCTAATCCACGCAAATGGAATGCAGTCTGGACACCCTGGAATAAATACAGGGGAGACATATGTGACCCTCTAACGGAAGATGAAGAAGATAGTTCAGATGGGGAGGACTCGGATGAATGAAGGTGATGAATGTGCGCGCAGGGGACTTCTTAGAGACCTGAAATGACGGGACAGTCTCCTGAATGGAAGTACTTACACTCGGGTCCAACACGAAGGGAGGTGCGGGAACACAGATATACCGGGCATATATACGGGGCGAAGCGATCGGTTGTATTCCACTGTACTGTATCAAAAGTTTAGTTTGGTTTATGAAATACAAAAGTGAGAGCCTTTAATTCGTAGGTTGATACTTCTTTGACTGTATAAAATAATCCGATACCGTTGCTGCCGGACCGCTGGTTGTCGGCTGAATAGCTGTGTATTAGAAAGTATAAATGTGACTCGCAATGAAGCCGGCCTCCGGGTTGTAGGCGGAATGATGTACTAATGTCAAAGGTTAATAAAACTCTTACGAACCAAAAAAAAAAAAAAAAATGGCATTGTCCAGGGTCTCTTGCCACATGGTCTCTGAAAAAGCCCCTCCCTCCCATGCTGACTTCCCTCCTTGGTGCAGCCTGGCGCCTGGCACCTAGTGATACCTGCTTTTGGATGAGCCCGTAGCCCCACCCATCTTCTCTTCGTGGAGAGGAGGCCTTAGCTTGTGGAAGAAAGGTTATCAATCCATCCTGCTGAGGTCAGCCCTCAGCCAGGTCCTGGTTATGACTCAGAGAAATGTGACATTTCTGGATGACCTAAAAGCAGTACAAATATGACTTTGGACTCTGCAGAATACTCCTCCTCACATCCGTTACAGTGGACTTTAGTGCATGTCTGGAATCTATAGGCCTTGTGAAACTTACTCTAGCCCATGGGCTCCACCCCCCCATAGGGGAATAATGAAGTGAAAACAGTAAAACACACTGACTTTCCCTGGCATGTACCTTCCCAGTGTATAAAGCCTATTCCATGTCACCACCCAATTCTGCATAAGTCCTGCCACACCATTTACTTTGTAGCTGCTCCTGGACTGTGCACGCTAGGAATCTACCCTGCGCAGCCCTTACACATATGCACATGCATGTACACCTGTGTCTGCATGTAACCAGCCGGGTGTCCCTTACTCCAGCTGCTGCGCAGTGGCTTGGTCAAGCCAGGGGGACACCAGTAAAATCCCCATGCAGTCTCTTTCATTATGAGTTTACTGTGGGTGAGTTCCAACTTACGAGGCTCCCCCACAGTAAAAGCTCAACAATTAGGTGCCCAAAAAGCGAAAAATCCGGGCGTCCGATAGTGTCAGAACCACCCTCTAACAGCAGAACAGAGGGCAGAAGAATGAGCAAGCAGAAGAAGCAAAACAGAGGGCAGAGGGCAGAAACACAAACAGAAAAAGCCGATCAGAGCAGAAGAGGGCAAAACAGAGGTCAAAACAGTGGGCAATATAAGAGATGTCCACTGGGGTAGCAGAAACCTCTAAATGTGGAGTGTGGTTACTCTGTCAGTGTGACGGAGTAAACACACTGAAAATCAGTCCCTCAGTCACTGGTAATTTCTAGGACTGCTCCTCAATCCATTGTTTTTACTGCCCAGTAGTCCACCTCAGAAAAGAACCAGCCATATGCAATTTAGACTTAGTCCTGCTCTAACAGGGACCTTCCATTGGAACTGCCAAATGCTTTCCTCTCTGAACAGGCAAACAAGCGACGAAGACTAAGATAGCTGTCATTAGTGTGGTATAGCTTGAGTCCTGTGGCACTGTGAGCGCAGGACTCTTGACTGGGTGTCTAGGCATACCCGTCACCATTAGAATGTTGCACTGTGGAAAACTAAACAGTGATGGGTGGAATGCTTCACTTATTCCCAGTCACTGGAAATTACTCAGACCACAGTCTAGCCCATCTTTGTTTTGCCTGCCATGCCACTTCAGACAGAAACCAGCCATATGCCAGTTAGCACTGGTCTTGATATAACAGGGGCTGTACATTGGAACTGCCCGAGCAGCTCTCCATTGAAAAGGAACACAAGCGACACCAGTTAAACCTTATCAGTGTGGCATAGTCAGTATGAGACTCATGTCTGTACATACCAGTGTCACTGAGGAAAACAAAAAATTGATGGTTGGAATTAATCCCTGCCATTGTTAGTTACTCAGGCTGCATATTTTCCTGCCCACTATTCCACCTGACATGAACCAGCCATGAGCAAATCAGCCTTGGTCCAGCTTGAACTGCCAGGCCAGGTCCCCTCTGAACAGGAACAGTAGCAACCACAGACCACTTTCAAACCAGCCTAGCCTATCAGTGGGATATTGCTTGAGTGTTTTAACACATTGAGCACAGGACCCATGTCTGTTCTTACTCGTCACACTTATGGCATTGCACTGAGGAAAATAAAAAAGTGATGGGTGGAATGATTGAATTCATATCTGCCACTGGTAATCACTCAGGCCGTGTACCAGTCTATTTTGCTTCTTTTTTTTGCAGAATCACAGCTCATTTGCATATGACTTAAGAGAAATGGTGGTTCATTATTCCCCCATTGGGAGCAAACTACCCAGTAAAACGTTCCTTCTTTTTCTGCTGTGGCACATTGTCTAATGATCAAAAACGTAAACTGTAGTAAAATATTTCCAGTAGCTAAGCTGGAATTTCCACTGGGTCCATACCAAAAACCTTCTCATAACATTACATAACACACATTATTTTGTCATTTGAATGAATAACAATAACATTCCTTCAACTATTTTTTTCAGTGATCTTTTGGAGTTTTGCAGTTCAGTACTTTGGCTCAAACACTTCGGTTCTAATAGATATGACCTTCAAACATGCCCTGCGCGCACCTTTCTGGCCCTTGAACAGGATGTACCCAACTCTCTTCTTACCACAGCGTTCTTCACCTTGGGGAGTTTGCATCAAACAATGGAAAAAAGTCTTTGCCTTTGACCATGATGGACTCTTGCTACCTGAGCCATTTGCTACCAGCTCCCTTGACCAGAGAATCCACATTTGCTTTTAGCCCAAAATCCAGAGTCAGACAAGGACAGAAAAGAGGCCCAAACACCAAAATAAAAGTCGCCACGATTAGCATATTGGCTAAAAAAAAGTAGCACACATTTGCAAGTCAGGGCAGTTTTAAACTTGTAAAGACAAGCTGTATATGTGTTATGCAAAGCAAAGCAGGCCTTGTGATTTTGTGCTTGCTGCAGGCAATGTTTGTGGTAATATCATAGCACTAAAAAACAGCCGGACAGACCATAAAACAGGCTCACACCAGCCCACAACAGTCAAAATAACAGTCCTTTGGGCACTGCCAGATTGCTCTCTAGTCCAACCCAACCCTGCCAGACCCCATGCCCCCACAGCCTGTTGATCGCATCCCTTGGCCATATGCAAAGGGCACAAGACGCAGGATGCAATGGGAAATTGGTGTAGGCAGAGCACAAGTCAGGGATACACGTGAGTAGATGGCGTCCACCCATTATTTTCACAGGGTGGACACCGTCCACCCTGCCAAGCAGTTTACCTCACTAAAGTATACTGAATTCGTTCCATTGTAGGTTTCAGACACCAGGACACTTTCATCAGCGCCTGCATGTTGTCTGCTTTTGTTCCGAGAAACAACAGGTAGGCAGGGAGGGAGCTTTCTAATTTTGAATTCCTGCTGGCCCAAGACAGAGGCTAAAGTTAGGGGGCCCTCAGGTCTCCTTTTGTTGGAATATACTGGCTGGGATCTCTCTGGAGATTTATACCTTAATGCAGTGGAGGGGAAACAGAGGCACACAGCTTATCACTTCACACTTAAGAGAGGCATGCTTTTAACGTTGTTCAGTCCCAGTATGCAAGATATATGCATGCACTCTAAGAATATCAAAGGTGTTGGTCTGTCGCTGCATGTACACAAATAATGACTGAAATATCACTATTTTGTTTCATTTCTTTTATGGCATTACTGATCCCAGTGCAGGGTGTCAGAGCACTTTACATCACACTTACACATTATACATTGACAATAAATCATACAAGGGTGTAAATTAATTAACAAGATATTTGACATAAGACAGTGAGGTCTACAAGGTGTCGGAGTCACATGTCTTTCATACCTCACTGTGCTATATTTGAAGGATTCCAATGTATTAGCTGCAAGCAACAAAAGGATCTTTGCTTTAAAAGCAGTAACCCACTTACCTAGCAACACAAAATAAAAATCTGCCATCTGCATTTTACATGATGTGCTTTGCAGGAGACACATTAATCCTCCATTCTATCTTAATTCAGATCTGGGACTAGACAAAACACAGATCTCTCCAGCAAATATGTTAACCTCCATAGTTATCTTACCATTATTATTATTCCCTGTGATTTACTGGGCACACAAAGATCTCTACAGCTGGTGCCATAACCCAATGAGATATTCTAAAATGCAGACTTTGCAACCAATTAAGCAGAACAGATTTACTGACACATTTCTCCTTGCTGCCAATTTTATTTTGGCAGAGTTTTTAAAAACTGAATGTATATATATATATGGCGAGGCCCAGATTTTGTGTCGGGGTTGGGTTACTATTTTGGCACAACCTCAGCGCGAAATCTCACTTGATCTCGTAATGTACTCAAAAGTACTTGTGATAGAACATATGTCTGAGGTGTTAAGATCTGATGTCACTTCTTGTGATGTCACTCGCTGTGAGGTCATGGGTTGTGATGGCGCTTCCTGTAATGTCACTTTCAATTATGTCATTTGCAATGTCTCAAACCTTGATATCATGTGCCATGATGTCACTTGCATACTGCCTAACTTGGTTAGTTATCACACTTTCTTTTAGGATTTGTACCCTGGGTGTAGGTATTTGTCTTTGGCTCAGCACTGCACCTAGCCTGTCATCCCTGACAGTCTCCTGTGCATAGATTTTATTGCAAGAGGAGCACATTGCACCCAGCCTTCAGCCTTGCAACGTGACAATGTCTAGTGGCTAAAGAGCAGACATCACAACCTGGAGGCCTAGGTACTAATAGCAGTTTCAGTTTTTGATTTAAAATTGTACCTTCTGGGCAAGTCACTTTATCTCCCCCGCCTAAAGACAAGAAAATCGTAACTTTGTAAGATGCAATTGTAAGCTAATGTAATGAAATTTAAGAAAATGAGTAAATCCCCACTTGGAAGATAGGTTTTTGTATTGTCACTCAACTCCTCCCCACCCCCCATATTTAATGTACAGCTCTCCAGCATGGTCTGCGGGATACCAATTCATACAGCACTGATGTTTTTAAAAGCTTGCAAACCTTAATATGCAGTTTATAAAAATGCTGTCATCAACTTAATGAGCATTTTGAGTTGCTTTCAGTCAGTAAACTTCACAAAAGATATTTAGGGCTAATGGAGTCACTTTCATTGTAAGTCTGTAATAGAATGGTACAATGACACCCAGAACTCAGGGCCTCGTTTATGGCATTTTGGCGTAGGGTAGTGCAGCAAGGCACCTTTCTGTGCTGCTCTATGGCAAAGTAAAATAGCAGGATTGCACACTATTTAAGCAATTCAGTGCATTCCTGTCTGTTCCGCTGGCACCATTTTAGCAGCCTAGCGCCAGCATGGGCACCCTTGCGCCAAGGGTGCCTCTGTTGCAGGCAGGATTGTTTTTGTGCAGGAAGGGGCACCTTCCTGCACAAAATCAATCCTACATGGAGTTTTCCTCTTCTTATGTGTGCTGCGGAATGTAGCACACCTGGAAAGAGGAACAAGCATTTACAATGCAATGGTTTCGCCTTTGCAAAAGTTAGAGCTATTGGCATTGCTCATGACATTATTTTTATTTATGTTTTTTTTTAAACATAAATAAATGGCATTGTCATTTACAATGCCAATAGCAGGGCAGGAGAGCAAGCACAAGCAACGAGGGGGCAGGACAGCAAGCACAAGCAATGAGGATGGGGGGAGGGGGGGAGCAAGCACGAGCAACGGGGGGCAGGGGAGCAAGCACAGCCAGGGGGCAGGGAAGCAAGCACAGCCAGGGGGCAGGGAAGCAAGCACAGCCAGGGGGGAGGGACGCAAGCACAGCTAGGAGGCAGTGAAGCAAGCACAGGACGGGCTGCAACTCTGCCTGGGCTGCCGCCATTCTCACTGCCTGCATCTGTTGGTACACCTGAGTGAGACCATACTTAATACATTCCTCCACTGACACACTTGAGTGAGACAACCCTGAATGCATGAATCCACTGTCATATCAAATCTTTGAGTAAATCAGCTATAGACGGATCCTAACTTGAACAGACCCCTGGGGTAGCCAGATGCTGTGATTGACATGTGGAAGCAATAAGATATGGCAGATTTAGTGAGACTGGCAGCCTGCATTGTACCTGCAATCGTCCTTGCATGCTGCACACACAGGCTCCCTGAAGCCAGGGTTCATTCCTCCAGTCTGTGGTATACATCCACAGAAATGTACATTCAGATGACAGTCGCGACAACCTGTCTCATTCACTGTTCAAAAAGATTACTTGTCACTTGAAGCAACTGTGGAGTGGGAGGCAACATAACGGTGTGGCATTTCACATTACTGGCAAATAAGCCTGTAAACCATGTGAAACATACTAAACGAACACCAACTGCATCAAAAGCGGTGCCTGCTTCCAGGAGTCAGTGGTTTGGCATCAAGACACCACCTGGTACCAATCATTTTATGCAAACACACTTTCGACGCATCCGAATAAACTTCGACCATTATAAAGCAAGGATTATAAAGCAAGGAGAGAGTGCTTCACAGCTCACACATCATAACACATACAAAAAAAAAGAGTCCAGATAGATAGAGACACAGCGTAAAGGCAGATTGAGAGATAGACTAGAAGGTTGGACAAGCATGCAGGCAGATGGGTAAACAGGTTTTTGGACATAAGAAACAGAGAGACAGGCAGATATAAAGGCACACAATTGACATGCTGGCATATAGGTAGGTAGGGAAATAAGGAGGGACAGAGGCAGTCAGAAAATAGTCAGACAGGGAAAGAAGTAGGCCATAGGAAGACAGACAGACAGACAGACAGACAGATGGAGACAGAGGGACATGGAGACGGGAACGAAGACAGACACAAGGAGAGAGGGACTGACAGGTAAACAGGCAGCTATATATACAGGTAAGGAGACAAGCAGGTATGTAGGCTAGCACTTCAGTTAAATATACCGACAGACAGCCAAGTACGATGCATCTAGATAGACAGGCAGACAGACAAGCAGACTTAAAGGCAACTAGACAGGAAAAACATATTGGCATATATGTAGGTAATGCAGCGGGCAGGTAGAAAGACACGTAGCCCTTAGTCAGCCAGGCAGTGAGTTAGAAAGACAGAAGGGCAGACACACTCAATCTACAGAGTAAGCTATGGGCAGACAGGTACACAGAATACCGACAGATTGCACCCTGCGCCCAGCTCCTCGTGTAAGTGCCTTATAAACACTGAAGCCCGAGCGATGCGGTTGTGACAGGCCAGAGCTGCACTCGGACCCTGCGATGTACACATCTCAGCCACCACTCGCACACACTGGAAACAGGGCGGGGCCACTTAGTTAACAATGATTTCCCATCTGTTCGTCATTTACACCACAGGCTAAGCGCAAGACTCCCAACCAAATTCGATTAGTCGTGCGAGGCAGAAAATACTCGATAGACTACCCCCCACTGTGACCAGAAGCAGCAGCAGACTAGGAGCACAGCCGGCGACTGCACAGTACTATCCTCCGTGCATACTCCGACCCCCAACCTGGCCCAGTCGGAGGACACATCCCCTGTCCAGAAAACAGTAACCAAACACAGCCCCGGGGCAGAATCATCACGACTGGAACCCATGGTGCACTATGACCTCCCCCCCCCCAAAACAACACACAGGCCATGCCCCCCCACCATTCCTGAATACAATGTGTGTTATTGAACCTCAGTGCACACCCTTTCCCTCAGTGCTTCCTGAGTGCTCACGGCCGACCTTCCCTCAGAACACATTTCTGCCCTGGGCACCTACTGTAAACCCCTTTGTGTAAATAGGAAAATGGTCCTCGTGGCACACGCCCTGAGTGCACAATACACCCGTCAGGTGAGGGACATCAAAGCAATGAGGCATCTAGATATCCACCCTCCACTCTATGAGCTCTTGGTGCACGCTCTGGTCTTCAATGCGGACTCGGGCCAGAGCTGCCCTCAGTACACGCTCTGCCTCCGGCCTAAGCTCGGCCAGGAGCCGGGCCTGAAGAACCCAGCACGGGGGCAGGTGGGTGCAGCAGTACAGTGGGAAGGAAACGAGTGCACGGGGGAGAGAAGAGGAGGGGAAAACACTGCACGAAACCTGCAGCGAGAGAGAAAAGCAAGAGAGATGGACCCGAAGGGAAATCAATACCCAACAAGCATTTACAAGTGGGACACGGACAGCGGGAGGGGGCGGGAATGGGCACAAGGACAGGGGGAGGGGGGGGCGGGAAGGCAAGAAAAACAAAGCACTCACCTGTACTTCTTCCGGCGGCCGTGGTCGGCATGGAATGATGAAAACAAACACATAAAAAAAAAAAAAACTCCGCCCACCGCCACAATACCGATTTGAGAGGGAAGAAATCGCAGGAACGCCCACGAATCTGGTCCGTGAATGACGGACAGATCTCTGTTCCAATGGCTAGCCTCCATTTATGGAGCTAGCCAATGGAACAGAGGGCGGATTCCCAAGCCACTCTAGTAAAACATAAGGTTTTCCGCCTGCGCGAAAAAGCTGCGCAGTGCGCAGCTTTCGCTTAGGCAAAACCTAAAAAGTAACATATTTCTCCTTGTTACGTCTCACCTCTGGAGGCGTATGGATTTGACGCTTTCCCAGGTTTACATCACTTTATAAATATGGGGCAGAGTCAAATTCCATGGGTCTCGCATGGGAAACCCCACCGCAATGCCCATGGAATGCCCCCCGGGCTCAGAGTAAGGCGACGCAGTGATTAGCTCTGCGTCGCCTTACTCATGATTTATGAGGCCACTCAAACCCACGCAGGGTGGCTTTTTGTTGTTTTGTGTGGCTTCATAAACCTTCATGAGAGCCCAGGACTCTCATAAATAAGACCCTTGGTGTACCTTAATATAAGGTCCACAACACACGGGATTGTCACCTGTCTGGTTTGACACAGACATAACTGGTATTTTACTGTTCCTGCCTGTACAAAAAAATCCCTAAAAGTTGGTATGTTTTCCCTCATCAGTATACACACTTTAAACAGTAAGGGGCATATTTACAAGCCCTTTGTGCCGCTTTTGCGCTGCCGTTGTGTCACTTTTGTGACGCAGCGGCGGCGCAAAAGATGCACCAAGGTGCGGGGTATTTACAACGTGATGCATCTGGGAGATGCGTCACGTTGTAAAGCTCTGCGTCAAAATGGGGCTTTCCTGCGCAGGGGGTGGGCGTTCCGGCGCAGGAACGCCTCCTGAAAGTGGCTGAGTGAAATCTACAAGATTTCACTCAGTCATTTTGGTGCCCATGCTGCATCAAAACCCTGCGCCTGCTTGAAGCAGGCGTAAGGATTGACGCAGCATTGGAATAATAGGGCCCCCGAGCATTGCTGGAGCTGCGTCGTGCTTGCGATGCAACTCCTGCAATGCGACACTTTTACGGCACAGATGCATCACGCATCTGTGCCGTTTTTGCCACATGGTGCGCCGCATTGTAAATGCAGCGCAACCATGTTGGCGTAGGCATGGCGCACAATAAGTGGCGCATCCCTGCTGATATGCAGGGATGCGCCACTTATTGTAAATATGCCCCTAAATGTTGTAAGAAAACATTTCAAAATGTGTTCTGCATCTGCCCCAATGACCCCTGATTGATAACTAAAGTAAACAAAGACTGAAACAACACGTTGAAAATAAACAAAATATGCGGGCCTTTGCAGAATCTTAAAACTTGAACAGCTGGCTGGTATTTTTCCCTGGGAAAGGTGGCAGCCCTGGTTACAAATGTACAAATGTGGACCACAAGAGGCCTTTTCACTCCAATGAGATGTTCCCCTTCTCCCCATTCCCTTTGTTGCCACCTGGTCCCTGTATATTTTTGTGCACCCTGGGTTTCACAGTCCTACCGTGATCATTCATTTGTTTCGTGCCAACATTTACTCATTGCAATCATTATTTTTGTGTAGTCTTACTGATCTTAGTTATATTTTTTGTGAAGTGCTAGGGCATGCAATATTCTTTTAAGCATGTAGCTCTTCCATGGTTCGTGGACTAGTTTTCTGCCCATTTTCTGTTGTGCATTTTTTGTGTGTAATTTCCAACATTTTCAAGCCCTCTGGGATGTTCCCTAGTGCTGTCTGGGGGTAAGGTGTGATACCCTGACACCCTTTGTTGCATCTTCTTTCTTCAGCTCCACAAGGTCCAGATTTAGTAACATTATGCATCATGGTTGTACCACTTTTGTGGCGCAGCCATGACGCAAATACTAGTAGATATTTACAAAGCCATGCAAGCAGCGATTTGTAACACCTTGCGTTACATTTCATTCTGCGAGGAGCTCCATGGGTAGAAAATGGACGTTCCCATGCATCCGCCTGTGGATGTTATGCAATCCCAGATTTGTAAAGGTTTGTAAAACTTGGGATTGCGTGAAATCACTTTTTATTTCTTCTTTTTATGTGTGCAGCTATCTGCAGCACCCATAGAAAAAAGAAAATGCCTCGAGAGATTGTTTTCGTGCAGGAAGTTATACCTTCCTGCACAAAAATAATTCTCCTTGTACCGCAAGCCCCCTTGCACTGCGTTGGCACTATGCCGCCTGAAGGTTTGTGGGTGGTTTGCAAAGCATCTAAATCATGTGCCCACGGATACAACAGCGTTTGCAGTATATGAATAATTACTTTTTATCGTTCAGAAATGTTTTTCAGGTTGTGAAAGATGCCTGATGGAAAAAACAGACAGACATCTTAGCTAATCAAAGGCTTTCTTAATTTAAAACTAGATTCACACCAAACCTTTTCCAAGGATCAGCTATATAAAAATATGAATTCCCAAATATTCTTGTGAAGTACGTCTTCAATAGTGCAAAAACTACTATACATATTTCCATCAATTGTGGATACGCATACAGTAACAGCTGACCTTATTTGTCACCATATAGCTTTTCAACATCTGACCATATTTTACTATATACGCCAAGCACAGGACATTTCTTTCCACACTGCTGCGGCGTTATGTTTGCTGTAGGTTATTCCTCAAAGATGTCAGGTACGTGTATGTGTCAGATTGTTGCCAGGTATGTAAGTCTCTCTGTTTACAGAGGTATCACCTGTGACATAATGTAACAATGGCTAGGGGGGGGGGAGATGTTTCCATTGATGAATCAACAATGCCTGGCAACCCACCAAAAACACAACAGACTTAAATGAAACATCTGATTATCGTAGGAGCATTGTTAGAAGCAAGACTGAGTAAACAGGCAGTGTTGACTAAGCCACTCTTAGCCAACAGATCTCTATACCAGCGGTCTCCACTCAATCATAAGATAAGTGCTTAGGAGCCTTTGTCATTCACTAGGGCAAGCGCAAGTCCCTCATGAGATGTAATTAAGGTTTTGAACATTGATAATTGATCCTGGAAGGATCGCAGTCATGCGCGGAATCAACAAGGCATTGGAAGGCTCTGAAAATGAGATACATCCAGAACCACTTTGTACAACAATTCCTTGCCTTTATACATTCTCTTCACTAACTCTTTATTACACCTTTGTAAGCTCTCGAAAACTCATCTGTTTTCTTCTATCTAATTTTCTCCTTTCTTTCTAGAACCAGGACATCCTGTTCCCGGGTAACAGTGTGCTTTGTAAATCTTGCAATCAACCGGACAGTCAATCACCACATTGTGGCTTCATGGCCCTTCTACAAAACCTCAAATGCTTCATGGAAACCATGGCTGGAGTATATCAGCGCTAGATGAGAGCTTGACCTTGGCCATCACATGGACACGGGCAATAGTGAGTGCCATAAGGATGTTGTATTAGTCGTAGCCTCTAATGAAGGCAATGATGAGTTTGAAAAGATTTGGAGGTGAATCTGCGAGGGGCCAATGAGACCAAGAATAACATTGTGGTCCCCAAGCTGAGGCTATATATCCCAAACAGTGGGCTGTCTGTTAGTGGCACCTAGGTCTTAGTAATCTGTCATGAAATATATGTGTAAGTCCCCATTTATAAGAATGCCTCTCTTATTCATTCATATTTCAGCCCAGAGACATGATAGCCCACCCAGTATTGATGCCCATTGATGACTAGGGGCATGAAGAGTGAACCTGCCCCTCTTACAGGGCATTATACCTGCTTATTCACTCTGCTTGGCTTTGAGCAGCATGCAGGAGGGAGGTGCTTGTCTGAGTCCTGCATATTTTTGCAGGTTCTGGAGGATCGCTTCATTCTACGTGGTGAATATCTAGCATGCAAGTGTGAAAAGCTAGGATTGAAATTATGCGACCATCCTGATATGTATTTTATATCTGCTTGTATTAACACATGTGAAATAGTTTCTTTACCTGCTCGAAGTACTATCTAACACCTATGCATTATTGCACATTATCACACATTTTAAAATGGCAGACATTTTGTAATTCACATTTCAGCACACTGCACATAAAGCCTTACTGTAAGCATAACCTCATTTTGAAGTTGGTATAGACAAGCAAGAACTGCAGATTTATTGAATTCATCGTTCTGTCATACCCCACTGTATCTTTCTACCAAGGTCCTTCATGCTTCTTCCTATGTGAGGAGCAAGGCACCTGCTCGTAGGTGTCTATTTTGAGTGATAGTTTAGACATGTATTTTCCCTCCATTTACTACATTTGAAAAAAAGTTTGAAAGCAGTGTGCTGAATTTAGCATTATCTGCTCTGCTTGTTCAAACGGCGAAGCACTGGTCCATTGACATTGAGAATCGCACTTAGAATATTGTTGATGCTGGGGCATGGTTTGGATGGCAAGGAGGGAGCACTCGTAGGTCTTGAGCTCCCGACCCCCAAGTCGAACAAACAGCGATAGCAACGGCGGAGGAGCTGGGTGTGAGACACCGGACACAGCAAAATTCGTATGAAGGCAGGCTGCCCGCGGACACAACACCGGCAGTACAAAATGAGCAACGGAAAAAAAGGAACGAGACAAACAAGCTCGGTACGAGAGGGAAGGAGGTGCAAGATGGCAGCGGAGAACCGCGAGCGGGCTAGCAGACAATAGCAGCTACAGCGCACGCCGGACAAAAGAAGGAAGCACCAAGGCAGCAGAAGCACATCCCTGGGGGCGAGGCAGGCAGCCAAGAGCGAGGACAAAAAACAACTCGGGAAAGCGATCGGGGAGGGGAACAGATCTCCTCCTCAGGAACGAAACCGAAGCCAACAAGGAGACGCCATCTTGCAAAGCGGGGACATGCGCCACACTGATGCTCCCGCCCCAAAGAGAAGCGGCACACCGGCACCCCCCAGCGAGCGAGTGAGTAAACCCGCCACCGCAGACCCGGGAAAAAAAACAACGCGGCGGCCCACAAGCGAAAGGAAGGTGAGGCGGGGGCAAGTGCGACTGCGGATCGAGAGGCACAGACCACAGAGAGCACAGAGAGGGGGTCAGCGCAGTGCGCAGCGACGGTGGGGAAGACTCAGTAGCAAGTTTTAAAGGAGCAGAAAGTAACATCAAGCAGCGGCCACGCCAAGCCGGGAGTTACAAACGGAAAACGATAAACGAAACAAGCGGCGGCCATCTTGGGGGAGGCACAACAGCACCAGGGGCGGCCATCTTAGGAGGGAGAAAATGTCGGAAGGAGAAACGGCTAAGGCGAAACAACACAAAAGCCCCCAAGCAAGCACGAGCGACGAATTAGCACCAGCAATACTCCCCAGGGTGCGCTGCAACAACCAACCCCACGCTAAGGCAGACCGCGCATCAAGTCAGTCGGGAACAAACGAGGGCTGGTGAGAGCGCGAAGGGAGGAGAAAACGGCCATGGAAAAAAAAAAGAGGAAAAATAAGGCACAGACAAGCACCACAAGCGGACTCTAGCCGGAGCACAGAGAAGGGGAAAGCAGCCACTCCCTTAACAAGGGTGCCACAAACGAGCGGCAGCCATCGTGAGAAGGGCACATACCAACAGAACAAGGCGGCCATTTTGAGGCGGAGCGGAAGCGGAAGCAAAACGAGCAAACGAGAAGGAACCATAAAACTCTACATCCCAGACAGCAAAACAAACGAAGGCAAGGGCCCAGCAGACGCGGGGGGTGGGGGGCCGAGAAGATCGCCAGTGTGGGACGCCTGTGCACGGTTGCAGAAGGCAAACAACACCAAAACAAGCACATCAGCGCACTACATAGCAGGCGCATAGCTCTGGAAGAGGCGGCATCACACCAACAACCCAGGTGTTAAGCACCCCAAAGAGCAGGTCGCGGCAAAGCCAGGACGGCAAAAAGCAAATACATACAGACCGGGCCAAGGCAAGGAAGCACCCACAGACCAGCAACTGTAAGGGAACTGGCGGAGACTAAGACAAAGACCAGAAATAGAACAGTAACAGAGCCAAGTGCTTTCGAGACACATCCCTACTATCAAAGACTGCCAACCCAAGCAGAACCGGAAGCCCCGTCAAGCAACAAAGAGCAGGAAGGGCCACATCGCACCAAATTAGGAGAGGGTTTGAAACAATGGCAGGCAAGGACGATAAAAAGATCACCAACGACCCCAAAAAGAGCAGGAACGAATACCCGGAGTCCAATCACGATGGAGATACTCCTGAAGAAAATAACAGAGGGCAACGACTTGGCAAAAGCTACAAAAAAAATAGTAGACAACATCCATGGAGCTAATAGCCATAAGGGCAGCACAAAGCAAAGCTGAGGGCAGAATAGATGAGGCGGAGAAAAGAGTCAGTAACCTGGAAGACCTCACAAGAGTAACTCACAAAGACCTGGGCATCGTGATCAGGAAAACGAATACCCTGGAAAGGATCCAGGCAGAATATGACGAGAAGAGCAGGAAGGGGAACATAAGGCTATTAGGAGTCCCAGAAGGAGAAGAGGACACCCCAGGAGCTTGTGCGGCAATGCTGGAGAACCTCCTACCCAAAATCACAGGACTAACTTTTGAGAGACCTTTTGAAATCGAAAAGGCATATAGAATCCCGGCGAGGAGGACCCAAAACAGCAACAGCCCGAGACCCATCATATGCAAGCCACTCAGAGGCAATCAGACAGACGCTATCTTTGCCATAGCCAGGAAAGGCCAACTGATGCTTATGGACGGCCAAAAAATAATGATAACGCAAGACTACTCCAAGCTGACAGTAGAAACTAGAAAAGGCTTCCTGGCCCTACGGGACAAAATGAGAAGAGACAACATCACCTTTGGCTTCGCCGGACCAGCCAGAATGAAAATAACAGACAGGAACAACACACTCATTTTCGACAACCCCAACGAGCTAAAAAGATACCTAAAAGGTCCGGAGCCAGAGAGCATGGAGTCAAAAAGCCCGGGAGCAAAAAGAAGAGCCTCATCGGACGCGGGGGAAGGCGGAGATGTATAAAGCCTAAATAGACGAGAAAACAACGGAACACTCGCACAAGCCCAGGAATGTTATACCTGCGCAGCCTTTTGTACTCAATCAACGTATCTACCTCAAGGGAGAAAGAAGACACCGCAAACGCCTTGAGCTGAGTCGCAGCTAGCACAAGGAGGAATCGCAACTGTATCTACCTCAGTCTCCTCAGGGAAATACTAGCGCAACACACAATGCCAAACAGAACTTTAAGCCACAAGCAACGACGAAATAGAAGGAAGTGCACAGATCAACTACCTCAGAACAAGGCAGCAAGCAGATATCCTTTATTGCAGTGGTTCTTTTGTTTTTTTTGCTGTTTCTCGCTTCCTTTTGAAGGAGGAATACTAAATAACACTATGCAAGTACAAGTGGGACAGGGGCCTCTACAGCCTCCTCAGTAAATATACAGACTTGGGGGGAGGGAGAAAAAGGGACTCTTGCTGTCACACGCTCACATTTCTAAATGCGGGGGGGAGGGGGGGGGGACGGGAGCGGGGGGAGGGGGGCGAAGGGGAGAATGGGAGAGCACGAACAATCACCACAGTACAGAAGCATGTTTTACTTTCTATATATGTCTTTACTATCTCTATTTTCCTACCTATACCCGCCTCATCTACCCACAGCACAAGGGGGGTCTGCCCAACGAACAAAGCAGCTCGACGGGACCCACAGTAGGCTTAAGCACGCCACCTGACGAACTACGCACAAGAAGCGACAAAAAAGAACCACCATGACAGCGCCGACAAAACCCCAACTATCACAAACCAAGCAAACACCAAATCTTAAGGTGGTGTCCCTAAACGCCAAAGGCCTCAATCACCCTGTAAAACGCAGGAAAACACTCGACTACCTGGCAAAGCTGAAAGGAGACATCTACATACTACAAGAAACCAGACTTTCACAGGAAGAGGTCTCACAACTGAAAGCGAGGTGGATAGGGGAAGTCCACTGCTCTCCAGCCACACTCAAGAGACGGGGAGTAGTAACAATAATCAGCAAAAAAGCCAACATGACTGCGAAAGCCACGTAAGCAGACGAGGAAGGCAGAATACTAGTGACAAGTCTGGGAAGAGGAGAGGAGACAATACACGTGGCCAACATATACGGGCCAAACTCGGACGACAAAGAATTCTGGGAGAAGACCACCACTAGACTATCGGAAATCCCACAGGACGACCTTCTCCTCGTGACGGGGGACACGAACCAGGTCATGAACCAAGCAATGGACAGACACCCACACAGGATAAGCCACGACACCCACAACCCAAACATTCTGAAGAACCTATGCACCAAGCTCCACCTCACGGACCCGTGGAGACTGCAGCATCCTGACGCACGTGAATACAGCTTCTTCTCCCACCCACACAACTCCTACAGCAGAATTGACTACATCCTAATGTCCAAAAAATACTCCCACCTGATCGATCACACCGAAATAGCACCCATAACCATCTCAGACCATGCACACATCACACTTTCAATGAGCGGAAGACACAATGAACATGCAGCCAGCAGACGGAGACTAAATGACGACATCCTGCAAAACGCGAGCAACATTAAAGAAATTGAAGAGGCCATAAAGGAATACCTAGACATCAACGACAACGGCGATGTGGGAAAGTACACCATCTGGGACGCACTAAAGGCAACCATTAGGGGGAAGCTCATCAACATCAAGTCCAGAATGAACAGGGGCAGAAACAAGAAAATACAAGAACTGGAAGATCAGATAGGAAGCCTAGAGAAAGGTCACTGCGCGAACTTATCAGACAAAAACACCTTAACAGACCTAACAAAGAAAAAATACGAGCTGAACAAAATACTGAGCGAAAGAGCAGGCACCTGGATGAACAAATTCAAGGCCATAAACCTATGCTCAGCCAACAAAGCGGGGAAACAACTGGCCTCGTACCTGAAAGCAAAGCAGAGACAACACGCAATCGCAGCCATAACGGACAAAAACAACAAAACACAAACAACGAACAAAGGTATCCTAGAGGTCTTCAGACAGTTCTACCAAGAACTATACAGTGCGGACAAGAACCTAGAAGACGATGGGAGGGAGATCCTACTCCACAGAATCAACCTGCCCACACTCTCAGATGAGCAAAGAGAGACACTCGAAGAGAACATTACAGACGGTGAGATCGATGCAGCAGTTAACCAGCTGAAGCCAAACAAAGCCCCAGGCCCAGATGGATACACCGCAGCCTTCTACAAGAGATTCCTCTGCCAACTGAGACCGACCATGGCAAGAACGTACACACACTGCATCCAGGGAGGCAGAATGACGGAGTCTATGGCAGAAGCCAATATCATTGTAATCCCCAAGGAAGGGAAAAACCCACAATTTCCGCAAAACTACAGACCTATATCACTCATCAACGTAGACTGCAAAATATACGCAAAAATACTGGCAAATAGACTGAACAGGGCGCTACCAACACTCATACACAACGCACAGGTGGGCTACATCAAAAACAGACTTTCACAGGACAACACACGACTGCTCAGCCACCTCATCAACCAAACAACGCACAGAACAGAACAGGCAGTCATGATAGCACTCGATGCGGAGAAGGCCTTCAACAGAGTATCCTGGCCCTTCCTAGATGCATGCATGCAGAAATTTGGCCTGGGCACTAAATACAGGACAATGGTCATGGCCCTGTATAACAAACCGAGAGCCAGAGTCGTGGTGAATGGGGGCGCATCAGAAGCTTTGACACTAGAAAGAGGCACGAGGCAAGGCTGCCCCCTATCACCCGGACTCTTCCTGCTAGCACTCGAACCACTGCTAGCCATGATAAGGGACAACAAGAACATATCTGGCGTCACAATCAAAGACAAGATGGTGAAACTGGCTGCATACGCAGACGACATCCTCATCACCACCACAAAACCCACGACATCAATCTCAGCCCTAATGGACACCATAAGAGAATATGCAGCCGCCTCAGGATACAAGCTTAACAAAGACAAATCTGAATGCAAGCCAATGAACGTACACACCACAAGAACTGTGCTGGGGCAATCAGGCCTAGCATGGCAAACAAAACCACTCAAATACCTGGGGCTACTGTTTGGGAGGGACCTAAAAGACACCGTAGAGCACAACAAGGAAGCAACCTTAAGGAAAATAAAAGAGAGACTAGACCTCTGGTCGCCCAAATACATCAGCTGGTGGGGCAGGGTGGAAACAATCAAGATGATTGTAACGCCGGTGGTAAACTATACACTCAGCATGCTCCCCCTAGCCATGACGGAAAACTTCCACAAGAAGCTCGACAAATTATAGAACAAATTCCTATGGAGAGACAAAAGACCAAGAATAAGCCTACAGAAACTGAGACTGACAAAAAACCTGCGTGGGCTAAACTTAATGAACTTCAAACACTTCCAAACAGCCTGCCTGGCCAAACAAAGTCACTTCTGGATCACCCAAGACTACGAACCAGAGTGGCTGAAGGTAGAGAGGAACATTTTGGAAGGACTAAACCCGATAGCACTACTCACTGCAAACAAACATCCCCTTAGACTAAACCCTATCATCAGACACACCAAAGAGGCCCTCGTGAAGGTAGACAAACTTATGGGTCAACGCATCAGAGGAACAAACTGGGAGTCAATCTGGCACAACTCGAAGATACTCTACCAGACCAAAGTTCTCGACAACGAACTCTGGATAAAAAGTGGAATCACAACCCCAAACCAGCTAGAAACGAAGAACACCCCACTCACCTTTCAAAACCTCCAACAGCTCCACAGTCTCCCAGATATAGAGCTGTACACATTCCTAAAAATAAAGACGGCCATAACAAGGACGAACTTAAGCAAAACACCACCAACGATAATCAAATACATGGACAACCTCAATGCCACAGGCCACCGCACAGCAAAAATATACACTCTACTAATCCCCAAAAATCCACGCTGAATAAAAAAGTGATGAACACCTGGGAGGAACTAGCGGGAAGACACCTGAATGACGAAGAAAAAAGCACACTATGGAAATCAGCCACAACCAACAAAGTCACACCACAACTGGCGCAAACGAAATTTTGGATCCTCCACAGAGCCTACTGGACCCCCGCAAGGCTCCACAAAACAGGCATAAGGAACACAGGAACATGCTGGAATTGCGAAAAAGAGAACGGTAGCCTGGAACACCTCATCTTTGAATGCCAAAAAGTCAGGAACTTCTGGAAGAAGGTAAACAACCTCATCAACGACGTGTTGCGCAAAGACATACCAATCACCTTCGCTGATCTGGCCACAGGTTTCATGGCACACAGCCTGGAAAACAAAGAGGAAAGGGATCTAGTTGACATCCTACTAACAGCGGCAGTTAAAATCATATTAACAAACTGGAAAAACACTGCCAAAGCCACCTTCAAAAACTGGCTCAACTGGGTCACCTTCCTCAGAGGCGCGGACAACATCAAAGGCAAATACTCAAAAGAATATAACGCCTAAAATGGCACGTGGGAAGCCCTTGATGCACATCTCGAACAAGCCTGACCACCCCCCCCCTTCTCTCTCCTTTCTTATTTTGGTCGGGGGGACACCGTGCACAAGGAATGTTAAACCCGTACATACCCCCCCTCTTTGTTTTTGCTTTCTTTTTTTTGTACTGTCTGTATCCGCTGATATGCATATCTATATTTTAATAAAAAATTTGGGAAATAGAGAATATTTTTGATGCTTGCTACATGTTTACATTAAATATGTATTGGACTTCTATAAGCTTTCATGGGTTTCTGTTTTCTTTCACAATGTATTAAAGTTTGTTTAAGGACTCATTGGGTGGCTATTGAACGCCAGATGTCTGCTGTGACAGCCATGGACCTGCTATTCTTTTTGCAGACAGAGATATGAGGCCACATTCTGTCAGGCATGAGTTCAAGAAAATAGGTTTAGACACACTTTAAACCCCTTAGAGGTTTTGGTTTTCTCCCACCTGTTTTTGAATCTCTACAGTGAATGAGAGTTTCACTGAGTCCAACTCACAGTAAGCACTGCTAAAATAGGCTTGAGTGCTAACAGTCAGTGTATGCCTTTTAAAACATACGGTTGGATGCTGTGTAGCTGAGGTAAGAGGCTCTTCACTGTTTACACGAGACAACATATGTGCACATGTGTACTCCCATGTGTGGGTTGATGAGTGTTACTGTTGTCTAACTCAGCCCAGTACACAAGTACCCCAGAGGTAGCGCGTCACCGATGGGACCTGTAATAAACTGGCTTTGACTTTACTGACTTGCTAACTTAACTGGCTATCCAAAAATAAGTGTTCCCATTTTTTCTTGTCTATAATGTGCGTCTATAGTGTTCACTGTAAGTCTGTAGTGCTTTACTGCATTCACAGCTAGGTGAACACCGCCCCAAAATATCATGTTCTCATTATCTCAACTTAGGGGAAACGTCATTTGGCTAAAATGTCTTGAGTGCAAATATATTACTTTGGCTATATTTGTACTTCTTCATGGTCCTTGGATTTTGCAGTATTTTCTTATCAGTCCTAAGGAGACATGGGCTTTGAGCTACCCTGATGGGCCAAGTAAATTATTTTGCTGACCAGAAGATAGGTCAAACCTTTCTTCAGACAATAGGCTCACTTGAGAAGTATTAGCCAACCTCTGGTAGAGAGATAGGGTCGGGACAAATCTGCATGGACTTAGTAACCCAAACTTACAGAGAACCCTGGTCCTGCCTATTCTAACAGAAATAAAGGAAGAGGACAAGACCTCTGAAACCACTCATGGGGGAGGTACTCTTTTGTAGTCTTGGAGGGAGAGACGCATTTGCTGTGTCATTTAGAGGTGGTGCTAAATGGGAAACAACCTTTACAACGCAACTTTTACAACGCACTACCATAGTTAGGTCAGTTAATTATCACTGGTGAATTTTAGTGGCTTCACTTAACCTTAACATCCCTTTAACCTTTTTTTCCAGTGATCTTCTGTGTTTTTGTTTTACCATAGAGTAACAATGTATAGTGGTGGCATTTTAAATAAGGCAGACCTACTGACTTTGTCAAAGAGTACACACACCAAAATATAAAAGGGAAGCCTATTGGCTTTATCAGGGGATCAGTCAACACATCATCAAATATAAAGCAGGCCTATTTGCGTCATCAAAAATTAACCACTACATTTTACCATAATATAATGTATTCCTTCTAAATACACATTCAATACATAACAATAATCACCACAAAAATATTTAAAATAAAGGGTCATTATTCAAAAGAACCATAAACATATGTTTGAGTCTTCCTTTATCACTTTTCAGCCAACAAAACGCAGCCACAAGACAGCCACAAAACGTCCATGCACTCCAGCTAAACAGCGTACAGCTCCAGCTTGAAGTGCTTTCAAAAATATGGTAATCTCTCCAGGGGTCATGCATTGAATGACTCAAGAGACTTACTCTTTTTTTTACTTATCCGGGGGGCTGCTGTTCTCCCTTCAGCCCCACACAACACTTTCATTCTCGTTGTTAGTGGTGGCCCTGCCCCTCCTTGGACTACTATGACAACTAGAATACTTTAGTCCTCAGGCCATGCAGGGCATTAGAAGATGCTCACAGGAGGTAACAGTGAATAATAATATTTTTTTTAAAAGGTACAATAATTGCTGTCTCGCCACTTCAATAGTAAAGTGGCGAGACCATGACTATTGTTCTTTTTTTTCCAATATTTTTTTTTTATTGTGGGTGTCCCAGTCCCAACTGGAGCACCCACATGAAAGGTCAATGTTTTGTTTGTCAGCAGGTGGAGCCCACACTCACACTCCTGGCCCTTCTTTATTTTTCTACCCTGGATGCAGTGGGGGAGTCCTAAGACTCCTTTGGCCCCTCAACTGCCCTGCAAGCACCTATCCTGGATGCAGATGGGAGCCGGGTCCACTGCTTTGCTCCTGCCCAGCAGTAGCAGCTTTTGTTTCTGCGCCCACCAGGGTGAAGTGCAAATCTGTGTTCTCTGCCAGCGATAGCAAAAGTATGGAGATACATTTGTGTTCCCCGCCTGCACATTCATGGCCAAAGACAATGCAGTGTCCCAAGGGATGGTGTCCGCAGGACACTGCCTGCTATCGGGCCACTGGAGATGGGGGTCCCTGAGGCCATGAAAGGGCTTGGGGAGAGGGCCCCACACCCTCCTCCTTGGAGCCATTAAATGGCTTGGGAAGGGGGCTCCATACACCCACCTACTGAAATTACAATGCCGTGCTGAAGCCCCCAGGCCCTGGCTCCCCCCGGTGGGAATAAAATTGAAATTCAAAATAAAAATACTGTAGTACTGTGGTATTACTTATTTAAAAAATCAGATTTTGGTCAGGGTGGTCCACACAAGGTTTATAGGGTCAGGAAATCTGTACACTGCCCCCCCCCCCCTGAGTTTATTTTGCAAGACGTTGGGACTGAGTCCCCATGTCCTAAAATGGCTGTCAAACTTCTTGGCTGGTGTGAGGCAGCCAGTTAGAGCTTATTTGTTGATCTGCTGGTCCCCTGGTACTCCTACGTCTCTAGAACACAGAGTATTGTATTGGATTGTAATTGCATTTATATAGCTCTTACTACCCCCGACGAGGCGTCAAAGTGCTTTGTCGGCGGGTAGCATGCTACTCCGGGACCCATAGAGGATTAGTGTTGAATTAGTATAGTGAAACATGCAAGTACATTTTTAGTGGTGGATAGGTCAGTTAGTTATTTGGATTTGGAATGATAGCTGGCTAGGGAGGATGTAACACAGTCCTCCATCCATTGCAGATTTTATCTATTTCTGAATACAATTGCAGTTTCTGTACCACGTAGTCTGGAAATACAAACATACTTATAAGGAGGATAGGGAGTGCTAAACACTTGTACTTCACAGGTATAAAAAGTTTTTGTTTGCACACAGATAAGAGGGCTTTAACATTTGCCATATAACCAGTGATCCTTTGCATTAAACCTAACATGGGTAATTGAACTTCTGTCTTCATTCAGGGAGCTGAGTCTACTGTGCACTGACGTATAGTCCAGTGGCACCTTTGTGACAGCTGACCTCACTCCTTATCAACCTGCTGGATTCAGATTCAGGGCATATCCCATGCAGGGAATCCCAACAAAGTCTCATGAGAGCCCAGGACTGATAGTTTGGTGCAATGTGTTGTCCTTGTGCAGATTAGTTTGGTGCTTGGGGAAAATGTAGAATTGAGGGTTTGGTGTGCTGTGTTGTTTAGTAAAGTGGGGTGACTGTCTGGGGACATTGTGTATGTGTGTAGTTGTGATGACAGGTTTTGTGTTGGAGTCTGGTTAAGGGAAATTTGAGCTTAGTAGATGTATAGTTAAGCTTTCCATTTTTGTTTAGGTTTGTATCTGAGTGTGGAGAAGCGTGGCACAGTGGTTAGAGGCGGCAGACCCGGAAGCTGAGAGCGGCCGTGGACCAGGGTTCGATTCCCCGCCTCGGCGGGTCTCGGGCTCAAAAATTCCACGGACTCGACAATTCTCGCTCCGGTGCCTACACGACAGGGCCTCCCTGCTTTTTCTGTAACCTAAGGTTCTAACATGGAATGGAGAACTAACCTTGACCCTGATTGGCTCCAGAGTGTTATATGAAGACCCTGCCCTGTAACTCCAACATTTTTCAGTTCTAATCCTTAAAATAGCTGATGGTACGCTTTGTATATTGGAGAGCTGGTCCACCATGCCACACGGTTTGCTGGAGGTGTTTGAGAGTCGGCTTGGAGTGTCTGAAGGTAGACCAAGGATCTAGTCTAGGGCATTGTTGTGGTGCTCTTAGAGAGAAGGCTCTCTGATCCTAAGGGCCTTGTGATGTTGTAGGATCATCAGTAGTTTGATAGGCTGTTAAAGGGCCCTAAGAATGAGATTTGGATCTCTGGCTATTCAGTGTCTCAAAACTGGAAGAGTCCATATTTAAAACAACTAGCAAAAAACATAAAATATAATGCTGCAACAGTGAATATAAATGTGGCCCAAAAACACTTAATTTAGGGCAATCGTACCGATAAACACACACTCAAGCATGAATTGCTACATTGCAACGTTCAACATCTGTTTTATTACTACAGCACAGTGACATTGGCATGAGAAAAACAATATTTACTGTCTCACCGCCAGCATGTCACAATGACTTTGGAAAGGGGAAAAACACTGTTAACAGCCACACGGTCGCTTCCCTGTGATTTTACCTGAAACCTAATCCGTTCAGGCACCTGAAGCCACGTAAGTGCAGAGAGGCCCCTAATCCTTCAGGGGCCCCCATTCAGCCAATGGTCAGTGAGTATCTGCATGGTATATTTACATTTTGCAGAGGGGTCCCGTCATTTTGCGCTACGCTACTCAACCTATTGCCTTTTGCTCTGAAAGAGACACATCCTTTATCCAATCATATCCAATAATAAGTTAAATAAACTGTGCTTTAAAGCTAAACAACAACGTTAATTGATTTCCAACCTCAGTGTGTCAAAGCCATAGTTTGCAAGTCAGGATGCCAACCACGTAGGTGTTTGCATATGGAGGAAATTGTAATTGATTTTGGTGATTGGAACACCACCCACCTGGTCGGAATCACCTTTTCCTGCATTGAGAAACGTTTGCAGAAGCAACAAAGTAATGACTGGAAAGAAACACAACAAACTACGGATTGTTGAATTGGCTGTACTAAAAGCAAGAGCCTAAACTCCAGAGAAACTTTCAATTGCAACCTGTTTCAACCAATAACTGTTATTCTGTTACATGCATGCTAAGCTTTGCCGACCCGACCCCCTGGCAGAGCTGTGGCTCTCAAGTGGCACGCGCGATCTCTGTGACGCATTGGCACGGCAGCACAGCACAGGACACGCGTTTTTTTTTTAATTGGACGTTTGCCTTGGCAGTCGTCCAGTGACTACGGAGCTCTCTCGTGATGAGTGCTGCACGCACTCGACCTTTCCTCTCTCGCTTTCAAGGCCTCTACATGCCACCCACTCAGCTCTCATTGCTCCAGTGGTTGAATGTGGCGCGCCTCGGTGAGGACTTTCCGCTTGACACTTCTTCCCCAGAACCTTATCGAAGCAAAGCTACAGGCTGACGTAACACTATTTGAACGGATGACTCAGGAAGTGGTAGCAGCGTGTCCAGTGATAGCGCCCACCTCCATTGCCACTGTGTCAGCTTCACGCTTCTATGATATTTACCTCACTGGCAGAACGCTCAGGTTTCTCAGTTCCATTCCATGTATGAGTAGATGATCCAGTCCATGTTTATTATTCGTATTGTCTTCTCACCAGCTCTATTCGTGCCTATTACAATAAATATCATTCGTTTTAATGTTTGCATTTCTTTTCCTATTTGTGACATTTTATAAGCAAGTGTATCACTCTGTTGCAAGAGCTCTGTCACTATATTTCCTATCTTCCTTGTTCATTCTTTTCTGACTTATGATTTCAAAGCACTTTGGCCCACATGCATTTACTCTACTGCTTCCGGACTCTCTTTAACCTTGTTCCACCCTCACTCTGCTCCTCGCCACCCTCTTGCTTTCCCAACTCCCTTCTGTCCCTGCCTTCAGTCCCTGTCTCACTCTTCCATATCAGAATCTCGCTACCCTTTCTCCCATTTACCTCTTTCTTCTGTCCTCTTCCTCTTTCCCTCTCCCAATTCCTTTCTCTCTTTCAAATATCTTCCTACGCTTTCTTGCTGCTACTCTTGCTACTCTCGATTTGCACCAACCCCATACCTCTCCCTGAAAAATTCTAGTCCTAAATACTACATCCTTCCAAACCCTACCACATTGTGCCGTACGCCACCACACTTTTTGGCAGTCGATTTGAGTCTGCAATCCTTTCGTTTTTCATAAAAGTGTGCCAGCCACAAATTTAACAGGAAGGATCAAGCCAGAGCTGAGCCAATGAACGGCCTGTAAAAATGTTATATTACGTTGTTATGTTATTTAGACTTGTAAAGCACAACTTATTACTCGAAGAGCAGGTGTGTAGGTTGTTTGCCGGGTATTAGTTGAAGATCCAGGTCATCAGCTTCTTGCAGAATTCCAGAAATGAAGAGGAGGATGTGGAAGCAGGAGGAGCTTATTGCATTCACCTGTGAGGCCATGTTGAGTTTATCGTCTAAGATGATTTCCAGGTGACATGCGTGGTTAATGGGTGATGATGTTGGAACAAGCTTTGATGCCCACCAGGTAGAGTCCCAGGGGGAGTTTTTGTTCCCGAAGATCAACACTCCTGTCTTGTTGAGCTTCAAGCAGTTGGTTTTCATCCATTCTGCTACTCAGATATTGCATTTGATGAAGTCGGATCTGGTCCTGGGTGACTTGTCTGACTTTGAGAGAATGAGCAGGGTGTCAACGGCGTATGAGATGATGGAGATGCCATGAGATCTGATGATGTTATTTAAATGTTGAACATGGTGGGGCTGAGGTATAATCTTAACGAGTCTCCTCAGATCAAGTCCTTGAGCTCTGATGTGCAGGGAGGCAGTCTGACTCCCTGAGTGCTCCCTGTGAGGAAGGAGCGAATACATTAGAGGGCTGGACCTTGGATGCGTTTTCCATGTGCTCTTTTAATGAGGCTGGAGTGTGATACGTTATCGAATGCAGCTGTGATGTCCAGCAGTATTAGTGTGGTGGTTTTCCCCTTGGTCCAGTAGGGTGCGTATCTCGTCTGTCGCCGTGCGCTGTCACCAAACTGTGGCTGCTTTGAAAGCAAGATTGGCAGTGGTTGAGAAGATTGTGGCTTTCCATGTAGTTTAATGAGTTGTTGGTTGATAGCCTTCTCTATCACCTTCACTGGATAAGGTAGAATGGACATGGGGTGGAAGTTGTTTAGTTCGTTGGGGTCTGCTGATTTTTTTTCATGGAGTGCCGTGACTGCAGCATGCATCCAGCCCTAAGGGAAGGTAGCATACTCGATGAAGGAATTTGCTTACCACAGGTCCTCCTAGGTTGTACATATGATGTTGACATGAGTCTCTGGGGCCCCCTGAGTGGACGTTTTCCATGATTGATGTGGTGTCTTTCTCTGTGAGTGTTCTCCAGTTGGTTAGGTATCTGTCCAAGTGGTAGGTGGGCAGCTTGCTGATGATGTCATCAGAGCTTGTTTGTTTTTTAAAGATATTGTAGATATTATCAATTTTTCTATTGAAGCAGTTTAAGAGGTTGTTGCAAAGTTTCTGGGAGGAGGTTATTGAACTGGCTGAGGCTTCTAGGGTGGTGAATTCCTTGATGATGGCAAAAATCTCTTTGTCCTTGTTGGAGCTGGCTTCAATCCGGTCCGTGAGGGATCTTCTCTTGGTGTCTCTCAGGAGGTGGTATTGCCTGGGGGTGGCTTTGTAGGTTGGCGTAATTTGCTCTCCATTTCCTTCAAAGTTTAATAAAGTATACTTTTTAACAGAAAGTTTCACTTTAGAACATTAGATTGTATCACTTTTCAAATTATATGTGCACATTCACATTAAAAGAAGTGCGCGTCATTGCCAGGGCTGATGGCTCATACTGGACTTTAGTAATATTTTGATTTGGGTGCACTCCTGTTTCTTATGCGTCTAAACCTCTTTATTTATGAGATATTATGGGGTGCTGCAACTGACAAGGGCTGTCGACCCTTGTGATTCAAAGTGAGTTAACACAAGCAGCGTGGCTTGGTTCAGTTGCGCACACTTCACCAGGTGTATAAACACCTCTATTTAAAGACCAAAAATTAACACAATTTTTCAGTTAATCCAACTGTATTTTTAACCATATTGTTGTAAATCAAGTAACAATTTCATCATTGTACATGACATTGCCAATTCAATCATTATGGATATTCATTACCATATATACATATATACATAGAACAAAATTCATCTTAACAATGTGTAATACTGATTAAAGTGATGTTCAACGTTGGCGCCCAATGCATTTCGGAACCAGTCTGGTTCCTTCTTCAGGGGCTGATCTTCTAATAATATCAGGAAGCCTCAAAAGTCAATGTTCCTGTTTTTAAACGTCCCAGCTTTCATGCACGAGATGCGGCAAGGCTGTTGTCCACATGATCGTCACGCTACATCTTAATAGCCATATTGTCCGGACGCATAAACCAACTCATACTGGACTTTGACATTTTTTATCTTTCATTCTTTATCCTTTTTACTTTTTTTTTGTAATTTGTTAGTGTTTAACCTATGCCTTCTCAGAAACAAGCAGGTACTCTGATACAGAGTACCTGCACTTCTATTTTCCATTTCAAGCCCTGTTTTAGATACACGGTCAGCAAACCTCAGTCTACTTTGTCCAAATATGGTGGATGCGGTGTATCAAATATGCTGCAGCTTCAGAGACACACTACGAGGTCTGGCCCTAGTTTGATGTGTGATTAAACCACACACTGGCAATTAGTAGAAGGTGGCATAAACACCTAGGGGCCCATTAGGATGGCGGGCGGATTGTCCCCGCCAGGCTGGCGGTAGCCACTGCCGGCCTGGCGGGGGCAATCCGCCCGCCATCCTAACCAGAATGACCCCCCCGCCATATTAGCATGGCTGGGGGTCCGCGTCGGACGGAAAGACCGTCCGCTGCTTTTCCGCCCCAGTCGCCTTGCGACCGTGGCGGAAAAGGTTTAATATGGTGGCGGTGTCTATCAGACACCGCCAGCCATATTAGTATGGCTGCAACAGATGCCTTTCCGTGGCGGCGATGCCGCTACGGAAATACAGGCGGTCTTAACTTCGGGGGCCCCCTTTGGGCCCCCGGAGTGAAGGCGAAGTGGGGGGTGCACATGGGGGGTACCTGTGGTACCCCCCAGCATTTGCATACACAAAGCAGCAGGCACCGTGCGGTGCCTGATGCTTTGTGTATGCAAATGCATACATGCATTTTTAGCATTGTGGCGGGCGGTGCTGAGAACACCGCCCGCCATAATGTTAAAAATGCAGGAAGCGCCCGCCACTGTGACAGGCGCATCCTAATACCCCCCACGGGACCCCCGCCCTTATGGCGGGCGGTCCCGAGTACCGTGAGGATGGAGGGCGGGCAAAGTCCGCCCGCCATCCTAATGGCCTCCCTAGTTTGCACAACTCAAGTTCTGTCCCACTATGGCATTACAAAACGACAGGTAAAAGGGTACATGTACCACCACATTCAGGTCTCACTTCAGTAGCTGGTGTGTGACTCATGGTGCTATGACCAGCACTCAAGGCCTCTGCAGTGAGCTTTAGGACCTGTATATGATGATGGCATATACAGGTCAGCTTGAACTGCCAAGGTGCCATGATGCATGGTGTCACAGATAGGACATTCACATTAAACATGCCCAGTCTGCTACTGTATGGTCACTCCCACTCTTCATGAGTGTGCTGGCCAAGTGATCCCAGCCAACTGAGTTCCACGTGGCCACGTTCTGAAACATCTAGGCACAATCAGCAGGCATGCACATAAATGCAGAACGAAAGAGGCTCAGTGAGGGCTTTATATTTGCTGACTCGCTGTAAAACCAAAATCATGCTCAGTGAGAAGGATCATAGGAATTTACTTGTAATTTGGGGCTCATACCTATAGGTCTTTGCCTATGCCAACATAGGTAGGAAGAAACTTTGGAAGTATTTTAGACTCAGGTCTATCTTTAAGGTTTGCTACTACAATCTAATGATTCTAAAAAAGAGTATTTTCATTTTTGTCTTTTCTCTCAAGAGTGGTGTTTGTCAATGCATTTATTCAGATCTGTCTTAATTTTAATAGCACAGTCTACAGTGGTCTACCTAAAAAAACAGCATTAGGAAGCAGCATAGACAAATGCTCTAGCCAGGATATAGTTTGTACTGAAGACATTTGACATCTCTTCTAAAGTTAGAGAACTTCAATTGATGTCTGTCTAAAGAAGCATCACATTGAAGACACCATATATCTAAGGAATGGATTTCCTAAGAAATATATTTACATCTCAGACCTGGATTAGTTAAGAACAGTTGTAGTCTCTAAGTATATAGCTGCTAGATGTTCAGAATATTGAAACAAATGTGATGGGCATGTTAAATGTGGAATTACATAAAATGCAAAACAATTGTACTAAAAAGGTAGTAATTTCTACATGGTTTGATGAATATCTCTTAAAGGTAAAATCAATGTTGAGATGGCAGCATAGAAAAGTAACAGTGAAAGCCTGGAGTATTCTCCGGGTTCTCAAGAAAAAGTATTAAAAGAGGATAGGACAGCAATTGCTACAACTTCATACCCAGCGGTGGCTCTTCCGCTAAGACAGAGGAGTGTCGCCCGCTGCTTTTTGAGCAGTGGAAAAAGGAAAAATAAAATAATAATAATTTATATTTATAATTTATATTGTCCTTCTACTTTTCCGTTGTCAGGCAGGTTTACTGGGCGGGGCAGAGCTTGGCTGTCGTCACAGCCAGCAATGGGAGGAGTGGCGGGCACTTAAGTGCGCATGGCGGTTTGTTTCCATGAGACAAAGGTAGACTTCTGTTTTAGGCTTCTGATTTTACAATTTTGGTCTCTCATTCTTCTGTTCTGTTTCAGAGTGCCTAGATATTGTTATTTCCGTCTTGTGACAGCAGTAAGCAAATAAACGAAAAGCAAGTAAGAGATACATTAAATGGAATGATTGGTCATCCAATCTGTGGTTAAATAGAACTGTGGCCCCAGGACACCAGATGTAACTGACTTAAAGTGCCATAGTTGGAACCCAGTAACCTCTTGCTGTCTTGCTATCCCGGAAACCAAGCTGACAGAGAGAAACAGCACTGAAGGACCCGCGTCCTTTGAAGGGAGTTGGGGCGGTCTATCAATTTTTGTGAATGATCATATCAGATTTGTTGCTTATGTATAAGGCTTTTTTGTCGAATATATTCAGTATTTAGAACACACAATAATTTGAGGAGACATGCATCCATCCATTCATCCACCCACCTACTTTAAGTAACCAACTGCTGCAGGATTAATGTTGCACATGTTATTCTTCCAGTGTTTCTAACTCGGTATTGGCTGCATGCAGTATGTTTCGACAACCATGCTTTTCAATGGTGCACATATTCTTGACCTTTAAAAGGCGAGGGCTGTACATTTTTGGGGGAAACATTTCGTGGTGTCCTCACAAACGCTTTTAAAAATCTAGGATCGAAAACCTCATGCCGTACCATTTCACCTCACGCACCCTTCATCTCTTTCCAGTATATTACGAAAATCATTGCATAGATTCACATCTAGAAATGATTACCAGATGGCATTTACAAAACAACAACTGCGGCACCAAACGCTAGGAGGGGGGTGGATTTCCTCGGGCCTGTTCTTTCGGCTGCATACTTGACATTCCAGCATGTGACTCGGTGCACCCCCATCCCCCACACCTCCTCGCTTGTGACATAGGCCTAGTTAATTACATGGAATCCGTCTCAGTTTGCTTTCTTGTAAGGCATTTGTATCAGTTTGAAACAACCGGCGTCACTGACGACAAATTCGTAGCAAGGACAGATCCTTCCCGTGTGGCAAGGACAGCATGTTTCCTGACCTGGCCTTTCTTTTACAAATTCACAAGTGTTAGTCCTGTGGGCTCATTTGAACTGAAGCATGTCTTCCAATTCCCAAAAACAAGAGGGAAACCTATGGGCGGACACGAGTGGTAATTTATTTAATGCGATTTTATATAGCGCAAACTTTACCCGAAGGTGTCAGAGCGCTTTACATAAGAACCAGTTTCACAGTTTGAATACATAAGGATTTAGGATTACGTGCGTTACATAAAAGATACAAGCAGAAAAAATTGCAAATGTACAAATTGTAAAGTCATACAAGGAAGAGAGTCACTCAAGGAATTTATACAAATGGATAAACTCTAAGCGTCACATAGGAATAGTAGAGAGTACAATGGTCTACAGCATATACTAGTGATTAGAGTTATCTCTATATAAATAGTAGAATTGGGTGGGAGTAGGGAGGGTGGGAGGGTGGGGTATGGAAAAAAGGCAAATCAGAAACATTTGAGGATCGTCAAGGGGGAAACGAGGGAGAAGGGAAAAGGCTGAGGGAACGGACAAGAGTTTGAGAGAAATGCCATAAATCAGTCGTTCACCTATGCCCCACTAAACTTCCTGTTCCCCCTGCATCATTTATAGGTGAGGGAAGAACCAGGTTTACAATGTTGAAAAAACAGCCAGAACTAAGGTGCTGATTTCGAGTTTGGCAGAGAGGGTACCCTGTCGCAATGGCCATGGAGAACCCTCTGCACCAAACTGAAAGCCCGCTTGATTTACAGATGGGCGGGCCTTAAGTATGTCAGTGATGGAGACTACTCCATCTCTGTCGCTGACATACACCTCCAACCGCCCAGGTAGGGCTTTGGCCATTTGGTAGGGTGTTTGGCCATTTGACAAAGCCCCCACCCCCACCCCATCCTCGAGTTACAGTGGGAAATCGAGTGGGCAGTTTTTAGTCACCCTTAGCACCAATAAAAATGTGGAGGAAAAGTAAGGTAACATGTTTAAATGACCACACAATTGTAGAATGCTACCATGTTGTGGGGGTCAAAAGTTTTTATTTTTTTCAAAAATAAAATCCAGCTTTGGAAAAGACATGGTAAATATGTGACAGATGGTACCATCATTTTGACAGTACTGTCGGTCAAACTTTTAATGCATTAGTAGGAACCACCAAGGTGTTGGTTCCTGAGAATGCTTAGAGTTGTCTGCAGGGCTGAAGGATAACTCTAAATTTGGTGGGCAGAGGTCCCTTGGTAAGGCGGGTGTAAAGTACTCCAATATACCAATTGACTTACCTTGTTTGGGTGGAAAAGTTCCTTGGATGATAATGGGCATGTGCACTTGCCCTGAGTGTCCCAGCTGCGGTGATATCTGGATCCTTGGTAACAATTTGTTGGTCATGGACAAACACAGATCATGTGTGTGTGTAATGGCTGAAAATGTGTAGCTGTCTCATACCTTTTGCAAGGAATTTCACCTATCGCCCTCACCAGTGGGAAGATATAGACAACTCTGACAATGTTGGATGTGTAGTCTAGGGAAAGATAAATAGATATGCCAATCTCTCTTTTAAGAGAACATGTATGCATATGGAGTCAATTTCATAGAATAGTTTCTGATATCTATGAATTAAGGTTTCATTTTAGGGAACACATTTTCGAAGGCTACCATTAATTCACAGAAGGATTGGTGGCAAACACATCTCATTGTGCAAATTACTGAAGAAAGATGGGCATATTTACTATCAGAACATAATAAAGGCCTTAGCGAAGCAAATGTAAAATGTAGCTGCTTTAAAATTTGACATGGCTGGCATTGGCCCCTGCTTAAATACATTCAATGAACTTCAGTTTTTATTGCTTATTCTGGAATTGAAATGCGACATTATCTATTAAATGTGTTCTTGCTCTACTTAACTCTGAAGGAGTTCTGAGCAGAGTAATTAACGGTATTTGGACAAAATAGGGAGTAGTAAATATCGGGAGACACAAATGTCGGGAAAAATATTGTGACACAAAAATATTGTGATTCAAAAATATCGTTATTAAGAATATAATTGTTTCTGTACATAATATTGGTTTTAAGAATATGGTTGTTTTTAGTATCGTTTCAAATAGTATAGCTGTGAAAATTAGTATTTTAAAATTATTTTAATGTGTTTTAGTTCATACTTTAATTTTCTGTGTTACTATTGTTTGTGTGATTGTTGTTAAGTTTTTTTAAATATACTTAGCAGTTTTAAATGATTTAAGGACTAATTATGAGTTTGGCAGTCCGAGGACCACCGAACTCACGGTCTGGCCACCGCTGCACCAGAGGTTTGACCTCCAGATTACAACTTGGTTGGTTGTACCACCATGGCACCCTGCAACTGCCAGGGATCAGAGATCCCTGGTGGTGGTGCGGCAGTCTGAGGGCTTCAAAGTGCTTGGTGGTGCCCTATGGCACCTCCACACATATTACAACTTGTCTCACTGCAGAGGTCTCATGGAGGTTCTTACTCCATGAAACTGCTGGCATTGAGGAAAGAAAGGGTGCCCTACAGAGACCCCTCTTGGCCCTGTGCAAGTGGGTGAAAGCAGGGTGGCAGATGTTGTGCCCTCTGTGTGTATGCCCCCATTATTGCATGCATGGACTGCACAGTCCATGCCGTGCAGGAACGTGCACTAGAGCTGGTAGTCCCATGGCGATGCAGTTTAAGGCTCTCGTATGAGCCTTTAAAATGCACTGATAATACTCATAGTCTGGCGGGCGTATGGCGGGCCTGTTTGGCGTTGTGGGAGCGAGGTGGTGGCATGCTTTTACACAGCCAAATGTGTAATCGGGACCATAGAGTTTTTAATTTAATTGCTAAGAGTAATTTATAGTGTTGTAGCGGGTTGTTGGGTTTGTAGGGGAAAGGGCGAGAAGTTAATGAAGTAATAATCAATTAACAATTAAATATGAATTGTTATTTAATTGAATATCAGTTATGTAAATTGTGCTATACCTATTCATTTGAGTTACATTTTAGTTGTGAGATGCTGGGTATACAGTGATAAAGGGTGGGATGGTAATTAAGTAGTAATTCACTAACAATTAATGATTAATTTTTAATTATGTAATTGATTATCAGTTATGTAAATTGTGCTTTACTTATTTATTTGAGTTACACTTTAGTTGTCTGATGCTGGGCTTGTAGGGGTCTAGAGTAGGAAGTTAAGTAATAATACATTAATTATTAATTGTTTGATTTATTTTAAATATGCAAGTTATAGAATATTATTTCTTTTAGTTATATTTTAGGTGTGGACTTCTAGGTTTGTAGGGGTACATGGTTAGTAGTGAATTCATAATTAATCAAAAACAATTATTTAATATTTGATAATAGTAATTATTAAAATTGATTACTTGCTTTTAGATTTTGAAATATAAACATATTTTATGCTACTTAATATTTATTTTATTAAGAGTTTATTTTTTCTACATGGATGGGGATACTCATATATGTAATGTGTTTGAAGTGAAGTGTTTTCCTTACTCTTGCTTAAACTGCAGTAGGAATAGTAACATTAATGTCTTTTCAGACCAACACGTATCCTACTGTTGCCCTAACTTATGTGGGAAACGTAAATTTCATCCCTCCGAAACCTAACACTTTCCTGTGTTTTGACCGGTCTCTACCTTCTGGGTAGATCACATCATCAATGACTGTGGGCTATATCTAGATATAAGATGTACTGTGGATATCTATTCTATTTGGGGAGTCTAGCCCCGCCGGTTTTGACGGTCATGACGTCTTACCCCGGAGATACAACTGAACACTTGCCCAACAAGAATACTACTATTATTATTTTTTTTTCCTTTGGATATTTGTTCCTTGAGAGTTTTTCGTGAGTTACGAGGTAGACTTGAATTTTACTTATATTCACTGCCTCCATACATGTCGACTGACTGTAGCTATTAAAGCTCTTTTTAGTTTTGGACTCTTTATTCTGACACACTCTATTAAAGGCGTGATTTATATGTATGGCACATACACATTTTAGGAATTTCCTAATTCCTCTCTGTGTAGGCGCACTGGGCCTAAGAAACCCTTTTTTCTTCGACTTCTTTTCCATCTATTCGAACTTTGTTGAACCACTCTAGGGTAGAACACAACACGCGATGCATTTAAATGTTAATACTTTATTGATGTAAACATGTATTCTATAAGATTGATGATTTCTGTTATTATTTACAATTCAAATCAGGTTGAATGGAGAAGGTATATGCATTCCCCGTGTAATCATTATGTTGTTCAGTGTATTGTTTCAACCATGTGTTTGCATCTGAGGCTATATATAACTATTAGCCCAACCACTGTAGAATGGCCGAAACGTGTTTTCAGAAGTCCATTTTCCATTGCGAAACACTGTACTTATGACATTCGCTGTGTACGGCTTTCTACGTGTGAACAAGGCTGCAGGTCAGCCGAAACGCTTTACATGGAGCCATTAAATCTTGAGCATATCATGTCGTGGTGTGTCCTGAGAGTGCGTTATTCCTGCTGAGGGGCTTTAACTTTGATACGATTGCGGTCTGCTTCGCGGCGCACGCACCACCTTCCATGCGTCCATGGTCTGAGAAGGTGCAATACTTAGGATATATATATATATATATATATATATATATATATATATATATATATATATATATATATATATATATATATATATATATATATATATATATATTTTAAAAACCAGTCCAAGCTTTCACATCAAACAGGCACTGACTCCGTGGGTTGATTGGGCTCACAAAAGGGGGGGGGGGGCACAGCACAAACCACAGACCAGCCTGGTGGTGTATACAAGGCCGCTTTATTGGAAGCAGATGCACCTAACAAAAAATTCCCTTGGCCTGTGCCGTACAAAACGAAACCTCGCTAAATATATATTTCTAACATACCCCCAACCCCCTCCGCTAAACATGGGTCCCCCCTGTAACAATTATAAACACAAACCTACAATTGCCAACTTTCTATCTACCTAACTAAATAACGTCTTATACCCACCCCAACAGTAAAACCAGCCCTCTTAAATCCTCCCAATCATTTAGGAAAAAACCGCAGCCGAATACCTGACAACACACCAGCACCTGCTCCAGCTACAAGTCCCCTTACAATAAAACTGTTCCCGATGAGCCTGCTCCCAACAGAGCCCTTTCCGTATGCCACCATTCGGTACCTCCACTTCTCCGCCAAACCTCCAGGACTACCAGAACCCAAAACATAGGGGGGGGGAAGGAAACAAAATCGCCCACAGGAAAGCCACCCACAGCCGGCTGCTGGGTCACTACCACCAAATGGTGGATAGTGACCTAAACTGTTTTTTTTAAATAGTACAGCAGCCCAAAATAAGCCCAAACACAGCCCAAAATTAGAGAAACAACCCAAACAGCCGAACTGAGGTGCTGGCTGCTCCCCCCCCCCCCCCCAGGCCCAAAATCCCCCGGGGGCGCAGGCCTCCCACTGGTCAGCCGCCCCCCCCCAAAGCCCTATTGGGCCCACAAAGGGGGGCGGGGGTGCGCAGCACAAACCACAGACCAGCTGGTGGTGTGTAAAATGCAATGTATCCAAAATGCTGCTGCACGCCTAGTACTGACGCTGCCAAAAAGATCTTCCTCCAAAAAGGCCTTGGGGACGCTTCATTGGTTACCAATAAAGAGCATGTCCAGTTTAAGATCTTGTGTATAGGCCATCGGATCGCTCACGGTAAGGGCCCTAGCTTCCTGCGGAATCTGCTCACATTGTATAAACCCACTAGGCTCCTCCGGTCGGAGGGCACTGGGTTAATGTGTATCCCAAAGACCAGCAGGGCCAGGATGGGCGGCAGATCCTTCCGCCTCCTGGCGGCCCGGAGTTGGAACACTCTCCCTCTCAGACTCCGGATGGAGCCGTCTGAAAAAGTTTTCCGTAAAGAACTCAAAACACACTTGTTCCCTAAATATTAAATTGTATTTTTCGTGAGCTGTACTAGGGATCATTTAGGCCACTGAATAGCGCGGGGACACACTGGCTAGTGTAACCAGGCGCTCTATAAACTCAGTATATATATATATATATATCCAACCATACCAGGAACCCTTTCGGAAAAGGCCACAAAAGAAGTTAATAAAACACTTTCTTTATTTGCAGCATGCTGGTGGTAAAACATGACCAGGAAACCACTTCAAAATTCAGTAGCCAGACGCGTTTCGGGAGTAACCTGCTCCCTTCTTCTGTGGCATTTAAAAGAATGGACTCGCTGCATTTGTTTATTTCAGTTCGTAACACCTGCCCCTGATTCGGGCGTGGCTGCACCAAGGCTTCCTGGGTGTTATAGTGCGATCCCAAGTGGGTATATATATGTATAAAAGGCCGCTTTATTGGAAGCAGGTGCATCTAACAAAGAATTCTTTTGGCCTGTGCCATACAAAATGAAACCTCGCTAAATATATATTTCTAACATACCCCCAGCCCCCTCCCCTAAACATGGATCCCCCCTGTAACAATTATAAACACAAACCTACAATTGCCAACTTTCTATCTACCTAACTAAATAAAGTCTTATACCTACCCCAATTGTAAAACCATCCCTCCTAAATTCTCCCAATCATTTAGGAAAAAACCACCACTCGAAAACCGTCCTAACGGCTTTCAACCCCCTCTTAGGCATCCTGACGCTTAGGATATCTTTATACCCCCAGTGCCTTGTCCAATGCTTCTGCAACTGTATAATATAAAGCTCCATCCCATACCTAGAAAGGTGAACACCATCTTCCCGGAAAAAATACACTGCCCCATAGCGCAGCTCCGGATGCTCCATCCTGCCCAGACCTTCCTTGTCACAAAAAAGCCTCATCTCCCTGTTAGTTTTTCTGCCCGCCCTATCTATGGCCGCAGGCAGCTCGGCTCCCCTCCAAATCTGCCTGGGTACCAATTCTGACCATATTACATGGCAACCAGACCATTGGCGCCGTATTTCCAACAGATCCCTTTTCATCTGTTTGACCGGTATGCAGCATTTAGAACGCAAGCATTACCACGGAATACCTTTACAACGCGTTCGTAACAACGAAAGTTGTTACCACGCATTGCACTGGGGGGCGCTCAAGGATAGTAAATGATTTAATTTACTATCCCAACACCTTCCCTACTATCCACGGGGACTGGTGTTGGAATAGTAAATTAAATTAATCAATTTTGCGCCCCCCAGCGCAATGCTTGGTAACAACTTTCGTTGTTACGAACGCGTTGTAAAGGTACGCGTTGTCAATGTATGCGTTCTAACATCATACATCCGTTTGACCAAAGCTAATCCTTTGCATTGAACTAAATCATTCTCCCCCAGCTGTATGAGCACCACGTCCTGGCAGACCCCCTGTCGAACAACCTTGTTCAAAGCTGGCAGCAGTTCATGCCATCTCATGCCCCCTTTTCCCTGCCATTGACAATGAAATAAACTTGGGTCCAATTCCAGGTTCAAACACCGTTGCTTATCCCATTCTGCCGTCTCGGCTCGCTTAGCAAATGAGTGTCCTATAATTGTCACATTCCACTCGCGAAGGTTCTGTAAGAGAGGAGAGGCTCTGAATGAATTTTGAACTACATTGCCCAGAATGCCTAAGGGCGATGTCCTTCCTTTCTGTTTCCTACTTTCCTTTATGTGCTCTTCCTGTTCCTTCGGCCGGTGCTTGTCACCTGATCCATGGAGTCTGTTTCAGCTGAAATCATCGCGTCACCCGCGAAGCCGCCGCGGTGATTTCCAACCCGTTTCTATGGTTTTCCTGTTTCCTGCAAGTTTGGATTGTTTATGGTTGCTTGCGGTGGACCTTGCAGCGCTTTCCCCGATCGCGCATTGAACGCGCTGGGATTGGGAAGGAGCGCGACCTGGTTTCAGGTTACAGCTGAGTGAACTGTTCTTGGCTTTCCTGAGGAGGTAAGGCGCCGGTGGCGTGACTTAGTTTTTGGACATCGTGAGAGCAGCGGCTCGGTGTTTTTTGGAAGGCTCGAGTGAAGCACGCTACTGTGAGTCATTTGTGGAAGGGTGGATTCAAAACCCTGTATCACGTTTTATCCTTCTTGGACCTTGGATTATGTCAGTTACTATGGAGTCAGCTGTATGATTGAAATACACACTGGGTAACATGAGGAAATAACTATTATTCTGGCATCTCATGATAAAAGTGAAAAAACCATAGCACAGAACTGCAGTAGGTGCTAATATGTAACGAACAAAAAAGGGTCTATGATTAGCCATTTTTGAATGCCAGTTTCAGAGGATTTACCTGAAGATATATGCTCTATGAATTAATGCGTGGCACATACTTCAGAATAATGCAACGTGCTGCTGTTTGAAGGAATAGAGCCTTTTTTCTTTTATGCTTTATTTTTCTCTATTTTTTCTGTTTTCTATGGAGAGCACGTGGCAGCTTAATGTTGTAAGTTACTGAACACACATAGGATATTGATCTTGATATAGGTTCTGTATGTGTGTGTGATCTCCTCTCTCTCTCTTCCTCTCTTACTACAGGAATACCAGTCTGATACCAGTGAGGTTCCTTCTTCATGCACGTATTCAAGGCCCCTATCAGATTATTTGGCTGCTGCGACTTTATTGTTTCCTTTGTCCCTTTTTTTTCCCCTTCCCTGGTTGTGTTACACTTGGTAGAGTTTATCTATATTCTCCCAGGTCGTGACATTGCTAGAGGATAGGGAGAACTAGCTACATTCATCGCTCCCGCTGTACCCGGCTGAACAGGTTAGTGGCAACCTGTTTGAGATCACGACAGAGTGACAAGCCCACGGTGCAGTACAGCCTGAGCGATGGATAAAAACACTGTCTTGACTTCGGTACTAGAAACCTTGACAGCCTTGCGTATGGAGGTAGATGCTTTTAGAGGAGAAAATCTGGAATTAAAGAACGAGTTAGGCACTATGAGAAGAGAGGTAGCAGGTCTCTCTCGGGGTGGTCAGACAGGTACACGAGGGTCTTCTTATATTAGGGATTGGACTCTACCACCTCCTGTAACTCACACCACAACACCGGCACCCACGGGAGGGTCTGGGCATTCCTCTATTCAGGTGATACAACCCTTACAGCTCCCCTTAGCCCCTCCTGAGCGGTACTTTGGAGATCCAAAGAAGTTTGGTATATTTTTGGGGCAATGCAAACTGCACTTTATGTGCAAACCGGCTGTGTTCCCTGATGACCAAGCAAAGACAGCTTTTGTTATGTCTTATCTGGGAGGGAATGCCGCTAGTTGGTCCTTCCCTTTGATAGAGAAGAACGATCCCGTAATACACAACTTTCACAACTTTTGTGAGGAAATGCGAAAGCTTTTTGATCGAAAGGCACACCAGTTATCCCTAGATAGGGAACTCATTACTCTCAAGCAGGGTTCACAAGATCTGTTGACTTACATCACCACATTCAACAGGTTAGTCATCGAAACGGAATGGCCAGTGGAAAAGAGAACGTCAATGTTCTATCAAGGCCTGCGAGGAGAACTGAAAGACGTATTGGCCCAGGTGGTGAACATGCCCTCTACTTGTGAAGAATTGATAGATTTGACGGTCCAATTAGATCATCGTCTCTTGGATAGAAAAGGCGATAAACAAAGGTCAGACACCCGGTTTCTATTTACTAGAGCCAAACCCGCTGCAGAAGAGCGTTCCATGGGTTCGGATGGAGCAGAACCCATGCAGGTGGGCGGAGTAAAAGGGCCTTTGAACATTGAGGAAAGAAATCGCAGACGTACTCTGCGGTTATGTATGTACTGTGGCAAAGCAGGGCACTTCATTAAAGACTGTAAATCCCGGGTTCGATCTCCGTATAAAAGCCCTCCTGGATCACAGAAGGCGTCTGTGGTTGAACATCTGACAGATCAGTCGGAAAACTAACAAGCGCAAACAAGAAGGAGACCCCTTGTTTGCTGCTGGATGTTAATGAGGTCTTTCCTACCCTGGCTAACACCATACAATCTGCTGTAGCGCATATGAATGTGTGCGTGTCCTTGGAAATCCCAGATATAGGACCTGTTCAAGTTCATGCATTATTGGACTCCGGCGCTACCGGAAATTTTATGGATCAAAAGTACGCCTACGAATTGGGTATTCAGTGCGTCAAAAAGCTCAAACCAGAGCCAGTTAAGGCGGTAGATGGAACTGCCTTGACCTCTGGACCTGTGTGTTATCACACTCAGATGTTGTCCATGCAAGTCAGATTGACACATTATGAAGTCATACAATTCGACCTCATTGATGCCCCCAACTTTAAGCTCATTTTAGGAATGCCCTGGCTCACATTACATGATCCACTGGTGAAATGGGCGGCTCGTACCATTGAATTGAATTAATCCTTTTGTGCGGAACATTGCAACCGAGAAGGTATTTCTTCCGTCCAGATACGGGACAAACCTGCGGCCCTCCTGGCCACTAGTTGTAGCACACCTTCCGTGTGTCTAGTCAGCACTATACCTAAGGAGTACCTGGAGTATAAAGGGGTGTTTGATGAGCAGGAAGCGGGTAAATTGCCTCCTCACAGGGCATATGATTGTGTCATAGATTTGGAACCCGGAGCATCTATACCCTGCAGTCGGATTTATGCCCTTTCAGAGGCTGAAAATACGTATCTACAAAGTTATCTGCAGACATTGTTGAGTTCAGGGTTCATCCGTCCTTCTTCCTCTCCTGCATCTTCGCCTCTTTTCTTTATCCCTAAACGGGAGGGTGGCCTACGCACCTGTATCGATTACAGATCCATCAACAGCATTACCAAAAAGAACAGGTATCCGTTGCCATTAATCCCAGTTTTACTCGATCAGCTGAGGGGATCCACCATCTTCACTAAATTGGATTTGAGGGGGGCTTACCACTTGGTAAGGATGCGGCGGGGGGATGAATGGAAGATGGCATTTCGCACCAAGTATGGATTGTTTGAATACCAGGTGATGCCCTTCGGTCTATGTAACGCCCCCGCCGCATTCCAATACTATATGGATGATGTATTGAGAGGGTTGCTGGACGTAAGTTGCATTGTCTACATAGATGACATTTTAATCTACTCCGTTTCAGTGGAGAAGCATGTACAACACGTAGCAGCAGTACTGGAAAGATTACAGAAGCACTGCTTGTTCGCCAAACTGGAGAAGTGTCTTTTTCATACCAAAGAAGTCGAGTTCTTGGGTTATGTTATAGGACCTGGAGGTCTCTGCATGGACAAAAAGAAAACTGATGCCATTGTACAGTGGGAATCTCCTGCAAGTGTAAAAAGCCTCCAGAGCTTTTTAGGCTTTTCGAATTTTTATCGTAGATTCATCAAAGACTTTTCAAAAACTATTCAGCCTATGACACTGCTACTTAGAAAAGGAGTTCAGTTCAAGTGGACAACAGAGGCGGAACAAGCTTTCCAGCAATTGAAAGGGTGTTTCACCAGCGCACCCATTCTGAGGCACCCTGATCCTAGCCAACCTTTCATTGTGGAGACAGATGCTTCACACTATGCCTTGGAAGGCATCCTGTCTCAGAGGCATCCCGACACAGGCCAAGTGCACCCCGTTGCTTATTTCTCCAAGAAATTAACACCATGTGAAATTAATTACAGCATCACGGATAAGGAGTTATTAGCAATCAAAAGGGTTTGCGAAGAATGGAGGCATCATTTGATGGGGGCAAGACACACAGTGGAGATCTATACCGACCATCGTAATCTACTGTTCCTAAAGAGCGCCAGGGCCCTGACGCCTAGACAACTTAGATGGTCTCTGTTTTTTGCGGATTTTGATTTCGTAATCAAGTTCAGACCAGGACCTCAGAATGGTAAAGCTGATGCCTTGTCCAGGCCTCCAGGTGGGGTAGAAACCAGCATGGACACAATGGAAGAAGCTCCTTGCATATTACAAAACGCATCTTTTCCATCTGTGATTCCTGCTGTGACGGCAGTCGACGATTTTCTGGATGAGGTTAAGGACCATTACAAGTCGTTGGATGAACAGGAGTGGCTGGATGAAGTTCCCCAATTGAGGTCCAAGTCAAATGCTCTGTTGTTCCATGACAAGAAGCTGTATATCCCTCATGTGTCTCTACAACAGAAGGTGTTACAATGGACTCATGATTCTCCACTGGGGGGTCACTTGGGACAACAAAAGACATTGCAAACACTTACTAGGTACTTCTGGTGGGACACAATGAGAAAAGATACAGAGAGCTATATTCAAGGATGTTCTATCTGTGCCCAGTGCAAAGCTAGACATCAGCCTTCTAGTGGTTTACTAAGGCCCATACCGATTCCTCCAGCGCCATGGCACACGGTTTCTATGGATTTTGTTGTGGAAATGCCCCCTAGTTTGGGTAATGATACCATTCTAGTCATTATAGACCATCTGACTAAAATGGGGCATTTCATAGCATTACCCAAGCTACCAACTTCTGGGGAGTTGGCCAAGACCTTTCTGCAACAAGTAGTTAGACTACATGGTCTTCCTTCAGTGTTAATCACGGACAGGGGTACTCAATTTACCTCTAGATTTTGGAAAGCATTATGTATGGCTATGAAAATAGATGCTAGGTTGTCAACTAGTTATCACCCTCAGACAGATGACAAAACAGAGAGGCTGAATCAAACATTAGAACAGTACCTTCGATGTTTCACCTTGCAACACAGTGAGGAATGGAGTATGCTTCTTTGGACGACTGAATTCGCGTACAATAATGCGAACCATTCCTCCTTGGGATGCTCTCCTTTCTACTGTCTCAATGGATATCATCCTAATATGATGCCCTTTGAGCAGCCGGTCACCTCTATGCATCCAACCATACAGGAACATCATGCACATTTGCAGAAAGTACTACATAAGGCTACACAACATCTTGAAACATCCAGAGACAGGGATAAGCGTCAGGCTGATAAGAAGAGAACACCTGAACCTCTGTACAAAGTGGGAGATAGAGTGTGGTTGGACACTAAACACTTAAGGTTCAAAGGAAACACTAGATTGAAGCCTAAATTTGTAGGGCCTTATCCAATTCATAGCGTTATCAATCCTGTGGCTATGAAACTCACTCTGCCTGCATCTTGGCATATACATCCTGTATTCCATGTTTCCCTCCTAAAACCTTGTCATCTTCACACTAGATTGCCTTCTAGGCCTTCACCAGTGGTGGTAGAGGATGAAGAGGAGTACGTAGTAAGAACCATCCTAGATTCCAAGAGTGTGAGAGGGAGAATACTGTACCTCATTGATTGGAAAGGGTACGGCCCTGAGGAACGATCCTGGGAGCCGCGTGCCAATTTGCGATGTCCAGCTCTTCTGCGGCGTTTCCACTCTAGTTTCCCTGGGAAACCTGGTGGACCGCCGGGACGTCGGTCATGGAGAGGGGGTTCTGTCACATTCCACTCGCGAAGGTTCTGTAAGAGAGGAGAAGCTCTGAATGAATTTTGAACTACATTGCCCAGAATGCCTAAGGGCGATGTCCTTCCTTTCTGTTTCCTACTTTCCTTTATGTGCTCTTCCTGTTCCTTCGGCCGGTGCTTGTCACCTGATCCATGGAGTCTGTTTCAGCTGAAATCATCGCGTCACCCGCGAAGCCGCCGCGGTGATTTCCAACCCGTTTCTATGGTTTTCCTGTTTCCTGCAAGTTTGGATTGTTTATGGTTGCTTGCGGTGGACCTTGCAGCGCTTTCCCCGATCGCGCATTGAACGCGCTGGGATTGGGAAGGAGCGCGACCTGGTTTCAGGTTACAGCTGAGTGAACTGTTCTTGGCTTTCCTGAGGAGGTAAGGCGCCGGTGGCGTGACTTAGTTTTTGGACATCGTGAGAGCAGCGGCTCGGTGTTTTTTGGAAGGCTCGAGTGAAGCACGCTACTGTGAGTCATTTGTGGAAGGGTGGATTCAAAACCCTGTATCACGTTTTATCCTTCTTGGACCTTGGATTATGTCAGTTACTATGGAGTCAGCTGTATGATTGAAATACACACTGGGTAACATGAGGAAATAACTATTATTCTGGCATCTCATGATAAAAGTGAAAAAACCATAGCACAGAACTGCAGTAGGTGCTAATATGTAACGAACAAAAAAGGGTCTATGATTAGCCATTTTTGAATGCCAGTTTCAGAGGATTTACCTGAAGATATATGCTCTATGAATTAATGTGTGGCACATACTTCAGAATAATGCAACGTGCTGCTGTTTGAAGGAATAGAGCCTTTTTTCTTTTATGCTTTATTTTTCTCTATTTTTTCTGTTTTCTATGGAGAGCACGTGGCAGCTTAATGTTGTAAGTTACTGAACACACATAGGATATTGATCTTGATATAGGTTCTGTATGTGTGTGTGATCTCCTCTCTCTCTCTTCCTCTCTTACTACAGGAATACCAGTCTGATACCAGTGAGGTTCCTTCTTTATGCATGTATTCAAGGCACCTATCAGATTATTTGGCTGCTGCGACTTTATTGTTTCCTTTGTCCCTTTTTTTTCCCCTTCCCTGGTTTTGTTACACTTGGTAGAGTTTATCTATATTCTCCCAGGTCATGACATTGCTAGAGGATAGGGAGAACTAGCTACATTCATCGCTCCCGCTGTACCCGGCTGAACAGGTTAGTGGCAACCTGTTTGAGATCACGACAATAATGATGACAGACATGGCTGCCGTGTCCGGCCCCGCCACTGCACCTGTAAAGACACACATATAAGAGAGCGGACACAGCAGGGCACTTACTTCTCCAGGCCTACCCCCCGTAACCTAACGTACATCCTGTAGCAATCCGACTTCCAACGCCCCAGCCGCATGAGGTCCTCCCTCCCAAGACCTGCCTTGCTGCCTCCGTCGCCGCCCTGATTCTGAACGAATGCGTCCCAAAAACCTTCGGGTTCTCACCCATAACCCGCAGGGCGTGCCGCAGAACCCATAGCAACTGCGCCGCAGTCACCCTTCCACCGGCAAACCGACTGAAAACTTCCCCGGACGCTGCCTTCTTTCCGGACGCGAGCAGACTCCCCCACGCTGCTGGGCATATCGCACGCTCCCCCACTGGGCCCATCACCACCCATTGCCCCATTCCCCGTTGGTCAGTCTTAAAACGTCGTAACAGCACCGCTACCTCCCGATCTCTCAGTTCCACCTCTCCCCACAGGACCCCAGGCCGCCCTTTGAGCCTCACCAACTCTGAAACCCGAAACGCACCAAAATACATCCACGACATAAGTGTGGAAAATAATATGATCTCCTCCCGATTAAAACGAAACGTCGGGAACATCCGTATCAAACCCGCAAGCATTGCCTCCGTAATTAGCCGACGTTGACTCACCTTAGCACCCCGTTCCCACACCCAACCTTGCAAGATCCACGTACCCAGCTCCCCCGCTGACGGCGCGTACCCCCACCACAACTTCCCCATGAAAGCGACAGCTGACAACTTGCCCGCAATTGTCACTCTCGACAACCCCTTGTCCATCAGACCCACCATAAACTGCACCACCTGCTCACTTCGGACACATCAATCGCCCTGCCGCACCGCCCCACTGTCCAAGAATTCGTTTCACGCCTGCTCATAGGCTTTCCATGTGGAAACGACCAACGACGCTCTTACCAGTTGTATGACCCAGTCTCTCCTACCGACCACAGTTCCACTGGCACCGGTGTCTTGCGTTCGTCCGCCTCCGAGGCTAGCCCATGGAACCTCTGCCACTGTGAATGAGACAAAGCATCTGCAATGTCATTGTCCTCCCCTGGCACATGCCGTGCTTGAAACAAAATGTCATACTCCAAACATCGCAGCACAAAAACTCGCATCAACTTGAGCACCTGTGGGTCCCTAGCTGACTGCCTATTGACAACCTGCACGACTGACATGTTGTCTACCTTAAAAAGCACCCTTTTGTGTGCCAGCTCCCACGCCCACACCGTCACCGCTACTACCAGCGGGAAAAGCTCCAAAAAGGCGATACTCTGCCCCCTGCCCTGCCAATGCCGTGGCCACTCCTCTGCGCACCACTTCCCACGCCAGTACAGGCCAAAACCACCGACCCTTGCCGCATCTGACAAAATGCTAACATCCCATTCCCAGTCCTCCGGCAGCGCCATGGGCACACCATTAAATCGCTGCAGAAAAGCCCGCCACATGCGCAGGTCCTCCCTCGTCCCCACTGACAGTCGCAAGTGATGATGCGTGAAGAACCGTTTATACCCACTTATTGGGTCTCGGTGGCGGGGGAACCACCCAAGTCTTCAAAACCCTCCTTATTTAGTAAAAGGAGACACAGGAGCCTTCATCTTCAGGAGGAACCAAGTTTTATTTGAATACTCTGGGCTATGGCACAGAGTCCCAAGCTTGTTAGAAACAAGACTGAGTAGGCTGCTGCGTCGCTCTGCAGCTTACAGGCCTTATAAACACATTTCCCACTTTAAGAAACCAGTTTGGGTGGGGGTCTGGCGCCCCCGAGTCAAAAATGCAGTTACACCATTCTTTGTTCAGGCAAAACGGGGGCTGCAACAGATGGTACAAAGATTACGGACAGGTCTTGCAAAACAGGATATGTACGTGAGAAAACAGACAGATCTTGAACAACAGGATATGTGAAAGAAACAAGTTCTGGGACGATGGCGTGACCAAGTCTTGCGAAACAGGATGGATGTGTGCAGGATTTCAGTCTAAGGGTGGTGAGGCCAATTCTTGGTTCCCCTTTTTCGGAATTGGCTCAACCACAAGGAGCAGGAAGGACATGGTGGTTGTGACAGCTAGAATTTCAACAGACATCAGCAGAAATGACCAGGAGGGTCGTGCAGAGGTGTTTGACACGAAATGGCAATGCAAAAACAATGGAGTCATGACACAAAATGGATGCCGACAAGAAGGACTCTTTTCCTCAGACCCTCCTTTTGCCATTGAGTGGCAAATACTCTAGGAGACGTAGATCTTCATAAGATCATCTGTTTCTTGTTGGAGCATCATCTTCATATTAGTGTCGTGAATGTTAGAGGGTGAAGGCTTGAGGGCCTAAACACACGTTGCACAGAGCATTGGCAGGCACTGAACGCACAAACAGCAGGAGACTAGGACAGCCACTCCCAAGGCAAGGAAGATGAGGACCCTCCATCCCCACTGGGAAAGGAGGCCCCAGATCCAGCCTGTGAGGGACCAGTTGCCTTCATCCTGATGAATTTCAGAGGAAAGGTGATGCAGACGTTGGATGGGATCAAATACTGTGGGTGCGTGATCAGGAATGTACACACAGCAGCTGGAGCCAATCAATTTACACACACCACCACGATCAGCGAGGATGATGTCAAGGACCATACAATTTTGAAGTGTTACAAGGCGATTTGCCTGTAGCTCTGCAGTGATGTTGGAGAGGGCACCAGCTGTTTCTGTGATGGTGGCCTCAAGGACCCTGGTCAGTCCTCCTATAGCTCGACTGTTTGCAATTGGGCCCCAGAATGGGAGGAAACCATTAAAGAAGTCCTCGGCTTCCTGGCCTACTGTATCCTCAGCCGATATGACACCCCTACGTGAGCGGCGCAAAGTGCCCTTCATCAACAGGTGGTAATCTCCATGGGTAGAATACGTCAGTGGAACGAGGAAGACCAGATAGCAGGTACCAGACCAGTTACGGGGGAGCCAAGTGTAGGCTGCTGAGCCACAGATAAAGTAAGTGTTGGGGGACGCCACGAACTTTGGAGGAGACGTAGAGTTCAAAGTTTTAGTGATGTCACAGATACTAGTACCAACTTTCTTAGTTCCTAAGCCATGGATGGAGACACGGCCCGCACATTTAGATTGTTTCGTACATCAGGTAGTAGCATTCTGGTGCGAAATTTGGTAAATGTTTGTTGAGAAGTTGAGTTAAATACCACCATCTCACCGAGTTCATCCGGTGCTAATAGCAATGTGGATGAACTGGTCGGGCAAAAAGGGGTATTGGTATTGCCAGACCTGTTTTGCCAGAAATCATCTCGAAATGTTCCAAGGGCAGAATTGGCAGTACCATTGACAGTATAGGCCTCCTACATCAACATCCACAATGCAAGACAGGACCCAGAGATGGAGAAAGGATAAGGAAAGAATGGAACAGGTTGTGTCATAGAAGGAGGAATCAGTCCACATACCCAACAGTTGGAAGTATTTATGGTCAGCTGATGATGATGTAACATCTGGACAAAGGTGTTATTGAAAAATTCTGCACGGCGGGGCAATTCGTGGGCGGGTAACGTGAAATACTGATTCTCTACAGGAGTTGGGGTAGGAGTTGGTGGGGTAACAGGATATTAGATCAGTATCATCCAACCGATGATAGACAAGATGATTGAGACAAACAGCGTCACCACGGGGGCCACAAAGCACTTGCTATGTAGGAGACTGACATATCGTTTCTGGACTTGGGTGTATTGGACGGCTGCCATTGTACTAAGCCAGGGACCACTAGCGGCTGTCTGTGATTGGTGGTTGCTTCATTGGATGCAGGTGCCAAGAGCCCTTTGGCGTACCTTAGTCTGACATACCAGCACCTTTCTTAGCCGGGAGATCACAGCCCTACAGCCTGTAGGCACCTGAGCGAAGTCAAGGGCAAGCCTTCCTTCTGGAACGCAAGTTATATCGGGTAGAAGTAGTAACAGTATGGTCGGGGAATAATTGTTCCTGATGCTGAGCAGAGTGAGGGGAGTGTTTTCTCTTTCCCTTCATTATACTATCACTCTCTGCTTCCGTAGATGTGGAATGTAATCTTGCGTCGCTGAAGGGAACAAACGTCAGGACTATTTCTGTCTCTGAGTCTCCTTGCCCTTCTCTCACCCACTGATCATAGGGGAGAGGCAGAGGAACTCGTCTACAGTGCGTGGCATGGATCCAGTTCTTCCGTCCCTCAACTTTCACGGCGGTGCGGGTGGCCAGTAACACCTGACGGGGCTGTGTCCAGCGGGGCTCGAGACTCTTAGTACGTTGAAAGTTTCGAATCAGGACCCAGTCGCCAGGTTGGATAACGTGTCCTGGGCCCACGCTTTTATCAGGTGAGGCCTCCTGCACCTGGTGGTAAAGAGTACGAAAGGTGTTAGTCAAACTGTACAGATAATCAGTCAACACAGGGTATTCAACATCAGACAGTTTCTGGGGCCGTGGAACACCCCACACATTGGCAGGCCTCCCGAACACAATTTCATGGGGAGATAGGCCTATCCTGGTATGGGCCGTTGTCCTGACAGGCAGCAGGGGCAGAGCATCAACCCAAGTGACACCTGTCTCGGCTACAATCTTGGCCATTTTAGTCTTTAGGATGCCATTGTACACCTCCACTAGACCTGCTGATTGGGGGTGGTTAGCTGCATGAAATTTTTGTTTTATACCCAGTGCTGAACAGACATACTCCATTATTTGAGCCGTAAAGTGTGTCCCATTGTCACTCCAGACCTAACGGGGCAAACCGAATCGTGGGAAGTATTCTTTCAATAGTATTTTGGTGGTAGTGATAGCGGTACAGTCTTTGACAGGGTAGGCCTCCACCCATCGGCTGAAGGTACAGACCACCACCAGGACGTATTTTAAACTATTACATCTGACCATCTGGATATAATCCATCTGGAGGGCTTCGAAAGGAAAGGTAGGGGGAGAGAAACCTCCTCCAGGGGTTAAAGTGCCTTTTCCTGGGTTGTACATAAGGCAAATCATGCATGTTTTGACCCTCCTCTCAGCATATGCTGGTATCTTTGAGTTATACCAGGTGGGTTCCAGCAACTCGCATATCCCTTTCGCACTAATGTGAGCAGGGCCATGGGCCATCGTTACTACCGGTACCACATGACTGTCGGGCAACATCCATTGTCTCTCCATAGTGATACGGGCCCAACAACCATCTATTTCCTTTCCGGCTAAATGCTCCGCCCACATTCTCAGCTCCTCAGGGGTAGCATGGGACTGAATATCGATCACACTCTGTACAGTATCTTCAACCATGCCCTGCTCTGCCACCCACCTGGCGGGACCTCCCACATACATTCCTTCCTTTTTCTTAAGAGCTGTCTGTCTGACTGTCTGGTCAGCCAGGGCATTGCCTTTTCCAACATCATCCGTCACTTTCCTATGCGCTTTACATTTTATAATAGCTACCTTTCTGGGAAACGTCAAGGAGTCTAATAATCGGTGAATTAGAGGGCCATGTTGAATTTGTGTCCCATGTGAAGTAAGGAAATTCCTTTCTTTCCAGAGTCTCCCAAAGTTGTGAGGCACCCCAAAGGCGTACTGGCTGTCAGTGTAAATATTAACCGTTATTCCTTTGCTTAACTCACAGGCTCTAGTGAGCACCACTAATTCTGCAGCCTAAGCAGAGCACTGCGGAATCTGAGCTGTTTCTACTACTTGCTCTAATGCCGTGAGGGCGTAGGCGGCTGATGTGTTACCATCTGGCCCTCTGCGACATGATCCGTCCACATACAGTGTACCTTCTGGGTCTGCTATTGGGGTATCCTGTAATGTAATGTAATGTAAGCACACATTTTTATAGCGCGGCTATCGCTCCGAGGAGCATCTTGGCGCTCCACACCCAACCCTGATGGAGATGAGTTGGTAGACAGAAGGCAGTGACACACTGTACAATTATTACACCAAAGCTCTGCAGGCTGCGTCAGAGAGCGAAAAGATCCATGTTTTCAATGATCTTCTGAAGTCAACCTCCTTGTCTATACAACGGAGCTGAGCTGGCAGTTTATTCCAGGCATTTGAACCCAGCACGAAGAGGGACTTCCCTCCCTTAGTGGCTAATCTAAATCTAGGGACAACTAAAAGGTTTTGATTGGCAGACCTCAAACATCGCGTTGGCGTGTAGTGTTGAAATCCCCTCCGAAGATATTTAGGGCCTTGGGACTGAAAGGCTCTGAAAGCAATCACGAGAATTTTAAAAAGAACTCGCTTATGAATTGGCAACCAATGTAAAGTTTTTAGTGCTGCCGTGGCCGATGATCTTTTTGGCCAGCGTAAAACCAGGCGAGCTGCAGCATGCTGAACCATCTGCAGCCTATGCAGCACCGTTTTATTGGTGCCTGCATAAAGACTGTTGCAGTAGTCCAGTCTGGATGTTATAAGGGCCACTGCAACAGTCTTCCTGGCCTCTAAAGGCAGCAAATCAAAAAACTTCTTCAGTGATCTGATGATCTGGAAACACGAGTCAACTGATGTAAGTCAACCCGCCCCTTTGTCTCCTCTTCTGTTCTCAATATACAGTCATGTGGATCTAAACAGGCATCCTGAGTATCCAGTGGGAGTAATGTGGCAGGATTCAGTACAGTGCATATCTTAATGTTAATGTGGCTGGAAAAGAGTGTCAATTCATATACTGTGAGTCGTGCGCTAGTGAGGTAATCTGTCTTGGTGTTATTAAAGAGGGAATCCACAGAATGGGGAACCATCAGAGTCAAGGGGGAGTTCATGACGATCCCCGCACTCTGATGGACCATGAGTGCGGCCGCAGATGTCGCCTGAAGGCATCCTGGGAGAGCCCTCGCAACAGAATCTAAGGTAGCTGAAAAATAGGCACATGGCCGATGGTGACCTCCGAATATCTGGGTCAAGACAGCGCATGCACAGCCGTCTGTCTCATGTAAAAAAAAAATAATTATTTGTTATAATCAGGAGTACCGAGGACTGGCGCAGTACACAAAGCTCTTTTTAAATCCTGGAAGGCCTGCTTATGCTCTCTAGTCCATGGAAAAGAACTGTCTGATACGTCTTTAGTGGTGAGGGCAAGAAGAGGTTTGACCATGGCCGAAAAATTGGAAATCCACTGTCTGCAGTATGAGGTTAGACCTATGAAGGCTCGCACCTGCTTTTGTGTCTGTGGGGCCGCCATAGCATTGATAACGGCTACACGATCAGCGGTGAGCTGCCTTCCCTCCTTCGATAGGAGATGACCTGAATAGGTCACCGTCTCTTGACAAAACTGAAGCTTTTTTAAAGAGACCTTGTGGTTATGGAGGGCAAGGTGGCGTAACAAACAGAGAGTAGCCTCTTAACATGTCGGGCGGAATTTGCAGTAATGAGGAGGTCATCAACATACTGCAGCAGTGTGGAATTATCAGGGAGTTCCAAGGTATCTAGTTGACTTTTGAGAGCTTGACTATAGATACTGGGGCTCTCGGTGAAGCCTTGAGGGGTGCGGCAAAATCTAAAGCTCCGCCCACCAAGGGAGAAACCCAAAAAATGTCTGCTGTCAGGATGTATAGGAATGCTGAAAAAGGCATTCTTCAGATCTATGACAGAAAAGTGCATGGTGTCAGAAGGGACCATCGTCAAGAGGGCTTTAATGTCGGGGACAACAGGGTATTGGGAGATCATTATTTTGTTAAGGGCTCTAAGGTCAATCACGAATCTGTATATTTTAGGGGAGAGAGCATCTCCATTGGTCTTTTTAAGAACCGGAATAATGGGACTGTTACAGATATTACCACGTGTCTTCTCCACTACGCCCTTGTCCATCAATTCAGATATTATTGTTGAAAGGGACGCTTCTCCTTCCGCGGGTAGTCGGTACTGTCGAAGGCGGGGGAGAAGTGCGCCTGGCTGAATGCACATCACATGAGGGGGTATGTTGAGACACCCCACATCAGTGTCTGATGATGCCCAGAGGGAGGAAGGTAAAGACTGCAACTCTGGTGGGAGAAGACCGGACAGATACATATAGGAGGCTGCGGTGGGGGAAATTGTTAGGGATAAACCTTGGGGACTACATGATATGGTCGCATACAGAGCTTTTAGGAAATCCAGGCCTAATAAGTTTTTACTGCAACCTGTAGTGAGGACCAAGGGAGCGTCAACATGTGCGGGCCAATATCGAGAGGGAGGGGTTCAGCGACAGGGCTGGTCACGGGTGTTCCTGCGAAACCCACGGAGACATTCATGTTGCCAGAAAGGGGTGCCTCCGGGACTGACAGACGTGCAATAGAAGACCTGTTGGCCCCAGTATCCAAAAGAAAATTCTGATCGTTCCCCACAACTGACATTTGAACATACGGGCCCCTTTGATCCACTGGAATTTGCACTCTAGGAATACCCCTTTCCTAGCTGTCCTATGCTTGATAGAACCCTGTCCCATCAACTTCGTCATAATCATCATTGTAATAAGTGTGTGTTGCTTCGTATCCATCAAACCTATTGGCCGGGCGTTGCCGGACAGGAGCGTCATTCCTGGACCTATGTTCTTTGTCCTGCGGATGGGGCGGGCCATGGTCCCTAGTCAGCCTCCCCTCCCTAGGAGCGCCAGGCCGAGTATTCCCTGTTTGGATGTTTTCAGCTAATACGGGACACTCATCTATCCAATGGCCGTACCCTTTAAAATAAGCACACTGATCTGTTTGGAGGGCTCCCGTGCGTTGAGGGTCTGAGGGGGTAGACTGGCGAGCCCTCGGAGGGGGTTGGGGCTGTGGTCTGAAATTCCCTGCGGGCATCGGGACCTCGGGGAGGGTAAGCCTGCTGCAGAAGTTCTTTAGTCTTAAGAACCCTAGCCTTCTTCCTTTCCTTTTCTATATCTTCTTTCTCCCTATTCTCGTGATACTGTGCCATAGCCAAGATACCAGTCATAGTCTGGGCAGACCATGTACTCTCAACCTTCTTGAGCCTGGCGGAAATTTCAGGAAGCAAGTTGCTGACAAACTTATCGACAAATACTGGGCTAGAGCCTGGGATCCGGCGGTCCAAGCCACTATGTCCCTTGTATTCTGTTTCAAAACGGGTAAAGAAGTCAGCACTCTTTCATCTTTTCGTTGCCTACAGGCATTTATCTTATCCCAGTTAATGACTGTTTCTGGCAAAAATGTTTTCATAAGAGTTATTATTTTACCGTGCGTAGTCCGGATGGCAGCTTCTGGTTTAGTCCCTCCTGCCCTTGCATCTTCCATAGCTTCCAGATTAGCCCATTTACCTCCCAGCTCTACTTCATGGTCAGTATGTCGAATTTTATCCCAAATTTCAGTAGGAATGACCGTACCAAAGAGCAAGTTGATGTCTTCAAGAATAAGTGTACCAGCAGATATTATCTGGCCTAATTCTTTGTAAAAGGCCGCAGGATTTTTTCGAGGATCTGGTACATGCCTTTTCAACTGCATTACCTCTGACCTTTTCCAAGGGACATGAAACCATAGCCTGTGGCAGTGTGCTTCGACAGCCCCTTGGCCATTATTTTGGGCATCAGTGAGTGAGTTAACAAAGACAGGGGCCGACTCTCTCATTGGCATAGCTGTCGCTATGGGGGGTTTAGGGAAGGAGGTCATATCACGGTAAGCTATCAAAGCAGACATAGCGCCAAACATCCCCTTTCCCTGCACATCGCCTCTTTTTATTTGTGACCTGAGGTTCACTAATCCAGCGAGTATCTGCATAAATGAATTCTCGAATCTCTGCATAACCAAGGTACACATGTATTCAGCCCAGGTGATCTGTCCCATAACGATCCACTGGGAAAAGGTAGACCATATTTCTTTAAATGGGTAAATATTCCCGCTATTTATCCAACATTCACGCTTTTTCAGGTCATCTTCTCGAAGGGACGAAAAGCTGACTGCAGAGCGCAAGGAAGCCAGTCGGGGGGAATTGAATAATCTATATAAATCCTCCTTAACCATAGACCACGGGGAAGAAGGGAAGGGGCGAGCAGGGGTAAGGCAGCAGGGATTGGGCAGATGGGGACTCATGGTCATTCCCGTGGTGAGGACAGGGGTAGTGTGCGAAATCGGTGTCATAGGCGTCAAAATAAGGGGGGTCGGTGTGATGGGGGAATAGTAGGAGGGGCAGTGGGGGCAGGAGTGTGCAGCACGGCTGCTGCAGCTGCATGCGGGGCAGGGGGTGTCAGCGCAGGGTACATGGGGGCATAAGCAGGAGGACTTTCCAACATGGTATCGAGCAGGGAATTGCCCTCTTCTTCCCCTTTCATAAAGCCTTTTCCTTTCCCTTCCCGGGCCGGGTAGCACTTCTGCACCCACGCCCTATGTTCCCTATTGGCTATCTCTACAGATTTTTCCATTCGGTCCTGTAAGTGCTCCCTAGCATGGGCAGCCATTGACATCCGCTCCGGCTTCCTTTCTAGTGCCTTTTCCCTCTTTGCTCTCTGTTCAATTTCTTTCCTCCACAACCTGACGGACTCAAACATCGAGGGACGAATTTTCCGTTTTAATAGCTGTTCCTCTAGATTTCCCAGAACTTGTGGGTCAAAAGACCCATAAGGCAGCCATTGTAATTCTGAGTTACTTTGTTTAGTGTATTTGGTCCAAAAAGGGGAAAACATTATAGCAGAAGGACCATGTTTAGAATACATGGCGTGACCAGGTGTCCCCTCTGGAGGAAGCGGACAGGCCGCCTCCAGCTGGGAGTTCTGCGCACACATACAACAACATAATTTCTTAAACTTACTACTGACCGGCATGCTTGTAAACAGATAACAGACAACAGCGGGTTTAAAAACTCACCTCGCTGGCTTGGCTTTTGCAAAAGTCAATAACAGCAGAATCATTCAGACTCGGTGGGTGATGATCAGCCCACCCTTACCTGACAGGGGTAGTTCTCTTCTGCAGACGTAGGGCTGTGTCCTGCTCCAGAAATCACTTTGTTAGGGGACTCCAGCGAGGACGTGGTCACGTGGCCCAGACCAGGTGGGGAGGAACAGCGGGCGAGTTGTTCGGCTACCAGACTGCAAGAATCCCTTGGGTAGGGTACCTTCCGTTGGACTCTCTCCGTGCACCTCCTCACATCCACCAGGCCTGACCTTCGTGGAGTCCCTATTCGGGCGCCATTTGAAGAACCGTTTATACCCACTTACTGGGTCTCGGTGGTAGGGGAACCGCCCAAGTCTTCCATACCCTCCTTATTTAGTAAAAGGAGACACAGGAGCCTTCGTCTGCAGGAGGAACCAAGTTTTATTTGAAGAGCCCGGGCTATGGAACAGAGTCCCAAGCTCATTAGAAACAAGACTGAGGAGGCTGCTGCTTCACTCTGCAGTTTACAGGCCATATATACACATTTCCCACCTTAAGAAACCAGTTTGGGTGGGGGCCTGGTGCCCCTGAGTCAAAAATGCAGTTTCACCATTCTTTGTTCAGGCAGGACGGGGGCTACAACAGATGGCACAAAGATTACGGACCGTTCTTGCAAAACAGGATATGTACGTGAGAGAACAGACAGATCTTGAACAACAGGATATGTGAAAGAAACAAGTCCTGGGACGGTGGTGTGACCAAGTATTTCAAAACAGGATGGATGTGTGCAGGAGTTCGGTCCGAGGGTGGTGAGGCCAATTCTTGGTTCCCCTTTTTCGAAATTGGCTCAACACAAGGAGCAGGAAGGACAGGGTGGTCGTGACAGCTAGAATTTCAACAGACATCAGCAGAAATGGCCAGGAGGGTCGTGCAGAGGTGTTTGACACGAAATGGCAATGCAAAAACAATGGGTTCATGACACAAAATGGATGCCGACAAGAAGGACACTTTTCCTCATGCGGCAACGTCAAACTGGACAGCACCAAACCGAGCCTCCTACAGAAAGTACGGCCTGCCAGCACGACGCGACATGCAAAGTTCAAATGCCCCAGCAGAATCTGGACCTCCTACACCGTCACTTCCTGCCTCCGCACCATGTTATACACCAATTCCAGCATATGTACCCTCTTTTCCCCCGGCAGGTGTGCTTCCATGGCCACAGAGTCAAGCTCAATTCCCAAAAAAGACAGCACCGTACAGGGACCATGCATCTTGTCCGGCGCCAGGGGCACACCCAGGTAACCCATAAGTTCCGTAAAACCATCCAGCTGCTGCTGGCAGTCCACCGAACCAGGCCGTCCCACCAAAAAGAAGTCATACAGGTAGTGCGTCACCGTGTCCTTACCCATGTGCCAGGAAAAAGCCCACTGCAAGAAGGTACTGAAGCACTCGAACAAGGCGCACAATATCGAACATCCCATTGGCAATGCCTTGTCCACAAATATGTTCCCGTCAAACTGGATCCCCAAGAGCTGGTGATCCTCCAGATGTACCAGAAGCAGTCTGAAAGCCGACTTGATGGCGCACTTCGCCATGATGGCACCTACCCCCACCGTCGTCACGATCCGCCGTGCCACATCCATGGACGAGTACGACACCGAGGACAACCCAGACGAAATGTAGTCGTTCACGGACGCCCGCTTCGGCCACGACAGGTGTTGAATCAAGCGAAACTGGCCTGGCTCCTTCTTCGGAACCACGCCAATAGGAGATATAATCAAATCTGGGTTCAGGGCCCCTTTAAAGGGGCCCGCCATTCTCCCTTCTCACACATCCTTGAACAACTTGTCCCGCACCACCGCCTTTTGCGCGTTGACAGACTTCAAATTCTCCGCCCACCGGGCAATCCTCGGCCCCACGTACCCTAAACAGAAACCCTCCCTAAATCCTCTTCGCAACACACCCGCGTCCTCCGCCCGCGGATAAGACGCCAGGAGGGATTCCAGCCGGTCCAGCCTAATTGGTGTACAAGCCTTTTCCCAGAGCCCCCAAACTCCCTCTCCCCCCGTCCCCCAGACTGCATCGCAGATGTAGTGGACTCCTGTTCCGTAGTACCGCCCCAGACCCCCCAGCAACTCTTCATCATAATGGGACCACGCATAACCCCCATAGGTGACCTGCACTCTCCTGATCACATCCATATACTTAAAAAGCGCAACCGCCCGCTCCGGGTACTTCTTGCAATAGACGCTGGCAAATATCAAAAACCCCGCCGACCAGTTCTCTATGGTCAGAGGCACCTTCGGCTGTTTGGCTAACTCTTGTTCCTCTTCCTTCGACCCCTCCTTCGCAGTCAGTTCACGGTGAAGGAGTTTCAGGATATCCACGAACTCCCCTTTCCAGCTCTTTTCCTTGGTAGCTAAAGACAGGTGCACCCCCAGCGGTTTTGTGATGCCCATATAGGGCAGCTTCTGCACCGGGAGATCGTGACTCTCCTTCCCCGCAGCACCCCCTTTGTCCCCCTCGGCCGCCTTCCCACCCTCTCCCCCCGACGCCTGCCTCGTCCCGGCCCACCCCAGTGTCCTTCACGTGCCTCCCCTTATTAAGGCGCACCCCTTCCTCCTCACCTTTTGCCTCCGTCCCCACCGACACCATACGACCGGTCCCATCCGCTCCCCCTCCATATCAGTCCCCACCGACACCGTTCCCTGCCGGGGCCTCCCTGACCCGCTTCCCGCACTGCCCCTTTCCTTACCTGGCATCAAGGTCAGCGTCCGCACAGGATCCCGCCGCCTAACCAGTGGACCAGTGGGGGCCGTCACTCTCTCCGCTCCGCACTTCCGTGTCTGCAAAAGACTAGTAACAACATTACTCCTCGCCCCCCATCCCGACCCGCCCCTCTGCCCTCCCGTATCTCCCCTTCCTTTGCGCTCTCGTCTTCATAATCCAACCAGGACCTCTCATCATCCAAATCCCCTTCCACGCCCCCTGCCAAATCCTGCCATCCAGTACAATTCCACAGGAGTTCACCCAAATCCACACTCTCCCGCCGCCTCTGGTCTTGGTCCTCTGCGGGGTCCCTCTCACTACTGCCAGACCTCCGCATCCATCCCCCGGCGGCCGTATCGACCCTTCGGGGTGGGGCTGGCGGGGACCTACCACCCCGCTTCTCATAAGACGACATCATCCGGTCCCTCGTGGGAGCGCAAACGCCCACACGAGGCAGAGCCGGCCCATCCCCTTGACGCATGCTGCTCTCCCGAGCACCTCACCAGACGTTCCTGCCAGAAAAAGAAGTGGAGTCCAGCATGCCGGGGTTAATCAGGTCCCCCCACCAAAACCCCCCGCTGCCCTCCACACCCCCCTGCACCCCTCCCGTTCCCCGACAAATGATCCCCCCCGCCGTGCTGGAGCATCCAGTCACAACCCGAGACTCCCCCCACCTCTCCCCAGCCCCGCCCCCAAACCCCCAATTGCCCCCTCCTCCTCCTCGCTCCATACCACCTCCTCCAGCTCCTGATGCAGTGACCCCTCCCCCCTCACCCCAGCTCCCGGCACCCTACTCCCCCCTCCCCTCTGAAATCCCCCCAACCCCTTCCGTGGTGGCCCGCCCGCCCTAACCCTCTTCTCCTAAAACTCCCCCTTGGCGCCCTACTCCCCGCTTATATACCCTGGCACCACTCCCTTTTGGCAGCGGCTGCGCAGGACCCCCCATGGACCCCCCAGCACCCTCTGTGCTGCCAGCACCCTCCCCCTCTCCTCGATCCCCCCTCCTCTTCGCTCGCAGACTCATCAATGAGCAATGGGGACATCTCCCCCTCGCTCTGTAGCATGCCTGCCTTTTCCCCCTCTGCTGGCCTCTCCTGAGCCTGCCCCACCCACTCGAGCCCCGCTCCCTCGATGCATACCACCTCCCCTCTCCCCTGTCACTGCTCCCGTCGCGCCCCCCTCCTGCATGGCCCCCCCGCAAACTCCAACGTAGGGTGCGCTGGTGTGTCCCGCCTTCCCCCCCCTCCTGCGCACCGTCGGCTTGGCTGCTGCTGACATGCGGCTGCCCTTCGTGCCAGACCCCGCCCCCCACCCACGGCCCGACCCCCGTCCCCAGCCTCTGCTGCGACCGAGGCGGCTCTGCAGTGAGAACCGCCGGCGGAGTCGCTCGTCGCACGCCACGCGGCCTCACCTTAACACCGGGCCGCAGCAAGTCAGTACGGCCCGCCTCCTCCAGCAGCCTGAAAGCCTCCGCCACTCTGGGATTTTCAAACCTCGCCATCCTTCGCCCGATCAGCCAGACAACAGGTAACCGTCCGCACTGTTTCCCGCCCGCCCGCCGCCGCTGAACCACTGTAAGCAGAGTTGACTCCCGCCGCCCACTCCTAGAGGCAACCAGCACAACGCCCAATACACTAGAATAATGCCCGCAGTAGATAGACCACCGAGCACAGCCCACCGCCCGCAACAACTAGCGCTGGGATCCCAGGCCCCAATCAACAATTAAACAAAATCGCCCACAAGAAAGCCACCCACAGCCGGCTGCTGGGTCACTACCACCAAATGGTGGATAGTGGCCTAAAATGGTCGTTTAAATAGTACAGCAACCCAAAACAAGCCCAAACACAGCCCAAAATTAGAGAAACAGCCCAAACAGCAGAACTGAGGTGCTGGCTGCTCTCCCCCCCTCCCCTCCCAGGCCCAAAACCCCCGGAGGGCGCAGGCCTCCCGCTGGTCGGCCCCCCCCCCCAAAAGCCCTATTGCCAAAGAAAGATATATTTATTCCAAAATGACTCAGACGTGCTTCGGCGGTGGACCACCTTGCTTAGTACATCTGGTTCTTCACTTACATCAACAATATATACATTTTGGGTTGACAGGCAAAAACTGGTTGGTTGTCACAACAACCGTATCGGAGCAACAAACATAGAAGAGTTTCCTGCATCTGCATGATAGTGCAAAAAGAACGGTAAGGATGCAATAAGAGAATACAGGAATTTAAATAATGTGCACTGTAAACAATTGTTATATGCTACCCAATTGTAATTTAAAATCTGTGGCTAATGTGTTTCTGGACACCGGAAAAAATATATATATACAACGAGCTGTGACAATATTTACAAACCCTCCACAGTGGAAAAAATTCTGTCCCACAATGTGTTCACTGTCTTGAAATTAAATCAATTTACAGAAGGCTAAGGCGCACAGTTATAAACTTATTGTGCGTTCAACTCTCCTCGGTGATTTAGCAATGTCTGGTTTAACAGATAAAATTAGTATTGGCAAATGAATATCCACCATATGCTATACATCGAGAACATAGCAATCAGTATTACATCTAGGTCACTGCAAGTGCACTAGGGTAAGATGTATTGAGGTAGGATATACCAACCAATGAGGTATCGGTGACCGGTTGGGAGAGGTACGTGAGGTGCTGCCCAAGTGGGCTAGATAAACTAACGCTTACCTATGGCTAATGGTTATAAAAGTACAAATTATCTTAAAACAGCACAGGTCGTGGGTTTCTACTGTGATGGTGGTGTGGAAAAAATAAATAAAGGAAAATATATATTGTGTCAGCTGAACCTTAGAGAATCTATCGGATAGTGAGAACCTGACGCTGCGAAGAGGGTTAGAAGTACAGGACATGCGGCTAGGATATTAAAGATGCACATTTAAAGCCTCATCTGCGTTCATCCCATTCGAGATTTTGGAATCTATTTTGTCTATTGCCTCCCCTGATGTTTTTGGGGTTGCTGTCGACATACATAGAAGGCCATATCCTGTGCTTTACCTGCGTGGCATGCGTTCATGTGCCTGGCTATGGGATATGGTGGGTCATCGTGGACGATAGCTCTGAGGTGTTGCAGTATCCGTACATGCGCTGGATGTATTGTGCTGCCTATGTATCGTTTACCACAAGTGCATCGGAGTACGTAAACCGCAAAATCAGTTTTACAGGATTAATTGCCTCGGATTACAAAAGGTGTGTGTCTAAATGGTAGGGGCACGGTAGTGGTGTTAATACCGTGCTTACAGGCCTTGCACTATATATATATATATATATATATATATATATATATATATATATATATATATATATATATATATATATATACATATATATATATATATATATATACATATATATATATATATATTCACTGAAAAAACCATAGGTTATAGACCATATATAGTTAGGAATTAGCATTTAAAAAACCTTATTTTACTCACACAAAACCATTGAAATTCCATATATAGTTAGTTGCACTAACTATATATCGCGCACCCGCAATCCACTGCTGATCATGTCACATATTACATCATTCATGACATGGTCAGTGACATCACTGATGACATCACTGATGACATCTCAAATGACATCACTGATGACATCACTGATGACAACATCCAGTGACTGTATGTTTCTGTAAAGTTAAAATATGTCTTACATATTGAAGAATGAGTGGATGTATAAGTGTCTGGATGAAGGATTTAGTAGGTGCGTGACTGACTGTATGAGTGAGTGATTAAATATGTCTCACTGAATGCATGGGTTAGTGACTAAACTGTCTTAATTTGTGCATCATTATGTCTGTTGTGATGTAAACTGCTGCATGTGTTGATCATTAGCTATACGAGAGGCTATATGTGTTATTAATTGGTTGCCCAAGTATTTCTATGGGAGATTGAGTTTCTGATGGAGGGACTTGTTTGCATACTTTCACGCGTTGGCCAGTTACGCGTGTGAGAGAGGACCCGCCCCACAAGTGACCTGCTACAAACATTGGCAAAAAAGTAAATATGTCCAAGGTATTGGAAGTGGCAGGAACACCCTGAGGACGAGCCAAGGGCCGCTGCGGCCAGCAGTCCGTGACTTCACGGAGACGTGGGATCACTGAATCTACAAGCCACGACCCATTTTTGGACTCTGCACTTGGGGTTCGGGCGTTGGGGACTTGAGGCTGCTTGCAACACCAATATTGCGGGTTTCCCTCGGCTGACATTAGCCCTCTCCCCCCTTGCTCGGCACACAAGCACTCACTGTAGCTATACATGTCTCCGTCACGGATACTTACCGGAATAATGCCTGCTGGGATTAGAAGTCCATTAATCAACGGACGACAGCTGGAGGCAATCAACTACGGAGCCAGCTTAACTCCAGATAAAGGGAGCGCCACGGAATACCAAGGGAGGAGCGAGTGAAACCTGCAGCAACTGGGTGTCTGACGAAGGCAGGAGCCGAAATGCATTATACCTGTTGTTGCTGGTGAATTAAAGGCTGCCAAGAATCTCCCCGCTGTGTCCTCTCGTCTTTTCTGATGGAGGGACTTGTTTGCATACTTTCACGCGTTGGCCAGTTACGCGTGTGAGAGAGGACCCGCCCCACAAGTGACCTGCTACAAACATTGGCAAAAAAGTAAATATGTCCAAGGTATTGGAAGTGGCAGGAACACCCTGAGGACGAGCCAAGGGCCGCTGCGGCCAGCAGTCCGTGACTTCACGGAGACGTGGGATCACTGAATCTACACGCCACGACCCATTTTTGGACTCTGCACTTGGGGTTCGGGCGTTGGGGACTTGAGGCTGCTTGCAACACCAATATTGCGGGTTTCCCTCGGCTGACATTAGCCCTCTCCCCCCTTGCTCGGCACACAAGCACTCACTGTAGCTATACATGTCTCCGTCACGGATACTTACCGGAATAATGCCTGCTGGGATTAGAAGTCCATTAATCAACGGACGACAGCTGGAGGCAATCAACTACGGAGCCAGCTTAACTCCAGATAAAGGGAGCGCCACGGAATACCAAGGGAGGAGCGAGTGAAACCTGCAGCAACTGGGTGTCTGACGAAGGCAGGAGCCGAAATGCATTATACCTGTTGTTGCTGGTGAATTAAAGGCTGCCAAGAATCTCCCCGCTGTGTCCTCTCGTCTTTTCTGATGGAGGGACTTGTTTGCATACTTTCACGCGTTGGCCAGTTACGCGTGTGAGAGAGGACCCGCCCCACAAGTGACCTGCTACAAACATTGGCAAAAAAGTAAATATGTCCAAGGTATTGGAAGTGGCAGGAACACCCTGAGGACGAGCCAAGGGCCGCTGCGGCCAGCAGTCCGTGACTTCACGGAGACGTGGGATCACTGAATCTACACGCCACGACCCATTTTTGGACTCTGCACTTGGGGTTCGGGCGTTGGGGACTTGAGGCTGCTTGCAACACCAATATTGCGGGTTTCCCTCGGCTGACATTAGCCCTCTCCCCCCTTGCTCGGCACACAAGCACTCACTGTAGCTATACATGTCTCCGTCACGGATACTTACCGGAATAATGCCTGCTGGGATTAGAAGTCCATTAATCAACGGACGACAGCTGGAGGCAATCAACTACGGAGCCAGCTTAACTCCAGATAAAGGGAGCGCCACGGAATACCAAGGGAGGAGCGAGTGAAACCTGCAGCAACTGGGTGTCTGACGAAGGCAGGAGCCGAAATGCATTATACCTGTTGTTGCTGGTGAATTAAAGGCTGCCAAGAATCTCCCCGCTGTGTCCTCTCGTCTTTTCTGATGGAGGGACTTGTTTGCATACATATATATATATATATATATATATATATACATATATATATATATATATTCACTGAAAAAACCATAGGTTATAGACCATATATAGTTAGGAATTAGCATTTAAAAAACCTTATTTTACTCACACAAAACCATTGAAATTCCATATATAGTTAGTTGCACTAACTATATATCGCGCACCCGCAATCCACTGCTGATCATGTCACATATTACATCATTCATGACATGGTCAGTGACATCACTGATGACATCACTGATGACATCTCAAATGACATCACTGATGACATCACTGATGACAACATCCAGTGACTGTATGTTTCTGTAAAGTTAAAATATGTCTTACATATTGAAGAATGAGTGGATGTATAAGTGTCTGGATGAAGGATTTAGTAGGTGCGTGACTGACTGTATGAGTGAGTGATTAAATATGTCTCACTGAATGCATGGGTTAGTGACTAAACTGTCTTAATTTGTGCATCATTATGTCTGTTGTGATGTAAACTGCTGCATGTGTTGATCATTAGCTATACGAGAGGCTATATGTGTTATTAATTGGTTGCCCAAGTATTTCTATGGGAGATTGAGTTTGTGTGGGGGTGGCTGTAAGGTGTGTGACTCTGTGCATAGATGTGTGAGCAGTTTATTCACTAGGTGTATGAGTTCAAGAGTGCATGTGGAAACAGCTACATGGGCAGTTGACTGTGTGCATGAGTGTATTGATGAGTGAATGGATATCTCAATGCTACATGTCATACTAAATACATATGTAAAACACAGTACATGTGAGAGTTGGCATATATAAATAACTGTGCATGAGAGCCACTGAATGAGTGAGTGGTTGTATCGATCATTGTGAACTTGTATCAGGGATTGTATAAGAGAGTAAATATGTGTTAGTATATGTTTCAATAAGTAAGGTGTGTTTAACTGTATAGTTGAAGAAATGGAGGTGAGATTGTTTCTTTGCATGACTGACTGGGTGTGTGAGTAACTCCATGGATGAGTGGCAGTGTGTGAGTGTCTGTATACACTGAGTGTATCTAAGGTTATATTAGAGTCTGAAGAGGTTTATCGTATTAGCACAAGAATGATGTCAAATGAGATGTCATCAGTGATGTCATCAGTGATGTCATTTGAGATGTCATCAGTGATGTCATCAGTGATGTCACTGACCATGTCATGAATGATGTAATATGTGACATGATCAGCAGTGGATTGCGGGTGCGCGATATATAGTTAGTGCAACTAACTATATATGGAATTTCAATGGTTTTGTGTGAGTAAAATAAGGTTTTTTAAATGCTAATTCCTAACTATATATGGTCTATAACCTATGGTTTTTTCAGTGAATTTCAATGGTTTTTTAATAGCAAATATCATAAGCTGTCGAATGTCAAGTACGTGGTAAGTAAAAACATTTTCGTGTTTATGCACACTGATCTGCTTTGAATGCTGCCCCCCACCCCTCATTTCTATTAGGAGTACTCTCTCTTTGCAGATAGTGAAGGGTAGTTAACGCAGGCCTTTGCCCCCGTTGTAATCCGTCGTGCCTGCTTCTCTCTCCATTTGATTGATTGTTCTCTTTGGTTCATTCTCTATTTACAAACAAGCACAGAGTCGCAATACTCTGTTTAGTCTTTGCAGATAGCGAAAAATCGTGTAAAAAAAGAAAAGGAATCGAGCAAAATCAGTAGGCCACTAATGGGATCTCTTTTTGACCTCCCTAAAATAGAAACATTAGGAACAACCTGTTGATAATACCAATGTGTATGTACATAAGCGGCGTTCATTTGTGTTCACAGTACCCCTTCTTGATTGTTTGAATCGAGCATTGAATTGTTCGAAGTTGGTTCTCTTAAGAATCTTCTCTGCCTGCAAACGAGGAAGAATAGGAATATTCTCTCTCCCTTTGCAGATAGTGAAGGGTAGGTAACGCAAACCTTTAACACGTCGTGCCTATTTCGTTCCTCATTGATTGATTGTTTCCCCAAACATTGACTGTTTGGGAATTGGTTCTTTTTGGAGGTATTCCCTGTTTGCAAATATACGTAGGAAAATCTTTGCAAATAGTGAAAGGGTACGTAATGCGGACCTTTCTCCCCCGTTGTAATCTGTCATGCCTATCTACTCCCCACTGATTGATGCACCTGTTTCACCCGGACCATTTACTAGAGATACGTCATCTGGCCCGACCAGAGAGCACCCCTAGTGAAAAGGACATATGCAATAATAACGAAGTGATCACTGTATCCTGTTAACAGAAACTTTAGCATGAAACAACCTGGAAAGAAAAGAATAGGAAAACGAAAATCAGTAGGCCACTGATGAACATAAACTTTTATTAAACAACGAACAAAGAAACGATAACATAACGTAATGATAAAACCTATTAATGTCCTAGAAACAAGAAAACGTTAGAAATATGCCAGTGGTGAGAGACCAGAAAAACAGTAAGAGAAACCAAATCACCCCTCGCTGTCCCACCGCCTGCCACGCCAAAAAAATCGATAGACTAGGGAAAATGCAAGTCAGTAGAACATCCGCCCCCACTCTGGAAACTTCCAAGGTGGGGCAGGGTTGCGGCTACGCCCAGCCGGGAGCAGCCCATATAAGGCGGATCCTGCTGCCACGCCTCGGCCAGGAGATCCTAACATAGGGTGTAGCCGGAGGAGAGGCCGAGGCCAGCGGGACCCGGCCAGGGGATTGCCTTTACAACGCTGAAGAGTTTCAGGGGGGGGGAATGTCTCCTCGACCCTCCCCTCTCTCTCCCAGTCCGGCCGCGGTGGCCCTTGAGAGTTGCAGGTAGTCCCGCCACATGCTCTTCCGGTCCGGCCACCAACGGTCGGGGGGCCGAGGCCGACGGGATCCGGCTGCAGCCGATAAACCAAGAAACCCGTTCATTGGGCCAGAGCCAGGGGCGTCCGGCCGACATCCACCGGAAGCCCGGCCCGAAGACAGACGGGACACTTCTTCTCTCTTGAATATTGGCTGCGACAACACTGGGGGGGGATGTCTTGCACATGCCTCCGACCCCCCCCCCTCGTCCTCATCGCCTGGTCCGGCCATAACAAATCTCAAGCGAGACGCCGTGGGGTGCACTGGGAGGGAGAGACGATGCGAACAGGCCTCTCCCGCCTCCCCAGTGGAGGCTTCCCACCTGCACCCTCGGCGCTCCAAGCGCCCGGAAAAGGGTTCTTCCACTGTGGCGATGCTGCAACGTCTCGCCCGGCAGGGTGGAGCCCGTCCGCTCATTTGACCCCGCGATCGCCAGTAGCTACCGAACTCTCAAAATGGCGGTCGACCTGGCAAGAGCGGGCCCAGCATAAAGAAATGGCCCGGTCACTGGTTGACTCCACCACCGTAGTCCTCCACGACCTTGAAGATTCTACAGGAGAGGCGGGAGTCTCCGACCCCCGCAGACACCCCCGATGGGGAATGACTGCCATGATCGCCCGTGGAGTGACGAAACTGTATCCGCGGGACGTCGGCGCTCCCATGCTGGCGCCAGCCTCACTTTGAATTACTAGAATCCTGCAGACCTCAGTTCCGGTGAAAGCACAGTGTGACCCGGTAGGAAAAATTGTTGCACCCCCTCCCCTTTTTGACTGATAGTTCAAACCACCGATCCTTTCCTTTGCCCTTTTAACGGAACTTTGGACTGCCTCCCCCTCTTTTACATTTTCTAGAGAAAACAAAACATTAACCACTACATTAGCATAGCAATTGACACCAGAACTGTTTTCAAATTGAAAACCAACAACATCTTCAACAGAATCCTTTTTGTTTCTGCTGTGACCCTGCTACAGCACAGGCATTGTCCCCAGCAGTAATTCTGCAATGCCGGTAAGAATAGCTGTGGTGCCTACTGGACTCACTCACCCCCGCGGCGCCCCACGCCGTTATTTGCTGGGCGGCAACTTACTAGACATCACCTTCGTGACATCCAGATTTCAGCGCTTTCTGCTGCCTTGGAACTATTCGCACAACAGACCGCTACTGACAATCCACCCCCCGCGGCGCCCCACGCCGTTATTTGCTGGGCGGCAACTTACTAGACATCACTTTCGTGCCATCTAGATTTCAGCGCGTTCTGCTGCCTTGGAACTATTCGCACAACAGACTGCTACTGACGACCCACCCCCAGGCAACATCTTCTGAATTTTCATAATTTGAAAGAACTAGTAACATGTCCTCATCAGGAATTCAAAAGAAATTGCCACGGTCTCTTCGTTGTTTAAATGTTTTTACTGTTTTTGTTTTGTTGTATATATTTATATGTTATTAAAGTTTTATATTCCTACTACTTTGTTGGAGTGCTATATATTTTTAATGTGACACATAATTGTAAAAACTTTGATGTACAAAGAGTCATTCCTGGAATCTTCCGCTTCAGGCTCGGTCCCCTCCCCAATCACAATACAGGATGGTTTTCAGATAGTAGGAACACGTGTGGTGTGACGGATCTCATCGGGTGTGGGCCTTGATCTACTATAACTCCTTTAAAGAGGGGTGATTCTTTACAGCTGGAGCCATAAACTACATCTGCAGGGCTAGCTGATAGCCTGGACAATCGGACACAGAGGAAGAGGAGTGTCAGAGGGTGCAGTAGTGAATAGGGCGAAAGGGAGGTGTCGGGCGGGCACAGAGTGTGATTCTCAGGGAAGAGCAGTGCAGATGGGGGGAGGTTTATTGCCCATGCATAAGACAGAGAGCGGGGGTGACCAGTGCCTGGGGAAGATGCTTGCGAGGGTGGGGAGCCATGCTACGAATCGACAGCGTGCAGAGAGTGGGTCTGGTCAAGGCATCTAAAATGGCTGCCGTGCACGACAAAAGTGTGGCATTTCAAAAAAGGCAAGATGGCGCAAACAATGTTTTTCAACACTTCCTCATTTCCTTCGAATCGAACGTTAACAGACGTTGGTGCATATTACCAAAGTTAAGCGATATTTATCGCTAACGATGCTTACCAACAAATTTTTTACCGCTAAGCATCGTCAGAAATTATCGAAGATAAACCTTGCTATTATCAAGGTTTATCGCAAATGCGATAAAAAACGGCCGCAATGCATGAATATCGCTAAAAAGTCCGCGATATTCATGCATTACCGAGCTAATGCTCTTAGCCATGTTATCCACCTCCCATTGGATAACATGGCTAAGAACTGCTCAGGGCAGGTATAACTTTTTGGAGATATTCGCGCTTAGCGCGAATATCTCCAAAAGTTGGTAATAGGAAATAGATATCTTGCATGTTGTAATGCAAATTATTGTGGTATATGGAACTCATACCATAATCTCTCAGGAAAGCAGAAACTGATCCTTTTGGGACCGCCTGAAAAGGCCTACGGGGTGAGGGGTACTCTACTTTGCCCCCTTTTCACGTTCCGAACTATTTTATTTTACTCTCTTCTGTAATTACACAAAATAGCAGCGATAAGATGCATCGGAGACACACAGTGAGAGAAAGGAGGCCGGAGATGAAGAAGAGATGTCAAATACACATTGGAGATAATATAGTGGCAGAAGGGAAGTAAATATGAGTAAACTTACCATGTAACATAAAAATGTTGCACTCTATACTATAAGTCTCATTTTATACTACAATCACTTCGCTACAACCTCATAAATTAAAAATAAAAATGAATAATGTCTCAAACAATTTTTGATTTCTAAATATAAATTTATTCTTCAGAATTTTCTAAATTTGAAAGAACTAGTAACATGTCCTCATCAGCAATTTCCTCATGAAAAGTCTGCAATGATGATTCTTGTAACTCTATGGTCTCCAAACATTCGATAAATTCGCCATCAACAGATTGATCAAAAAAATCATTCAAGTCATCTCCTCCTTGTGACAATATTTCATTATTGGTGCTGTCAATTTCAATCAATGTAGTGGAATCATTCAAGTCATCTCCTCCTTGTGACAATATTTCATTATTGGTGCTGTCAATTTCAATCAATGTAGTGGAATCATTCAAGTCATCTCCTCGTGACAATATTTCATTATTGGTGCTCTCAATTTCAATCAATGTAGTGGAATCATTCAAGTCATCTCCTCCTTGTGACAATATTTCATTATTGGTGCTGTCCATTTCAATCAATCTAATGGAATCATACAAGTCATCTCCTCCTTGTGACAATATTTCATTATTGGTGCTCTCAATTTCAATCAATGTAGTGGAATCATTCAAGTCATCTCCTCCTTGTGACAATATTTCATTATTAGTGCTGTCCATTTCAATCAATCTAATGGAATCATACAAGTCATCTCCTCCGTGTGACAATATTTCATTATTGGTGCTCTCAATTTCAATCAATGTAGTGGACAATTCAAAAGAAATTGCCACGGTCTCTTCATTGTGAGCCATTTTATTTTGAAATTGCTTGCTGTAAATTGCAGAACAAAATAATCACTTTCATTTATCGTTTTTAGTAATACATAATATAAAACTAACTTTATCAAGTATTTAGTATAACAGAAAGGACTGCAAATAAATAACAGAAAACATTTTTCAAATTATCTTCAAGTGTACAACATAGTTCCCCGTACAAATTAACAACTCACCTTTTTAAAAGTAGGAGAAGTGTTAGTACTGTGTAAATCAAACACCAGAAATTCACCACCAAAAATTCCTCACAAATGTACCTCAGACAGTAGTATCACAAAATGGCTGTGGTTTCCTCTCATTTGACATATATACATAACCAATTAACTTTCATCACACACAAATACAAAACCAAAGTAACATTTTAATTGGTTCTAAATTTCAACACTTTCAAATGTGTTTCCCCCATGCAATTTTCCATAGGACATTTACATACGTCTACAGCCTGAATGGCTGAACGGAATTACACCAAACTTGGCAAAATGGTACATCAAACCTAAGAGGTCAGGAAGGATCTACTATGCCCCCTTATGGTCATTTCCCCCTTCGCTTTGGCCTCCTCTTGTCTCTCGATCCTACCGAGAGACAAGATGGCGGCCGCTACGGACTGTTTGGAATGTTGACAGACGCCGGAGAACCAATCAGCTTCGCAAAGCTCCGTAACGCGAAAAGTACGCGAAGCGGAGCGCTGTTACAGATATATATCTTTTTTTGAACGTTAATTTCTCAAAATCCACTGGAGCACATATATTGAGACCTAGCAAAGGCACATCGGGCTACCAGTCCCTAATATTTTGCCAAGTTTCGTGCAAATCCATTCAGCCGTTCGATTATTGACATTTAGATACGTCTACAGCCTGAATGGCTGAACGGAATTACACCAAACTTGGCAAAATGGTACATCAAACCTAAGAGGTCAGGGAGGATCTACTATGCCCCCTTATCGTCATTTGCCCCTTCCCTTTCGCCTCCTCTTGTCTCTCGATCCTACCGAGGGACAAGATGGCGGCCACTACGGACTGTTTGGAATGTTGACTGATGCCGGAGAACCAATCAGCTTCGCTTCACAAAGCTCCGTTGCGCGAAAAGTACGCGAACTGGAGCGCTGCCCGGTCCGCTGTTACAGATATATATCTTTTTTTAAACGTTAATTTCTCAAAATCCACTGGAGCACATATATTGAGACCTACAAAAGGCACATCGGGCTACCAGTCCCTACAATTTTGCCAAGTTTCGTGCAAATCCATTCAGCCGTTCGGGCTAAAAGTGAGGCCAACCGCCCTATGGAAAACTCAATGTTAAAAACACGTTTTGGGACCCCCCTTTTTTCTCGACCCCCCCTGGACGAACCCCCCCCCCCCAATTTTCAGGGGCTGCTCAGAAACAAAATGTGCCATTTTCCTGAAAATTTCAGCTAATTCCGTCCACAAACGCCAAAGTTATTAGACATAGAATTTTCAAAAAACCCATAGAGAAAAAATCCTAACTATATATATACACATATATTACCTACTGGCGATAGCCAGTAAGTATATATAGTTAGGATTTTTTTCCTATGGGATTTTTGAAAATTCTATGTCGAATAACTTTGGCGTTTGAGGACAGAATTGGCTGAAATTTTCAGGAAAATGGAACATTTTGTTTCTGAGCAGCCCCTGAAAATGGGGGGTTTCGTCAAGGGGGGGCCGAGAAAAAAGGGGGGTCTCAAAACGTGTTTTTCCCATGCAATTTTCCATAGGGCGGTTGTCCTCACTTTTAGCCCGAACGGCTGAATGGATTTACACCAAACTTGGCAAAATTGTAGGGACTGGTAGCCCGATGTGCCTTTGCTATGTCTCAAGATATAGGCTCCAGTGGTTTTTACGAAAATTAACTTTGAAAAATATATATTGGGCTACATTGGGCTATATATATGTTGGAGCCCAAATGTAGCCCAATGTAGCCCAAAGATGGCCACCAGAGACAAAAAAAACAAATGTAGCCCAAATATCAGCCAGATGTAGCCCAACTATAGCCCAATGACAGAATGTCCCAGAGTGTTCTAAAGAACAACTAGAGTGCTAACAGTCCTACTTATTACAAAGGTATGGCACACCTGAAGCCATCTTGATTGGAATAAAGTGGTAACTCTTAAAACATTTAATTTAAAAAGGAACAAAATGAGGGGGTTCATTTTGCCATAGAAAGTATGATTAGCGAATATATGACGAAATCCCGCATACCATCAGTCCGCAAAAAAAATCCTGCATGTACTATTAGGCCGCAAATTAAAATAACGAAAACTTTTAGAACGAATGTGCCTTTAGCATACACTAAACAACTAAACTACCCTAAACCCTAAAACACTACCCCCAGCATGACCCTACACTACACAAACAGTACAACACTACCCTAAACCCTAAAACACTACCCCCAGCATGACCCTACACTACACAAACACTACAACACTACCCTAAACCCTAAAACACTACCCCCAGCATGACCCTACACTACGCAAACACTACAACACTACCCAAAACCCTAAAACACTACACCCCAGCATGACCCTACACTACGCAAACACTACAACACTACCCTAAACCCTGAAACACTACCCCCAGCATGACCCTACACTACACAAACACTACAACACAACCCTAAACCCTAAAACACTACCCCCAGAATGACCCTACACTACACAAACACTACAACACTACCCTAAACCCTAAAACACTACCCCCAGCATGACCCTACACTACACAAACACTACAACACAACCCTAAACCCTAAAACACTACACCCCAGCATGACCCTACACTACGCAAACACTACAACACTACCCTAAACCCTAAAACACTACCCCCAGCATGACCCTACACTACGCAAACACTACAACACTACGCAAAACCCTAAAACACTACACCCCAGCATGACCCTACACTACGCAAACACTACAGCACTACCCTAAACCCTAAAACACTACCCCCAGCATGACCCTACACTACACAAACACTACAACACTCCCCTAAACCCTAAAACACTACCCCCAGCATGACCCTACACCACGCAAACACTACAACACTACCCTAAACCCTAAAACACTACCCCCAGCATGACCCTACACTACGCAAACACTACAACACTACCCAAAACCCTAAAACACTACACCCCAGCATGACCCTACACTACGCAAACACTACAACACTACCCTAAACCCTAAAACACTACCCCCAGCATCACCCTACACTACGCAAACACTACAACACTACCCAAAACCCTAAAACACTACACCCCAGCATGACCCTACACTACGCAAACACTACAACACTACCCTAAACCCTAAAACACTACCCCCAGCATGACCCTACACTACGCAAACACTACAACACTACCCTAAACCCTAAAACACTACCCCCAGCATGACCCTACACTACGCAAACACTACAACACTACCCTAAACCCTAAAACACTACCCCCAGCATGACCCTACACTACGCAAACACTACAACACTACCCTAAACCCTAAAACACTACCCCCAGCATGACCCTACACTACGCAAACACTACAACACTACCCTAAACCCTAAAACACAACCCCCAGCATGACCCTACACTATGCAAACACTACAACACTACCCTAAACCCTAAAACACTACCCCCAGCATGACCCTACACTACGCAAACACTACAACACTACCCTAAACCCTAAAACACTACCCCCAGCATGACCCTACACTACGCAAACACTACAACACTACCCTAAACCCTAAAACACTACACCCCAGCATGACCCTACACTACGCAAACACTACAACACTACCCTAAACCCTAAAACACTACCCCCAGCATGACCCTACACTACGCAAACACTACAACACTACCCTAAACCCTAAAACACTACACCCAGCATGACCCTACACTACGCAAACACTACAACACTACCCTAAACCCTAAAACACTACCCCCCAGCATGACCCTACACTACGCAAACACTACAACACTACCCTAAACCCTAAAACACTACCCCCAGCATGACCCTACACTACGCAAACACTACAACACTACCCAAAACCCTAAAACACTACCCCCAGCATGACCCTACACTACGCAAACACTACAACACTACCCTACACCCTAAAACACTACCCCCAGCATGACCCTACACTACGCAAACACTACAACACTACCCTAAACCCTAAAACACTAGCCCCAGCATGACCCTACACTACGCAAACACTACAACACAACCCTAAACCCTAAAACACTACCCCCAGCATGACCCTACACTAAACAACCACCACAACTCTACACTACACTAACACAACACTACACTACACAACACTACACTACACAATCACTAACCCACGAAAAAATTAACACAAACCCACTTACCTCTCTCGTCATCGTGGTTTTCACAACGCAAATGCTTTTACCATACATGCCTTTAAAACGTAATTCTTTGTAAAGGCATGCGCGATAAATGCACATGCGTTTTGAAAAAATGCGGGATAATGGTATGCGAGGTCAATGACCTTGCGGGATAATGGTATGCGGACTGAAAGTCTGAGGGATAAAAAATGTGGGAACATGGCTGCAAACCATGATTAGCAGCAGACTTCCCTGGTGAGCACTAGCTTTACTACAGTGATCTAATGAGCAACTAGAGTGCTAACATTCAGAATTTATGGCAAATGTGTGACACATCTGAATGCCTTCTTGATAGAACCAAAGTAAACAAGCATTGAAAATGCAATAGATCTCACCCTCGTTTAAGTTAAAGCCATTCTGTTTGTAATGAGGTGGCTTTTTAGCTTTGCTTTTATTAGTGTTTTTAAAACTTTCATGTAAATAACATGCATATGTATGCATATATGTATATGTATGCATGCATTTATATTTATGTAGATATGCAGATTATATATGTTTATATATGTATATTACCTACTGGCGATAGCCAGTGGGTATATATAGTTAGGATTTTTTCTCTATGGGATTTCTGAAAATTCTATGTCTAATAACTTTGGCGTTTGTGGACGGAATTGGCTGAAATTTTCAGGAAAATGGCACATTTTGTTTTTGAGCAGCCCCTGAAAATTTGGGGGGGTTTCGTCAAGGGGGGGCCGAGAAAAAAGGGGGGTCCCAAAACGCGTTTTTCCCATTCATTTTTCCATAGGGCGGTTGGACTCACTTTTAGCTCGAACGGCTGAATAGATTTACATGAAACTTGGCAAAATTGTAGATATGGTTTGCCCGACGTGCCTTTGCTATGTCTCAATATATGTGCTCCAGTGGATTTTGAGAAATTAACGTTTAAAAAAATATATATATCTGTGACAGCGCTCCGGTTAGCGCCCCGGTTCGCGTACCTGACGCGTAACGGAACTTCGCGAAGCGAAGCTGATTGGCTCTCCAGAGTCTGTCAACATTCTAAACAGTCCGGAGCGGCCGCCATCTTGTCTCTCGGTAGGATCGAGAGACAAGATGTGGTGAAAAACGAAGGGGGAAATGAAGGAAAGGGGGCAAGGTAGACCCCTCCTGACCCCCTAGGATTGATGAGGGGGATATTAAAGTGCCCCGCGGGGCAAAAAATAAAAAAAATATTTTTTTTTGCGATTTTACGCCGTAGAGGCGCGTCCCGGTACGCGAACCGGGCAGCTCACCGGGCAGCTAACCGGGCAGCTAACCGGCAGCGTAGCTGTCAACATTGTAAACAGTCTGGAGCGGCCGCCATCTTGTCTCTCGGTAGGTTCGAGAGACAAGATGTGGTGAAAAAAGAAGGGGGAAATGAAGGAAAGGGGGCAAGGTAAACCCCTCCTGACCCCCTAGGATTGATGAGGGGGATATTAAAGTCCCCTGCGATTTTTCGCGGTAGAGGCGCTTCCCGGTACGCGAACCGGGCAGCTAACCGGCAGCGTAACGGGAGTCCGCCATCTTGTGTTTTTGGAGCGTCCGGTTCGCGTACCGGGTAGCGTCCCGGTAAGCGTAACAAGGGGAAAACCAAGAGAAACAGTAAAAAAAAAATGAAGGGAATAGATTTCCAGCAAACTTGGCAAAATTGTAGGGACTGTTTGTTTGATGTGCCTTTGCAAGGCCTCAAGATATGTGCACGTGTGGATTTTGTCTAATTAAGGTTAAAAAAATATATATATCTGTAAGCGTGCTCCGGCACGCTTACGTTACGGGTTTTGTTTGCGCTGCAGAGCCGATACGTCACGGTTATGCGACGCGTCATGAGGCGTCTCACGTGGCTACGTGATACGTCACGTAATAAAGAATATATTTTACAGCTATAGATATTAGCTTTTAAAAAACCAATGAAATTCACTGAAAAAACCATAGGTTATAGACCATATATAGTTAGGAATTTGCATTTACAAAACCTTGAAAATTCACTGAAAAAACCATAGGTTAGAGACCATATATAGTTAGCTGGACATTTTATTGACATAAAACCAATGAAATTCCATATATAGTTAGTTGCACTAACTATATATCGCGCACCCGCAATCCACTGCTGATGATGTCACATATTACATCATTCATGACATGGTCAGTGACATCACTGATGACATCACTGATGACATCTCAAATGACATCACTGATGACATCATGACACACCAATACCAGTTACTACATACGCACTCACTGATTCCTACGTCTACACACACATTCACTCATTCACCCATACAATCACTCATACATACAGTCACTCATTATTACAACACTATCATATGCACTCATACACCTATGCAGACACTCACACACTGCCACTCATCCATGGAGTTACTCACACACCTAGTCAGTCCTGTAAAGAATCAATCACACTTCCATTTCCTCATCTATACAGTTAAACACAGAACACCATACTTCAGTGACATCACTGATGACATCACTGATGACATCTCAAATGACATCACTGATGACATCTCAAATGACATCACTGATGACATCATGACACACCAATACCAGTTACTACATACGCACTCACTGATTCCTACGTCTACACACACATTCACTCATTCACCCATACAATCACTCATACATACAGTCACTCATTATTACAACACTATCATATGCACTCATACACCTATGCAGACACTCACACACTGCCACTCATCCATGGAGTTACTCACACACCTAGTCAGTCCTGTAAAGAATCAATCACACTTCCATTTCCTCATCTATACAGTTAAACACAGAACACCATACTTCAGTGACATCACTGATGACATCACTGATGACATCTCAAATGACATCACTGATGACATCTCAAATGACATCACTGATGACATCATGACACACCAATACCAGTTACTACATACGCACTCACTGATTCCTACGTCTACACACACATTCACTCATTCACCCATACAATCACTCATACATACAGTCACTCATTATTACAACACTATCATATGCACTCATACACCTAGTCAGTCCTGTGAAGAATCAATCACACTTCGATTTCCTCATCTATACAGTTAAACACAGAACACCATACTTTTTCACACATATACTAACACATACTTACTCTCTTATACAATCACTGATACAAGTACACATTGATATGCACAGAGTCACACACCTCCCAGCCAGCCACACACACACTCAGTCTTCCATACATCCACTCATTCTTCAATATGTAAAACATATTTAAACTTTACAAAAACACACAGACACTAGATGATATCATCAGTGATGTCATTTGAGATGTCATCAGTGATGTCATCAGTGATGTCATTTGAGATGTCATCAGTGATGTCATCAGTGATGTCACTGACCATGTCATGAATGATGTAATATGTGACATCATCAGCAGTGGATTGCGGGTGCGCGATATATAGTTAGTGCAACTAACTATATATGGAATTTCATTGGTTTTATGTCAATAAAATGTCCAGCTAACTATATATGGTCTCTAACCTATGGTTTTTTCAGTGAATATATATATATATATATATATATATATATATATATATATATATATATAGAAGACCTAAGAAAAGAATGCGACACAGCTCCAGAGTACAATTAAAATGGCTATATTGCTTTTCCTGCACGTGTTATCAGAAGTCCACGAAACGTTTGACGGACGCGTTGCAGCCTCAAATAGCTTTCTTCAGTGCCAGTTTCATAGGCTTCTCCTTCTCCCTGGGGGTTAAGATATGAAGATGTTGCAGTGACCACTCCCAGTAAGGTAGTCTCTTGACCCTCCTCCGCCTTAAAGTCCTCCGTGGAAGCCCATTCAGTAATTAGGCCTTCCAAACACCATTTGATGTCCCAATATGATTTGGCTGATGAACCCCACACCGCAGCAGTTACCTGGAAGGGTTTAGGCCACTTGTAGACCCCTTATCAGGCAATCTGTGTTGCCTACTCTCTCCCCATGCAGAAGTAAATCCAGAGTGGTAATTGGAACCGCTGGGGAGCAACGCGTTACAGTTTGATGCAAAATCCAATGTGTGTCTGCTTCCCACGTTGTTCCTGACCGAGAGGGCCTGCCGCTAGTCAGCGTCTGCTTGCTAGCAAAACATGAAGACCAAAGCTCTCTCCCAGGTAACAAAATAGTGCGACACAGCTCCGGGGTACAATTCAAGTGACTATATTGCTTTTCCTGCGCGTGATATCTGAAGTCCACAAAACACTTGGCAGACGCGTTTCAGCCTCAAATAGCTTTCTTCAGTGCCAGTTTGTAAGCTTCTCATACTCCCTGGGGGTCAAACAATATGAAGATGTTGCAGTGACTACTCCCAGTAAGGTAGTCTCTTGCCCCTCCTCCGCTTTAAAGGTGTACAGGCGCCTCGCGCTCACCCTGCCAGGCAACGGCATTCTGGTACTTGAAGTCCTCCGTGGAAGCCCATTCAGTAATTAGGCCTTCCAAACACCATGTGATGTCCCAATATAATTTGGCTGATGGACCCCACACCGCAGCAGTTATCTGGAAGGGTTTAGGCCACTTGTAGTCCCCTTATCAGGCAATATGTGCTGCCTCCTCTCTCCCCATACAGAAGTAAATCTAGAGTGGTAATTGGAACTGCTGGGGGGCAACGCATTGCAGATTAATGCAAAATCCAATGTGTGTCAGCTTACCGCTTTGCTCCTGACCGAGAGGTATATACATATACATGTGTTTGTGTGTTTATATAGTTATAGATAGTATTAAATATTAGTGGAATATATATTCAATTTACATTATATTACATTTATATTTTTAAATATAGAACATATACTGCTTTAAACTCAATTTATATTAAAACTGGAAACTTGTGTCTTTTTTTTGACAATATTAATGCCAACAGTATTTCCCCCCAATATTTTGGTACTGATCATTATAAGTATAGGGACCCAATGTTTTGGTAAACAATATTTTTGGCACGATATTGTGTCAAATGATATTGTTACTTCGATATTGTGTCAGTGATCCATAATGAACAGTGGCTCAGAGTAGTTCTACCATTCCACCCATCAATTTATTGTTTGTCTCTATCTTTTTGTTTTTCTAACTGGGTGCAGGAATAGACTTCAATTTATGCCGTATTTGAAAGGGGTACACTTCCTAGTGCCTTGATGGTACTATTGCAAACAGCATTATGCCTGAATTATCAAACCAAAGAAAAATATGTTTTTTGCATTAGTAGTGGCAGGGGAATGTATACTATGAAAGTGGAAAACAACCTTGTTCTCCCATACAAGCTGAATAGTGGCAAGACATGATGGTGTTGGTTTTGCATGAAATATTATTTTAAGACCAAGGCCTAGATGTATCAAGCCTTTTGCGAATTGAATTTCGGCCTTTGCGAATCGCAAACGGTCTATTTGCAGGTTTTGGCATGCATCAAAAATTCGCAAATTAAGGAAATGCAAAAACTTGCGATTCCTTATTTTGCCATAGAATTTAAGGAATCGCAATTTTGCGATTCCTTAAATGCTATGTATGTAGCATTTTTTAATTGCGAATTTTGGTTAAGAAATCGCAAATTACCACCAACTTGTAGTTGATGGTAATTTGCGAATTCTTTAAAAAATGCACAATTTGGCATTTTTTAAGGTGGCATGTGACGCACACACGTGCCCATAGGGCATGTATGTGCGCCATATGCACACACATGTAGTTTCAGGGGTGCAGCAGGGTGTCTTTGAGACACCCCTGCACCCTTGAAATTATTCTCAATTTGCGATTAGCAAATTACGAATCGCAAATTGAAAATTATTTCACAATCATTCCTATGGGCCTCCTGGCCCATAGGAATGCATGGGAAATTATTCCTTAATTGCGAATTCGCAAATTGCGAATTCGCAAATAAGGAAGACTGAGAAATCACAAAAAAATAGCAATTTTCTACATACATTCCATTTAGCGATTTCTAAATAGCGATTCCTTAAAAATCGCTATTTAGAAATCTCAAAATTGAATGTTGATACATCTGCCCCTAAGACCCTTATTACGACTTTGGTGGTCCTCCAGCGATGCCACCACTGTGCCGTCCGCAGGTGGACCGTCATGGCCATGGTGCACCCACCCGCTGCATTACGATTGTAACCCATGGCAGGCGGTGCAGAGATTGCCTGCAAGCGGTGGTCTGTTAGGCTCATGGGAAAGCCTAACAATCAGACCACAGGCATGAGAGCACCGACTGCAGGTTCCTGCATGGCGTGGCATGCATGCCACAATGTGCTGGAACTGGGGGGGGGCGCAGATCCAGGAGCACAATATGTGACCCCCTGCAAGCACCCCCGTGCGCCAGAGGAGCAGGAGTTGCCTCTCTGTCATTTTCATGGCGAGCTCATTATATACTCGGTGGTGCCGCAAAGGCACCATCAGCATATTGTAGCTCCTGACTGCTGCATGACCGCGGCACAATCCTGGACCACCATACTCATAATAAGGCCCTGAACGATCATCTGAATGTTTTTGAAGTAATGTGGCACCCATTCTTGCAGTGAAGAGCTTAATATGTTAGATGTATAACCAAATACCCTTCTTAATAAATTGCAGGGAGCCCTGACCAGTATTTTGCACCATAATAAAACACTGCTGCTTTAAATGTTATAAGCTGCCTACTACACAGTCCTTGCTTTTGGCAGACTCATGTACTATCTATCAATGGGCAGGGCACAAGGGTGCACTCAGGAGAACTCTTCTGCAAACGGTTTGAAAATGGGCCCGCAGTCAGAGTACTGTAGTAAAGTAAAGTGTGCTAACCTGTTCAAAAGATGGCAGACACCCCTGTCTTTGTTACAGCAATAGTCAATAACCCCCTCTTACCTCACAAAATATAAATTCACTATTTTAGACATATGCATTGTATTGTATTCCTTGCTTTTGCTTGATATTCGTTAACAGGTCCTGTTTATCAGATTCCTGAGGAAAAGCAGTTTTTGTTCCAAACTTCAATATATTCCTCCAACATCCATATTGTTGCAAACTAAACTAGATATAAAGAATTCAGCTTCTCTTCTAGTCACTTTTGCATTTCGGATTTAACACCTGAATGATGCTAAATTATATTGTTTGATAAGAATGAAGTGTAGTGTTCTTGAAATGGCAGTTTTATTGACAATGCTTTAGAACTGTAATGTTAGCTTCATGTTCCACGTATTTGGGGAGATGGTTTTATACTCATGACACTCTTGTGAGCATATGACCTTGGAGAGGAGTATCTTCTCCTTTATGGATGGCTATTCATTTTTAAATATTTTTATTTTATAATATTTGCTTATTGCAATGTTTGTTTTCAATATTCTTAGAGATATATGTGAAAGATAACAATTGTCACTAGTTATTTATTCACTGTCTGTAATGTATTTTCACCCAGAACAATGACAACAATTAATAAATGAATAAAATAATAGTGTGCTACCTGCAGAATTCCAAAAGAGTCAGAACATGCAGATTGTTATTACAATATTCTGCAACATAAACTTATTAATAGCAATATGACACACAACGACTATCTGCAGCCCGTCCTTAAGGGCGGAGGGGTCTTGCTCCACCACCTTTTGGCAGACATGAAGAGTGCCTGTTGGGCTGAGCAAAGGTGAGTCTGACAGACACTCTTTATGTTCAAGTCAGGGAGCCAGGTGCTATACATGGGCTACATCTGCAGGCGTCTGGCGGTCTGAGCTGAACTTTGCCCTGTGGGCATGACCTCCTCAGTCCTCTAAGCGCTTGAAGGACCTCTCCCACACAACAAAGATGAGCTTCACAACTAGCCCAGGACCAGGGAACTTCAGTTTTAAGCCCTGAAGTGCCCAAGACCAAGAACCAATCAGTGACACCTTGTCACAGAGTGGTTTGGGTTAGCAGTCTCACTGAGCCTTTCCCACTCTGTGAAGAGCAGGATGCTGCTGTCTCTTCTCATTGGCTGACATAAGGTAAGCCAGTGAGAAGAGGTGGCAGCCTCAATCCTTCAGGAACCTCGAAGCCTTGCCACTGAGAGCACCGCTGTAACTGGAACATTGTTTTTTATATATTTGGTGCAGTATGCATGGGTTGTGCGCATGTACGTGTTTTTGTATGAATGTATGTGTATGTGTGAGTGCATACTGCGATTACCCATGCGTGTGCTTGTGAATGGTGGGTGAGTGACTGTGAATGTAGATGGGTGAGTGTATGTGCATGCATGTGTGGCCCCCATCCCTCTCCTGCTCAAAATACCATCCGCCACTGATAAAGACTCAAAAATCACCAACAAAAATGTACAATTTACAATGTACAGTGGAATCACAATACATTAATGATTATCCCTCCATAATCACTCCCTTATGGAATACTAATACCAATATCCAAGTCGTTAATTATACAGTTATTGCTCAGTATGTTACATGCTACATCACACATTCAGAAAGAACAGAACTCCAAACACTCAAAGTTGTACAGGATAACCTATCAGTAGAGAAAACATTGGGTCAAAGCTTAGCCACAGAAAATGTGCTGCATATGAATGAGCTGAGAGACGACTTACAGGAGGTCTTTTGTTTGGAAAAAGTATGATCATGCATGGCTTGCTTTTGGAACATCTAACTTTTGGATAAAAAGTCCTTACTCCATTTACGGAAATTTGAACATTTGTCAAGACATAATCAAAAAAGTGAAGACATTTTTAAAAGGAAATCTTAGTGACTTCTTCTATCCCAGTTGTTCACCTTTATTAGATGGCATGCGCTATTTTGAAATAGCACAAAACTTTGCTACCGACCATTTGTCACTCTAGATTAAATCAATCTCAAATACATTCTAAAAGGTTATAACACAAGTCTTGTAAAACTTAAAAAACAAACCTTAATTGACCACAGTAATCTAAGTTGCTAAAATGCGTAGAAAAGTATTTATGTGTATTTCACCTGTTTAGAACATGACGATTGGGACGCTCCTTCTCACAACAGGAATGGGGGGACATTTACTATTGAGCATGCCACACTGCTCGTCACGTATCAAGCATAGACACAGCTACTAAGATAGCCAAGTACTGGTACCTCATGCCCCCGAGACTCCACAGAGGGAACGCGACTCCCTCTCTCCGTAGCTGGTGATGTTGCAGCTCCTTTGGCCCACTGACACACTTGCTTTGGGATTGCCCTAAAATCACTTCATACTGGAAGCAAGTAATTGATGATATAGATGCCCACTTCGACACACAGCTACCCCGCATCCCAGCTTACACCCTTCTAGGCCTACCTAATGCCCTTATATTTCCCCTTAAATCACACAGAGGACGCCAAATTGGGTTGGCATTGGGAGCAGCTCTCCAGAATATATAGGCTTATCAGTGGTCCGGGGGGCTTCCTACCCATGTGGGTTGGTTACATTGCATCGTATATGGTATACATTGGCTATGGAACGTATCTCCTTATCCCTCTCTAATCAGGGATCCACGTTTCAGAAACTTTGGAAACCATTCATATCTTTACTCACATTCAAATTAAGAGAACTAACATGCCCCAAATGCCTAGGACTCTTGCGACTTACCAAACCCCCACAGGTCATGATTTAGGTGCGGATTGCAATCGATCCCGGAAATGTTTCCGAGCGACTCGGATTTGTGCCGTACAAGCGAGCAATTATGATGAATTGCATGTAAAACCCGACCGAGTCGTTCAGAAAGCAGTCCGCCCGACCGAATCGTCCGGAAACAAGCCCGATCCGACCGACTCATTCGGAAACGCAGAAGAATAGACATTCTGGCTACGAATCAGACTTGGTTTGCCCGATGACCCGATTACGATGCATGCAACGCAGTTTCGAAACCAAGTCAGTTTGTGTCACATATGGCAAGTGGAAACTGGAGAAAAAAACCTGTCACAATAAGCATTGACAACACCAATTTAAAAAAAAAAAAGGCAAACTATTAGCCACACACACCAAGCCACCCATATAAAGGGCCAACAACCTGACCATGATCCTTTGCTACTATGCAACTGCTGCCAGGTTGCACTCCACATACACTGATTACTGCCTCTGCCCCACACACTCACACTTCACCCACCACACACCTTGCACAGATTTCACCTTAAACTACTTATCATAAACACACACTCTTTTTTAATTTCACCCTCACCTTCACTCTCACCCTCAACTTCACACTCACCCTCACCATGGCCCCAAGGTAGCAGCCACGGTTCACAGGGAAGGAGTTGGAAGTGCTTGTAGATGAAATAGTCAGAGTAGAGCCACAGTTATTTGGGAACCAAGTCCAACAGACCCCCCCTGGCATGAGAAATAGGATGTGGGACAGGATAGTCAACAAGGTGAACGCTGAAGCATCTGTCCTGCGCTCAATGGATGATATCAGGAATAGGTACTATGATGTGCAAAGGAGGATCAAGAAACTTTTGACAAAAGAACACGCCCGAAGCCAGCAGACTGGCGGTGGCCCTCCTGCACCACCTGTGCACTTCACTTCCTAAGAGGAGAAAGTGCGTGCCATGCTTCCACCGGAGAGTGTCTATGGACTACCTGAAGCACCAGAGTCTGGTAAGTACCTACTCCACATTCCAATAAAGTTACCAATTACACCTCTATAGACATCACTGTAAAAAAATGACTGTTTTAACATATAAAAAAACAACAGTCAATGAGCATGTGATGTGTATCTCATATTGATAACAAACATACCTGCAATGAAAATGAAAAAGCATCAAACTATTACCATGTACATACTTCACACAAACTCACAGCAAAGCTTAGTGCTCCAAACAACCACTGTCAGCCTGTCAGCCATCTTGCCAGCATATTTTCACTCACTCTCAGGAATGCTGATTAACAGGAAGGCTGTTTGGGATAGCTGGGAAGGTGGGTGTGGGCACATGCCTGATGAGAGTTGTAGTGACAGCAAACACTCTTCCTCTCACACAGCCCAAACAGCCCACCTGGAACTATGCTTTACTGACAGTGAGTGGAACAGTACTAGGAAGATGGCTGACATTGGGGACTGCTGTTTGGAGCACAAGGCCTTGATGAGAGTTGTTGTCAAGTCATATACCAGGCAACAGTGCCAGACATCTTGTCAGCACATTTTCTCACTCTCATGAAAGCTGAGTCACAGGTAGGCTGTTTGGGATGGCTGGGAAGGTGGGTGTTGCCACTCACAATTAGTAAAGCATTTTTCCAGGTTGGTTGGTTGTGCTGGGTGGGAAGGTGTATGTTGGACCGTGCCTGATGGGAGTCAGAATAACAGAAACACTCCTCCACACACACAGCACAACCACTTCAACGGGCTGATGTCTACCTGACAGTGAGTTGATGTGTTCTAGCAAGATGGCTGTGGACTGCTGTCTGAACCAATCACAACTACCCCATTTGCCTTTGTGCTACAAACACCAGCCACCAGTGACAAGTGTAAGAGAGTAGGGTCTGCTTCCTATGGTCACCCCCACTTTTTGCTGTGATTCTCTGTTTTTTCGACTTTAATGGGGCTGTGGGCCTGCTAATCAGACCCACAACCCAGCTGTTCTCTCTCTAAATTGATTCCATGCCCTTTAGGTGCATACCAGATTGGTTACTGGGTCACTCTTGTGAGCCCCTGTATAGTGTACTATAGGTACCCAGGGCATAGGTGTACCCTAGGCCTACCAGGGGCTGCAGCATGTATTGTGCCACCCCTGGTTTGCCTTCCAAACTGACACCACAGGTCTGTTGGCGCAGCCTGGGTAAGGTGGTGTAATCACCCCTTACTTAGATATAGTATACCTATATCTACCTTTACATATAGACACATATACACCTATATTTCACTCCTATGGTAGGCCACGACAATCCTGGAGGCAGAGTGCTTGGTTTTATGTGAGAGGGTGCCCTAGCATGAGCTGAGCCCCTCTTCAGCTTTCAGAACCATCTCCTTATAGCTGTTCTATGATATAGCCATACCATATACTCTTAAGTGCATTACCATCCTCGCGGTTAACGCTAACTTTGTTTTGGCTTTATCAAAACATGTAGTGTAAGGTGTCAAACACTTTGGAATACTAACCCCCCCGCCAATTCTGGTGGCGGGGATAGCATTCCACCCTTCTAGAGGGAAAAGACATGTATGTTACTGCTTTACCTGGTTAAAGTTAAACAGAGCCTCAGCGTCACAAAATGGATGCTGCTGCCACAGACACCAGTCTGACCACCTGGTGCTGGGGGAAACTCCAGCAAGGGCGGCCTGGACAATAGGTTTCCTGTCCAGGGAGGTGCCAGCACCTCCCCAGACAGGGGTTATGTGTACTGGGGCAGGGAGGGCTGCATTCAGTGAATGAATCTAGACACTGCCTGGGGCACACAAGGTGCTCCATGGATAGCCTGGTTCAAACCAGTTGCTGGGGCACTCCAGCCCCAGCTCTGGCGTGAAACTGGACAAAGGGAAAGGGGCGTAACCACCCCCTTCTCAGGTCCACCCATAGGAGGGACCTAGGCAGGTAATCCAGCCCCCATCCTTAATATAAGTATAGGAGCTGTGTCCCCAGGACTTTAGATTATCCTGGAACAAAACTTTGATGCAGAACTCTTGGACCTTCGACATTCTATTTTGATTAGAAGACGGAAGACATCTCCCTTGTGGTCAAGGAGTGACCACCCTGTTCAAACAGGCACCAACAGCAACTTTGCCAGTCTGCAGTTTCAAGGCTCCCTCCAGAACCCGAAGACTTTGCAACTCAAAAACTGGACTTCCAGACTTCTCTGACCCCGATCCATATCCACAGCAAAGCTGAGACCCATGGCGGACATGAGAGATGTGGGACTGGCCATCTTGGACATCCTGCATTTTGCTACCTGCACTCCTTTCCTGAAGCCTCAGTAGGTTGTGCATTGGAGTACAGGAAGCCCCAGCACCGAGCATCATTTGACCTGAAGCCGAGGCCCCCACACTCTGTGAGTGTCCCTTGGGCCCTGCCTTTACATTTGTGCTTGATGCGTCTTCCCGGCTCCTTGGCTGTTGGCTAGTGAGCCCCCTGAAGTCGCAATCTTGAATCTACCTTGCAATCCTTGTTGCTTCAGGTTTGCCCCAGCTTTCCAACAATGTAGAAGTGCCACAGACCTTGCTGGTCTGCAACAGAGCCAATCTTGACATCCTGCGCGGGTTACGGTTGCCAAGGCTTGTTGGGTCCAATCCGGATACCGACGCCGCAGTCATCTAGATCCATTGTGGGACAGCTCGAATCCAGCTCCTGGTCATCGTCAATGCCTCCTGGACCTCTTGGCTGAAGAGACAAACTCACCTTCTTCACCTTAAAGCACCCAACATCGCCTGGTTCCTTCCTGGTTTCTTCCTGGTCACTGGCTAGTGACCCAGACTCTGTCCCCTCTGCTTTTAGGTTCTTCACATCACCGATCCACTCTTGGATCCACCAGTACACTTTTCCTCCGGTCGCCTGCAGCACTTCTTTGCAGCTCTCCATAGGAAACGATGACGAAACCCGACACGAAAAGGCACCTATGCACCCGGCTTCCCTGAGTGAGGTAACACGAGTACTCCGGTGCTCCCGTGGGTCTTGACTCTCGAAGTGTCCTAGTTTAAAAGGGTTCCATCCTAGTCCATTCGGAAGTGTCCTTAACTTGTAATTTTGTAAATTTTACAAACTCCATAGAAAGTCAATGGGAACCCGCGCCTGTGTTTAGACACTGCACGCGGCTCCCGTGGGTCTCCTACTTCTTAACCTTTGGTTGTTTAGTGTAGCCCCAGCGATTCTACAGGCCCTAGGCCTGCTTTCTAACTCTCACGTGGTACTTATATCACTTTCTTAGTATATGGTTATATAGGCCCCTAGGGCATAACGTATACTGTGCAACTTATTGTGTATTAACTGTGTGACTTGTATTGTATTTTTACCTCTGACCTCATAAAGAGTGCAGAGGGGTTGTGTTTAGATTAAATACATATATATTTTATATATATCTTGTGTGGTGTCCTTTCATTTGGTATTCAAGGGATTATATATGGTAAAACAACGTGCTTAACTCGCCTACTGAAGTCTTAGCCTGAAGACTGCTGGTTCATGCTACCACTAGGATAGCTTTCTATAAGGTTGACTTTACAACCATCATCAATAAGGGTCGATTAGACTGGTGCAAGGTGCCCACTAGAACTAGTGGACATCATATGCCAGGCTAACTTCTCACAACAGCCATCTTGCAAGTGCACTTCCCAGCGTTGTCTGGACAACACTCTTCCCGGTGGCCTGGTTGGGCTGGGTGGGAGGGGGAGTGTAAGTTTCACGAATACACTGTAAACACTCAAGCCTCAGCACATTAAATTAGCTTCCCAGAAAATGCCAGAAAGCTATATTTGTGATCTCATCTGACTATGGAGTCGGTGTAGGCACAAAGCTAAGCAGTCATACATATGGTTCCTCACAGCCATTCACTTGTGTGTAATAAGATGAGAACAATAAGCACCTCACTCACACCATTCCCACAAATTGCAGGGTAAAGAAATAGACTGTGAGTGTGTACACAGCCACACCTATGTGACTGCTAAAGACATGGACTAAGCCCAGTACACAGCCCTGAAAAATACTAATACCAACATTGGGAGCTGATGAGTACGTATGTCACCATGAAAGTACAGATGTGAACAATACAAATGTAATGTGAACTAAACACAACATGCGCATATATGCACATAAGTGGATATGCTCATCAATCCCATCTTGTCCAAATTGCATTGTTCTCCAAAAACATTGGCCAGCATCATGGATGAAGGTGGCCAATCTATGCACATTAACTCGTCATTAGGTTCATTAACCTATGTAATGGGTATGATTTGATGGGCAGTGGACATTCACATCAATCATTGCGTAATTTCGGAACCCACAGGGCGAGCTGGGAACACCTCTGGAACCATTCATGACAGTCGATCCCAGACTCTGGTCGACCAGGAGCTCTCCGGCGTTCATGTCTATCATCCATCCTCAGACGATGAGGTACAACCTGGACCATCCGGTTTGGGTCGCCTGACAGCACCAGCAGCAGCTACAGCAGGATCCTCTTTGACCACTCCTGCCTCAGCTGACAACACCCAGCTGATACCTACCCTGACCGAGACATCAGCCTGAGCCACCACAGAGAGCACAGCAACACAGGGCATTTAGGATTTGGTGGACAACAACACCCCTGTCAATGAGGAAGGAGGCTCAGTGTTGACTGTGCCAGCACCAACTGGTCCTGCTCAGGTGGGTAGTGGTGGTGGGAGGGGCCATGGGGACCTGCGCCATCATGCAGCTTGTTCTGCTGAGGAAGATCACCCAAACCTCTACCGGGTGATCCATAACTGCAAGGGGTTCCATGGAGAGATAGGCCAGGTCACTGGGATCCTCCAACAATATGAAGCAGCTGCAGGCAGGGAATAACCAACGCCATGACGCTTTCAATGCCTAAATTGACATTTTAACTAGTTAGCTGCAGGGCATTGGTAACAGTCACCACCGGATTGCAGATCGTCTAACCACACCTCCATGTGTGCCCACAACATCTCGTGCCTCAACATCTACACAAACCACTGGGAGGGACGTGGAGTCCGGGGGAGGGTCACCAGCACACCAGTTGCCTGCAGCTGAGGGTCTCCCTGCAAAGCGAGGAAAGGGTCGTCCAAGGAAGAATGCTTGAGAGACAGATGGCTATGCATCATCCCCAGGAAGTGACAATGTGCCCCTGATATCCTTCATTATGTGCCAAGCGTTCACTTTGTCGACTCCCATCTAACTGTCCCACATTAAATGGATGAATGAATATTACATTTATAAAGAGCTAAACTTAGCCCAAGGGCATCAAGGCGCTGCAGAGGACTAACGCATAGCCGAAAAAAAGATGCTCATATCAAAGTTTTTGTAAAGAGCCAGGTTTTTAAGGCACTGCAAAAAAGAGAATGAGACACAAGACCTGATAACCTATCAGGAAGAGAGTTCCACAGCCTAGCAGCGCGGTGGAGAAGGCCCTGCCTCCCCAACTTTTTATACATAGGAACTACTAGCAAATTCTTGCTAGCAGACCTAAGCTGCTTGGTAGGGACGTAGCGCTGAAACATTGCAGGGCCTAAGCCATAATTGGCATTATGGGTCAGGCAAAGAGTCTTAAAAAGAATTCTACGATCCAAAGGTAACCAGTGCAATGAAATGAGGGAGGCCGAGACTGAGTGGTACTTGGCAAATCCATCACCAGCCTTGCTGCTGCATTCTGCACTAACTGAAGACGCAGCACCAGACCCTTGTTCATGCCCAGATAAAGGGTATTGCAGTAATCAAGTCTGGACATTACCAAGGCAATCACTGCCTGCTTTCGTGATGCAAATGAAAGAAACTGGGACATTTTCCTAAGAAGCCTGATTATCCCAAAGCAGGTGGGCACAGTTCTGCTAATCTGTAGTTACATAGACAAAGATGTGTCAACCATAACACACAGATTTTTCCAATGGGATACAGGGGAAGGACAGCTGCCCAGAGTTTAAGGCCACCATTAGTTAGACCAAATATCATGTTGGTTACCAAATATCAAGATCTCGGTTTTTTCCCCATTCAGTTTAAGATCGTTTTCAACCATCCTAGCTGAGACTACTTGCATGCATTTTTTAAAATGGACACCATAATTTGAGTGTTGTCAGCATAAGACAGCACCTCAAATCCAAAGGATCTCATGACCCTAGCCAGTGGGGCAACATAGATATTAAAAAGTGTAGGGCTTAGGGAGTAGCCCTGCGGCACTCCACATATCAAATGGTTGGAGGTCGAGTAGAATTGGCGCATTTTAACTATCTGTGTCCGCTCACTAAGGAAGGAGGAGAGAAGCACAAGGGCCGTGCCCCCAACCCCTATCTCCTTGAGGCGTTTTACCAGCCTGAAAGGAGACAGGGTGTCAAACGCTGCGGTAAGGTCGAGCATCAAGCAGCTGATGGTCCAATAGATAGGCGCTAAGATAAGAATTCAAATATCTTTCCATAATCTTAGCTGGAACTGGTAGCAAAGAAATGGGGCGATCATTTTTTTATTCCATAGGATCCAAAGATGGCTTTTTTAAAAGTGGTTTAACCACAGTGGCTTTCCAAAGGGTTGGATACTGCCCCTCAGTAATGGCCATAGTAAGTACTGAAGTGAGATGGGGAACAATAACCTCCCTTCCAAGTTTTAAAACTTTTAGGGGGCATGCATCCAAAGGTGACCCAGCGGTAACGTAGGTCTCAGAAATACAGAGGGAGAGAAAAGAAAATAGCAAATCTCTCTATTGGGACCTAATAGTGTCCTCTTTACATGCCCAGAATACACAGTTAATCTGGAAACAACCAAGAAAACAAAAACAAGAGAAGATACACAAGGAGAGGAAAAAGATACCCATCAGCCCACTCATAAGTGGAATCTCGTCATCTGGGTATATGTTGGTAAATGGTGTCCTCTAGGGTCTGCCTTGGAAACAATCCATAGGACTGCCTAGTGATGGACCCAGAACATTTCACCAACAGATGACAGTATATGAGCGGGAGGGGTTGAGGTTGCAGTGCTCAAAGAAAAAGAAGAAGAAAAGGAAAATAATCCAAGTGATTCTAAAAATACCTACGATGATGTCATGAAATACTTTATTAGGGCTGACCATCAAAGTGGTATGGTTAAAAACAGTATGCTGATAGCATGTAAGGAATTGCTACCCACCAATGTTGTTATTTGGTCAACATGTTTCAGCCTCAAGGGCTTTCGTCAGGACCTATGGTGCTACTGCAACACTTACTTAAGTGATGTGAAAGTGGGATCTACATCTGCTTTCCAAACTGAAAAGAGTGTATCTTCTCCTGCATAGACACAATACAAAAGACAGAAACAGAGACATGGACAAATTATGTCAACAAAAAGAAGTGCACAGACTGCAAACTCTCGTTTCTATGGTCTTTATAATATGGCTATGAACACTTGAAAGACACTCACCCTTATTGTGGGGAGAGAAAACCTCACCTCACCTGGCCACTGCTCAGGAAGAAAGGGAGGCCACGCACTGGAAATAAACAGAACACTTAGAAAGTTATAACCAGTGGTAGTAGAAACACAATCTACAGACAAGAAAAACTGGATTCAAAACACATAAATCAGAGACACACATGGTGACACAATGGCCAGACTGGTTTCCTCTTGCATCAGGAAAGCATACCACAAAGCCTCACTGACTGCACTGCTTGCACAAACCTGTAGACCTATAAAGTACAAAGGCCCAGGTAGCCAGCCGCAGTCACTGGGAATAGAGGCGCCTACTCCTGTGCTTTCCACCTAGTACTCAAAGACCAAAGACCAAAGCAATAATGCTATTGACTGTACCACCACCACTGACCTCTCCGTCGTTGCCTCGGAGTGAAAACTGAGCCGAGGGGGAGGCGACGACTGATGGTCACACGCGATGTTAAATACACTGCAGTGGACCTGAAAGGAAACTCCTTTGTTTCAAAATTTGATTGGCTCATGTGTAGGCCAATGGGAATCGGCTCACAGGCAGCCAACCGTGACCTACACTGATAAGCCTGCAGTGGACCTGAAAGGAAACTCCTTTGTTTCAAAATTTGATTGGCTCATGTGTAGGCCAATGGGAATCGGCTCACAGGCAGCCAACCGTGACCTACACTGATAAGCCTGCAGTGGACCTGAAAGGAAACTCCTTTGTTTCAAAATTTGATTGGCTCATGTGTAGGCCAATGGGAATCGGCTCACAGGCAGCCAACCATGACCTACACTGATAAGCCTGCAGTGGACCTGAAAGGAAACTCCTTTGTTTCAAAATTTGATTGGCTCATGTGTAGGCCAATGGGAATCGGCTCACAGGCAGCCAACCGTGACCAACACTGATAAGCCTCAGCCGCATTAACAGGCCGACCGTGAGACATACCTCACGCGCATATGCGCACCAGTCAAATCGTAAGGCAGTAAGATGGTGTGTTGTATTCTATCCAAAGAAGAGCCATAAGAAGAGCTAGGTGTGTTTATTTATTTATACTGCTAGAGGGCAATGTTCAGAGGTCGCGCGCTAATTTAGCCGTTTGCCAACTTCCAGTCGGATAGTACCGGGGGCTTAAACTGATATAGACACTGGCTACATATATTCAATATATATAGAACATGAGAAGGGGAACCCTACCCAGTGAGGGTGTTAGAGCTCAGTGGAGGTAACCCTTATGCCAAAGGCTGTTAGCACAAGGACTCTGTGTTCGGAAAAACAATCTGTGCAATCACAGCTGCATCCAAGGAATGTCATCATTCAATCCTTCTGTGTCACTATGAAGTTTGAAAACCCACTTCTGTTCTTTCCTCAATAGGAAAAGTGAAACATCCGTGACGTGACTAGGTATGTAAGGTTGTTCTAGAACCAACCATCTCAGTTCATCTGGACTATGTCTCTTGTCAAGGAAGTGAGTGGTGAGCCGTGTTGCCTGTTTTCTGCGTCTCATGGTGCTCATATGTTCCTGCACGCGCAATTTGATTTTTCTTGCGGTCATGCCGATATACCTTAGTCCACAGGGGCAGGTAATCTGGTATATCACTTTCTCACTGTTGCAATTAGTGTGGTGTTTCAATTGCCATGGTCGCGAGGTCCCAATGTCCACTTCAAGTGTTTTGCTGGTCAGTGGGCATACTGAGCAATTCCCGCAGGGATGATGTCCTCGTACCGGGGGCAGACCCCATAGAGTTTGCGGGGGTTCACATACTTCTTGCCGAGGTCGTGTATGCACAAGAGAGTCTCTCAAGTTGTTCCCTCTTTTAAAAGAAAAGAGTGGAAGGGGAATGGTCTCACCGGTGCTGTTCAGAATGCGCCACCTTTTCCTGATCATCTTTTGGATTTTAGAAGATGATGTGTTGTACGTTGTCACGCACACCAATCTGTCTAGTGGTGGTTTGACAACTGGAGGCTCAAGCAGCGCTTCGCGATGGTTATTCGCAGCGCGTTTCATTGAAGTCCGGACAAGGTTATTCGGATAGCGTCTCACTTTCAACTTCATGGAGAGATCTTTCGCTTTTGGGCGGAAGTCTGGAATGTTTGAACAATTCCTCCGGACCCTCAAGAACTGTCCAAAGGGAAGGTTCTCACGGAGGGACCGGGGGTGATGGCTATCGAATCTCAGCAGGGAGTTCCGAGCCATGGGTTTCCGATACAAGGAGCTCGCCAAATGGCCATCTTCTGGAAAGATGACAAGATCCAAGAAGGGGAGCTCTGTTCTACTATGCTCAAGGGTAAACCTCAAAAAGCATTCTGACCATTCAGCCACTCTTGAAACAACAAGAGGGAAGGTACATCGCCACGCCAGACGACAAGAATGTCGTCGATGTACCGCTTCCACATCATCAATTGATGATGATGAGGGTTGTTGGTGCTCAACACGTGATGGGTCTCAAACTGGTGGACATACAAATTAGCCAAGCTGGGGGCAAATTTGCTGCCCATTGATGTCCCCGAGGTTTGTAAATACAGGGAATCCTCAAAGGCAAAAAAGTTCTCGGTCATAGCAATCCGAGCTAATTCCATGACAAAGTGAGTGGGAGTTGTCAAGGTAGAAGGGAAAGCCTCTAAAAGTTCTTGTACAGTTTGTAGTGTATCCATTTGAGGAATACAAGTGTACAAAGATTCGACATCAAAACTAGCTAAAATGTCAGTATTAAGGTTGAAGGTCACCTCAGGTAGAATGCGCAGGACATCTTTGGTGTCCTGAAGGTAGGTCGGCATTGTCTTAACAATGGGACTTAAAAAGATGTCAACAAAGGAGGACAGAGGTTCGAGCAAAGATCCAATGCCCGAAATGATCGGACGGCCCGGAGGGGGTCTCGCAGGCTTATGAATCTTTGGGAGGATGTAAAAGTAGGGAGTGATGGGACACTTGGTGACTAAAAAGATTGCCTCTTTCGGAGTAATCCAGCCTTCTGCGCTGGCTTCCTCTACCAGATGTTTGATCTCATTAGTTAGTCTTGGCGTGGGATTTTCAGCAAGGAGGGCTATGGCACCCCCCTTGTCCGCTGGTTTAATCACTATCCCCGTGTCTTTCGAGAGAGTGTCCAGGGCTGATCTGTCTCTTTTTGATATATTCTGGTAGTTCCCCTCTTTGGAAAAGTCCATAGATTTGAGGTCTTGTAGTATTGCAGCCTCAAAAGTGCCAACTTTGGATGGTACTTGTTGCAACAGGGGCATGAAAGTGGATCTAACTTTAAGACCTGTGTTTGTATCTTCAGTCGGGGTATCTGTTTCTTTGTTTTTGAAGAAATAGTGCAGCCTGATGGTTCTGAAAAATCGTTCGATCTCCCCTCTTATCAAAAAGGGTTCCCCACTGTTGGTCGGGACAAACCCTAGGCCTCTGTTTAGAACATCCTGTTCAGTAGGAGTGATCACTCGACTACTTAGGTTCACTACCAAGTCTTCATCCTCTTGTGACTCGCTCATTGCCCTTGTTTCTTGTGTGTTGTTGTCGAGTCCTGGTTGTCTGACCACTGAACTTGGTTTTGGCCTCTCCGCCTGCCTCTGTTCCAACCTCGGCCCTGTCCTAAAAAAGCCTGGTTTTCAAAATACTGAGGCTGCATCGGGTAATGAGACATTGGTGGGGGAAACTGGGGATAACCCCACGGGGCTGGTGGCCACCATGACCCCGTCTGGTACATGTTTCCACGATTATTGTATCGACGATTCGGTCGATTACCACGGCCTCTGCCTCTGGGTTAGCTATTGTCTCCACTCTCAGAGCCAGAAGACTCAGTCTCAGTTGATGTGGCATATGAAGAGCCTGCAGTGTATTTGGGTTTATTGGTATCAGTGGGAGTGTAATTATCACTGGTGTAGGGATACACCTTCTCATGTGAGAACTTAGCCAGGTCTTTCTTGAACTTTTCTATCTTGGCGAGAAAAATTGGATCTTTATACTCCTTGTTTGCTTTGTTGGAGTCTTCTAATTGTTTCTCAAATCTTTTGGTTGTTAGGGTGGTCTTAATTTGCCCTTCTAGAATTTGAATCTCGACCAAGATGGCATCTGCAATACGTTTGGCTGTAGTGATAATTAAAATCAGCCAGTCTCTTGTACAGTGCCAGGCTATTAAGGACCAGTCTTTGACAAAGACCTTGTCAGTGAGGAAGAGCCTAGGCGCGTTGGTAACTATGAGACCTGTGGGTGAACATTTGCCATGTAAATATTCTGCCATTATTTGACCGTGTATGATGGTACGTGAGTGACTTTTTTTCAGGTTTAATATCGTTTCCCAGTCTCCCACAATAGCTGGAGCTGGAGTGGGGATCTGGTCTAGCATACTAGGATTTTCATATAAAATCGATGAAAGGAATTCATCGTCGAAACCAAGACCGCCAAAGTCCGCCATGGTGTCGTCAAATCAGAATGTGAAGAATCCAGGGGATGCACCAAAAGGTCAGTGCCTTAATTCAAGATGAAGGACCCGCAGCCAAGGCTGCACAACAGAACAGAGAGATAAACGGTTAAGGGGGGGTCCGAGGGGAAAAAATTATTATAGACCTACTGGTACCTAGTCCCCCAACTAGACACTAAAACACACGGAAGGTACAGAAGGTCTCAGAAATACAGAGGGAGAGAAAAGAAAATCTCTCTATTGGGACCTAATAGTGTCCTCTTTACATGCCCAGAATACACAGTTAATCTGGAAACAACCAAGAAAACAAAAACAAGAGAAGATACACAAGGAGAGGAAAAAGATACCCATCAGCCCACTCATAAGTGGAATCTCGTCATCTGGGTATATGTTGGTAAATGGTGTCCTCTAGGGTCTGCCTTGGAAACAATCCATAGGACTGCCTAGTGATGGACCCAGAACATTTCACCAACAGATGACAGTATATGAGCGGGAGGGGTTGAGGTTGCAGTGCTCAAAGAAAAAGAAGAAGAAAAGGAAAATAATCCAAGTGATTCTAAAAATACCTACGATGATCTCATGAAATACTTTATTAGGGCTGACCATCAAAGTGGTATGGTTAAAAACAGTATGCTGATAGCATGTAAGGAATTGCTACCCACCAATGTTGTTATTCGGTCAACATGTTTCAGCCTCAAGGGCTTTCGTCAGGACCTATGGTGCTACTGCAACACTTACTTAAGTGATGTGAAAGTGGGATCTACATCTGCTTTCCAAACTGAAAAGAGTGTATCTTCTCCTGCATAGACACAATACAAAAGACAGAAACAGAGACATGGACAAATTATGTCAACAAAAAGAAGTGCACAGACTGCAAACTCTCGTTTCTATGGTCTTTATAATATGGCTATGAACACTTAAAAGACACTCACCCTTATTGTGGGGAGAGAAAACCTCACCTCACCTGGCCACTGCTCAGGAAGAAAGGGAGGCCACGCACTGGAAATAAACAGAACACTTAGAAAGTTATAACCAGTGGTAGTAGAAACACAATCTACAGACAAGAAAAACTGGATTCAAAACACATAAATCAGAGACACACATGGTGACACAATGGCCAGACTGGTTTCCTCTTGCATCAGGAAAGTATACCACAAAGCCTCACTGACTGCACTGCTTGCACAAACCTGTAGACCTATAAAGTACAAAGGCCCAGGTAGCCAGCCGCAGTCACTGGGAATAGAGGCGCCTACTCCTGTGCTTTCCACCTAGTACTCAAAGACCAAAGACCAAAGCAATAATGCTATTGACTGTACCACCACCACTGACCTCTCCGTCGTTGCCTCGGAGTGAAAACTGAGCCGAGGGGGAGGCGACGACTGATGGTCACACGCGATGTTAAATACACTGCAGTGGACCTGAAAGGAAACTCCTTTGTTTCAAAATTTGATTGGCTCATGTGTAGGCCAATGGGAATCGGCTCACAGGCAGCCAACCGTGACCTACACTGATAAGCCTGCAGTGGACCTGAAAGGAAACTCCTTTGTTTCAAAATTTGATTGGCTCATGTGTAGGCCAATGGGAATCGGCTCACAGGCAGCCAACCGTGACACACACTGATAAGCCTGCAGTGGACCTGAAAGGAAACTCCTTTGTTTCAAAATTTGATTGGCTCATGTGTAGGCCAATGGGAATCGGCTCACAGGCAGCCAACCATGACCTACACTGATAAGCCTGCAGTGGACCTGAAAGGAAACTCCTTTGTTTCAAAATTTGATTGGCTCATGTGTAGGCCAATGGGAATCGGCTCACAGGCAGCCAACCGTGACCAACACTGATAAGCCTCAGCCGCATTAACAGGCCGACCGTGAGACATACCTCACGCGCATATGCGCACCAGTCAAATCGTAAGGCAGTAAGATGGTGTGTTGTATTCTATCCAAAGAAGAGCCATAAGAAGAGCTAGGTGTGTTTATTTATTTATACTGCTAGAGGACAATGTTCAGAGGTCGCGCGCTAATTTAGCCGTTTGCCAACTTCCAGTCGGATAGTACCGGGGGCTTAAACTGATATAGACACTGGCTACATATATTCAATATATATAGAACATGAGAAGGGGAACCCTACCCAGTGAGGGTGTTAGAGCTCAGTGGAGGTAACCCTTATGCCAAAGGCTGTTAGCACAAGGACTCTGTGTTCGGAAAAACAATCTGTGCAATCACAGCTGCATCCAAGGAATGTCATCATTCAATCCTTCTGTGTCACTATGAAGTTTGAAAACCCACTTCTGTTCTTTCCTCAATAGGAAAAGTGAAACATCCGTGACGTGACTAGGTATGTAAGGTTGTTCTAGAACCAACCATCTCAGTTCATCTGGACTATGTCTCTTGTCAAGGAAGTGAGTGGTGAGCCGTGTTGCCTGTTTTCTGCGTCTCATGGTGCTCATATGTTCCTGCACGCGCAATTTGATTTTTCTTGCGGTCATGCCGATATACCTTAGTCCACAGGGGCAGGTAATCTGGTATATCACTTTCTCACTGTTGCAATTAGTGTGGTGTTTCAATTGCCATGGTCGCGAGGTCCCAATGTCCACTTCAAGTGTTTTGCTGGTCAGTGGGCATACTGAGCAATTCCCGCAGGGATGATGTCCTCGTACCGGGGGCAGACCCCATAGAGTTTGCGGGGGTTCACATACTTCTTGCCGAGGTCGTGTATGCACAAGAGAGTCTCTCAAGTTGTTCCCTCTTTTAAAAGAAAAGAGTGGAAGGGGAATGGTCTCACCGGAGCTGTTCAGAATGCGCCACCTTTTCCTGATCATCTTTTGGATTTTAGAAGATGATGTGTTGTACGTTGTCACGCACACCAATCTGTCTAGTGGTGGTTTGACAACTGGAGGCTCAAGCAGCGCTTCGCGATGGTTATTCGCAGCGCGTTTCATTGAAGTCCGGACAAGGTTATTCGGATAGCGTCTCACTTTCAACTTCATGGAGAGATCTTTCGCTTTTCGGCGGAAGTCTGGAATGTTTGAACAATTCCTCCGGACCCTCAAGAACTGTCCAAAGGGGAGGTTCTCACGGAGGGACCGGGGGTGATGGCTATCGAATCTCAGCAGGGAGTTCCGAGCCATGGGTTTCCGATACAAGGAGCTCGCCAAATGGCCATCTTCTGGAAAGATGACAAGATCCAAGAAGGGGAGCTCTGTTCTACTATGCTCAAGGGTAAACCTCAAAAAAGCATTCTGACCATTCAGCCACTCTTGAAACAACAAGAGGGAAGGTACATCGCCATGCCAGACGACAAGAATGTCGTCGATGTACCGCTTCCACATCATCAATTGATGATGATGAGGGTTGTTGGTGCTCAACACGTGATGGGTCTCAAACTGGTGGACATACAAATTAGCCAAGCTGGGGGCAAATTTGCTGCCCATTGATGTCCCCGAGGTTTGTAAATACAGGGAATCCTCAAAGGCAAAAAAGTTCTCGGTCATAGCAATCCGAGCTAATTCCATGACACGCCAAGACTAACTAATGAGATCAAACATCTGGTAGAGGAAGCCAGCGCAGAAGGCTGTATTACTCCGAAAGAGGCAATCTTTTTAGTCACCAAGTGTCCCATCACTCCCTACTTTTACATCCTCCCAAAGATTCATAAGCCTGCGAGACCCCCTCCGGGCCGTCCGATCATTTCGGGCATTGGATCTTTGCTCGAACCTCTGTCCTCCTTTGTTGACATCTTTTTAAGTCCCATTGTTAAGACAATGCCGACCTACCTTCAGGACACCAAAGATGTCCTGCGCATTCTACCTGAGCTGACCTTCGACATTAATACTGACATTTTAGCTAGTTTTGATGTCGAATCTTTGTACACTTGTATTCCTCAAATGGATACACTACAAACTGTACAAGAACTTTTAGAGGCTTTCCCTTCTACCTTGACAACTCCCACTCACTTTGTCATGGAATTAGCTCGGATTGCTATGACCGAGAACTTTTTTGCCTTTGAGGATTCCCTGTATTTACAAACCTCGGGGACATCAATGGGCAGCAAATTTGCCCCCAGCTTGGCTAATTTGTATGTCCACCAGTTTGAGACCCATCACGTGTTGAGCACCAACAACCCTCATCATCATCAATTGATGATGTGGAAGCGGTACATCGACGACATTCTTGTCGTCTGGCGTGGCGATGTACCTTCCCTCTTGTTGTTTCAAGAGTGGCTGAATGGTCAGAATGCTTTTTTGAGGTTTACCCTTGAGCATAGTAGAACAGAGCTCCCCTTCTTGGATCTTGTCATCTTTCCAGAAGATGGCCATTTGGCGAGCTCCTTGTATCGGAAACCCATGGCTCGGAACTCCCTGCTGAGATTCGATAGCCATCACCCCCGGTCCCTCCGTGAGAACCTCCCCTTTGGACAGTTCTTGAGGGTCCGGAGGAATTGTTCAAACATTCCAGACTTCCGCCGAAAAGCGAAAGATCTCTCCATGAAGTTGAAAGTGAGACGCTATCCGAATAACCTTGTCCGGACTTCAATGAAACGCGCTGCGAATAACCATCGCGAAGCGCTGCTTGAGCCTCCAGTTGTCAAACCACCACTAGACAGATTGGTGTGCGTGACAACGTACAACACATCATCTTCTAAAATCCAAAAGATGATCAGGAAAAGGTGGCGCATTCTGAACAGCTCCGGTGAGACCATTCCCCTTCCACTCTTTTCTTTTAAAAGAGGGAACAACTTGAGAGACTCTCTTGTGCATACACGACCTCGGCAAGAAGTATGTGAACCCCCGCAAACTCTATGGGGTCTGCCCCCGGTACGAGGACATCATCCCTGCGGGAATTGCTCAGTATGCCCACTGACCAGCAAAACACTTGAAGTGGACATTGGGACCTCGCGACCATGGCAATTGAAACACCACACTAATTGCAACCGTGAGAAAGTGATATACCAGATTACCTGCCCCTGTGGACTAAGGTATATCGGCATGACCGCAAGAAAAATCAAATTGCGCGTGCAGGAACATATGAGCACCATGAGACGCAGAAAACAGGCAACACGGCTCACCACTCACTTCCTTGACAAGAGACATAGTCCAGATGAACTGAGATGGTTGGTTCTAGAACAACCTTACATACCTAGTCACGTCACGGATGTTTCACTTTTCCTATTGAGGAAAGAACAGAAGTGGGTTTTCAAACTTCATAGTGACACAGAAGGATTGAATGATGACATTCCTTGGATGCAGCTGTGATTGCACAGATTGTTTTTCCGAACACAGAGTCCTTGTGCTAACAGCCTTTGGCATAAGGGTTACCTCCACTGAGCTCTAACACCCTCACTGGGTAGGGTTCCCCTTCTCATGTTCTATATATATTGAATATATGTAGCCAGTGTCTATATCAGTTTAAGCCCCCGGTACTATCCGACTGGAAGTTGGCAAACGGCTAAATTAGCGCGCGACCTCTGAACATTGCCCTCTAGCAGTATAAATAAATAAACACACCTAGCTCTTCTTATGGCTCTTCTTTGGATAGAATACAACACACCATCTTACTGCCTTACGATTTGACTGGTGCGCATATGCGCGTGAGGTATGTCTCACGGTCGGCCTGTTAATGCGGCTGAGGCTTATCAGTGTTGGTCACGGTTGGCTGCCTGTGAGCCGATTCCCATTGGCCTACACATGAGCCAATCAAATTTTGAAACAAAGGAGTTTCCTTTCAGGTCCACTGCAGGCTTATCAGTGTAGGTCATGGTTGGCTGCCTGTGAGCCGATTCCCATTGGCCTACACATGAGCCAATCAAATTTTGAAACAAAGGAGTTTCCTTTCAGGTCCACTGCAGGCTTATCAGTGTAGGTCACGGTTGGCTGCCTGTGAGCCGATTCCCATTGGCCTACACATGAGCCAATCAAATTTTGAAACAAAGGAGTTTCCTTTCAGGTCCACTGCAGGCTTATCAGTGTAGGTCACGGTTGGCTGCCTGTGAGCCGATTCCCATTGGCCTACACATGAGCCAATCAAATTTTGAAACAAAGGAGTTTCCTTTCAGGTCCACTGCAGTGTATTTAACATCGCGTGTGACCATCAGTCGTCGCCTCCCCCTCGGCTCAGTTTTCACTCCGAGGCAACGACGGAGAGGTCAGTGGTGGTGGTACAGTCAATAGCATTATTGCTTTGGTCTTTGGTCTTTGAGTACTAGGTGGAAAGCACAGGAGTAGGCGCCTCTATTCCCAGTGACTGCGGCTGGCTACCTGGGCCTTTGTACTTTATAGGTCTACAGGTTTGTGCAAGCAGTGCAGTCAGTGAGGCTTTGTGGTATACTTTCCTGATGCAAGAGGAAACCAGTCTGGCCATTGTGTCACCATGTGTGTCTCTGATTTATGTGTTTTGAATCCAGTTTTTCTTGTCTGTAGATTGTGTTTCTACTACCACTGGTTATAACTTTCTAAGTGTTCTGTTTATTTCCAGTGCGTGGCCTCCCTTTCTTCCTGAGCAGTGGCCAGGTGAGGTGAGGTTTTCTCTCCCCACAATAAGGGTGAGTGTCTTTCAAGTGTTCATAGCCATATTATAAAGACCATAGAAACGAGAGTTTGCAGTCTGTGCACTTCTTTTTGTTGACATAATTTGTCCATGTCTCTGTTTCTGTCTTTTGTATTGTGTCTATGCAGGAGAAGATACACTCTTTTCAGTTTGGAAAGCAGATGTAGATCCCACTTTCACATCACTTAAGTAAGTGTTGCAGTAGCACCATAGGTCCTGACGAAAGCCCTTGAGGCTGAAACATGTTGACCGAATAACAACATTGGTGGGTAGCAATTCCTTACATGCTATCAGCATACTGTTTTTAACCATACCACTTTGATGGTCAGCCCTAATAAAGTATTTCATGACATCATCGTAGGTATTTTTAGAATCACTTGGATTATTTTCCTTTTCTTCTTCTTTTTCTTTGAGCACTGCAACCTCAACCCCTCCCGCTCATATACTGTCATCTGTTGGTGAAATGTTCTGGGTCCATCACTAGGCAGTCCTATGGATTGTTTCCAAGGCAGACCCTAGAGGACACCATTTACCAACATATACCCAGATGACGAGATTCCACTTATGAGTGGGCTGATGGGTATCTTTTTCCTCTCCTTGTGTATCTTCTCTTGTTTTTGTTTTCTTGGTTGTTTCCAGATTAACTGTGTATTCTGGGCATGTAAAGAGGACACTATTAGGTCCCAATAGAGAGATTTGCTATTTTCTTTTCTCTCCCTCTGTATTTCTGAGACCTTCTGTACCTTCCGTGTGTTTTAGTGTCTAGTTGGGGGACTAGGTACCAGTAGGTCTATAATAATTTTTTCCCCTCGGACCCCCCCTTAACCGTTTATCTCTCTGACCCAGCGGTAACTCCTTCTAATAGAAGATCCGTCATTTCAAGTGAAATGCTAGGGAAGGTGAGTAGCTTTGCTTCATCTTCCAAGGATATTGAAATATTAGAGTCAATTATGGGAGTGACAGACATAGCCTTTCCAGCATTGTAGTCCTCCAGAATGGAATATATATCCGTGATCTTAGTGTGGAAAAAATCTGCCATTCTATCACAGAGTTCTTGAGAAAAATCAGATGAGCCAGCAACAGGAGGAAAAATAAGAGAGTTCAATCAATCAATCAATCAATCAGAATATTTGTAAAGCGCACTACTTACCCGTGGGGGTCTCAAGGCTGCTACTGCTCGAATAGCCAGGTCTTGAGCAGTCTTCTGAAAGTTAGAAGGTCCTGGGTCTGCTGTAGGAGGGTGGGGAGGGTGTTTCAGGTCTTGGCGGTGAGGTGGGAGAACGATCTGCTGCCGGTGGTTGCTCTTCGGATGCGGGGGACGGTGGCGAGGTCGGCAGAGCGGAGCTGGCGTTTGGGGGTGTAGAAGGTGAGTCGTTTGTTGAGGTATGCTGGTCGGTGTTGTGTAGTGCCTTGTGCGAGGAGCTTGGAGGTGATCCTCTTGTTGATGGGGAGCCAGTGGAGGTTTCTCAGATGGGGTGTGATGTGTCTGCGGCTAGGGATGTTGAGGATCAGGCATGCAAAGGCGTTCTGAATGCGTTGTAGTCATTTCAGGAGTTTAGCCGAGGCTCCTGTGTACAGGGCGTTTCCGTAGTCCAACCTGCTGCTGACGAGGGCCTGGTGACCATTCTTCTTGTTTCGGTGGAGATCCACCTGTAGATATTGCGGAGCATGCGGAGGGTGTTGAAGCAGGAGGATGAGACAGCGTTGACCTGTTTTTTCATGGAGAGAGTAGAGTCGAGGATGAACCCCCACATTGTGTGCGTGGTCGGTGGGTGATGGTGCTGCTCCCAGTGTGGTCGGCCACCAGGAGTCGTCCCAGGCCAAGAGGGTGGAGCCGAGGATGAGGACTTCCATCTTATCCTAGTTTAGCTTCGGACCGCAGTTCTTCATCCACTCAGCGACGGCTTTTAATCCTTTGTGGAGGTTGGTTTTGGCAGTGAGGGGGTCCTTGGTGAGGGATAGGATCAGCTGGGTGTCGTCGGCGTAGGAGATGATGTTGAGGTCATGCAGTCGGGCGACGTGGGCGAGGGGGGCCATGTAGATGCTGAACAATGTCGGGCTGAGGGATGAGCCCTGGGGTACGCCGCAGATGATCTCTGTGGCTTCGGAGCGGAAAGGGGGGAGGCGGACGCTCTGGGTTCTGCTGGAGAGGAAGGAGGTGGTCCAGTCCAGAGCCTTGTCCCGGATCCCAGCATCTTGGTGGAGTGTGCGTAGGGTGCGGTGGCAGACAGTGCCGAAGGCAGCTGACAAGTCCAAAAGGATGAGGGCCGCGGTTTTGCCATTGTCCAGCAGGGCCCTGATGTCATCGGTTGTGGCGATGAGGGCAGTTTCGGTGCTGTGGTTGCTGCGGAACCTGGACTGTGACGGGTCCAGGATGCTGTTATCCTCGAGGTAGCGGGTCAGTTGTCTGTTGACGGTCTTTTCAATGACATTCGCTAGGAATGGGATCAGGGAGATGGGTCGGAAATTCTTGAGGTCCTTAAGGTCAGCCTTGGGTTTTTTGAGTAAAGCGTTGATCTTGGCGTGCTTCCAGCTCTCCGGGAAGGTCACTGTTTCAAAGGAGATGTTGATGGCTTTCTGGAGATGGGGTGCGATGGTGGTGCTAGCTATGTTGAAGATGTGGCGTGCGGTACAAAAGGGGGTGGTGATGGACGGAGCATCTGAATCAATCAAACACTCACACCCAGTCAAAAGATCTGGGCTTAATCCATCACCGTTCTTGAGCCCACTCTGCCACCCCAGTTCAGACATGGCTATATGCAAATCAGTCTGACCCTGTGCCTCATGGGAACAGTCCAGCCTGAACTGCCGAGCCATGTCTTCCCTGGACCGGAAACAAGCTTCCGGGGACCGGTTTCTGGCATTCCAGCCGTCTTCAACCCGGCTTGCTTGAATCCAGTGCCAAAGTGAGCAAGGGACTCACGTCTGAGCATACCCTGCCACACTTATGGCGGCCAAAAGCGGTACAAAAGGGGGTGGTGATGGACGGAGCATCTGAATCAATCAAACACTCACACCCAGTCAAAAGATCTGGGTTTAATCCATCACCGTTCTTTAGCCCACTCTGCCACCCCAGTTCAGACATGGCTATATGCAAATCAGTCTGACCCTGTGCCTCATGGAAACAGTCCAGCCCGAACTGCCAAGCCATGTCTTCCCTGGACCGGAAACAAGCTTCCGGGGACCGGTTTCTGGCATTCCAGCCATCTTCAGCCCGGCTTGCTCCGTCCATCACCACCCCCTTTTGTACTGCTTTTGGCCGCCATAAGTGTGGCAGGGTATGCTCAGACGTGAGTCCCTTGCTCACTTTGCCACTGGATTCAAGCAAGCCGGGCTGAAGACGGCTGGAATGCCAGAAACCGGTCCTCGGAAGCTTGCTTCCAGTCCAGGGAAGGCATGGCTAGGCAGTTCGGGCTGGACTGTTCCCATGAGGCACAGGGTCAGACTGATTTGCATATAGCCATGTCTGAACTGTGGTGGCAGAGTGGGCTAAAGAACGGTGATGGATCAAACCCAGATCTTTTGACTGGGTGTGAGTGTTTGATTGGTTCTGATGCTCCGTCCATCACCACCCCCTTTTGTACCGCCTTTGGCCGCCATAAGTGTGGCAGGGTATGCTCAGACGTGAGTCCCTTGCACACTTTGCCACTGGATTCAAGCAAGCCGGGCTGAAGATGGCTGGAATGCCAGAAACCGGTCCTCGGAAGCTTGTTTCCGGTCCAGGGAAGGCATGGCTTGGCAGTTCGGGCTGGACTGTTCCCATGAGGCACAGGGTCAGACTGATTTGCATATAGCCATGTCTGAACTGGGGTGGCAGAGTGGGCTAAAGAACGGTGATGGATCAAACCCAGATCTTTTGACTGGGTGTGAGTGTTTGATTGGTTCTGATGCTCCGTCCATCACCACCCCCTTTTGTACCGAAGATGTGGTGTGGGCATGGGTCTGACGAAGACCCGGAGTGGATGGTGTTCATGATTTTGATAGTGTCGTCGTCGCTTATGTTTGTCCAGGAGAGCAGGGGTTTGGTGCGGGTGGTGGCTGTGGAGGCGGAGGCGGAGGCCTCCATGGCTGTCTGGGCGGTCGTGACATTGAGGCTGTCGTGGATGTCTGCGATCTTGCGATGGAAGAAGGTGGCGAGGTTGTGTGCGTTATTGTCTAGGCGGTCTTTGAAGGGGGCTCTTTTGGCGGATCTGATGAGGTGATGGGTCTGCATGTGGCGTTCTTGTGGGCTGCGTAGTTGTCCGGTGTCGGTTCACGGTGCCATTTCTTCTCTAGGGAAAAACAGGATGAGGAAAGGCGAGAAGCAAGAAAAGGGCACAGGGCACAGAAATAGCACAAGAGGGAACAGGAGGAATGAAAAAGAGAACAAAATAACAATACAGCAAAGTGCCATACAATTACACTAAGCAACCTACGGCCTACCACTGGCCACCAGGGATGAGGCGCAAGTGGTAGCCTGCGGGTGGAGCAGGGCCTCGAACTCGCGTCAGGGCAGCTGCAGTGAGCTGGGAGACACAGGCGAACAGGTGGTGCTGTTGCAGTGTGGGGGAGCAACCTGCCTGTAAAGGGTCAAGGGGGAGTTAATAACCTTAAAAAGCTCTCTAGAAGATTTAGTTGACTCAGTAATCTTAGAGTAGTACATTTTTTTTCCCTCCATAATGGCCACTTTATCGACCCTCAAGCTTTGTTTATGTAGCTCTCTACCCGTCGGCGCCAGATCTATGCACCAGATCCTTTCCTGTTTGCGGCAGGATTGTCTCAGATTTCTGAGATTATCAGAATACCATGGAGCAGAGGGTTTTTTCTTTGCCACATAATGTTTTGTAATAGGAGCCAGAGTATCTAAGCTATCCCTGGATCATAGGCTCTAATGGGAGTGACATGGGTTTACTTAATTCCAAAGGGGCGCAATCAACACCTACATGTACCAGGCAAAAACTGCACAAGGGGCAGGCATAAGAATGATTCATGCTTAGGAACTCAGGGTGTGCTAAATGGGGCAAGAAATCCACCCTGTCCATTGGCTGAAGGGTCTAAGCTGGACTTTGGACTCAAATAACAGTGGATTTACTTTTGGAGACTTCATCTACAAAACTTTCCAACTCCTATCTGCACTTTTCTTTTTTTTGTTGAACACTCCACCTTTGTGTGGAATGATCACCCACCGGCGTGCACAAAAATAAATCACTTTTCACAAAACACTTGCTCATGTCGTGATTTTGAATACCAAATGTACAGATTGAAATGATGCTGAAAATCACAAAGAAGAAAGTGTCTACAACATTGGTAACAAATCGCTTCCAAAATGTCAACTAATGGTTTGTGAGTAAATGTACCTTGTCACAGCATGATAGATATACACAACCAGGTTATCACACAACCCGTAATACATGGTTTAGATTCAATGGAAGTCTATTGTCTACACAACTATCACCATTTGCAAGCACAATCAACAATCATTGTCAGCAAATCATGGTACATTTTTGTTTCTAAAAATCTTTGGATGTGTGAAAACAGACAAGGCACACAATGTTGCCCACAGGTTTATTGTCCCTATACAACCTTGCACTTTAACACAAACTCAGATCACATCACACAGTAACAAAATGCTCACGAGTAAAAAGAAATGACCATCCGTTCAAAAGGAAGTGCATGCCAGGGATTTCGGCAACAGTTCAATGTTGGTGTATATCACAGCATCATGGGTCTGGTGAGGTCACAACTCTGCAGTTGGCTCAGCAAAGTAGCCTGGTAAGGAGAAACATAGAACAGAGTCAGGAAGTCAGGAATAAGGTAGTTTAAATTAGCAAACTATGCCATCTAAAGCACAACAATGTCAGTGTGAACACTAGCTAGGATTCACTGTAGCACTGTACATGTTAACCTGCAAATGTATTGCATTGTATTGTATTGTATTGTATTGTATTGTATTGTATTGTAATTGTATTTATATAGCGCTTACTACCCCTGACAAGGCGTCAAAGTGCTTTTTCGGCGGGTAGCACGCTACTCTGGGACCCATAGAGGATTAGTGTTGAATAAGTATAGTGAAACATGCAAGTACATTTTAAGTGGTGGATAGGTTAGTCAGTTATTTGGATTTGGAATGGGTGAACAACCTTTACAACAAAACTTTTACAACGCACTACCATTACAACGCGGTCATTACAACGCAAACCATTACAACGCATTGCGCTGGGGGGCGCTCTAGAATAGGGAATAAGTTTAATTTACTATCCAACACCTTCCCTAGTGTCCACGGGGACTGGTGTTGGAATAGTAAATTAAACTTTTCACTATCCAGCACCCCAAAGCGCTATGCGTTGTAATGGATTGCGATGTAAAAACCGCGTTGTAAAGGCAGGCGTTGTAATAGCCTGCGTTGTAACGTCATACATCCTTTGGAATGATAGCAGAAGGATAGAGGAGGAAAAAAGGTTTGTATTTATATAGCGCTTGTTACCCCTGCTGGGGTGTTGAAACATGCTATTCAGGAAGCCCACAAAGGATCAGTGGAGAATTAATATGGTGAAATATGAAAATAATTTCAGTGGTGGATATTAGTCAGTTATTTGGAGTGAGAAGGATAGCGGAGGGATAAAAGGGGAAGAAAGGTTTGCATTCATATATCACTTGTTACCCCTGATGGAGGTTGAAGCGCTTTTCTGAGAGTAGCACGCCACTCCTGAACTCATAAAGGATTAGTGTTGAAAATTAGTATAGTAAAATATGTAGTAATTTAAATAGTGGATATGTTATTTGGTTATTTGAGTAGAGACGGGTAGGTGGCGGGATAGTGAAGGGTAAGAGGCTTGAATTTATATAGCCCTTGCTACCCCTGATGGGGTTTTGAAGCGCAAGTAGCACGCTACTCTGTAACCCATCAGGATTAGTGTTGAATTAGTATGGTGAAACATGAGAGTAATTTTAGTGGTGGATATGTTAGTCAGTTATTTGGATCTAGAAGGGTTGGGGAGGGGTAGAAAAGAGGGAAGAGTTTAAAAAGGTTTGTTTTGGGGGATCGGTATAGTAAAAGAGGTGTAAGATGATGCAAGGAGGGGTAGAGTAGGAGAGAGTCTAGAAAGGGTTATTTTGGGGATCATAATAGTGGTATGGGGTTTGGGGTTAAATGAGAGAGTGGATGTAGAGGACACATTGAGCGAAGTATAGGCTGAGAAATAGGGAAGTGCATTGGAAATGCTAAATTTGAAGAAAGTGATAAATATATAGATCCATAAGTACATTGATAGTATATAGATGCATAAAGGAGGTATGTATATTGGGCAGCATTTCTGGCCCTGGCCAGTCTCGAACAGGCTCAACTAGGCAACTGCCCTTGTCCTCTCCACCCTTAACAGGCTCAAACGGGCAACTGCCCTTGTCCTCTCCGCCCTTAGCCTCGACGCCCGGGCTGAGACGCCCTAAGTCTGGCCTTTTATAGCCCTAGTGATCAGGTGACCCTGTCAGCCAATGGGAACCCTAGCCCTAACACTGTCCAATCACAACACTAGCCCTAAAAATCTAGAACCAATAAGAGGCCAGGACCTTAAAGCCAATCCTAGCCCTAGTCCAAGCACCCAATCAGTTCAAAAACCCTAATCTCTACGTACAATAGAGGCCCTAGCCCTACCAGTAGTCTCACCCCAATTCCTGCTAGGGTAAGCATCTTATCACTGTTCTCATGGGATGAAGTCATCATTGAATACAGGACAACTGCACATAACGCCACTTGCCTATCCCTGAGACATTGTTGCCAATCTGACCATGACCTATGTGTAAAAGCGTTTGACTCAGTAACATGTTGCATGTGAACTAAGGATCTGTCACCATGTTATCCTTACAGGTCAACTCCCATCAGAAGGCCGAGCTGTAAATGCCCATCGCCCGGATGGTGCGCTCCGTGGGGGTCGCAATTCGGCGTGTCCGTCACTGCTGCAAATGCTGCAGGACCTTCATGGCTGGACCAAGAAGATCGCAGAAGTCCAGCTGGGCCTGTCAGCTCCAGGCAAGAGGGGCGGGCGCCGGACACTCACCCCCCACAGGCTCTGCATCCGAACGGTGGTCTTCTCTAACCTGGATGGGATGTTGAAAGCTAAACAGCAGCAAGGAGGGCATGAGAAGGTGTTTTGTCGCACACCTTTTTAAGCCATGCATGTTGTAGTATCTTAGGTCCCCATCAACTAAATAAGCCCCCAGCTTGGCAGCACACCAAAATGCCTGGTAGCCAGTCCAGCCCTGCTGGCCTTTCATATGGCTGGGTGTAAGATTTCATTCGCTACATTCAAAAGAGTGAGTTCATGTGTCTGACTCTGTAACGGTGAAAACACATGCCATTCAGTGTCAAACACAGGTGGTCACTGGTGGAAACAGGGCTGCAATTGTAAGGTATGATGTTAGATACACATTCACAACGGTTGACATGTGTGTACAGGCTCTTTATTTTTTAATACACGATGGCTTTGTAAACCATGTTTTTGATGCATCACTCAGATTCAGAGATGTGAAATGTGCATCATTTTGGTGTAAGTTTACAAAATGAGATGGTAAACAAGAGCAATGTAAGTTGTTAAAAGTGTGCATTATGTCTAAAAGAAGTGAGGAACATTCAGACTTGGCCACTACAAATGGGGACTCCTGCAGTTTAGATAGGATTGGTACACAGTGTTGACTGTACTCTTAAAGACTAGAGGTTCATTAATAATAGTCTGTACACACAATGTACCCAGATGGCCCAATGGCATAGTGTTCCACCTGAAGTATTGTGGGGATGCAGTCATAGGATTTGGAAGTGTGTTGAACATGGCTGTGGGCCACGTGCCTCTCACCCTAGCTATGCCTACTAACTTGGTCTCTCCACGATAAGAGTCAAATGTGTGACCTGACTGTAAAGTATCGACGTTACAGGACAATTTAGCACAATCACTGCAATCTGTGTGATATGACTAATACAATAACTGCGCCATATTGATGTATGACAATGAAGTCGTAAAACCAGTAAAATCAGAGCCAATGCTTCCCAATTTGATGACTAAGGATTGTTAAATGGATACCATGTCTCAAATCATTTATGTTAATCTTATTCCCATTGTGAGGTGTAAACTCCTTTGCATGAGATGAGACAGGTATGTCATGACACAAGAACGTAAGGAGCAAAATACGATACATCACCTGCTAAGTAGTGAAGTAGTTGACATAGGAAAAGTGCAAGCAAGCAGTGAAGGGCAAGACATTTGTAGCCCTCAAAGCCATTGACTCTTATTTGAGTGGCCATTTGACTTTTTTGCATCACCGTTACAAATGTAGGTTTGCTGAATAAAGCATTTTCTACTTATTTTTTCATATTTGTGTCCTCAAACTGGATTTCTGGTTAACTGTTATTCATGTGTAATATGTGGTGTAAGTATACAATGTTGTAAGTATGTTGTGGATTGCATATGGTCCATGGGGTACAAGTACTTGGTCAGTATGTATCCTAGATTGTTATGGCTACTTTGGTTAGATGTCAATGTTAACATTGGTTTTGTCTATGAGTGTGGCGTGAAGTCACAAACAACACAGTTCCACGTGGTTCATGCTGTTGGTTGTCAACATAGTGCAAGTGTGGCAAAGTGTACAACAGTTTAGGAGAACCATGTTGCATATGTTTATAATGTGCAGTAAGACCACTGTCTCATCAATACACCTGGATAGATATGGAGTTTGACAACTTGGTAGTGAGTTTGGACACACCCATGTATAGAAAGTAATGGCACAAATCTTTCAGGTGACTTGATAATGATAGGCAATGTCAAGTCCTGTTAGTACATTCCGTTCCTACAACATTTGTCTGTACTTGGCAATCCAAAGCCCCCTCTAGCCCCCTCATGTGACACAGCTGAGGGTATATATATTCAGCATGATAATGCACAGCAACAATGCCCTTCTTGGCTCAGTTCATGCAAGCAGTCTGAACCTCAGTTGTTGGTACCAGAAATGGTGCAGAGTGGTTTAGTTCAAGGTGGATGCTGTGTGTCAATCCGGGCTGACACTGCCCATGCTTAGCTGGCCTGGGCCTCACAAATGCCAATGACTACAGAGCACAGCCTTTAGTGTGAAGTCACTGTTACGAGCTACAGATGGATAGACCCCTCCCTTGGGTTTGTATCCGTAGTGCATCAGAGTGCAGAATCGACACACAACACCCCTCACCTGGGACACTTAGGAATGTGCTGAGATGTCAATGTGTTTTGGCAGAAACACACCTTTCGCTCATGGACTGGAATGTCGTATTGTTGATACTGCCTTGAATTTCATGCCACACTTGACTTGTGGTCACTCCACACACAGCATACAGAATGCGTTGTCATCATTTTGGCATGTGGCCACATCACTTGTGAGTGCGATGGATGTCACTGCAACCTACCCCGCCCTGGATGGACTTGAACAAGTCCTATGTGACGCACCCACAACTGAAGTGTGACATGCATGATGTAATCATAGGAAGTTAGGCACAGGATAACAGGGGTGAGTGCCAATTGTGGAGATTTGTGAATTGTTGTGGTGAGGTATTTTGCTCAATCTTCAACTGACAGGTGTTTTTGCTGTCCAAGCTTAGATTGTATAGTTTCAAACAGACATCATTTGTAGTTGAGAACATGATTTGTGTGTAGGTTGTCATTTGTGCATGACTGACAAGGGAGTCCTTTTGAGCTATGCTTGATGCTGTTTCAGATCCCACAGAGCCGATGTAGGAGTGATATCCATTGTATTGGCCAGTGCTACATGTGGTAAGCTGAGTAGACTGTGAGTGCACAGAAGTGTTGTGGACCTGTCAGCTGTGCGGATGCTACAGGAGCCAATGTCACACCCATGCTCTTAATTGCCACACAGGGGAGAAGGTGGATTTTTGAATGTGAGGCTTAGCTGCTGATGTGTTTAGCAATGTTCATGTTGCATGTGGTAAGCTAGCTTAAACAAGGGCAGAGGGGAGAGAAACATGTGTTCCCTTTTTGTGAATGGAGTGGAGACTCATACGTAATGGGACAGGACAAATATTGAGTTTGTCAGAGAGTGTAAGGTAGGAGTGTAGTTCAGAGGCAGCTCTTGTGTAGGGGACGTGAAGTTTCCTCATTGTTCCAAAGTGCGTGGTTTGAAATGCGGGGTGTGAGTCAGAGTGTGGGATCTTGTAAGACTGGTTAAATCCTGTGCAAGGTATGCAAGCAATAGGTAGATGTGATTGTGGTAGAACCAGCTGGAAAAGGTTGTAGTCTGGAAGGAAATGAGAGCTGTAGTTTGCGGCATTACGGGGAGAGATGACTGAAGCAGTTTAGTGTCATTGAGCAATAGTTGTTAATGTGCAGAAGTCAATGGAGGTATGGAGCATGGGATTCGGATGTGACAGGGCCACAGTGAGACAAGCCTTAACTTATCATTTGTAACACAGTGCATAAGTGTATGTCATGGGTATACGCCAGTTGTGAAATTTAGGGTGCTGTATGGTGAAACGCGAGGTGTAGTACAGTTGATGTATGTTGTGTTTCAATCTGTGGATGCATTTGTTTTTTAAATGACTATCTGTGGAACTTGATCAGAGTAAGGTGGGTGAATGGTGAAATGCGAATAACTGAGGACATATTCATTGAGCAATGTGAGTGTCTTGTTGAGAGATGTGGTGATGTGTGAAGTGGGCATGTCAGAGTGGGCTGTGATGGTACACATTGTGATATGAGTGCAGTCAAAGACATTACTGAGGGTGCAACTGGTGATGAGAGTGGTCCATATGAAATATTACGTATACCAGATGCTAAGGAGGTGATGAGTACAGTACATTGTGTATATGTCATGTATGTGAGAGTTGTTGTGTACATAGTGATGAAAAGTGGGGCTGTGAATGTAGGTGTGGATGTAAGAAGGTCAGTGCCAGTGTGAGATTCGGTTTGGAAGAGTTTGAGTACAAAGCTGGGGCTTGTGGGGCAGAGATACTTTTCCAGAAAAATGCACCAGAGGGGGCTTATGATATGCTTGTGTATGTATAATAGTTTTCAGAGATGAGTATGTACTTTGAGGTGGTTGTGAGAAGGGTCATACCCGCACAAGTAGAGATTATGCAGGCCACGAGGTAATGTTGAAATGTACATATGTGTAGATTATGTGTTTGTAAGTAGGCAAAAACAATTGCAAGATAGAGGATGTGGTATGTGTTTGCTGCAGCATGCTGTCTGCCACAGAATATTCATGAATGATCGTTGGAATAGGCACTTTGAGTACACTGGCATATGCAAAACCTATTGTCCTCACAGGACAATTTGTCTCCACCTAGCCTTGACTTGTCTGAGTTGTGTGTGGGCATGAGTGGCATGTTACCCATTGTAGGTATATGTTGTCACTGATTGATCATTCTTCCCCATGGATACTGCCCTGGGATGGAGGTGACAATTGCTTATATTGTACTGTCATAATGCAGAAACTTTGGATGGCTGTCCATTGCTTAGAGGGCTATAGCCCCCTCCCCAAGTGAAAAAGTAAAGGATGTGTATTGTTGTGCCACCTTGGGTCAAACTACTCAAGAAACACATCCCCATACTTCCCAATAGACTACACACACATGGGTACTAATGGCATTCTGACTTTGAATGTCAGAGGTATGGGGACACCAGGGGAGATGGACTCATTGTAATGATATCTCTGGTTGTGCTGATGAAAAAACAGTGCACTGTCACAAAACACACATGTGACACTGGACTATTACACCCAGTTCCATAAGTGTTTAGATTGTCAATATCTTTTTCCGCCTCTAATCTGGTTTGGCAAGGGTAGCCCTTGTGTGGATCCATACGAGATCCCATTTACCGCATTGAAATGTGCCACAGAGCCTAAGGGCAATATGTCTTTGTAGAGGGTCTCCTTGATGTTTGAAAATATTAGGGTGCAGTGTTTCATTAACAAACGAGGACAAAGCAAGTTTCATCATGCACATTTCCCTCATCCTCACAAGGAGTACCCATATTCCCTGGCTTGAGGATGGCTATGTCAATTTTGTCTGAGAGCCACAGGTTAAGTCCCCCCCAGCGCACCCCTTCAGCATCCTCTCCAATGGGGCAGCTCAGCTTACACAATGTGCTGTGCACTGGTCACTCCTACACTGTCAGTGGAACCTACGTCCTGATACACATGAGTACTCCTTCTGAGCTGCAGTACACAATCTGCACATTCAGAATGGAATTATTTGTTAGCAGCACACACTACAGCTTGAGGAGTGGATGCTAAATTGGTGTGAATGACATTCTCAGAATTTAACCCTATACACATACAGATTGGGTGTCGTGTGCAGCGCCCCCAGTCCACACATGGTGACTGTATCCTACATTGTTGTTGGCCCTTGCACTTTCCTCATTCCTGGTGGATTTTGTTTCCAAATAATTCACTGTCAACTTTGACACATCAACTTCTAGGTTGTTTGAGTGGGAATCACTGAAATCACAAGTGGCTGGGTCTGGGGACATGTATGTTGTCTGGTCCAATTTCTTCAGGGCTTTGCTGTAGACATATGCATCACTATGTCATCAATAGACTCAGTTGCAGACTGTGATGTTAGCCATGCTGACAGATGCTCAAACACACCACACCCATCTCATTGTGCAACTGGGTTGTTTTTACTTTACAAGATGACAAGCTGTGATAAACACAGAGTGGGATAAGTCAGGGCAACTCGTGTACTGCCTCCTTTGTTGCTTAGCAACAATACAGCAGATGTTGCTGATTACGTATCACCTACCACAGATGCACACTAGTCAGGCAACTATCCATGAATCATTCACAATGTATTGTTGTGGCCTATACATTCACCCCTACTCTGAACGCATGGTAGAATTTTCCTGATTCCTAACTGGATTGAATCTACCTGAACTTGAACTATCAGTGCGTGCAGTGATCAAAACCCCGTTGGCTGGTACAAGAGATACTCCGAGTGATTCTGCGCCCTGCCACGTTGACCACTCATGCGTTGGACAGCCTTCCGCCCACACTTGATGATGCCTATGAGCTTGTATTTGAACACAGGGGACTGTATCTCTCTAGGGCTACCTTGAGTGATTGGAGAGACCCACAATCCATGTGGCAATTTCTTCACTGTACATTGTTAAAAACCCTCATCCTCCTTAACACACAAGGCCACTCCCAACTCAGTCAACTCAATTCTGGTCACAGGGGACTGCCAACCCACCCACCAGCCCATCACCCCCCCTTCCAGAACCATCCTCCCAATTATTGATTGAGATCTCTACTATGAATCTTACAACCAACTCCCCCGCTTAATCCCAACAAGACTACCTTAGACCACGACTGTGTGGAATATCATCCCGACTACTCACCCCCTCTTACCTCACCAGAACGCAACAATGAAGGCTCTACCATTATGTCTTCACTGACTCCCCCATACAGGGAACAATAATGTCCATAAGCCCACAGCCCTACACCAAATCAACCTTAGTTCAGCTTGATCCATTAACACTGCCAGTACTAGGCCTCCTCTCATCGCATCCAATCAGCCTCACACAAAAATACTCAGCTAACAATGACTCCTTCTCAAAACTAGGCAACCCTGAATACAACACACCATTATCAGATTTCGCGAAGCAATCCTCCACTACCCTTAAACTGGAGTACTGGGTAATGTGACTCAATGAGATTGATCGTTGCCTAAAACACCTAAAGAGGATATGCAAAAATTACTTCCATCACAGCCAATCTTTGGCCCTCTCACAGCTCAAAAAGCACCAAGATAACCAGAAAGGACACCCATACAGACATCACCCCACTCCAGTCCACCCACACAGCCAACCTAGGACCGCAAACTACACCTTCCCCCAACGATGCTTCCAGACCAAGGAGATCTAATCAAGATCTATCAAGCAATGAGATCCATGAACTCCTCCTACATTATAAGTCTGGAATAAATGCAAACAAGACTGATCAAAATCAAATCCAATCCATCCAAGCGAACCCTTTCAGAAAACCGATTCTTAATCACAGAGGAATAAACAAGAACAACCTTAAACAAATCACTTTATCACAAATGACCTCTCATCACAATAATAAACAGCTAAACTGCATGCTCCTCAACTGCAGATCAGCAAATAAACACGCAGAAGATATCTACGACCTCATTCTCACACATAAGTTTGATATAGTTATCCTCACGGAAACATGGTTAAACAACTCATCTCATCCCATCATAGATCTACTAGTCCCACCTAGTCACAAGATCTTACGACTAGACATACCAGCGAAAACGGGTGATGGAATAGCATGCATCTACCACAATACTTTATCATTACGCCAATTGGAAACAATAGATGTAACAACATGTGAATATCTTAGCATCAATATCTCTTGCGACAACAAAGCCATTTGTAACTTACATGCCTTCTATCACACTCCGGGCGATAACCCGGAGTTCACCGAACAAATCATGGCAATCTTAACAATAAATGATAATCTTCAAGGACCCTAGATCTTCCTGGGTGATTTTAGTCTGCGATGGAATGACCTAAATGACCCCTCCGTGAATAGCTTAAAATCCTTCCTATTAAACCATGAGATGTCCCAAATCTGTGACAGTCCCACACACAGCAACGGAGAGACTTTGGACCTAATCATCTCTAAGTCGGACACTAGCTCCTTAGAGTCAATTGCCCCATGTGATTGGTCATATCATTATCGCATCACCTTCCTCATCAACTTAAAGGAGATCCCAAAGAATGGCCAACCGAAGAAAACCAAACAATGGAAAAGGAATCCTAATAATATAAACCACAATGATCTAACCACTCTATGCAACAACACCTTGATCCCACAGACCAACATGGAGGATGTCAACGACCTCACAGCCTACTAGAATACTTCAATATGGGAAATCATGGACTCTATCGCACCCCTACAACAGAAAAACATCTCCATTAAAAACTCAAAGCCAGGGTTCAATGACAACTTGAACACAGAAAGACGCAATCTAAGAACGGCAGAAAGAGCATGGAAATACTCCCCATCAGTGGAATCGCTAAAAAGTTTATGATCAATGAGGAACAAATACAATCGAAGAATAAGACAGGCGAAAGCTAATTTTATCAGAACTCAACTCGACCAGGCCAGAAATAGGCCCAAAAAACGTTTCAAAATAGTCAAACAGCAATCACATAACACATCAAACCCCTTAGACTCCGGACCCAGAACCCTGCCAAGTTGCGAAGAACTATCCACCTTCTTCAAGGATAAAACAACAAATATAGAGAACGGACTTCAACTAGCGAAGGAACTACTACCAGCTTCCCCAGTCAGACTATCTTACAACTCCCCATATACGGAAGGGAAGGAACCACCCTGGTCCCCCTCCAAAAATAATGTCACTTGGAACACCTTCTCCCCAATCAGCGAACAGGAAATCTACAATATTCTCTCGTCTTTAAACCCATCTAACCACTTCACGGACCCTCTACCTCCTAGCATATTCAAAGAGATAAAGACCTGTATCCTTCCACTATGGTCAAAGATTGTAAACGCCTCTTTACGACAAGGGACTATCCCAGACTGCCTAAAGATCGGTCAAGTAACACCCATTCTAAAAAAAGACTATGGCAGACTGTTCTGACCCTAACAACTTTCTGCCCTTCTCCAACATCCTCACACTGGCAAAGCTCTTAGACAAATGTGTACAGAAACAACCCTGCAATCACATAGAAAAGTTTCAACTACTCGATCAATTCCAATCAGGCTTCCAACAAGATCACAGCACAGAATCTGCCCTTACTCATGTTGTAGATGACATACTAAAAATGCTGGACAAGAACGAATCATGCCTTCTAACATTGCTTGATTTATCTGCTGCCTTTGAAACAGTCAAACACGACACCCTACTAAAACTACTGGAAAAAAGAATGGGCTTATCAGGGGCTGTATTACAATGGTTCTCTTCTTTCGTCCTAAACAGATCCTTAAGAGTCAAAATTAATCAATCTCTATCTAAGTCACACGCGATAACTCCTGGTGTTCCTCAAGGATCCGCTGTCTCCCCCATTCTTTTTAACTTATTCCTGGAACCACTAGCAAACCTCCGAAAAATCCGCTAACATACACTACCATATGTATGCAGATGACACCCAGCTATATCTCCAAATCGTCTCTCCGGATGACATTATATCCCTCAATTCCATCCTACAAAATACACACCTCTGGCTCACGGTTAACCACCTCAAACTCATCGCTGTTAAAACTGAAATTCTTGTCATCTCTCTGTCAAATAACAACCTCACGATTGATCTGTGGCTGCATTATTTTACAACCCTCAAATGCTCACCCCATATCATAGACTCTGCCAGATCCTTAGGTATTACATTAGACAACCACCTAAAAATGCAGGGTCACATTAGTGCAGCCACCAAAGAAGCAAACTTCCAACTGAGCATACCTACCTCATGAAGATCTAAAACAAGCGGTCCAAGTCCTAGTATTACCTAGATTGGATTACGGTAGTGCCACACTATGTGGCCCACCTGAATACAAACTAGCACCACTAAGAGCTTCTCTCAATGCAGCAGCAAGACTCTTCCTCGGAACTAAACGAAATGCACACATCTCACCAGCCCTAAAAACCTTAAACTGGCTACCATACGAAGCAAGAATCCAACTGAAAATCGCTTGCATGACGCACAAAGCTTTACACTTCAACATCCCCACTTACCTGGCCCAAAAGCTAGAAAAATCAGGGGGCAGCAGATCCTCACAAAGTGCGCTCACCTTGTTTCTGAAACCCCAGGGAATCCACAAAAAGAAAACTGGGGCTAGAGCATTCTCGGCTATCGCTCCCAAGATATGGAACTCTTTACCTCCGGACCTTCACCTAATTTCCTCCACCTACGCCTTCAAAATAAGAAGCCAAATCTTATCTACTGACTAAGTTCTTACCCTAAGTCAACATATCGATGACATTGAATAGATTCAGATATCAAGCTGTTATGTAGACTATCCTTCCTAGTACTGGCTTTATTCTAGTCCAACCACTGCTACCCGATTTTTAATTGTTGATTTGTTGGTCTCTCACGCATATGTTTGCATATTGATCAGGCCAAGTGCTAATCGTGTTCTCTCCATGTTAAACGCTCTGATACCCTCAAGGGTCATGTTCGCGCTAAACAAAACTTTCTAAATAAATAAGTAAACAACAGTGCCCTGCTGGCTGGCCTGAGTGAACAGTGGTAGTTGAATAGCATAGGTCCACCAAAGGAGTGTCAACCTGGAATGGCAAAGCATAGTATGCCCCAAGATAGTTGTGTCCTTAATGTATTTGATTGTGTTGTGCATGCTATCTGACCTGTGTGCATGTTAGTGATTGTTTGTAAGGGTTTGAGCTGTCTGAGTCCTGCTCTGGATCTGTGCTGGGTCCTTCCCATTTTGTTCTTCCTGACATATCCAACATCCCATTCTGGTTGTGTCTCCCTATGATGACCTGTTTTGACACTGGTGTACTCATCATGACACAGGATGTGGGAGTGTGTGATTGGTCCGATGGGGGAGTGGAGGTCCAGGTTGGACTGTAGTAGTCAATTTGATGTTTGTAGACATGTATTGGTCTGTCAACAATTAGTGCATCAGTTTAAGTGAGGTGTGAGATATTAAATAAACTATACCTAGGTTATCCATCTGATTGGGTACGTGTAATGTCTTGCTACTTGGTAGATCAGCTATTGATTTTGAATTTCTTCATCATTGATAACTTTATTTCGACCTCTGTGGGCCATAAAAGTACATGTTAAAACAGACAGCATAGCATAAAAATCCATTTTCAAATGGTACATAAAATTTAATAAAAATGAATTTCATATATATATACACCTATTTACAATCAATTCTACCATTGTTAAAAACAGAATTAAACCATATAATATGTTATCAAATGCGATGCCGAACATTCAAGACAAACAGTTAATCTATTTCAAGACGTAATGTGGTTTCTGCGTTTAATCCACATACAATGTAAAAAACGGGAGACAGCGAAAACAACAGGTTGATGTGTGTCGTATTTTAGGACTCTAAGAGCCTGATCACACTTGCGGAAACCCAGGTTCTTAAAGATAGGTTTTAGCCAGCGGCGGCGTGCCAGCATGTAGGCCGGACAGACAAAGAACACATGGCTTTCATTTTCCAGAGAGTGTTCGCACGCCGGACACACAGAACATTTATTGGCATCCCAGCGGCTGGTTAGTGACCTTAATGGTAATGTGCCCAATCTAAACTGTAAATACAGCTTTCTTGCTTGGGAGGGGGGGTGTACCATGTCAAGAAATTCCTCCTTCTTGTATTCTGCTTTAATGCCGAGGAATTGGGTTGTTAGTCTACCAACTGAGCTTCTAGTTTGTAGAATCATCAGGTTAAGTGCCCTGTATCTTTTTATCAGATCCACCCTTGCATGTACAGGGCAGGCTGATTCCGGGAAATCCCATAGCTCTGGGAGACCTAACCCAACACACAAATCCTTGATGTGGGATAACCATGGTACTTTCTTTAGTTTGAGAGAGGGCCAGACCTCCTGAAACTCAGCGCGATAAGACACTAGCTCTGGGACAGACCAAAGTCTTCGCAGATAAATAAGTGGCCTAAGGGCCACCTCTTGTTCCACAGGAAGTAGCCCCAGGTCTAGTCTTAGAGGAACCAGGGGGGTGCTGACTGGCAGGGCAAACAAATTTCGCATAAAAGTATGTTCTACCCTAGCCAGGCTTTTGGGCCGATGGTGTCCCCATAATTCTGCCCCATATATAGCAGCTGTTCTGGCTTGGATCTTGTATATCTCTATAACAGGAGAGGCTGGCTTCCAGGCTAGTGCACTATGCATTTTGGCAATCCCACCCACAGTCTGGGTCAATACTAGCGCAGCACCTACCGGGGAGAGATTCACCAAGAAGGATTGTTGCGTATGCAAGCAAAAGCTTGTCTGACATTGAAAAGGCATACTCTCAACCAGAAAAAGAAAGCTTAGCAGTGGTATGGGCGTATGAACACTATCACATGTTCATCTACGGGAAGTCGTTAACCATCATCACAGATCATCAGGCTCTGGTGACAATATATGGTGATCCAAAGGCAAAGATGCCACCACGCATTGAGCGCAGGGGCATAAGGTTGATGGACTATGCCTTCAAAATTGTGCACAACCCAGGAAAAGAACATAACCCGGCTGACTACATGTCGAGACACCCTCTACCTCAGTCACCAGCAACTGCATCAATGGCTGAGGAATATCTCAATTTTGTACTAAAGCAATAACACTCCGGCGCCAATAACACTAGCAGAACTAGAGCAAGAGACAGCAAAAGATGCCACCCTGCAGCTGGCTAGATAAACGACAAGGATGCAGAGATGGAGACACATCAACAACAACTGCACCTGGGGAGAAAAAGTAAACCAGGAGGAAATGTTGGCTCTAAAGAAAATACATGAAGAACTGTCGGAGACAGAAACAGGAATAATGATGCGAGGAACAAGGATAGTGAAACCAAGTTCACTAAGGAGACAGACTGTCAATGTGACACACGAGTCACACCGCGGAATGGTGGCAACCAAAAAACTGTTAAGGGAAAAAGTATGGTTTCCTGGCCTGGATAAAATGGTGGAAGACACCATTGTGACGTGTTACATCTGTCAAGTAACAGGACAGCCAGCCAACCCAGAACCGTTACAAATGTCAGAACTCCCAAGGGCAGTGTGGACAACGTTGGCAGCTGACTTCTTTGGGCCACTAGACATGGGCAACTACCTGCTCGTGATCATTGACGAGTACTCACGATTTCCCATAGTGCGACACGTGTCATCAATGTCGGCAACAGCTACGCTACCCATCATGGATGACAAATTTGCGGCCTGGGGCTCCCCAGATATCCTAAAGACAGACAATGGTCCTCCATTCTCAGGAGAAGAGTTCCGAAAGTTCATGTCCTACCTGGGAATTCATCACCGGAAGGTAACACCGCTGTGGCCACAAGCAAATGGCATGATGGAGCGGTTCATGGGGAACATCAAGAAAGCTGTCCAACAAGCAAAGCTGGCGCAGATCTCCATCAGACAAGCTCTATGTCAGGTTCTATGAGACTACAGAAACACACCACACAGCTCCATGGGAAGGTGTCACCAGAGCACAGCAACATTGCAGCTAAAGACAAGGAAGCCAAAGAAAAGATGAAAGCATATGCAGATGCAAGGCGTCATGCCACCCCGTCACACCTCAAAGAAGGAGACGCAGTGGTAGTACGTCAGCGACAGCAAAGAAAGTCTGACAGCCTGTTCTCAAAGGAACCTCTCATGATCATAAAGGTGAAGGCCCCGATGATTACGGCTGCGTCAGAACATCACCGGATAACACAGAACAGTTCTCATTTCAAAGGACTGAAGACCTTGAATGAAGACGGCCAAGATACTGCGACCGGAGGAGATGAAGCGATGAATCACAATGGAATAGGAATGGACAAGGATGAAGGGCAAGCAGAAGAATTACAGGAAGAGACTTGTCAGAAAAGAGCGAGCAGTAGGCCGAAGAGACTTATTGAAGAAATGCAGTGAGGAATGCATACATGTCGTTTCTTCATTCTGAGCTATCTCTTCTTTCTTTCTCACTATCTACACCTTTTTCTTTCCCTCTTTTCTCTCTTCTCTCTCCTCATTTCTTTGTGACAAAAGGGGGAGATGTAGTGGGCTGAGTGAAGGGCACTAGGACTCTGCACTGGACAGAAGGGCAGGAAGGCAACTGGACACCACTTCCAGTCAGGGAGTGGACAGGGCAGTCTGGAGGAGAAAGGCACGAGGACATAGGTGCATGTGGGCAGGGGAGCAACATCCATACTAATATTATAAAGAGAGAGCCCAAACCTTTGAGGTGGGTAATCTCAGTAACCACAGCACCAATCACAACACCCAATACAGCATTGGAAAGGGCAGTTGCAGCAGAAGGACATAGGCTATGCAGACGGGCACCATATAAATTTGAAAAAATAAAATAAAATAAAAATATTACAATTTCAATATTTTTTTTTTTTCACAACAAATTTTTATTTTTCACAAGAGTTAAAGCAGAGCAAAAGTCGTGGTTCTCCACAATCAGGAGAGCGCCACCACACATTACAGCATAGTGTACATACATCATAATAAAACCAAGGGAAAAGAAGAAGAAAACAAAGTATGGATCCCCCTCCCCTACCCCTGTCCCCCCCACCAACTCCCATTACCCAACTCCCCCACTACCCACCCCTTATCCCACCCTAACCCTATGCACGTGCTGGAGACACAAAATAACATCGGTCGTAAGGCATGACATAGCAAGGAGGCACTCAGGTACCACCGCCTATAACTCTTCCTCATGCACCTCCGGGGGATCAAGGAGCAGTCCCCTGTATTCCGCCCATCTCTTCCAGATCTTAAAATGCTTATTGGGGCAGCCCCTCGCCTCAAACACAGGTCGTTCCAATCCCATATAAAAATCCAAACCAGCCTTCCATGCACACAGGGGGGGGGCCCGGACACTCTTCCACGCTCTGGCTAGATCTCTTTTGGCCACTATTAAGCCCAGCAGTAATAAGTGGCGCTTGTAGATGTTACCACCCACGCCCTCGAGTATATGGAGTAAACCCAACCGGTGGGTGCGCGGGAGGTCCCACCCCAAGACCTCAGACAAGCAATTCCATACGCCCCTCCAGAATCCAATCAATCTAGGGCATGACCACACCGTATGCAGCAATGTACCCACAGCCGCGCCACACCGCAGACATTCCGACGAGCCAATCAGACCAGCCTTCCAGAGCCTTTCTCGTGTATAATAAGCCCTATGAAGGTACTTGAATTGGATGAGGCGAAGCCGCATCGCTATCGCGGTTCCGCGCGGGGACTCCAGGGCCTCCCTCCAGTCATCTTCATCCAGGGGGCCTATGTCAGCCTCCCAAGCTGCCTTCAAAGGCAGTAAGGTAGAAGAGCAGTGGGTCACCATCGTCTGATAAATGCGAGAGATCTTCTTGTCCCCAAGGTCCCCCATGAACACCTTAGCTTCAATGGGGCTGAACTCAGGGAGCGAGTCGAGGTTCGCGACACTGGGCGTGAGTGCGTGCCGGAATTGCAAATAGCGAAAAAACTGGGTCTGGGGCATACTGAACTCCGCGCTAAGATCCTGGAAGGACTTAAGAGTAGTCCCGGACATGACCTGTCCCAACGTCGATATCCCAACTGCGTCCCAGCCATCGAATCCCGGAAGGGTCATCAGACTGGGGAGTTGTCCATTATGCCACAGCGGTGTCTCAGCGGTTAGCCTACCCCACCAACCCATTCGGCGTAACGCCTGCCGCCACACAGCGAAGACTACCCTCGAGACGCATGGCAGTGCCCGCCGCAGCCGGGCCGAGTATAGCACCGTGTGCAATGTATGGTCGCCCATCAAGGAGCGCTCCAGGGCGTACGCCGGGTCCCCTCTGTCGCCATACCACCACTCATTGAGTACTAGCAGCTGCGAGGCCTGATAATATGACAACAGATCTGGGGTGGCCAAACCTCCACAATACGTGGAGAGGAAGCACGTCTTCAAGGCCACTCTGGCTGCGCCCCCGGCCCACAGGAAGCGACCTAGGGCAGAATTAACCTGTCGAAACCACTGGGGAGGGATGGGGTGGGGGTAGTTCTGTAATTGGTACAATAGACGGGGAAGAGCCACCATCTTGAATATTGCCGATTTGCCAAAAATGGTTAAGGGCATCCGAGACCAAGTTTTAACATCCTCTTGAACCTTAACCCACACAGGCACGATATTACGCTCCCACGTAACACTGGCGGATTCTGAAAGGAACACCCCTAAATATTTCAGACCGTCGGTCGCCCGCCGTAAGCCCGACGCCCAGAGGCCCACCTCCACCTCGCCTCCCAGCACCCAGAGGGTAGACTTGCCTAAGCTCAAGCTAAGACCCGAGACCTCACCAAAAATTCTCATTATTTCTAACACTCGGGGCCCAGAGCGGTCCAAGTCAGTAATAAAGAAGAGGACGTCATCCGCATACAAGGCAATCCTATCCACAAGGGTTTCAGACCATACAAAGCCCCGGAGCTGTGCGTCTATGCGAACCCAAGACGCTAGGGGCTCCATAGCCAGCGCAAACAAGTACGGGGACAACGGGCACCCCTGACGGGTCCCCCGTCCGATGGAAAATACCTCCGATGTGGCCCCAGCGACCCTAACGGATGCCGTGACATCTGTATACAGCAGCGAGATGTACGATAGGAGCACCGGACCCAGGTTGAGACGAGACAGGAGCGCGAAAAGGTACGTCCAGCTGACGGAATCAAACGCCTTATGGATGTCTGCTAATAACAAAGCCGCCTCCTCTCCCAGAACCCCCATCGCGTCCACCGCCGCCTGCGCTCGCCGGATATTGTGCCGCGTCGCCCGATGTGGCATAAAGCCTGCTTGGTCCGGGTGGACCAAATCCACCATATAGGGGAGTAGGCGGTTTGCCAACGCCTTTGCTAGAATCTTGGCTTCTATATTCAATAACGAAATGGGGCGATACGAGTCATGTCTGTCTGGGGGCTTGCCAGGTTTTTGAAAAACAACGATTTCGGCATGGCACCAGTCAGGTGGCAATCTGCCCCGCTCCCGTGCCGCCTCCAGAGTAGACCGGTAATGGGTCCCAAGGAGAAGCTGGAATTTCTTAAAGAATTCACATGGGTAGCCGTTCGGGCCTGGAGCTTTACCAACATTAAGTTGGCCCAGCGCCTCCCCAAGCTCCTCCGCCGTAAGCGGAGCATCTAGGTCCCGTCTGGCCTCATCAGACACCGCCCGAGGGGGCAAGTCGTCAATGAATTTAGCCACATCTTCAGCGCTTAGACTATCGTGTGGGGCATACTGTGACCGAAAGTAATCGGCGAAACTCGCCGCAAGTTCGGCCGGCTCCGTAATCGTCACGCCGTCCTCGCCAATGAGGCCCGGCAGTGTAATCGGCTGGAGACGCCGCTGACACAACCTATGGAGCATGGCACTGGACTTGTCCCCCCACTGGTATACCCTGCTCCGCGTGGCCAGCCACGCCTGTTTAGCCTCATCCATCAAGAGAGTGGCATAGGACTGCTGCGCCTGGAGAAGCAGCCGTACCGCTACCTCGTCCCCTCCTCCCCGACTCCGCCGCTCCAGGTCCTCCACGAGTTTGGCAGCCGTAGTGGTTGACTCCCGATGTGTACGGCGGGCTGCAGCGCACCAAGCAATATCCACCCCCCTTATAGTAGGTTTCATGGCTTCCCAAGCTACCACAACGTCCATATCCTCCACCAGGTTGTCTCGCCAGTAGTGTGCAACAGCTTCCCGCAGGTGTTGGACATAAGAGGGCTGTTGGAGATGCCACGCAGACATCCTCCACCTGAAAGGTTGCTTCTTCGTAAGCAGGTCAATCGTGACTGAAACAGGGGAGTGATCTGAGAGCCCCCTCGGAAGTATCGCAGCGCTACGTACCCTACTCAGACAGACGGCAGGCATAAACATATAATCCAGCCTCGAGAACGAGCCATGCACAGCAGAGACATACGTGTATTCGCGCGCTGTCAGATGCAGATGTCGCCATACATCCACCCATCCTAATCCCTCAACCATGGCCTGCAACCGGGTAGGGGAACTTGAAGAAGGGCCAGCAAGAACTCCCTGCTTCCTCTGGCGGTCCACATGTACATCCATCACCTCATTCCAATCCCCCCCAATCACCGCCAAGGACTCCGGAATGTCATCCCACACCGTAAACAGCTTCTCGGAAAGGGCCCACTGCAGAGGGGGAGGGGCATACACACTACCAAACACAACCGGTTCCATGCCCACCATGCCCTTGATGAATATATAGCGACCTTGAGGATCCGCCCACTGCTTCTCATGAACGTACGCAACTCTACGATGCACCAGTATAGCAACACCCCGAGAGCCCCTGACAAAACCCGCATGAAAGACCTGATGATATCCAAATCTCTGCAAGCTAAGTACCTTAGAGCCCATCATGTGAGTTTCTTGGAGCAGGAGTACATCAGCAGCTTCCCTCTTACCCCACCGCAAAACTGCCCCCCTTTTAATTACATCCAGCATCCCCCTGACATTCCAAGTGATTATTCGTAGGGACTCCCGGGGGAGTCCGCGAGGCGAGTCAGCCATAGTCAATCGAGGTCCAACATGACGGCCCCCCATGCCATCGCCACCCACCGTGTAGTACTTCCAGGTCTTCAACAAACAGCACGTGCCTTCTCCCACCCCTCCCGCCCCCGATCCCCCCAACAACTACAGGAACTACTCCAACACACCCTACTGTTTCAGTCATCACTATCCCAACAAGGCCTACCCCCAACCCCTGCTCCCAACACCCCCCACCCCAATACCTCAGAGAACATAGAAGTATCTGTCGCGGCATGGGCCGCCCCGAGCCCAAAACAGAGGGCCCAGGACCAACCATACCAATGGATCCCAACACCCCTTAAAGACCGCACTTCCCACCCTACCCCTAACCAAAACCCACTGTGCGTGGTAGTCGGAGGCCCTATCTAGGCACTCCCAGATCCCTATCTTCCACCATCATTACAAGTAAACCGTCCCCAAGAACAAGAACAAGCATCATAAACATCGCCCACCCTCCTCGGAACGGGTCCCAGCCACGGACCCTCCGGCTGCCCAAGCGCACCACAACGGCACAGTATCACCCTTGGGCTCACGAATTATCTTCGGAGAAGTCGGACACCCCAGTCTCAGTAGTACGAGTCACACTGGCTGAGGCGGATCTCTTCCTCGACCTGGACCTCCGCTGCCTGCCCGTACAGGGCGGTTGGCCCCTCCGCTCCTGTGACGAACCTCCAGGGGCATCAGGATTGAGACCCGGCTGGGCATGGGGCCTGATCTGCACAGACTCGTCAGTCCACCTGAAAACATCCTCGGGAGAGTCGAAGAAATGGGTTCGGGACTGATAAACAACCCGCAGGCGGGCCGGGTACAGCAGGGAGTATTGGATCTTCAATCCACGCAATTTAGCCTTAGCATCCAAGAATGAGCGACGCTGCTGCTGCACTAACCTGGTATAGTCAGGGAAGATCATGATCTTTCGATTCTCATACACGACGGAGTCTCTGGCCCTCGCCTCACGCAGAATCACATCCCGATCATGATAGTTTAACAGTCTGGCGATAACAGCTCGGGGCCGTTCTCCCTCCGGTGGTCGCTGCGTTAACGCACGATGCGCACGTTCAATCACAAAGCAGGTGGAAAGCGCCCCCTCGGGGAGCCAGCTCTCCAGCCATCCGGTTAGAAACCGCTCCATATTGTCCTTTTCGCACCGTTCCGGAAAGCCAACAAAGCGGAGGTTGTTCCTTCGTGCGCGACCTTCCGCATCCTCCACTCGGGTCGCAAGAGCCTTCTGAACGTGCGCCATCGCGGCCATTTTGCGTTTCAATGATCCCACTTCATCTTCGACCACCGAGATCCTCGACTCCGTCTCAGTAATTCTCTCCACAGCGTTCCGTAGGTCCTGTCGCAGCAGGGTCACGTCTGCACCCACTGCCCCGATCTTTGCATCCAGCATGTCCCTGGACTGGGTAATTGCCGCCATGAGTGCCGCGTTGTCCGGTCCAGCTCCTCCACTCCCACCGGGAGCCCCAGACCCTCCACTGGGTCCGGTAAATTTATCTATAGGCCCTTGCTTGGGCGGGCCGCCACCTCCCCTAGTCATAGCTGCGTGAGGGTGTAGAGTTCTGTATCAGGAGGCTCTACAGAGGAGGGGGGGGGGGCTCCACCAAAGAGCGGATCTGTCCGTGGTCCCACGGCCCCCGAAGAGGAGGCGGCCCCCAGCCAAGGGTTACTGGAGCCGATCACCAGGCCGAGTCCCTCACGCCCCTGCCCCCAATGGTTTCGCGGGGCACACAGCGGGTCACTTCGGAGTCTCCGGTCCCACAGGACCCAGGGCGTCACGACCGCCACACCACCAGCCCCGCCAAGGATAGTCCAGGGGAGGTCCAACGTGGCCCACCCGCCGTCTCAGGCAGGGTCTGTACACCCAAACGTGGTAAGTCCAGCAGGTCACTCCAGCAGGCAGCTCAGCGGTGCCCCCCCCGACCAACCACCACCTCCACAGGCACGGGGGCACTCAGACACCTCCAGTGGTCCACGTCGGCTCCGCCAGCAGCCAGCACCGGGAGAGCACGAGAACCCAGGTCCCGGCTTACCGGCAAGGATGTAGGCCACTATTCTCCCCAGGTGCACCAGGTGTGTCCCAAAATTGCGCGACGCCGATCAGCGTCCAGCCGCTGCGCCCTGGAGTCGCCGCCACTCAGGGTCTGTCCGGCAGCCGAATGGTCTGCCAGCTCGGCCGAATCGCCCCCACCACTTCACTGCCGGCAAGGTCGGAGGTCCTGAAAATCGAGGGCCCGGTCCTGCAGCTCCGACGTAGGCCTCGTCTCACTGCTGCCCCTTCCACACGTCAAAGCGGGCACCCACCACAGCCAGAGGGCCCCTCCAGCAGCCTTTCCCTCCGCCCGGAAGAAGGATTCCGCCAGCCCCCGGGGGACGGACCAATGCAGGTCGGCACTTCGACTCCCCGGCCGGGGAGCGCAAAACTCGAGGTCCCGGCTTTACCCGGGGGACCAGGCCATAGACTGCCGCCTCGGTTTCCTGCTCCACCAGCAGACCAGGAGCACCAAAGAACACACCGGGCGATACCTCCTGCCCACTGCACTGCTCGTCAGCTGTTTGGGGAACAAAACGGGTCTGGAAGCTCGGATTAATGGTCGGATAAAGAACGGGCCGGTGGGAGCTTCAGCAAGCTGCGTCCACCATCGTCGCCCGCGTAGCCACGCCCCCCACAATTTCAATATTTTTAGAAACTTTTTTTTCAATTTATATTAAAAATATGTAATGTAATTTAAAAAAATGAAATATCTAAAAATAAATACTTTAAAACAATGTAGTAAATTAGTATAAAAAATAACAATTAATACATTTAAAAATTATCATTTACAAAACCCTTGAAATTCACTGAAAAAAACCATAGCTTTCAGCCACGTTATAGTTAGGAATTAGCATTTAAAAAACCTTTGAAATTCACTGAAAAAAACATAGGTTTCAGCCACGTTATAGTTGGGAATTAGCATAAAAAAACCTTAGAAATTCACTGAAAAAAACCATAGGTTTCACACATGTCATAGTTAGCTGGACATTTCACTCATACAAAACCATTGAAATTCCCCCTTTATAGTTAGTTGCGCTAACTATAACTCGCGCCCCCGCAATGCACTGTTGATGACGTCACATATTACATCACTCATGACATGGTCAGTGACATCACTCATGACATCACTGATGACTTCTCAAATGACATCACTGATGACATCATCCTTGTGAAAGAGTGGCAGACCCCCTCTCAGCGTAATGTAACCTTTGATACACACCTTCAAAAATAGAAACTAAAATTTTCAAAAAAATGGAGATTCCAATGCCAGTTAGAACAACCTATTCAGTAATTCAAAAATCTACATACACATCCACTCATTCAACAACAGTTCTATATAGTCACTCATATTTGTACTCACTCATCACATGTACTTATACACCTATACATCCTGTTACACAGCGATACTCATCCATACAGTTACTCACACACATACACATGCAAATATGATCCAGCGCTCTTACCAAAAATTTGCATAAATGACTCTACCTACTACCACCAAACTTACCATACAATACTAGGCCCATATCAACAACAGAGCGACTGAATCATGAGGCGATAAGATCTATATATGTTGTTTAAACTATCCACAATAAACAAGACCAGCTTGTCATTTAGAAAGTTTATTTAAACATATTCAGAAAAACTTAGGTTTTGGAATTTTATTAAACAAGCATTAGAAAATGTCATAAAAAGAGGTTTATTCAGCATTAATAAAGAGAACTTAATTCAAGAAAATATTATTCATTAGCAGAAATAAGTAAAAATAAGCATTTCCAAACCCTAACTATCTCTCTGTCTCTACCCTCATCTCCTAGAAATAAAGTATTTAATAAAACTGCTTTCCTTACGTATGTTGTCCATCAGCATAACACGTCCCTCAGGAAACAAGAGCGTAAGCCAAATGTCTGTTCTTTGAGCTGATTTTTATACCCTAAACTGAGCTAAACTAACTATTTTTCACATTCCAACAGTTGAATTCTAGCTCTCCATTGGCTGAGCCACCTCATGCCACAGTAAAATATGACATCTTCTTCCTCATGTCCGGGCTTATTCACTAGTCCATTGTTCATGCACAGAGTCTTGGCAGCACTTCCTTAGGCTGCTACATTTTGTAGCAAAGAAGTTCAAGCAATGCAAAACGTATCACGTCTCTTCCTTTCAGCCTTGAGCTTGTCCGTTCTGAGCTTTCGTGGCACATTTAGCAAACCTCTCCACAGAGTCACTTTTGGCAGTTCTTTTCAAAACCTTTCAAAATAAAAGTTCATAGGCTTCTCATCTTTTTCAGAATAATTTTCTCTTGTGGCCTTTTCATCAACAGGCCTCTTTTCAGAAAGCGTCAGTTTTCTGCGCCACCTTTTTCTTGCGTCACTTTTTAAAGTATTATTTTTCTCTACAGCCAACTCTAAACTTCATTTGTAAAACTATTATATAAACAAACATAAAACATGAGTTAATTAAGGCATTGACATTTGTTCTGTTTCCCACCCACCTTTGCTAATTAATTAACCCATTAGTCTATATTACCTAGCAGAAGCAAACAAATAAAGCAGCATTTATATCTACCATTCTTCACTTAGTACAGCAGGATTCTCCATATACCTGTATAAAATAAAAAGACACCACATAGACAAAAGCATACATAAAATAAGCACATGCCATTAATTAAATAGCCGCAATTAATAAGACAAATAGACAAACAAACAAGGTTAGTTAATTATTTTTAAAACATACTCGCTGCAACATAGAGCACATAATGTTAATCCCTTATGTTGGTGAGTGCAACTTTAGTCTAGGTTGAATTAATAACATGCATGCAAACATATTAGTTTTATTAAACATTATGGAAGTCTGACTTCACAAGGCTGAACAAAATATTGTTTATTAACCCGCTCCATCAACTCCCTCATCTGGTGATTTTAAAATCACCAAACTATACCCAAAAATTTGGCAAAAGTTTTATCTAAGATGAACATGATTCGATTTCACCTGTGTTAGTATTTCGAAAGACTTGTCTCATCAGTTTGTCTGCAACTCTCATATTAAGTTTTACGAAACTCCTCCAGTTCTATCTCTCTTTCTTGTGCCTTTCTCATTTTATAAATTCTCTTCTTTTCCTCAAGTATTTCTTTCTCTTGTGTAACATTCAACTGATCTTCAACAAAAGTGTCGCAAAAACTATATCTTATAAAGGTGTCAGTATTACACTATGTTTGTCTTGACTAGCTGAAGCTTTGCTTGTCATAATGACCTTAAACTTCTCCTTGTTAATTCCCCAAAAAAATGACAACTAAAACTAACCAAAGCAGAATTATTAGAAGTACATATATCAGAGACATCTTACAACATCTCTTTAAGATCAAGCATCTTGAATTGTTTTTACAAAAACGTAAGGCATTTTCACTAAGCATTTTCACTAAGTTTGCAAAGAAAAACCAAAATTTTAAAAAATATCTAAAAAATGTCTGAATTTTCCAAAAATTATAACACCCCCCTTTTTCAATTTTTTTTTTTTTTTTTATACAACTTCAACCCTCTAACAGTTTTTCTTTGACCTTATGTCACAAGTTATTTTTCCAGCTAACACAATTTCTTCGACCTTGTGTCACCTAACACAATTTCTTCAGCCTAATGCCAAAAACAGGAAACCTAAATTTTTAACAGGTAAATACTTCAATCATTGTCACTATTGTCTTCAATCTCTTTCTGACTGCTACTATTTACCTCCACTACAGGTATCACTTCTATTTTCTTTCCTGCTTCACTTTTCTTTTCAGAATCTTTTTGACTTGATATTTCATCAATCTTTTCTTTTGATCTGTGTACCAATTTGAATTTTAGGCCTTCATTTTCTCTTGGCCAATTACCATCTTTTCTTGATAATTTCTTCTTTTGCTCGGTCACATTACATTCTGTTCTCCAAGCTCTTTTTCTCAATTTTCTTATTTGAGAATATTCATCACTCTCATCAGTTTCAGTGTCAGAAATTTCAATTTAGACTCAGGTACTTCTTTACTCGGCAGCTTCACTTCATTAGGAACATCATCTTTGTAGCTGGTACTTGGCAATTCATCTTCTTTTTCTTCTTCAATTACCTTCAACTTCCCAGTTTCAGAATTCCTGTTCCTGCATTCAGAGCTTCTTTTCTGCTTTTCAATACTCTCCTGGTCTTCAATCACAATCTGATCACATTCTACTTCTGCTTCTTTTTCTAGCAGATCTCCATCATTTTCTGAGTCTAATGTCACAACTTTCAATTCTTTTTCATTCAAGGCTTGTTTTCCATTCAAATTCTCCAGATGTCGACCAACCTGTCGATCTTCAAGATCTTCATTTCTTTCAGGCTCTTCTTCAGAATCTGAATCAGCAGTGGTGACACTTTCTTCATCAGAATTTTCAGGTGTAACTATCTGAAAAGTATGGCCAGTGTCAATCCACCTCTTCAGTCTTTTGCACTTCACTGCATTTGTTGTAACAAGAATAACTGGCCTCGCTTTCTGCCACCTTAGTACTAGACAATTTTTTCTTCGATGAACTTTTTTCCTGACCCAGTCACCTGGTAACAGATCATGTGCTTGCTCTTTTTCTCTTGTTTGCACTTCAGTTCCATCTTGATTAGACACAGAAGTCACTACATCTGATAAATTCCTGCAGTACTCCAAATTGACGCTATCATTAATAGTCATCAATCGTCCCACTGGTATGAATGCCTGTCTCATGACTCTGCCCATAACAATATCATGTGGTCTTAAACCTGTCTTTTTATCAGTAGTACTTTTCAGAAACATCAAAACAAGTGGAAGGGCGTCTGTCCACTTTATACCTGTAGTTAGGCACATTTTTACATCTCTGTTCTTTATAGTACCATTCTCTTTCTCCACAACACCTGAAATTTCTGGTCTATTTGTACAATGGAGCTTTTGTTCAATGTTCAAAACTTCACAAAAGAGTCTGTTTTCAATATGTCTTCTACCATCTGGTAACTTTGCAATAGTAATTGCATCATTATGTCGCATAGGAAATATTTCAACCCATCTTGAAATCAAACAGATAATCACAAAAACATAACACAGTTTGTTATGTAGTGCCATCTCAATGAAATCCATTTGTAATCTGATGAATAGACCACTCTCCTGTCCTTCTGTTCCCATTCCCACAACTGTTTTCTTAATTTGTTTCACTTGCTGACAAGTCAGACACCCTTGGCAAAGAAATTCTACAATTAATTTGAATTTTGTATTGAACCAAATTCCTCTGAAAAGCTTGACCATTGAATCTCTTCCAATATGTTCAAAACTATGGTACATTCTGGCCATGTCAGCAATCATGCTATTTGGTAAAACTACTCTGCCATCTTTGTGTGTCCAAATTCCATCCTCATCTCGCTGTCTACATTCTGCTCTCAACCATGTGTTTTTCTCCTCATGAGTTTTTTCATCTTATAAATCTCTGACTCTCTGCCATGTTTCAACTACAGATGTTAGTATTAGTGAACTCAAAGCATGTTCATCATTCTTTTTGTATGCTGCACATTTCACGACAGCAATCCTTACTGGCAACTGAATGCCATCAATCAATCCTTTAATTAAATTTGCATTTCTGATAGGTGAACCTGCAGAAGTCAAATAACCTCTTTTGGACCAGAGCTGTTCATAATCATGCACAACTCCATAACCGTATTCGTTGTCAGCAACATCAGCAACTGTGCAGACAGAATATGGTGCTCTCATAAAGCCTTCCTCTGTTCTTAGACAAGAGCCATCAGTGAAGTAGACATAACCTGACTCTGGCAGATAAACATCTTTAATGTCCTGTGTGGGCTTTTTCTGAAATTCTAATACATCCTGACATTCATGATCATTTGTCAAGTTTGTTTTAATCTGTTGATCAATGTCATCTATTACTTTGATGTTTTCACTTAAAAGACCATCAGATTCATTCCAAGATACTGGGAGTACATTTATTCTTTGTGGTCTGTTTTCCTGTTCTTTATTTAATCCTGTATCTGTATTGTCTCTCTGCTCATTAACATAATTTGGCAATGGTGAAAGTATCTCATTCTGCTGAATCACCACCTGTCGCTGTATTTGTAGCTGTTTATTTAACTCATTTATCTCAATCTCCTTTTTCTTTTACCATAATTTTGACTCATCAGGCTGTGTCAAATCAATCAGATCAATATCAGACTTCTCACTAGCTAGAACTGGAGTCATCACTCTTTCTTGCTGAGTTGGAATCATTACTGGCACATTTTCAGGTACATTAGAATACCATTTTTCAGCAAAATTTTGAATTTCAGAATTTAATGGGACCGTTAAAACTGTAGAACTAATTTCATCTTTTCCAAGCACAGGGACTGTCACTGCTTCCATATATTTCATTGACTGTTTTAAATCATTTGTAAAATTTACATAATCAGGAATATTAATTCCAGAAGTTCTAGGCATTTCATCATACTTTTCTGTTGCGTCACGTTGAGAAGAAGTCTGAGCTGGGACTCCATTAATCTGAACCGGGACTTTTGGCGTTACATTAATCTGTTCTGGGGCTTTGCTTAAATTTCTGTCCTGATCTGTATTTACAACATCATTTTTACACTGATCAATTTTTTCTACTCTGACACGTTTATTATTTAGATTCGCTAATTTAGGAATCATTAATTTGCTCTCACATTTAGCAACAACATTTTTCATTTTCTGGTACCAAGAAAACAATTTCTCTTTCTTTAGATAATAATTATCCATGATTTTAAAATACTTATCTTTATTAAAATTGACCACAACGCAAAATTCACTAATTAGTCCACTTAAGCCAAGCGTTTGCCTGAATTTACTTTCCCTTTTTCCTATGTTCTCATTTTAATTTGGGCAGTAGAAAATTAAACTAATTGAAAGCACCAATGGAAGTAATCCAATTAATACATCAAAAACAAGAACAGATCTGGGTATTTTTAAAATAATACTTCTGCGTGCACGACTACCTTAAACACAGGCAACCTCCCTAATACACTCTGTCTATTTCAGTACTGGATTGCTGTTATGTTGCTGTTAATAAATCATATGTAGCTTTATGGGACACTATAATTACACCAGCAATTATTACAATAGCCAGTAAAAAGGTCCAATAATATGCTACTGATGTTGTTACTATTGTTTCTTCTTTGGTGGCCTTCCTAGTGTATAGTGCTTGTTGATACTATGACTGTTACTACTATAGCTATATTTGCAGCTTTAATGGCAACTGCTAATTGTCTGCTTTATACCCAATATTGTAAAAGTCACTACTGCAGGTGTCCCTGCTCTAGTTACTTCTGCTGCTGTAGTCCTAATCAGTATGGCTATTGTGGTATTCACTATTATAATTTTTTTTATTTTTTATAATACTTATTTCCCTAAAGTACATTTAAAACTGTGTACATTTATGTCATTTCTTATAGATAGATCCCATTCAAAGCACATGTCATTTCTTATAGATAGATCCCATTCAAAGCACGTGGCAACGTTCGAAACCGCTATGCAAGACGAGCCACAACCAGCAACTAGACAGGACTTAAGAGGAGCCCGAAAAGATCACTCAGTGAAACGCGAGCAACAGTGCGTGCCAACTTCGAAACAAAACACAGGCACTCGCGCAGCCAATCCAGCGTGACAATAATATAAACAACATCAGTTCCTCAATCCCTCGAGCACTCGTCAAACACCCCCCATGACGCACTCCGCTTCAAAACGAAGCTCTGGGCACTAGCATTTAAACAATTTAAAATCCAAAACACTCTCGACAATAGTAAATAACAAGTAATAGCCAATTACAGCTTAACAGATATCTCGGCCAATCTCAGCGCGGCTATCATTACGCTACAGCCAATCACAAAGGGCAGCTATGACGCATGTAATCTCTGCAGCTTCTAACTCACCGTGCTCAGCCCCTCCCTTGCAAAATATACTCAAAACACAGCGCGCAACATTCACAACACGTATCATCAGCTGAGACACGCGTCCTTTAAACAACTCGACTTTTAAACGTGACAGTTAAAACGGTAACTAAGATATTTGACTTTCCACATATGCCTCCGTTAAAACGCATCATAAGCGCTTAATTACGCGCAGGAGTCAATTGTAGCACGACTACCTACAATATCTCGTTCAATTACAGTATGTTGAGATACTACACAACGCTCACCAGTTTGTTTATCACATATCATCTGTAACACACTCGACTTTAAAGAAAAGGAAAACTAAAGCGGTGACTTTACTAATTGTAAATAATTTGGCGAACAGTGGCAACGTGCATCAACCAATAACAGCACGACCACAACGATTTTAGCCAATCACAACGCCCCGCAACGCCCAGCCAACCACAGCGCCGCTTCAACGTCGCTCAACCAATCACAACGCTGCTCCCTCTATGACGCGCCCTGCTGCCACCGCAGTCTCTCTCCCCTCGCGCTCTAAACAGTCTCTTCTTGATTGCAATACAGCGCACAACGCTTGTTACACACATTAGCTGTAACACGCTTCGTTTTTTTAAACATTAACGCATCTAGGAAGGAAACCAAAACGGGGACATTTGTAATTAAAAAAAACAACTCGGCAGCTCCAGCCAATCACAGCGTGACTTTGCTGTGACGCTCCGGATGCCCCAGCCAATCGGAGCGTGGCGGCTATGACGCACACAGCCGCTGCAGCTCCAGGCTCTCCCCACACGCTCTCGCTCTCACAAACAGCCCCTCCCATACAATTTCGATCGGGACACTTCTGAAATGATTTTTATTAACACGCAATACTTTTAAATGTATTTAAATAGCGTGCAACACTTTATAATGTCGTTTAATAGCGCAGACTTTACCCTGAAGGCTCCAAAGTGCTTTAAAATTACTTTTGAAACAATTTAATAACTACATAAAACAAAACCATTTGCCTGCTTCTCTAAAAAGGATAGTAGCTTTTCAGACACACAGATTTTCACTCATTCATTTGAAATAGACGACGCTACTTCTTCAGACCACATTTACATATACATTCATACATACTAAAAGAAATCCCTATTCACGCACACTTATTTTCTTCTTTAGGACTTTAACCTTTAGAAGAAAATCGCTTTTGTCAGTAAGAAAACGACGAACCCTTACTCTTCACACAAGTTTGGATATATCCTATTACTCTTTTCACAGAGAGTTTTAAAACAGGCTCTCAGTCCCTATACTCAATGCTCAAATTTCTTAGGCAATCCTCACTATCATACATACAATTTACTCAACACACCTAGAACCCTAAACTTGTGTTGTACGTCCACAACACGATGATATGCGGCGATATCACCTTTTGAAGCAGGACAAATAAACCAGTGTAACCTGATAACAGCGTCCTGATCACAGCGTTACACTACACTTTGCCATGGCTAACCTGGGATTTTTCACACTGCTGGAAAAAACCCTTTCAACTACATTAAACAATCTGACAACATCACTAATTCAACATATGTTAAACATTAATCCTATGAATATACCAACATATATGTGTTATGCATGTAACATGTATGTCAAAAACAACATATAAACCGTCCTCTGCTACCAGGGAATTGATCCAGCGCTCTTACCAAAAATTTGCATAAATGACTCTACCTACTACCACCAAACTTACCATACAATACTAGGCCCATATCAACAACAGAGCGACTGAATCATGAGGCGATAAGATCTATATATGTTGTTTAAACTATCCACAATAAACAAGACCAGCTTGTCATTTAGAAAGTTTATTTAAACATATTCAGAAAAACTTAGGTTTTGGAATTTTATTAAACAAGCATTAGAAAATGTCATAAAGAGAGGTTTATTCAGCATTAATAAAGAGAACTTAATTCAAGAAAATATTATTCATTAGCAGAAATAAGTAAAAATAAGCATTTCCAAACCCTAACTATCTCTCTGTCTCTACCCTCATCTCCTAGAAATAAAGTATTTAATAAAACTGCTTTCCTTACGTATGTTGTCCATCAGCATAACACGTCCCTCAGGAAACAAGAGTGTAAGCCAAATGTCTGTTCTTTGAGCTGATTTTTATACCCTAAACTGAGCTAAACTAACTATTTTTCACATTCCAACAGTTGAATTCTAGCTCTCCATTGGCTGAGCCACCTCATGCCACAGTAAAATATGACATCTTCTTCCTCATGTCCGGGCTTATTCACTAGTCCATTGTTCATGCACAGAGTCTTGGCAGCACTTCCTTAGGCTGCTACATTTTGTAGCAAAGAAGTTCAAGCAATGCAAAATTTATCACGTCTCTTCCTTTCAGCCTTGAGCTTGTCTGTTCTGAGCTTTCGTGGCACATTTAGCAAACCTCTCCACAGAGTCACTTTTGGCAGTTCTTTTCAAAACCTTTCAAAATAAAAGTTCATAGGCTTCTCATCTTTTTCAGAATAATTTTCTCTTGTGGCCTTTTCATCAACAGGCCTCTTTTCAGAAAGCGTCAGTTTTCTGCGCCACCTTTTTCTTGCGTCACTTTTTAAAGTATTATTTTTCTCTGCAGCCAACTCTAAGCTTCATTTGTAAAACTAGTATATAAACAAACATAAAACATGAGTTAATTAAGGAATTGACAGTTGTTCTGTTTCCCACCCACCTTTGCTAATTAATTAACCCATTAGTCTATATTACCTAGCAGAAGCAAACAAATAAAACAGCATTTATATCTACCATTCTTCACTTAGTCCAGCAGGATTCTCCACATACCTGTATAAAATAAAAAGACACCACATAGACAAAAGCATACATAAAATAAGCACATGCCATTAATTAAATAGCCGTAATTAATAAGACAAATAGACAAACAAACAAGGTTAGTTAATTATTTTTAAAACATACTCGCTGCAACATAGAGCACATAATGTTAATCCCTTATGTTGGTGAGTGCAACTTTAGTCTAGGTTGAATTAATAACATACATGCAAACATATTCGTTTTATTAAACATTATGGAAGTCTGACTTCACAATGCTGAACAAAATATTGTTCATTAACCCGCTCCATCAAATACACTATCAAACATCCATTTACTTGCATATACAGCTATACACACACCACTACACTTACTTTTACAGAAATGTACACATACTTACTCTCTTAAACAATCACTTATAGAAACACATACTCATTTATACAGGAACTCTTCCAATCTCTCACACTCTCACGTATAATCCATATCCATACTAATATTATAAAGAGAGAGCCCAAACCTTTGAGGCGAGTAATCTCAGTAACCACAGCACCAATCACAACACCCAATACAGCATTGGAAAGGGCAGTTGCAGCAGAAGGACATAGGCTATGCAGAAGGCCACCAATTACATTAAAAATATCTTTTTTTTAACAAAATATTACAATTTCAATATTTTTAAAAACATTTTTTTTCAATTTATATTACAAATATGTAATGTAATTTAAAAAAATAAAATATCTAAAAATAAATACTTTAAAACAATGTAGTAAATTAGTATAAAAAAATAACAATTAATACATTTAAAAATTATCATTTACAACACCTTTGAAATTCACTGAAGAAACCATAGGTTTCAGCCATGTTATAGTTAAGAATTAGCATTTAAAAAACCTTTGAAATTCACTGAAAAAACCATAGGTTTCAGCTACGTTATAGTTAGGAATTAGCATTTAAAAAACCTTAGAAATTAACTGAAAAAAACCATAGGTTTCACACATGTGGAATGGAATGGAATGGAATGAGAATTTGTAGAGCGCGATGGCTACCCAGGGGCGTCCCGGCGATATAGATAACTGGATAGTTGAGCAGAGGAGGGGGGAGTGTGGGGAGCGTAAGGAACAGAAGGGATTAGGTGGGAGTTTTATTGAAGAGCCAAGTTTTTAACAGCTTTCGAAAGGTAAGCAAGTTGGGTTCTGATCATGTTATAGTTAGCTGGACATTTCACTCATAGAAAACCATTGAAATTCCCCTGTTATAGTTAGTTCAGCTAACTATAACTTGCGCGCCCGCAATGCACTGCTGATGACGTCACATATTACATCACTCATGACATGGTCAGTGACATCACTCATGACATCACTCATGACATCTCAAATGACATCACTCATGACATCATCCTTGTGAAATAGTGGCATACCGCCTCTCAGCGTAATATAACCTTTGATACAAACCTTCAAAAATAGGAACAAAAATTTTCAAAAAAATGGAGATACCAATACCAGTTAGAACAACCTATTCAGTAATTCCAAAATCTACATACACATCCACTCATTCACCAACAGTTCTATATAGTCACTCATACATGTACTCACTCATCATATGTACTTATACACCTATACATCCTGTTACACACCGATACTCATCCATACAGTTACTCACACACATACTCACACATGCAAATAAACTATCAAACATCCATTTACTTGCATATACAGCTATACACACACCACTACACTTACTTTTACAGAAACGTACTCTCTTAAACAATCACTTATAGAAACACATACTTATTTATACAGGAACTCTTCCAATCTCTCACACTCTCACGTATAATCACTTATATATATCAATACTCACATATAGTAAATTAAAACATATGTAGTCCATACTAATATTATAAAGATAGAGCCCAAAACTTTGAGGCGGGTAATCTCAGTAACCACAGCACCAATGACAACACCCAATATAGCGTTGGAAAGGGCAGTTGCAGCAGAAGGACATAGGCTATGCAGACGGCCACCATATACATTTAAAAGGTAAAAGAACCGTGCAGGCAAAGTAGTCCCTTGTGGGCGTGCCTGTTTTGTGCTGTGGGCGTGGGCTGGGGGCGTGACTAACGCTGGGGGATTTTGTGGTACGGCCATCATTTCGTGGGCTGTGGGCCTGTGCTGGGGGCATGACAAACGCTGGGGGCGTGACAAACGCTGGGGGCGTGTGTCCGCCCTCCATGCCATGTGAGTCGTACATACAAGTGCCAATTACATTGCTACGCAGCATCAAGGGGCACGCTGGGGCGTGAGAAACGCTGGGGGCGTGTGTCCGGCCTTCATGCCATGTGAACGCAATTGCGCCGCATCAAGGGGCACGCTGGGGGCGTGAGAAACGCTGGGAGCATGTGCTACGTTCCGCCCTTCATGCCATGTGGGTCGTACATTAATCAGAAGATCGTCTGCTGTGGCCGTGTGCTGGGGGCGTGACAAACGCGTTCCACTGGAGGCGTGGTAGTTAACGTTACTGCAGCCTCTCCTGCGCACTGATACTAAACTCTCTCATTCAACTAAATGACACGCGCCTGCTACCATCAACCAGGGCTCTAGCCGGGCTCAGGCGGCGGATCAGTACACTAATTACACGCGCCTGATAACATCAACCAGGGCTGCCGCTGGGCCTCAAGCGGGGGAACACGCGCCTGCTAACATCAAACAGGCCACCATCTGGGCCTCAAGCGGGGGAACACGCAAATGAGCATGTCTGCGGGGACAATTACTGCAGCCTCTCCTACTCTCTGTCACTCAACTCTCTCATTAAACGGATTTACCCGCGGCTGATAACTCTATCATTCAACGACATTACATGCGCCTGCTAACATCAACCAGGGCTGTAGCAGGGCTCAGGCGGCGGATCACTACACCAATTACACGCGCCTGCTAACATCAACCAGGGCTGCAGCTGGGCCTTCTTCGTCCTGATTCTAATGAAACAAAAAATGTTGTCTACCGCGAGATTTTAAAATAAATTGCCCTTGCCAAATACACACATTACACACATTCTATTTCATACCTGGACAGCGTCGGGACGGGCTGCTAGTTAATAAATAAAGATCAAGTAACCCCTACCTGGTTTCCTGCGTGTTTCTTAGGCATCAACAACACAACAGCACCCAAGACCCTGTATCCTGTTTTTGTAGTTTAGTAGACCCTCTATTCCAAGTGACCATGATCCTAACCGTTGCAACTTTAGATAACATAACACTAGTAAATCACATAATTGCCTTTGAAAATATCAATGGAATTCATTGCTATGTGAAACCTACTTTGACATAACTTTTTTTAATTAATGAGGTTGTTGAAAAATCACCAAGAACAAAGAGAAAATCCTTGTGCAGCTTTCAAAGAATAATTAACAGAAAATGTGTCTCTTTCATGTGTACTTAAAATACATTAAAAAAACTGAGGCAGCCTCAAGAATATAACAATTAGCGAACATTGGCTCAACAGCTGCTTTAGAAATAGTCATCATTATAATAACTTTATTTCAGCCAAAGTGGCCATAAAAGTGCATAGAAAAAAAACAAGTATAGTTTTTACAACCAATTAAGAAAGTGCCGAACAGTCCAATTCACAAATGCAGAGATATACATACACTATACGAATACCATTTTTCCATTTAGGGGGTTAGACCATTAATAGACAACAGTATGGGAAATCTAAAAAAATATCTTAAGAATATAATTTAGCATGTAAATGTTAAAATCGAATTAAAAAAGATCATATACAATCATCACATAAAAACATCACAAGCACAGCAACCCCTACCAATAATTAATATATTACCGTCCTTGTAGTCATCCTTAAAAGTTGACAAAACGAGTAGCAAGAAGATACCTTCTCTTGGACCGCATTGCAAATAAAAATTTCGATATCATAGCAACAGTAACCGGTCAGTGTCTTATTTTAGGATTCTAAAGATTTCTCTATAGTTTCTAATGCCCAGGTTTTTACAAAATTGAATCACCCACCTACATCTGCGACTCTTGTATGCTGGACAGAAGAATACCACATGAATAACGGTTTCTTCCTCCACTGAGCACCCGGGACAAAGGTGGCCTGCCCGGCCTTCCCACCTATTGGTACGGGCGTTAAGCAGAAGGGTCCCATACCTAAATTGTAAGTACAATTTTTTAACTAGTACTGTTTGTATGGTATCTATCACTTGTTCAAATTTGTATTGACACTTAGAGTCCAAGAATCTATATGTTAAACTGGAAGTGCCAACTGTCTACGCAATACGCACCAGTTTGTAATCCTTCAGAGCACATGCTAGGGATTTTTTTGAGATTTCAGCACATGCGGCTTCAGGTGTGGACCATAAATCTCCCAAACCCAATGCTCTCATTGTATCCCTAACAATGGCCAGCCAAGGGATCTTACCCGCCCCCATAGTGGACAACACAGCTTTTAAATCGTCCATATAGTGGACCAGTTCTGGAATGCTCCAAAGACGTCGCCAGTATAACAGTGGACGCGACAAAAGCAAATCTGCTATGGGGCTAATGCCCAGGTCCATTCTGAGTGGAACAATAGGCGTGTCCTTGGGCAAACCTAGAATCTGTCTCATAAAATTATTTTCAGTAACCGTGAGGGGATTCGCTGAGCAATGCCCCCACAGTTGGGGAGAGGAGTTATGGAGAGGAGTTGGCCTAACGGCTAGGGCGCTCGACCTCGGACCTGGGGATCTGGGTTCGAGTCTCGGTAACGACGCCAAAAACCTCCTGTGATTCTGGGCAAATCACTTCATCTTCCCGTGCCTAAAATGAATGTGTGTCCGTCCTCATGTAACGTAACTGGTGCTATGTAAAGCGCTCTGATACCTGATTCGGGTTTGGGTCTAGTTCGCGCTATATAAAACTCTGCACAAAAAAAACAACAACAAAAAAAACAGTTCTGCCCCATATATGGCTGATCCCCTAGCTTGTATTTTATAGATTTCTGCAGGGGGACTTATAGTCTTTGAAGCCGAAGTTTTATAAAGTTTTAGGATCCCTCCAGTTGCCTGGGTCAGTTTTAGGTTGGCCTTGTTAATTTGGGAAGCCTGCCCCATTTTATCATTTAAGGAGAGTCCTAAATAGTCAAAAATAGAAACTCTTTCTAGTGGTCTGCCATCCAGAGTGGAGTGGGGACAATTGGTGGAGTTTGCATTAAAGACCATATATTTGGTCTTTGAGATATTAACCACCAAATTCGTCCTCTTACAAAACTGGCCGAACTCCTCTAGGACACGCTGCATCTCCATAGATGATTTCGAGAGGAGCAGGGTGTCATCCGCAAACATTAGTGCAGGAAATTTGCGGCAATCCAGTTTTGGGGGGGTCTATATCTTTAACTGCAAGAAGGTCTTCGATTAACCCGTTGAGAAAGAGGGAAAAAAGGGTCGAAGCAAGCACACACCCCTGTCTCACCCCCTTCTCAACGGGAAAAGGAGAGGTCAGTTTACCATTCTTGCCAAACCTCACCGTAGTAAACGTTCCTTCATGGAGGCGCCTAAACTGATGGCATAAATAAGGTGGGGCTCCCATATCTAGTAGTATGCCCCACAGTTGTTCGCGGTCTACCATATCAAAGGCTGATTTTACGTCCAAGAATGTGAGGTACAGACTTCCACCCTCCAGGACTATATGTTTCCAGTGGATCAGTTGTAACCTAAACAACTGGTCTAAAGTCGATGTTTTGCTTCTAAAACCCGCTTGGAGGGGTGTCAGAATCTCATGGTCCTCCATCCACTCGTGCAGCCAAGCTAATAGCACTCTGGCATACATTTTTTGGGACACATCTATCAGACTTAACGGCCTGTAATTAAGTGGGTCAGTTGGGGACCCCTTTTTATAAATCGGGATGATCTCAGCCCCGGCTCATGTGGCAGGGGGCGGCATCCCATTAAGAATCTCATTAAAGAGCAATTGAAGGTATGGGGCCCAAACTGCCGGTTCACTTCTATAAAGATCCCTGGGGATTCTGTCTAACCCAGGAGCCTTGTTTGGGAGTATCTTCACAATTGCGATGGACACCTCAGCCAAAGTACAGGTGGATGGGTCCATGGAAACAGCTAGAATTCAAGTATTACTTATATTGCCGTTCATGGATTGATCTTCTGTTGTGCTTGAGTATAATTGTTTAAAATGAAGGCACCAGGCATCCTCAGAGATGTTGGGCTCTATGGCAGACTTACCCTCGACTCATCCCGAGTGAATTAAGTTCCAAAAACCTCTAAAATCTTTTTGGTCTTAGGCATGTTTTATTGCCTGCCATCTTTCCATTTCCCATTCTGCCTTTGCACATAAAATCACCTTTTTAAAAAAAGACCTACTTTCCCTAATTATTGCACTATCTCCCCTTTTAAGGGATATCATTAGCGCACTTTTAGAGTCCCTGCACTTTGTGTTGAACCAGGGACTTTTGCCCCCGGATCGATTGTTCTTCGTTAGTTTATTGGTGTGAAAAAAGGGTGCCAGAGTTGCAACCAAATCCTGGTGGAGGGTTGCTAACTCTGAGTTAGAAATCTCACATGCTCCAGGGCTAATAAGAAGGTTTACCTTTTCCAGCATAGGAATGACATGTGTATAGATTTCTCTTATTGTGTTTTGGGACTGGGATATTGCACCCCAACGGATGTGTCTATCTCCACCGACCACTATTAAATTATCTTGTTCCACAACTTGCCCCGATTCTGGCACTTGTATATCCAAATACAGGACCAGAGGGTTGTGGTCACTTTCTGGCCAGGGGTAAACACAGAACTTTATTACTTTGTGCCAATTTCGGTGTGTATTAAGATATAATCTATTATGGATTCATGGGCTAGTTTGTTATAAGTAAAATAACCCGGATTATGTCAGCGAACCTGCCATTACAGGCCCTCAGTGAGTGTGTAAGAGTTAGGGAGGTCAATTGGAGGACCAGAGGGGTCCATCCCCTTATGGGATAGGCATTAGCGGCAGGGATCGATAGAGTTGCATCCTCCTCAGACAAGATTGATAAAGGCAACCCATTTAGGGGCCCAAAGTGGCAGTTGAAATCACCACCTACGATGCAAAGTGCTTCCATTGAGAGTGTTTCCAATAAGGCTGCCAAATGGTCCACCGTTGGTGATGTATACCCATGTTTTACTGGTCTGGAGTATACATTAATTATGGCCAAATTAGGTAGGTCAGTCTTGGAGAGGAGGATACATTGGATATCCGGTGTATGGTTGACAAGACCCTTTACTGTGAACCCCAAATGGGAGCCCACCCAAATACATTGACCCCCGGAAGGTCTACCTCTTAAACCTTTCACTGCTGGCTCACTGTATGATACAAACCCTACTCTATGTAGGGTTTTTAAAGTCCAAGTTTCCTGAAAAAGACATATTTCATGCTCAAAGTTACCCCAGTCCGACTGCTCTAGTTTGTCTCGTAGTCCTGCTATATTCCAAGACATAACCTTGGTACTATTAGGGGTTCCTTCCTTCACGCCCTCAGGATTGACTCTATTTCTTGCCCGGGGGGAGGTTAGCTGGGGAACATATAAATTCACATGAGGAAACAGTGGTTTTGTGGGATGTGTCCTACTACCCCTCTGTTGCACTATTAGAATTAGAATTAGAACCAGCCTCCAAGTGGCCAACTTCCTCAAGTACAGTAGGGAAGCTGGTCCTCGCCCATCCTTCATACCCATTTGCACTCGCGTGCTGAAGTGGTTGGCCTAAAAACTCATCCCTCACACCCGAAATAAAATCAAGAAAATGTTTAGGGCTAATCGGGGGTGATACCTGAATTGGCTCCTGTCAATCGACCATGTCCAAGATATTGTATCTATTTCTTACAGAAATATTAAATGCAAAGTCGAAACCGTCCAACCCTAGGGTATTGATCGGGGTTCCACGATAGTGTCGCCCCTCCCAGATCCTATCCTGGTACCCCAACTGCTCACCTCGGGATGTAGTAGTGTAGAAATAGTTAAGGCCCAGGGCCCGTACGGAGGATTTGGGGTTGTGATGTTGTCCCTTACAGATATGGGGGGCCGCCCACCTATCTATTGTTTTGTGGCATTTGATTTCTTTTTTGGGAACTTTTTAAAATAGAAAACCTCACCTCGGATAAACGCCGCAACTTAATCCTTGCTCCCAGCGCAGCAGATTACGTGCTGAAGCTGCGGTAGAGACTGTTGTCAGACGCCATATTGGGGGAGGAAAGGGTTGCGCTCCAGCTGCTGGCCGCCTCCCACCCTCCTCCACACTGGATAAAAGTATGAGGTCATCTCGTCTGCGCAGCGGGCGCGCCAGTGGCGCGCCAAAGGCAAGCCCGTCTGCGCCCGTCCGCGCCAGGACCGGGCCGAGGGCCATGACCCCTGGCCCTGGCAAGACGATGGAGCTGACTACGTACTCACACGCTGAACTCACTCAGCTTAGGTCAGTTTGCTGTAGTACTTGCCCTCAGTACAATCCTGAGCTTATTCCATGCACTAAAATCACCTGCTGCCCCAGTTGCAATTCCAGCTTACCCTTCATTAACAACAAAGCCAGTTCTAAAAATGGTACTAACAACAAAACCAAGAAAATAATAATAGCACTTATTAATGCCCGATCATTGGGCAGGCACAGACAGGATATAGTTGATCTGAACCAAGATAGGAATATAGATTTATTATTTATTACGGAGACGTGGATGGACGGAGCGTCAGATCCAGACTTAGTGGTGGCGGTACCGCAGGGATACAACGTATATCGACTGGATAGACAGGGAAAGAAAGGAGGGGGCCTGGCAATAATTACCTGAAATATCTTTTAGGTTAGAATATTTCCCATACCCTCAACAACATGCAAAGCTTTTCAATTCGCTATCATGTTGACCCCCTCGTACAATCTCAAAGGGGCACTCATATACAGACCGCCTGGCCCTCGTTCTGAATTTCTGTCCAATCTTAACTCTCTGATTGAATCTCTGGCAATTGAAGATTCCCTCGAGGGTCCTGGGTGACCTAAATTTCCATTTAGAAAAAACGGATGATCTCGAAACTCAAACTCTACTGGCTGACCTGGAAACCTTAGGGCTTGCTCTGGTTAAAGCACCCACACACGAGGTCGGTCACACTTTGGATGGCATTTTTTCTAACCTAAAAGGGATCACCATACAAGACATTCTTCCCCTTACCTGGTCCGATCACCATGCTATTCTATGTCCATCTCCATCAGTGACCTTCCCATAACCAGACAGGTTCCCTTAAGTCAAGAGCCTTTCAAAGTCTGGAAGGATATAGACATCGCAGCACTTAGAACACTGTTGGCTAGTACCCGTCCAACCATCTCCGCAGACGCTAATGCAGCTGCGAAACAATTCTCAGTTTGGATAGGTAGGGCGATGGACATTCTGGTGCCATCCATGACCATATCGAGAAATAGGATGGTGCCTTCAGCACCCTGGTTTACGGAAGATCTAAGACAGCAAAAGCAAGTTTGTAGGAAGCAAGAAAGATACTGGAGAAGGTCGTATGACCCGGATAGTAAACTGCGATATAAGGAGACACTGGTCAGCTATAAAAAGATGATTAATGAAGCGAAAAAGAAGTTCTTCGGGGAACAAATTGACAATGCAAAGAATTCCAGTAAACAACAATCTGGCAGATGCATCAAAGTTATGTTTTGCGAGTCCTTAATAGCGAATTTTAAGGAATCGCTATTAAAGACTCGCAACACGGGATGCATGTAGGAATCGCAATGTTATTAGCGATTCCTACAGATTCCTTATTTGCGATTCGGTAATAGCTAATCGCTAATAAGGAATGGCTTTCCCATTCATTCCTATGGGCCTAAAGGCCCATAGGAATGAATGGGAAAGCCATTCCTTATTAGCGATTAGCTATTACCGAATCGCTAATGTTCCGCTATTTCATGGGTGCCAGGGTGTCCAAAGGACACCCTGTTGCACCCCTGAAATGGACCTGTGCACAAATGTTACACACACACATGCCCTAAGGGCATGTGTGTGCACAACATGTAACTTTGAAAAATGCACAAAAGTGCATTTTTCAAAGTTTTAGCAAATTACCACAAAGTTCAACTTCATGGTAATTTGCTCCCCCTATTAGCGAATTCGCTATTTTTTTGGGTTTCATGCATTGCATTTAAGGAATCTCATTTTGGGATTCCTTAAATGTAAGAGCAATTTAAGGAATCGCTATTTAGAGATTCCTTAAATTGCGATTTCTGCATTTGGGATGATGCATTCCAAATGCAAAAATACCGGGAGCAAATGGCCAGATTCTGAGAATCTGCCCGTTTGCTCCCGGTATTTTCTTTGATGCATCTGCCTGTATACGATGTAGTGAAACAACTGGCTGGGAAATCTCCAGATATGGGGCCAGATGTAGGTAGCCCAATACCGGTCGGTAACGGCTATAAATCGGTATTTTCGGCCGTTACCGACCGGTATTGAGCATTTGGGATGTAGGAGACAGAAAATCGTCCGATTCGGTAAATTTACCGAATCGGTAAACATTCTGATTCGGATAATTTACAGAATCGGTAAATTTACCGAATCGCAACGGTTAACGAATTGGTAAATTTACCGAATCGGTACATGTACCAATTCGGTAAATTTACTGATTCGGTAAAATACCGAATCGGTAAATAAGAAGTGGTAAAATTGAATATTGAGATTTAGGTAAGCTCTTAAATACCGAATTTGCTTGAAATTCGGTATTTAAGAGTCGGTATTTACCATGGATTGAAATCAGGTGGTAACCAGGTGCAGCCTATAAAAAAGGACCCAAAATGCAATACTTTTTTCACAATGGCGGCATTTTATGTCATTGTGAGACGGCTACGGCTACAGGAGGAAGGAGAGAGGGAATGGCAGAGACAGGAGCAGGTCTACAGACAGAGGATCACCTTGTTCATGCTCACAGAGGCAGAGATACTCCAGAGGTACAGGTTGGCCCCAGACACCATCTTGGACCTCATCAGGGACCTCCAACCACTGTTGGAGCACACTACCCCAAGGGCACACGCTATTCCACCCCACGTGCAGGTGCTGTGCTGCCTACACCTGCTTGCGTCTGGGAGCTACCAGAGTGTGGTTGCTGCGGTAGGTGGGGTGCCCCAGAGCAGCCTGTCATGCTTTTTCCACAAATTCCTTGACGCCATGTTACAGAGGATGGACCATTATATATCTTTTCCTGCAACCCATGCTGAACTGGTCCAAACAAAATCTGACTTTTACCAGATGGCGCGTTTCCCCAATATCATTGGCTGCATTGATGGCACGCACATTCCCATTTGTCCCCCTGCTGCCACCGAATATATATACAGGAATAGGAAGTCCACCCACACCATCAATGTGCAGGTGATCTGCAATGCCAAGTGCGCCATCACTGACCTTGTGGCAAAATTTCCTGGGAGTACCCACGACTCCTTTATATTTCAAAACAGCGGTATCTATGCACGGCTGACAGCAGGGGAATTTGGTGAAGGATACCTCCTAGGTAAGACACAGTGTGCGACCCCTTTAACACCTATTGCAGTGAGAAGTACATGTATGCATGTGAGTAATGTATTCCCATTTCCTTTTAGGAGACAGTGCATATGCCCTCCGCTCCTCCATACTCACCCCCTACCTCAACCCCTCAACACCCAGCCAAAGGAGATATAACAGGGCCCACAGGAAGCACAAGAAATGTTGTGGAGCGTACCTTTGGTATATGGAAAAGCAGGTTCAGGTGCTTGCACAAGAGTGGAGGTGCCCGGCAGTATACCCCCATCACCTGCTGTAAGATCATTGCTGCCTGTGCTATGTTGCACAACCTTGCTGTGAAGAAGGGCACTGAGGTGGAGTTGTCAGACTTTGAGGATCATGACGACGAGATTGCTGTGCCTGAAACACAACCTGCTGGAGTGTCAACACCAAGTGATGGCAGATACAGACGTGAGGAGATTACACGCAACTATTTCTGAGTAAGTAATGAGACACAGACAGGTTGTGTATGGGACCAACGTATTTTAATGTTGCCACAACGTTCAAACACTTAAGTGCAACAAAATTAACATTATAAACGTGGGGACTGTATGTCCCGGGTTACTTCACCCATGACCGGTAATGTCACTTGCGCCCGCGCTTCCCTGAGCCACTAGGAAGTTGATCGCTTTGTTCAGCGTGCCCTGCAGCCTCAGCTGGTTGCCTGCTACTCCTCCGTGTCTCCACAACAGCGCTTGCTATGCTGCTCCGGCTACTAGTGTCATCAGCCTCTGCCACATCCAGGGCAGGATTCTGTGCTGTGTGGGAAATCAGCATTGCCTCTAGTGCACTCATAATTCTGGCCATGCCCCTGGTGACCTCTGCTGTATTCTGTGTCAAAGCCTCCTGCATATTTATGCCCCTCCTGCATAGCAGGGATGTGGCAGTGGCCAAGTGATTGATGGCCGTATTGTGGGCACGGGCATCCCTGCGCCTTGTGTGTGACAGACTGTTTAGTTTGGAGCATAGCTGTGTAATTGAGTTGCTCATCTGCTGCATCCCTGCTGCAATGTCCGTATTTGTTTTGGCGGCCTCTTTATTCGCCTCCACAATGTCTCTCATGCCTTTCCCCATGTCTCCTATTTGCACATTCAGGGCTCTGAATTGGCGTTGGCAGGCTTGGCTGGATTTGCCCTGCATCCTTTGAATGTGCACCATGCTCCCCTCCAGCCCATGGAACACAGTGCCATCACCACGACCACCTGCACTGCTGGGTCTGCGTTGTCTTCTGCGAGCTGTGACTGTCTCATTTGTGGACTGCAGTGCTGCTGAACTCACATCTGCGGTGACGTGAGCCTCCCCCTCACCCTCTGCTGCCTCCATTACTGGTAGTGGGGTCACGACACGCCTCCTGGCTGGTGGGGTTGCAGGAGTGGACTGGAGCAGTGATGGTGAAGTTTCTGGTGAGAATACCAACGGAGGGGATTGTGAAAGCTGTGGGGAGTGCAGCAACTCTGGGGTCTGTACATTGTCATCTTCATGGGAGATGCCAGTCGTGTCACCTTCCTCCTGCGAGGCTTGCACTTGGCTTGGACCTGCTTCCTCACTCTTCTCCCTCGCTGGTGCAGTCCCTTCTGTGTCAGTGGGTTGACTGCCTGATTTGGCCCCTAGGTATAAATAAGCGTATATCAACTGAGTGCTACTGTGTCAGTCACTACAATAAATGCTTTACACATTTCACTTTCATTTATCTGCATTACTTTCACTAACTTGCTGATGTCTGCGCTGTTACACATGGTCTTACATTTGCTGACTACATTTCCCATAATGCATTGCTCCTGTGTAGTGATAGCAGTACTGGACTGGGGTTTGCTTGTCCACAAAGGGTAAAGGGAAGCAGGTTGGTATGGGGTGTAATGCAGCGCATGCGTCTTACCTTTTTTTGTTGCAGCTCTGGCTGAGCTGTCCACATCTCCCAGTCCGCAGACGCTGTCTGCCTCAATGGTTGAGGCCACCAACTCTTCCAGGTCAGTCAGGGGGGGCGCTGGGCTCCTGCCTCCACCGGTTAAGCCAGCCTGCTTGTGGATTTCAGCCATTTTTTTCCTAGTGAGGCTCCTGAGGTCATAGAATCTTTTTTTGAGATCCTCAGTATTCCTGGGTGTGACTCCCACAGCATTCACTTTTTCAACAATTGCCAGCCAGATTTTTCTTTTGGCAGACTCGGGAACAGTGAGGGACTGCCTTCCAAAACGTTTCTTGTGCACACTCATTACCTCCTCCACAAGTACCTGCAGCTCCATGCTGCTAAACTTAATTTTCCTCTTTCTTTCTGCCTTCTGGCTTTCACTGCTGCTTGCCATTTTTCAGTTGGTAAAGTTTCAAAAAAACTCTCCCTGCTGCTCTGTGTCTCTGCTCAGCTCTGACTGCCTCTCCAGGACCTTCTAATTAGTTGCAGCTGCCTGGGTAGCCACTTCCTGGTAGGGAGGGGTAGGGTGGTAGCACTTGATTGGCTGTTTTCTTAAGTTTCACTTTTGCTTGCTTTCCGATTCGGAATTTACCGAATCGGTATTTACCGAATCGGTATTTACCGATTCGGTATTTCCCATTCATTCCTATGGGCCTTTTGGCGATTCGGTAAATACCGATTCGGTATATACCGAAAGCGGATTCCGAATTTTACCGATTCGGTATAAAATACCGATTTTTTATCTACATCTCATTTACCGATTCATGAATACCGAATCGGTAAAATTCGGTATTTAAGAATCGGTAAGTGAGATTTACCTACATCTGGCCCATGGTCCCCTCTCCTTCTCAGGCCTTCTGTGACTCCTTGGCCAGTTTCTGTTTTGCTAAAGTAAATGACATCTACTCAGAGTTCTCTGCCAAGGACGAGCTCACTACTCCTATCACTTACATCATACCCCCTGACTGCTCATTAACTCAATTTAAAGTAATGAAGGAGGAACAAATAACGGACATCATGAAACTCATAAAAACGGGGTCGGAGCTGGACCCCGGTCCTCCTAAAGTTTTTTCTCTTGTAATGGATTGTATTAGTGAAGTCATTACACAAGTTTGCAGCGTGATGTTCAAGTCAGGGATCTATCCGGACATGCTGAGAACACCCTTCTAAAACCACTTCTCAAAAAACTTTGTCTAGATAAAGACGTGCTGAAGAATTATAGACCAATAGCCAGCTTGCCATTTCTAGCCAAGGTGGTTGAGAGAGCAATGAATGGTCAACTGTCCGAATACATCGAACAAAACAACCTGCTCGACGACTCACAGTTTGGGTTTCGCAAACTTCACGGTACAGAGACAGCCTTTATTAAAGCCGCTGATGATATCAGAGTCATCAGAGACCAGGGGGGGACAGCAGTGCTTATACTGCTGGATTTATCTGCGGCTTTCGACATGTCAATCATTCCATCCTGATTGACCGTGTCGGAAATTGGGGCATCCAATCCAGAGCAAAGGACCTGCTTGCTTCCTTTTTATCTATCAGAACACCGGCTGTAACGCTAGGACCATTCAAGTCGGCTGAACTGGCTCTACCCTGTGGGGTCCCCCAAGGCTCATCCCTAAGTCCGACACTTTTTAATATCTATGTGTCGGACTTAGCAAGAGTTATTAAAACCTACCGGATGAGCCTTACCACCTATGCCGATAACACCCAGCTAGTGCTCACCATCAATAATGATGGAGAAGAGGTAGCTGCACGCTTCCAAGAAGGCATGTCAGCGATCAAAGATTGGATGGCCAGTAATTGCCTCAGGCTGACTTCCGAGAAGACGGAGGTGGTCATCTTCGGTAAAATTTCCCCGATATGGTCATCAGTCTGGTGGCCTCCATCACTAGGAGCTCCACCAAGTCCCGTCCCAAGGGTCAGGAACTTGGGGGTCATCTTTGATGAAAAGCTGAATTTTGTCACCCGTGCAAACCAAACAGCGTCCACGGCATTTCATAAGCTCAGGCTTATAAGAAAAATAATTCCGTTCCTTCCAGAAAGTGCAGGAAAAACTGTGGTGAGTTCACTGGTACTATTCTCACTGGATTATTTTAATGGCTTATTTGCCAATGCCCAAGCCCGGGTGGTCGCCAAATTACAAACAATTCAGAATGCAGCGGCAAGATTCCTTTCTAGGAACCCCAAATTTAAACCAATCAGGCAAACAATCAGGAATTTTCATTGGCTGACAATTAAAATTCGGATTAAATTTAAAACTCTATGCCTAACATTCAAAGCGCAAAAAACACAGTTGATGGACAGAATGTAGAACAATGTCATACATTCACCCCAGTACAAGGATCTGGGCCTAAATCCATCGTTTTCTTTCCACTCCACACCACCCTGGGTTAGACACTGTCTATATGCAAATCAGCTCTGACCCTGTGCCTCATGGGAACAGTCCAGTCCGAACTACCAAGCCATGTCTTTCCCAGACCGGAATCAAGCATCCAAGGACGGGTTTCTGGCTATCAGCCTTCATTCAGCCTGGATAGCTTGACTCCAGTAGTGTGGAGAGCCTGGGACTCACGTCTGAGCATACCCAGCCCACTCGGGGTGAAAATTGCAAAAAACACAGTTGATGGACAGAATGTAGAACAATGTCATACATTCACCCCAGTACAAGGATCTGGGCCTAAATCCATCGGTTTTTTTGCACTCCACACCACCCTGGGTTAGACACTGGCTATATGCAAATGAGCTCTGACCCTGTGCCTCATGGGAACAGTCCAGTCCGAACTACCAAGCCATGTCTTTCCCAGACCGGAATCAAGCATCCAAGGACCGGTTTCTGGCTATCAGCCTTCATTCAGCCTGGATAGCTTGACTCCAGTAGTGTGGAGAGCCTGGGACTCACGTCTGAGCATACCCAGCCCACTCGGGGTGAAAATTACAAAAAACACAGTTGATGGACAGAATGTAGAACAATGTCATACATTCACCCCAGTGCAAGGATCTGGGCCTAAATCCATCGTTTTTTTTGCACTCCACACCACCCTGGGTTAGACACTGGCTATATGCAAATCAGCTCTGACCCTGTGCCTCATGGGAACAGTCCAGTCCGAACTACCAAGCCATGTCTTTCCCAGACCGGAATCAAGCATCCAAGGACCGGTTTCTGGCTATCAGCCTTCATTCAGCCTGGATAGCTTGACTCCAGTAGTGTGGAGAGCCTGGGACTCACGTCTGAGCATACCCAGCCCACTCGGGGTGAAACATTCAAAGCGCTTCACAAACAAGGGCCGGAGTTTCTTAAAGAGCAGCTCCTTGCTTACCGTCCCACTAGACAGTTAAGATCTACGACACAGCATCAACTAGTGGTACCGCGTACAAGGACTGTTACTTGGGGAGACAGACGTTTTACGGTTACAGCAGCCAGACTCTGGAACACCCTGCCGCTAACGATTAGATTAACCCACTCTCTTCTCCAGTTCAGGAAATTGCTGAAGACCTGGTTGTTTGACCAGTAATGCATCTGCTCCTTAGCCTCCACCGACAGATTTTTTCATCCTTTTCTTCAGAGACACTAACTGAATTTATAGCGCCAAGACGCCCAAGGGCAATCGTTGCGCTTTATAATTCGTAATAATAAATAAATAAAAATATCTGCAAAGTTAACTACTATACAGTTCCTTTGGATATCTTTCTTCCTCCAACCAAACCAGTTTACTCTGCGCGCAAACAAGATTTTTCTGCGTATATTTGGAGGGAGGGGCCTATGGGTATTTAGCCAATGGGTGGTTTTGTTTTTCAATTCAGTATAAGATTTTGACCTACCCTCAGCTAACTCCGGAACCACGGCCAAAACAACCCCAAATGGTACTGACTCCGGTGGCAAATCAATGTGTGATAGGGTATTCACATAGTTATCAGTGCCATTCGGACCCCTCTGTGTCCTTATTGCGGAGTCCAATTCCGAGGGTTGGAGTTGATAGATCCCACCCCTCGATGAGGCACTATTTCCCGTGGGTGCTCTGCCGTTATCAGTCATTTCACTTAATGCAGCTTCCCACATACTGGGTCTTCCATTAGTTCTACAACATGGGGGTCTGGATTCGTATTAGTATTGCGCACAGCCCTGGATCCCTCAGTAGTTGCGTTCTAGTCAAGGTTTTTCCCCAGTAGATTCTTCTGTATACCATCAAAGTTTGCCATTGCCGAAGATTCGAATTTCTCCAGTCTCTCCTCTATCGCTAGGAGTTTATCAAGGGCTGCATAGAGGTAGTAATGAGGCCACCAATCTTTGACAAAAGTTCATCGTGTAATGGCAACAGAGGGCCAACAAGAGGAGCAACAGATGCTATATTCTCCTCTGGCGTAACGAAATTGGGTGGTTGACATCAAATGTGCCTCCAAGTTCATTCAGCGTCTGGATTTTTGGGTTTTTACCCCTCTGTGGACCCTCTCATCGCTTCCTTTACGGAATTGCCCCTGTCTTCCATACAGATTTATCCCGTGGGGCTTTTAGTGTTCCCCCACTGCAGGACTAATAAGTACCTGGGCGTCAATATTGGAGTCTTGGGTGTTCTTACGCATACTTCTATTTGGGTGGTCATGCCCCCCCCCCGGGGAAGCTCGTGCCTCCTCCCCCAGGGAGGAAGGACTACAACCCAGTTGTGGGGCTCGACGGGCCACGGTCCTACCGTTAACTTTCTCAGGAGTTCGTGCCATAATCAAATCACCCATCGAATAGCATTTGGCAAATTCCAGTTCTTGAGACATTCGGCGCTCGGTCAGAGCGATTTCATGTGCCAAGACCGAAGTGGCTCTTGTGATGAACTGGTCCAAGGTTCCAGCTACATGGCCCCCCGTCAACGCTTTCCTGCTTTTTCCCTCAAGGCCAGACATTGCAATCCAGCTGGTAGATGTACTGAAAGACGGGTGCAAGATGTTAAATCACAAACAAAGCTAAATTACTGATAGCTAACCTTGTATTGCAGATCTTCTAGGGGTGGGCCAGCCCATCCTCCACCGGTCACCAACGGGCACAAAACGGGCCCGCCCTTGGCCCGGGCTTTGTCCGGTGCGCGCCCGTGCGCACCCCGCGGAGCGGGGGCTGCCAGTTGTTAAATAGCGCAGGCACAAGTGGGCACAGGTGGGCTCGATCACGGGGCTGCATGTCCTAGTAGTCCCCACACGGTGTCAACAACAAAGTCCCGGCTGCGAGCGGCGCCCGCAGAGCGGGGGCCGCGAGTGATTAAATAGAGCAGGCACAAGGGGGCACAGGTGGGCTGGATCACGGGGCTCTTGGTCCTAGTAGTCCCCACGCGGCTTCAGCAGCAAAGTCCCAGCTGCTCAACACATTTGTAACGTCTTTAGCTCAGTGTTAAAATATGAGCAGAAAATGTGAATGGATATATTAATGCTAACTGCAGTTTAAAAAAGAATTGCAAAATTTGTCGACATAAATTTACTGAGCATATGCATTCAGTACAATTGAATTGGTTAGCTATATAAAAAAAGATCATTAATTCCTTTAAAAAATCAATATATAATTCAAACCAAAACCTAAGCAGCAAAAAATGGAAGGACCGATAACTGCAAAAGTAAACCTTTCCAAATCTTAAATTATGTAGTGTTATTGTGATATACTGCAAAAGGCACAAAAAATCACTCGCAATTAATTTCACATTTCATCTTATTTTTTATATGTAAACAAGTAACACAACGAAAGGAAGTATATTTTGTGCTGGACAGCATACCAGTTGTGGACGCTTTAGTACAAACATAAGAAGAGAAAGTTGTTGGTATGATTCAAATGACAGGTTCTTAGATGACACAGAATGATTACTACGGCATCAGGAAAATACTTACCTAATTCTAATTAAAAGTGAAAGATTCAGGAAAAGATCAAAGTGGAAAAAAGAAGTCAACTTCGTTGCGATGCAGTGAAGTTATGCTTTGGATATAATTTTTACTATTTGGTAGGAAATAGGAGGCGTAAACAGGTCAGAGGAAGCATGTGGTCTACTAGATTTGGTTTGAACAATTGCCTTAAAAATATCTGCAAACATCCTAGAATGTTGTCTTGTGTTAGGAGCTAATCCCGAGAAGGGATACCGCTAGATGGTTAAAGGCGTTAAAGCATCATGTCCCAACAATACTATCATCAAGTCAAAGGGATCTATATAGCAGTGCATTTTGTTTTGCAAGTTTCTCTTTTTCCAAAAATGACTTTTTGTTAAATTCAACTAAGACACAGGGTATAGCGGCATGGATTAGCAAATTTAGCGGCACAAATATGGAAATTTAGCGGCACAAATACTGAAATTTAGCGGCATTTTTGCGGCACTATATTTTACTCATAATCATTCATTTTCCGCTTTAAAACAATGGAAACTGTTTTAGCAGGGTGTTCCACCTTGAAATAGGCCCTGATGTGATGTCATTTCCTGTGATGTACCTTCCACTACTCCTAGCATTTTAGTGAAATAACGCCCATGCTCTAGTTGGCCATGTTACCCCCTCACCTTCCATGTCCAATGTGCCTGTATTTAAAATATATCTTAATGCGTTGAGACAACCCATACTTTCATATATTAAAGCAACTTCTGAATGTGAAAGTAAACAACTACAACATTGCACAGTGTAAAGAAAGAGAAACATACATCGAATTGAGAGTATGCATCAAGTATTATCTTTGTGCTGCAGAAGGAGGAACTAGCTACTGTTGATTATAATGGAATGAGTACCTTATGTGATTTGCAAACCGAAGCCTTACCAGTTGGATGGAAAGGCACACAGCTTAGAAGGAGGAGCTACATGCATGCGAGCTGCAGGAGCTGCCGAAGCTACTGAAAACGCCAACCTCACGCCGCCCTGCCCCTGTGCCTTGCTGCCCATCCATTGCCGTTCAGCGCTCACCCCTCCGAGGCTCCATTGAGTCGTGAGACGACAGGCAGCAGGTGTCTAGGCGACAATGGAGCCCGCCATATCAGGAATATTCTGCCATCGCCCTCACTCCTGCGGACAGTGGTTCCAGTAAGGCCGGGCGTCCGGCGGCAGTTTGCCGAGGCTGCAGCTTTGGGCGCAGCAGACTTAGGCCCCACAGCATTTGAGAAAGTTCCTGGTTGCAGTTGCGGCCCAACTATATTCAATAGCTATGCCAAGTCCAAATTTGCAATGACGGTTTCTTTCAGCAACACTGAAAGTGCATGGGAAGGAAGAGAGTTAGCACAGAAAAATTGAAAAAGAAAAAAAGTGCTTGAATCATAAATGGCCTAGTGAAGTGCTTCCAACACCCTTTAGAACAACGAACCAGTTTTTTAAAAGACAAACTTTCGCAACTCACCTAGCTTTAATGGACATGAGGTGGAGCGATTTTTTAATGTCATTATTTTTTTAATACTTGTTTTACATTTATTATTGAATATCAATATAAAAAATCTGATTACTTATACGTACCTGGCCTTTAATGACCCACTTATGGGTCATGACCCACAGTTTGAGAACACTAGCCTAGTGAGTCTTTGTGCACTTTGAGTTTCAACAGGCCACGCTGAGCCCTCAATGTTTCACTAGAGATTAGTGTGAATATAAAAGACGGGCTGGATACAGTGTGCAGAAAACTAACATAATTACAAAGGCTTAGTCTCCGGTTTAGAGCATAAGGGCTATGTAGGACCTCATTTTTATAGGGGACCAAACTTGCTTTGGCATGCAGTGGAATAACTTCGGACTCCTGCTCCTGAGAATAGGTGTCACCATTTCTGTTCATCTTGGGGTATTTCTGAGTGTGGATAATCTCTGCCGTAGCTGGCAGACTGTGTCCCTTAATTCATAATCCCCCGCCTGTGAAATCCAATTTTCTGCAGCACACTTTCTGCACGGCGAAAAAGGAACAAACCAAATAAAGCAGGAATAAAAGAGACCAGAGCATATTTGCAGCAAAATGTAATTAAATTCACCTCCCTGTATGCTTGCCTTTCACGTACTAATGCGCCTGAATTTCTAAGAAAGTACTGATGTCTATCATTTCTGCCTGGTATTAATTTTCATATTCCTGCTGCCGATGACGAATAGGACTTCGAGATCTGTGAAGTCTGCTACAGCCAGCGCACAATACTATCACTGCACTGTTGATAATTTTGAAGGTCATGGGAGAGAACAAGAACTGCGAGGCATAATGGCAGCATCCGTGTTGAATCAACCGCGTCTCCATTTCTGACACTAAGATTCAGAGACATGTGCCCTTATCCTAATAAATAAACTATATACTATCTGGATTTCGCGGCACTTTTGTAAAAATGCCGCGATTTTTACAAAAGTGCCGATTTCGCGGGCACTTTTGTAAAAATCGCGGCATTTTTACAAAAGTGCCCATCTCGCGGCAAACTGTGAAATCGCGAAATCCTGGAGGGTCTGATTAGGATGTCAGTTGAACAGCCACCAACAGTGCATTGGTGGCGGTCCGGCAGACATCCAGCAGAGCGGTCTGACCGCCGCATTATGTTACGGTTGGTCAGACTGCATCGGTCGGAGGGACCGGCCAACGCTTCAGTCGAGCTCAAGGAGCCCTCCGGTCAGATCATATTCCCTGCAATCGAGAAGGTGCCTGCTCAGGGTCTTCCGCAGGGATTAAGATGTTCCTTTCCGAAAGGCTTTCCATGGTTGTCTGGATGCTATTGAAAGGCTGTTCAAAGGGGACTTTGGGGGCCCCTATCAGGCGCCTAGCAGAGCCTCTGCTATGAGATCTGGGGGGCACCTGAGGTGCTCCCTCAAACATCCATGCCCCATGTACCAGTCACTATATAGTGGTACCTGGCACACTGGGCATGGATGTTTCAAAACATCCTTTTTTCAATTGCTGCTTGTGCTGCAGCCCTTTTCTGGGAGCCAGACAAGCCGGAATGGAAAAAGCTATGATTCTGACTGCCTACACAGTGGTCGCATCATATCTTGGTGGGTGGACTGTCGACTACTTGCTGGTCGGTCACAATCCCTCTGCGATCGAGGTCAGACACTCGTGCGACTGCAATAGTAATCGGGCCCATAATTTGTCATGTTGAACTATGTGATGCAAGGATACAGGGCAAAAAACAATCTGCAGGTAAGTGAAATACTAAGTTGAAAAAATACTATTTCAGACCATTTTACTTTTATTTTATATTCCCACAGGAAACAAAGTATTTAAAAGCCAATAGATGCAATCTAAACTTCAAAACAAGCCCCTCTTTATGTAATTACTTTATGTATAAAAACAGAGACCCTCCCTAAATAAAATTCAAATTGAAAGTCAATTAACATTGACTAATATGTTAACAGTGGCCTTTCCATTAAAAACTTTAAAGAGAGGGGAGTAATTAGTTAGATAAAAAGCAGAGCACAAAGCCCTGCATTCGAATTTGCAAAAACCTCGGGGAGGTGGTGGTTTCTGGGGCTGCGGGGGAGGAGTCCATGTGGTCCCCCTGCTTTTTTTCAAAATGAAAGCCTCTGGGAAAGATGGCCCAGGGAGCTGTAGGGGGTGTCTGTGCAGCCCCTGCATTATTTTAGGAAAAGCCCTGTGAAGGTGGCGGTCCTCAGGGTAGGGGGGCCCTGAGAGGACCCCCTTACTAAAATTTAAGAAGATCGTGGAGGAGGCGGTCCTCCCGGCAACAGGAGATGCAGAAAGTGCCTTCCCTTCATTAATTTGTAAAGAAGTCCTGAGGGGATACTAATAAACCCCAAGAAGGGGTGCCACATGCCCCCCTCCTATATTTGCATAATGCCCCCTGCACCTGCCCTACCTGAAGGGCCAATAATGAACGAAGCGCAGGTGCCTGCATTTCATTTTTGCAAAGGTCGGCTAGATCCACGGAGTTCCAGTGAGACCCCCACAAAGAGGCAGTCATAAGCCACCTGCTTGGAATCCAGATGATTCCAATGGGGTGGCGATGCTAGTTCCCAAATGTTCCCAAGACTTGCACTCGGTTTACAGGAGGAAAAGCTACTCTGGTGGTTAATCCCAGGAGAAAGGGGGTTGGGATTCAGAGAACGGGTAGAGTCAAAGATGCTGTGGTCCTTCTACTCAACAGCAAAACTGCAGCAGGCATCCCCACCAGTCGGATGAATGGTACCGGCAGATATGGTACCTATAAACAAACAAATAATAAGGCTTTAGACTAGTATTAACTCACTCTCTTAAGGTATCACCTTTCAAAAGCTCTTCAAACCTCAACCAACCTTTAGTTTTGTTGTTGTGTTTTCATTTAGATTGTCTGTAGAGGCACCTTTATCAAACTTTTTGTAACTGTAGTGAGTATGACTTCAGCATCAAACCCACAAACACATTTGGACGGTGCTAGCTTCACCCAAGTCCTCTCTGGCAGAGCTCTGCCAACAGTATGTACAAGTAGAACAAAAACGCTGGTTACCTTTGTTTGCAGCACGTTGTTGGGACTGATCAAGTCTATTAATGCGCCTCTCCTTTTCCTCTTGTTATTTTTTCCATCCGGGTGCTAAACTAATGCGGGGTTCTTTGTGGTGAGGTCTAAGGGGGAGGATCAAGGGAGCTGGCTAGACAGAGTCCTGGAAGCCAGGAAACAGGTAAGTGGCAGGGAAAGAGGCTAATTGCAGGGAAGGAGTGTAGATGGTCTTTAAATAAGACTCCTGTAGAACATTCATAAAGGTTGTGTTCTAATTGCTTATAGCAAGGAGCAGGTGCATATAATTAACTTGATGAAGCTGCCTTCTAGAAGGTACTTTAGAATGTTCACAAAGGTTGTGTTCTAATTGCTTATAGCAAGAAACAGGTGCAGATGATTAATTTGATGAGGTTGTCTTCTTAAAGGTGTTTTAGAATGTTCATAAAGGTCACTTTCTAATTGCTTATAGCAAGGAACAGGTGCAGGGGATTAATTTGATGAGGGCTGTCTTCCATAAGGTTCACATTGGGGCATCTATGCCGGATGCTTGAAGCTTATTCTGGTGGATTTTCTGGATGTTTCCTTGGTGCCTGAAACTTTACCTTGCATATGCATGGTAAAAAATTTGTAAATACTATTAAGCCTTTTCAACAAAGCGGGGAACATCAGCTTCAGCTGGCTATTACCAACAGCATGTAATATGGTCAAAAATCAGGGTACAAAATGTTTGTACAGTCATAAGTGTTGGGAGGAATTATAAGTCATGCATGTATATTGTGATAATCAAGAGAGGTGAGCTGCGGCATGAATCCTGACCGAGGCCTAGGGGGTCAGAGTGTTTCTACCCGGCCCCCTTTTTGTTTTTTTAAACATTTTTCGTGGGACTTGGCTTCAAGCCTAGTCCCAAGATGGTTGCCAGCACTTCCTGGTTGAAGTGTTGGTAGCCATTCAAATTTCAGTAGGATTTCAGTAGGATATGGGCTCCCAGATATCTATATATTTTTAACTTGAATATCTCTGAAACTTCTGAACGGATTTACCTCACAACTGAAAGCTCACTTTCTGGACCAACTTCTAGCTTTCTGCCATATTTGGTGTAATTGTGTTCAGCGGTTCGGGCTGTAGTTGTTTTTAAAAAATTTAAATTTCCCATAGCATGGGGCAGTCCGCAGTGCAGCATCGTTGGATCACTACCGCTAATATGACGATTCAATGGACCACCGTAGACATAATAAGGCCCTTTTACTGAAGTGGAAATCGTAAATCTACTCCCCCCCTCAAAGTCCAACACTGTTATGTTATGTTATTTTAATTGATTTTATAAAGCGCGTTGCTGCCCCAGTGACGGGGCTTCCCAGCGCTGAAACTAGCAATAACATTATAGGGTGGAAAAAGGAGAAAGCATCTATTAGACCGGGAAGTGCCAGGTTGTTATGTCCCTTCTTAAGGCCACATGATATGTGGAATGTGAAAATAGAGAACTAACTGACCCCCACACTGATGTCTCTGTATCTGTTTGACCAAATGTATAAATACATGAATTTTCGCACCTAATACCATTATTTCAATTCAACTTCTTATAGACTTGTGTTGGTTTTTTATGACAGATTGTCTGATATGACTATTAGCGAGGACCGGCTGACCTATAGGGCAATCAGGCACTGGCCGAAGACAGGTCAGTGTTTGGGTCATAGTTTTGGGGTGTTTATGGGCCTGTTATATGGTGAACCAGTTTTTACTATTGGTTTCCCTGATATTAAAACAAACATTGCCTGCATCAAGCTCAAATCCATGCAGTCACCATACTTTGCAAACAGCGACTTTTAGGTGTACTGAATTGAACAATGTCAGGGGTCATTAAAACAGCTGTCTGTAGAACACATTTGAAAGTGTTTTCTTCTTACATTTACTGTTTTAAGTATGTACTGATAAGGGGCAAAAAATAGCGGTTTGTCATTTGAGCGTCCATCGTTGTGCTACTGTGTCTGACCTGAACAACTCTAATAAGATGTTTATAAAAAATGTCACGGCAAACGGACAGTAGTGGCAGAAATGCGTTTTTATTAAGCATACTTCAAAGGGTATTTTAAGTGTAAATATTTGCTATGAGTGTACGCTGTATGTTAGACTTGATGTTTCTTGTTTGTATTTTTGAATGGAATGATATGGGAAGATTTCCTTTTGCAACAGCCTACAATAAAAAGTCGAAACAAAACTAGGATTTATCGAAACGTCACTTCTTAAAAAACCCAAGTATGTTGCAGCACACATACAAGAAAGGCGATATTAAATCGCTGGTGGAAAAACAATATTAATTTTGCTGAGCAAACGTGTAACTCCTATGTGTAATAAGTAAAACAGCCACTAGATGGCAGCATTCCTTTAGTGATCTAATTTTACATTCCCGGTGACAGGCAGGGCAGATAGTACTGAAGTCACTTGAAATTACATTTATATTGCAGTCTGACATTCCGTGTAACTTATTTTTAACGTTTTCGCAAAATAAAGCACCACATACATCAAACTGCAATAATAATTATCTGAAGACCCAACACTGATAACCATGCCACGAAACTTGCGAAGGAGGAGATGTGGCCTTGACTTTGAGCTGGGCGTCGGCTCAGCTTTCTGTGGTTCTGGGCAAATCACTTTGGGGCAGATTTACAATTCCTGGCGCATCCCTGCACATCAGCAGGGATGCGCCAGGAAACTTGCGACACACATCACAATCCTTGCGCCACCACGGATGCGCCGCATTTAGAATGCGGCGCATCGTGGTGTAAGGAAATTCAGATGCATGTCGCATCTGCCATCATAACGTTAGCGCAGTGCTGGAGTTATGTCGCAGACGCGACGCAACTCCAGGACTGTGCCAACCGGGCCTATCTTGCACATGGTGCGTCACACCTTACGCCTGCTTCAAGCAGGCGCAAGGTTTTGACGCAGCGGGATCGGAAAAGTGACTGAGTGAAATCTTGTAGATTTCACTCAGTCACTTTTCCGAGGCATTCCTGCCTGTCTAACCCAGGAGCCTTGTTTGGTAGTATCTTCGCAATTGCTGCTTGTCATTTGAGCGTCCATCGTTGTGCTACTGTGTCTGACCTGAACAACTCTAATAAGATGTTTATAAAAAATGTCACGGCAAACGGACAGTAGTGTCAGTAATGCGTTTTTATTAAGCATACTTCAAAGGATATTTTAAGTGTAAATATTAGCTATGAGTGTACGCTGTATGTTAGACTTGATGTTTCTTGTTTGTATTTTTGAATGGAATGATATGGGAAGATTTCTTTTTTAAACAGCCTATAATAAAAAGTCAAATCAAAACTAGGATTTTTCGAAACGTCACTTCTTAAAAAACCCAAGTATGTTGCAGCATACATACAGAAAAGGTGATATTAAATCGCTTGTGGAAAAAGAATATTAATTTGCTAAGCAAACCTGTAACTCCTATGTGTTATAATAAGTAAAATAGCCACTAGATGGCAGCATTCCTTTAGTGATCTAATTTTACGCTACCGGTGACAGGCAGGGCAGATTGTACTGAAGTCACTTGAAATTCATCTGCATTGCAGTCTTTCATTCCGTGTAACTTATTTTTAACGTTTTCGCAAAATAAAGCACCACATACTGCAATAATAATTATCTGAAGGCCCAACACTGATAACCATGCCAAGAAACTTGCGAAGGAGGAGATGTGGCCTTATGGCCGTAGCTGCTGACTTTGAGCTGGGCGTCGGCTCAGCTTTCTGTGGTTCTGAGCAAATCACTTTGGGGCAGATTTATATTTCCTGGCGCATCCCTGTAAATTAGCAGGGATGCGTCAGGAAACTTGCGACATACATCACAATCCTTGCGCCACCACGGATGTGCCACATTTAGAATGATTCAGAAAATGGGGTGGTGATGGACAGAGTCAAAAGATCAGGGCTTAATCCATCACCCGGCTTGCTTGAATCCTGATGATGCAGTGAGCAAGGGACTCATGTCTGAGCATACCCTGCCACTCCTATAGTGCCAAAACGATTCAGAAAAGGGGGTGGTGATGGACAGAGTATCTGAATTAAGCAGAACACTCCTACCCAGTCAAAAGATCAGGGCTCACTGCACCATCAGGATTCAAGCAAGCCGGGCCGAAGACGGCTGTAATGTAAGAAACCGGTCCCCGGAAGCTTGTTTCCTTTCCAGTAAAGAATTGGCTTGGTAGTTTGGTCTGCCCTGTTCCCATGATGCACTGGGCCAGGTTCAGACTAATTTGCATGTAGCCAGGTTCTGAACTGGGATAGTGCAGTGAGCTAAAAAAAACGGTGATGGATCAAGCCCTAATCATTTGACTGGGTAGGAATGTTCTGCTTAATTCAGATACTCTGTCCATCACCACCCCCCCTTTTTTAATCACATTTAGAATGAGGCGCATCGTGGCGTAAGGAACTGCAGATGCGTGTCGCATCTGCCGTCGTGACGTTAGCGCAGTGCTGGAATTGTGTCGCACACGCGATGCAGCTCCAGGACTGTGCCAACTCGGCCTATCTTGCACATGGTGTGTCACACCTTACGCCTGCTTCAAGCAGGCGCAAGGTTTTGACACAGCGAGGTTGGAAAAGTGACTGAGTGAAATCTTGTAGACTTCACTCAGGCACTTTTCCGAGGCATTCCTGCCTGTCTAACCCAGGAGCCTTGTTTGGTAGTATCTTCGCAATTGCGATGGACAGCTCAGCCAAAGTACAGGTGGGTGGGTCCATGGAAACAGCTAAAATTCAAGCATTACTTATATTGCCGTTCATGGATTGATCTTCTGTTGTGCTTGAGTATAATTGTTTAAAATGAAGGCACCAGGCATCTTCAGAGATGTTGGGCTCTATGGCAGACTTACCCTCGACTCGTCCCGGGTGAATTAAGTTCCAAAAACCTCTAAAATCTTTTTGGTCTTGGGCATTTTTATTGCCTGCCATCTTTCCATTTCCCATTCTGCCTTTGCACATAAAATCACCTTTTTAAAAAAAAGACCTACTTTCCCTAATGATTGCACTATCGCCCCTTTTAACGGATATCATTAGCGCATTTTTAGCGTCCCTGCACTTCGTTTTGAACCAGGGACTTTTGCCCCCGGATCGATTGTTCTTCGTTAGTTTATTGGTGTGAAAAAAGGGTGCCAGAGTTGCAACCAAATCCTGGTGGAGGGTTGCTACCTCTGAGTTAGAAATCTCACATGCTCCAGGGCTAATAAGAAGGTTTACCTTCTCCAGCATAGGTATGACACGTGCATAGATTTCTCTTATTGTGTCTTGGGACTGGGATATTGCACCCCAACGGATGCGTCTACCTCCACCGACCACTATTAAATTATCTTGTTCCACAACTTGCCCCGATTCTGGCACTTGTATATCCAAAGACAGGACCAGAGGGTTGTGGTCACTTTCTGGCCGGGGGTAAACACGGAACTTTATTAATTTGTGCCAATTTCATTGTGTATTAAGATATAATCTATTATGGATTCATGGGCTAGTTTGTTATAAGTAAAATAACCCGGATTATGTCAGCGAACCTGCCATTACAGGCCCTCAGTGAGTGTGTAAGAGTTAAGGAGGTCAATTGGAGGACCAGAGGGGTCCATCCCCTTATGGGATAGGCATTAGCGGCAGGGATCGATAGAGTTGCATCCTATTCAGACAAGATTGATAAAGGCAACCCATTTAGGGGCCCAAAGTGGCAGTTGAAATTGCCACCTATGATGGAAAGTGCTTACCCTGAGAGTGTTTCCAATAAGGCTGCCAAATGGTCCAACGTTGGTGATGTATACCCATGTTTTACTGGCCGGGAGTATACATTAATTATGGCCAAATTAGGTAGGTCAGTCTTGGAGAGGAGGATACATTGGATATACGGTGTATGGGTGACAAGATGCTTTACTGTGTACCCCAAATGGGAGCCCACCCAAATACATTGACCCCCGGAAGGTCTACCTCTTAAACCTTTCACTGCTGGCTCACTGTATGATACAAATCGTACTCTATGTGGGGTTTTTAAAGCCCAAGTTTCCTGAAAAAGACATATTTCATGCTCAAAGTTACCCCAGTCCGACTGCTCTAGTTTGCCTCGTAGTCCTTCTATATTCCAAGACATAACCTTGGTACTATTAGGGGTTCCTTCCGTCACGCCCTCAGGATTGGACTCTATTTCTTGCCCAGGGGGGGTTAGCTGGGGAACATATAAATTCACATGAGGAAACAGTGGTTTCGTGGGATGTGCCCTACTCCCCCTCTGTTGCACTATTAGAATTAGATTTAGAATTAGAACCAGCCTCCAAGTGGCCAACTTCCTCAAGTACAGTAGGGAAGCTGGTCCTTGCCCATCCTTCACACCCATTTGCACTCCCTTGCTGAAGTGGTTGGCACAAAAACTGATCCCTCACACCCGAAATAAAATCAACAAAATGTTTAGGGCTAATCATGGTTGATACCTGAATTCTTACAGAAATATTAAATGCAGAGTCGAAACTGTCCAACCCTAGGGTATTGATCGGGTTCCACGATAGTGTCTCCCCTCCCAGATCCTATCCTGGTACCCCCGGTGCTCACCTCGGGATGTAGTAGTGTAGAAATAGTTAAGGCCCAGGGCCCATAAGGAGGATTTGGGGTTGTGATGTTGTCCCTTACAGATATGGGGGGCCGCCCACCTATCTCCAAAGTTAACTACTATACAGTTCCCTTGGATATCTTTCTTCCTCCAACCAACCCAGTTTACTCTGCGCGCAAACAAGATTTTTTTGAGTATATTTGGAGGAAGGGGCCTGTGGGTATTTAGCCAAAGGGTGGTTTTGTTTTTCAATTCAGTATAAGATTCTGACCTACCCTCAGCTAACTCCAGAACCCCGGCCAAAACAATCCCAAATGGTACTGACTCCGGTGGCAAATCAATGTGTGATAGGGTATTCACATAGTTATCAGAGCCATTCGAACCCCTCTGTGTCCCTATTGTGGAGTCCATTTCCGAGGGTTGGGGTTGATGGATCCCACCCCTCGATGAGGCACTATTTCCCGTGGGTGCTCTGCCGTTATCAGTAATTTCACTTAATGCAGCATTCCCACATACTGGGCCTTCCATTAGTTCTACAACATGTGGGTCTGGATTCGTATTAGTATTGTGCACAGCCCTGGATCCCTCAGTAGTTGCGTTATTGTCCAGGTTTTTCCCCAGTAGATTATTATGTATCCCATCAAAGTTTGCCATTGCCAAAGATTCTAATTTCACAAGTCTCTCCTCTATCGCTAGGAGTTTATCAAGGGTTGCATAGAGGTAGTAATGAGGCCACCAATCTATGACAAAAGTTCATCGTGTGATGGCAACAGAGGGCCAACAAGAGGAGCAACAGATGCTATATTCTCCTCTGGTGTAACTGAAATTGGGTGGTTGACATCAAATGTGCCTCCAAGTTCATTCAGCTTCTGGATTTTTGGGTTTTTACCCGTCTGTGGACCCTCTCCTCGCTTCCTGTTCGGAATTGCCCCCGTCTTCTTTACAGATTTGTCCTGTGGGGCTTCCAGTGTTCCCCCACTGCAGGACTAATAAGTACCTGGGCATCAATATTGGAGTCTTGGGTGTTCTTACGCATACTTCTATTTCGGTGGTCATGCCCCCCCCAGGGGAAGCTCGCGCCTCCTCCCCCAGGGAGAAAGGACTACCACCCAGTTGTGGGGCTCGACGGGCCACGGTCCTACCGTTAGCTCTCTCAGGAGTTTGTGCCATAATTAAATCACCCATCGAATAACATTTGGCAAATTCCAGTTCTTGAGACACTCGGCGCTCGGTCAGAGCGATTTCATGTGCCAAGACCGAAGTGGCCCTTGTGATGAACTGGTCCAAGGTTCCAGCTAGATGGTCCCCCCAGTCACCGCTTTCCTACTTTTTCCCTCACGGCCAGACATTGCAATCCAGCTGGTAGATGTACTTAAAGACGGGTGCAAGATGTTAAATCACAAACAAAGTTAACTTACTGATAGCTGACCTTGTATTGCAGACGTTCAGGGGGTGGGCCAGCCCATCTTCCACCGGTCACCAACGGGCACAAACGGGCCCGCCCTTGGCCCGGGCTTCGCCCGGAGCGGGCCGCCAGTTGTTTAATAGCGCAGGCACATGTGGGCACAGGTGGGCTGGATCACGGGGCTGCTGGTCCTAGTAGTCCCCACGCAGCGTCAACAACAAAGTCCCGGCTGCGAGCGGCGCCCGCGGAGCAGGGGCCGTGAGCCGTTAAATAGCGCAGGCACAAGAGGGCATAGGTGGGCTGGATCACGGGGCTGCTGGTCCTAGTAGTCCCCACGCGGCGTCAACAACAAAGTCCCGGCTGCGAGCGGCTCCCGCGGAGCGGGGGCCGCGAGCCGTTAAATAGTTCAGGCACAAGTGGGCACAGGTGGGCTGGATCACGGGGCTGCTGGTCCTAGTAGTCCCCACGCAGCGTCAACAGCAAAGTCCCGGCTTCTCAACACATTTGTAACGTCTTTAGCTCAGTGTTAAAATATGAACAGAAAATGTGAGTGGATATATTAATGCTAACTGCAGTTTGAAAAAGAATTGCAAAATTTGTCGACATAAATTTACTGAGCATATGCATTCAGTACAATTGAATTGGTTAGCTATATAAAAAAAGATCATTAATTACTTTAAAAAATCAATATATAATTCAAACCAAAACCAAAGCAGCAAATAATGGAAGCACCGATAACTGCAAAAGTAAACCTTTCCAAATCTTAAATTATGTAGTGTTATTGTGATATACTGCAAAAGGCACAAAAAAATCACTCGCAATTAATTTCACATTTCATCTTATTTTTTATATGTAAACAAGTAACACAACGAAAGGAAGTATATTTTGTGCTGGACAGCATACCAGTTGTGGACACTTTAGTACAAACATAAGAAGAGAAAGTTGTTGGTATGATTCAAATGACAGGTTCTTAGATGACACAGAATGATTACTACGGCATCAGGAAAATACTTACCTAATTCTAATTAAAAGTGAAAGATTCAGGAAAAGATCAAAGTGGAAAAAAGAAGTCAACTTCATTGCGATGCAGTGAAGTGATGCTTTGGATGTAATTTTTACTATTTGGTAGGAAATAGGAGGCGTAAACAGGTCAGAGGAAGCATGTGGTCTACTAGATTTGGTTTGAACAATTGCCTTCAAAATATCTGTAAACATCCTAGAATGTTGTCTTGGGATAGGAGCTAATCCCGAATAGGGATACAGCTAGATGGTTAAAGGCGTTAAAGCATCATGTCCCAACAATACTATCATCAAGTCAAAGGGATCTGATCAGGAGAAATCCTCACAGTAGACAAATCTTTCATTGATAATATATTACATTTTTAAAAGAAATACAACAAATAAATTACTTCTGCTTTTGGAAAAAATATAGCAGTGCATTTTGTTTTGCAAGTTTCTCTTTTTCCAAAAATTACTTTTTGTTAAATTCACCTAAAACACAGGGCCTCATTAGGATGTCAGTTGAACAGCCAGCAACAGTGCGTTGGTGGCAGTCCGGCAGACATCCAGCAGAGCGGTCTGACCGGCGCATTATGATATGGTTGGTCAGACTGCACCGGTCGAAGGGACCGGTCAACGCTTCTGACGAGCTCAAGCAGCCCTCCGGTCAGATCATATTCCCTGCAATAGGGAAGGTGCCTGCTCAGGTTCTGCCGCAGGGATTAGGATATCCCTTCCCGAAAGGCTTTCCATGGTTGTCTGGATGCTATGGAAAGGCTGTTCAAAGGGTACTTTGGGGGCCCTTATCAGGTGCCCAGCAGAGCCTCTGCTAAGAGATCTGGGTGGCACCTGAGGTGCTCCCTCAAACATACATGCCCCATGTGCCAGTCACCATATAGTGGTACCTGGCACACTGGGCATGGATGTTTCAAAACATCCTTTTTTCAATTGCTGCTTGTGCTGCAGCCCTTTTCGGGGCGCCAGACAGCCGCAATTGAAAAAGCTATGATTCTGACCGCCTACACAGTGGTCGCATCATAACTTGGTGGGTGGACTGTCGACTACTTGCTGGTCGGTCACAATCCCTCTGCGATGGAGGTCGGACATTCGTACGACCGCAATCGTAATCGGGCCCATAATTTGTCATGTTGAACTATGTGATGCAAGGATACAGGGCAAAAAACAATCTGCAGAAAAGTGAAATACTAAGTTGATAAAATATTATTTTAGACCATTTTACTTTTATTTTATATTCCCACAGGAAACAAAGTATTTAAAAGCCAATAGATGCAATTTAAACTTCAAAACAAGCCCCTCTTTATGTAATTACTTTATGTATAAAAATAGAGACACTCCCTAAATAAAATTCAAATTGAAAGTGAATTAACACTGACTAATATGTTAACAGTGGCCTTTCCATTAAAAACTTTAAAGAGAGGGGAGTAATTAGTTAGATAAAAAGCAGAACACAAAGCCCTGCATTCGAATTTGCAAAAACCTCGGGGATGTGGTGATTTCTGGGGCTGCGGAGGAGGGGTCCATGTGGATCCCCTGCTTTCTTTCAAAATTAAAGCCCCTGGGAATGATGGCCCAGGGGGCTGCAGGGGGTGTCTGTGCAGCCCCTGCATTATTTTAGGAAAAGCCCGGTGAATGTGGCGGTCCTCAGGGTAGGGGGGCCCTGAGAGGACCCCCTTACTAAAATTTAAGAAGCTCGTGGAGGAGGGGGTCCTCCGCGCAACAGGAGATGCAGAACATGCCTTCCCTTCATTAATTTGTAAAGAAGTCCTGGGGGGATACTAATAAACCCCAAGAAGGGGTGCCACATGCCCCCCTCCTATATTTGCATAATGCCCCCTGGACCTGCCCTACCTGAAGGGCCAATAATGAATGAAGCGCAGGAGCCTGCGTTTCATTTTTACAAAGGTCGGCTAGATTCACGGAGTCCCAGTGAGACCCCCCACAAAGAGGCAGTCATAAGCCACCTACTTGGAATCCAGATGATTCCAATGGGGTGGCGATGCTAGTTCCCAAATGTTCCCAAGACTTGCACTCGGTTTACAGGAGGAGACGCTACTCTGGTGGTTAATCCCAGGAGGAAGGGGGTTGGGATTCAGAGAACGGGTAGAGTCAAAGATGCTGTGGTCCTTCTACTCAACAGCAACACTGCAGCAGGAATCCCCACCAGTCGGATGAATGGTACAGGCAGATATGGTACCTATAAACAAACAAATAATAAGGCTTTAGACTAGTATTAACTTCATCTCTTAAGGTATCACCTTTCAAAAGCTCTTAAAACCTCAACCAACCTTTAGTTTTGTTGTTGTGTTTTAATTTAGATTGTCTGTAGAGGCACCTTTATCAAACTTTTTGTAACTGTGGTGAGTATGATTTCAGCATCAAACCCACAAACAAATTTGGACGGTTCTAGCTTCACCCAAGTCCTCTTTGGCAGAGCTCTGCCAACAGTATGTACAAGTAGAGCAAAAACGCTGGTTACCTTTGTTTGCAGCACGTTGTTGGGACTGATCAAGTCTATTAATGCGCCTCTCCTTTTCCTCTTGTTATTTTTTCCATCCGGGTGCTAAACTAATGCAGGGTTCTTTGCGGTGAGGTCGAATAGGGAGGATCACGGGAGCTGGCTAGACAGAGTCCTGGAAGCCAGGAAACAGGTAAGTGGCAGGGAAAGAGGCTAATTGCAGGCAAAGAGTGTAGATGGTCTTTAAATAAGACTGCTTTAGAACGTTCATAAAGGTCGTGTTCTAATAGCTTTTTTTTTTTTAAATGTATCCTCATTTAAATATAATATGCACAATAATTCAAGATTTGGTATCTCAGACCCTTCCAAGTGTGTGAAGGATACATTTTGTAAATTACCTGTTTGGTTACACCCCCGCGGGGAAGAAAAGGACACATTGTATCTCCAAAACCGCACCTTTGTCTACTTGTCAAGGTTTCCACCTTAGTCTTGAAATTTTGGCGGCCTATGTAACTCCCTACCTCGGAGGATGGCCAAACAGACCCGTCCCCTAGACAGTTGTCTGTTGCATATTATTTAATCATAGGACTTGGAAATCAAAAGGAAAGAAAAAAAAAGAAAGAAAAAAGAAAAGAAAAAGAAGAAAACAAGGCAGATCTAGATACAGCAAAATTCAATTTCCCTTATTCAAGCAAACATGTCTATATGTGTATCATTGTTATCTCCGGCCAGGCCTCCCAAATTTCCCAAAATGTAGTCTTTTTTGAGCGGGTACTAGCTTGATCCAACATAGCTATCCTCTGAATGGATCGAATCCATTCCCCTTCCGTAGGAGGGCATGATAATATCAATTTAATACAAAGCTCCCTGCGTGCTAATAGAATCAAAACAAATAGTAATGCCATATGATTTTTGTAAGTGCTCTACCCTCTACTTCCCTCGGGGGCACTCCAAAGATTACTGTTAAAATTGTTATATTCATTTCCAGCTCCATTATATCAGCAATGATCTTACCCACTTTACTCCAGTATAACGCAATAACCAAGCAGCTCCAGAACATGTGGATCTCATTAGCTTTTTCTTCTCCACATTTAAGACATTTCTTAATCACTTGGGTGCCCATTTTCGATAGCCTTTGAGGGGTCCAATAGGCCTTGTGGACTGTAAAAAGGTGATTTTTTTTAAAGAAGCAGCATTTACATGTGACCATAGGAGAGACATAGATACTTGCCCGCTTTTTTCCAGGTCTTCATCTGGCAGGTCCTTCTTCCATATTTCCGTAAATGAGGCCTGCTCCTCTTCTCCACTCTGGATGAGTAACCAATACCATTCTGCTACCTCTTTTCTTTTTTGTTACCGTATGAGCAGATCTTAAATGCCAAGTTTGAGTTCCCTTTTAGTTCCTTTTCTATTGCTCTTGTCCAGCTCAACAGCTGATAGTATTTACATTTTGAGACTTAATTTCCAGTGGTTGCTGTTAGGTGTGGCCATGAAATCAATTCTGCATCGATTATGAGTTGACCCCAAGTATTAATCCCGTACTTTTTCAGTGGCAACGCCAAGGCATCCGTCATACATGGTGGCAACCCAGGCTAATCCCAAATTGGGCTAATATAATTGTAGTATGGGATTTTTAAGATTCGGGTCACTTGAAACCAAAGCTTTGCCGCTGACATCAGAATCTTTAACCTTATCCTTTTAAAAAATTTGGGGTGGCCAAATTTTAAAAGATAACATCCGGCTTGTTGAGTACTGTCTCTAGATAGTGCTTTAAATAGAGGTGAGAATCTAGAGTCCTCCCACATCAGTTGACGAAAATTCTTTAGTTGAAATGCACATATGTATAAAAACAGGTCCGGGCTTGCGATCCCTCCATATTCCTTTTTCTTTCTAAATTTCCTGTGTGCAATCTGCGGACGTTTATTCCCCCAGATAAAGCTAGAAGAAAAAAAAACGAACTTTCTTAAACCATATTTTCGGGAACTCCAGTGGGATATTATTAAACAGAAATGTATATTTTGGTAAGATGGACATTTTTACTAGGTTGGATTTGCCTAAAAAAGAGAGACACAGAGCCCCCAAAGAGTGTAATTGGGATCTTACTTCTTTTGTTACTCTGTCAAAATTAACTTGTGCGATTGTATCTATATTTTGGACTATCTGAATTCCAAGATATCTTATCTCTTTTTTTTCATAGGCACTGTAGAAGTTTGTGTTCCATTTTAATAACTCTGGGGCATATTACCAAGCAATAGCAATAATTATCGCTATTGCTTGGTTAGAGACAAAAATGTATCGCCGACCTGCGGTGATTTTTATCGCAGATGAACCTTGGTATTACCAAGGTTTATCGCAAATGACGCATAAATCGGCCGCAATGCATGAATATCTCTGAAAAGTCAGCGATATTCAGGCATTACCGAGCTAATGCTCTTAGCCATGTTATCCACCTCCCATTGGATAACATGGCTAAGAACCTCTCAGGGCAGGTGTTAGCTTTTGGAGATATTCGCGCTTACCGCGAATATCTCCAAAAGTTGGTAATAGGAGATAGCGCATCTTGGCACGCCCACTTTGCATGTCATTAGTGATAAATTTCTCTGACATGCAAAGTGGGGCCCAAGATGGTCGCTATCTCCTACTAGCTGTCGCTAACTGGTGTTAGCGACAGCTAGGTAATAGGGAGATAATTTAATCTCCGCTTTCTTGGCTTTTAAAGCCAAAAAAGCGGAGATAAACCCCCTTGATAATATGCCCCTCTGTTTTTTGTTGATTGAGGAGATAGCCTGAGACCTTTCCAAAGCTTTCTATTTCTAGCCAGATTTCTGGATACGACTTTTCCAGATCTCCTGTAAAGACAATTAAGTTGTCTGCATACAGCCCGATTTTTTTCTCCCATCCATTACAGGTAAAAGGAATGATTTTCTGAGAGTTTCTTAATATACAGGCCAAAGGCTCAATATACATGTTAAAAAGTAGCTATGAGAGGGGGCAACCTTGTCTGGTTCCTCTCCCAATCTGTATTGCTCTGGTTAGCTTTTCATTAACCAAGATTCTGGCTGAGGGGTTCTTATATATGGCCTTAATAGCTGCCAAGCATTTTCCCCCCAAATCGAAGGATTGTATTACTTTAAATAGGAATGCCCAGTTAACTCGGTCAAATGCCTTGGCGGCATCAAATGTCATTACCGCCAAGGGAGACTTATATCTTTGGGCCATGTCTATAGCTCCTATCAGATCATAGGTTAATTCACTAAGCTATCTCCGCTTCATAAAACCCTTTTGGTCGGGATGAATAAGCGGTCCTATTACTTTATCTAAACGTTTAGTAATGATCTGTGTATACATTTTGTGATCGCAGTTCAGGAGTGAGATTGGACGGTAGGATTCGCATATACGTGGATTTTTATTGGGTTTTAAGAGGATTATTATTGTGGCCTCTTCCCAAGATATGGGGGGGGGTTTCTCCTTCTATAAAAGAGGAATTAAAGAGTTGGAGGAGGATAGGTGACAGTTCCTCTTTTAATGCATCTTTAATCTCGTTTGGAATGGAGTCAGGTCCTGCTGCTTTACCCTTTTTTAGAGAGTTAATTGCTTGGGTAACTTCCTCCAGCCGTATAGGGCAGTTTATTAACACTTTATTTTCCTGTTGAAGAGTAGGGAGGGACACTTCTGCTAAGAAATTGTCCACCAAGGTGTCTTCCAGAGTCATATCCTCTGTATATAGTTTCTTATAAAACTGGACAAACGCCTCCTCAATTTCAGTGTCTTCTGAAACAATAATATTAGTGTCCGGGCTCAGTATATCTTTTATCCAGTTCCTTGTCTGGTCAGTTTTTGTTTTCCAGGCGAGGAGTTTACTACAACCCTCCCCATATTCGTGGTTTGCAAGTTTACTTGCATCCCATTTTTTTTTTATAATGATCTCTAAAAAATCGGCCAGTTTATGTTTGGCGGAGGTTGATTTACTTAAAAGTTTAACATTCTCCTGGTCTCCCTCTAGACACTTATATAGTCTATGTATTTCATCTTCAAGTTTTTTTGTTTCTTCTTTTACCTTCTTTACTTGTGTACAAGAAATGGCTAGTATTATGCCCCTTAAAAAAGCCTTGTATGTGTCCCAGACTATTTGAATTGAGGCAGAGTTTAGATTAATATTAAAAAACTCTTTAGTTTCTATCTTTAACTTTTCAATAATATCATCTTCCAATAATAACGCACGGTTAATGGTACATCTTCTTAGTACTTGTGATTTTTTTATCGTTATTTTTAAAATGACTGCCGAGTGGTCTGCCAGATGTTCAGGGGCATGACTAACTTGTTTGGTGTTTTTACCTACTGTTGCACTAACTAAAAAGAAATCAACCCTTGACTTATGTCACCATTTTTTGTTATGGAAAGTAAACTTCCCACCTATAGTTTTAGACTTATTAGCCATATCCTTCCAGATATCTATTAGCCCTATATCGGATATTAATTGTTTTAATGCTTTCCTCATTTTTTGTGTACTTGATGTAGCTCTATGTGATGTGGAGTCACTGCTGGGGTTTAAGACCATATTAAAGTCACCTCCTAAAATAGTATAGTCATTAACATCTGTCAAATGGGATAACAGAGTATAGAGGGGTCCAGGGTCGTCCAAATTAGGGCAGTAATAGCTTGCTAGGGTAATCCCTGATCCGTTGATTTTAAATTTAGCAACAGCCCATCTCCCTGATGGATCAACTATACTATCACTCAATATGGCACATGCCGTTTTTTTATTATTAATATAGCGACTCCCTTTGTTGTACACGCTTGATTAGTGCAAATGCAGTATTCAATCCATTTCTGTTTTTTTTTTAAATCAGTGCCCATTCCTCTCTAAGTAGGTGAGACTCCTGTATCAAGAAGACCTTACATTCTGATAGTCTCAGAAATTCCAAGATTCTTTCCCTTCTCCGAGGAACCCTCAAACCATTCACGTTCCATGTCATGATTTCCAAGTCATTTATTCTAATATTATTAGACATTGTAATTCAAAAATAATCCAAATAATTAAAAAAAGGCCAAAGATGTTGAAATCAGCAAATTGAAATGAGGATATATATATATATTTTTTTTCCACATGCTTCCCCATCCTGTGCGTATATTCAAACCATTTTTTTTTACTTTATTTTTAGTGGGTTGGGTCACCCCCCTCTCCCTTGGGGAAACCTCCCTTATTCCCTATTAGAGGTGTTCCTCCCAAAACATTTTAAGGCTCTGTCTCTTGCTTGACTTCCGAAACGCTTATCTAGAAGTGGAACACTTTATCTGGTTTATAAAAGCATTCGCCTCAACTGGATCTTTAAAAAAATGCATTTTATTGTTCCACATAACTTTAAGTGAAGCGGGGAAGCGTAAGTTTACAGTTGCACCAAGACTTTTTAGTTCCTGCATTGATTTTCCTAACTCCCATTGCCTTTCTTGTGTAATGTGGGAGATATCTGATCTCGTACGAAATGTCCAATCAGCCTTTTTATACGTCCACGCTTTTAGACCCCTTGACAAGATTTTTTCTTTTAGTGTGAATGATTTAAAATTCACCAGGATCTTCCTGGGATTTTTCTTTCCCGTTTTTTTAAGATAGGGATCGCGATGAACTCTTTGAATGTCATCTTCGAGAGTTTTCTTGTCGATATCTGCATTGAATTCTGCCAAGAGATTGATAACAAATACTCTTATATCCTCACCTTCTGAATTTTCAGGAACATTTAACAATCTAATGTTATTCCTTCTTGCTGCATTTTCCAGGGTCTCCAGTTTTTCTTTTAAGATTTTATCCTCCCCACTTAATGCCTGAATATCTTGTGAGTTTTTCCCAACCTTTTTTGTTAGGTCCTCGACCGTTGCCTCCATGGCGCCGACTCTGTCTGCGATAGCGTTCATCTTAGCTTCAAGAGTTTCACAAGCTGATTGGATCTTTAGTTGGTTACTCTCAGAGACCGCAAACTTATCTCTAATGTCCATTAGCAGTGTATTTATAATCCTTCAGTGTGAGATGACCTCTATTTCTCGCTTGATGCACCTGGAGAGCCTAGGAAGCCTGCAGAACTTGGTTTATCTAGTATAGCACTTGGTCCTTTTCCTGACGCTGTCACATTTTCGATGGGAGCAGCTAAAAGCTGATTTTCTGAGACCCCATTAGTCTCGCCAGTCTCGCCATTCTCCTGTCCAAGTAATTCATATCTGTTTTGTAGAAGTAGAGGTAGAGGTAGAGTCTCCATCTCCCTTAGCGTCTTATTTTTTGGAGATCGGGGTAGGATTTGTTTTAAAATAGGTGCGCTGCTTCCCACCTCCTCTGTTGGGTGTAAGCCGGTATACAACGGTAACCACGCATTTTTTACAACGCGGTACCGTTACCACGCTACTTTTACCACGCAAGTCGATACAACGACTTGCGCTGGGGGGCGCTCCAGGATAGTAAATAGATTAATTTACTATCCAACTCCTTTCCCTAGAGTCCACGGGGACTGGAGTTGGAATAGTAAATTCAAAAATTTACTATCCAGCGCCCCTCCACGCAAGTCGTTGTAACGACTTGCGTGGTAAAAGTAGCATTGTAACGGTACGCGTTGTAAAAGTACGCGTGGTACCGTCATATATCCGTGTAAGCCAGTAGGAGTAATAACCTTTTTTTCTGCGGGTTCTGCACCTTGGACCTTAAAAAAGGATCTTAACAATGGTGTCACTTTTGTGCTACTTAGTTTATTTTTAGGTTTTTTTCAATCTTTTTTTTAACTGGAGTTCTGGTATTAGTACTGGTGTTAGTGTTAAGAGTTTTTAGTTTTAGGGTCGGTACAAGTACTTTTATTTTATTTTATTTTGAGATTGTCCCCTTAGTAGCTATTTGTATAGGCGAAGGTTCTTGACTCGCCACCTTAGTTAAAGAGCTATTCACCCCCCAGATGTCCCTACTCCTCAGGGTATATCTACTGATTTTATTTATCCCCGATTGTTGGCCCCCCTCCTTATCTTCAAGTGCCTCTATTTCCCTTCCTAGGTGCAATTTAGGCCCCCAATCTTTCCCCCTTTTCCTAACTGGGATCATTGATGTAATCCATGCATTGGACTCAATCCAACAACCATCTTGTTCGATTTCTTCTTTAAGTCCTTCTTTAAATCTTGATCTACTTTGAATTTTTGTTGGTGTTGATGTTAATGTTGATGTATCCTGGGATGGGTCGACCTGGTTTGCCTTGAGGTATAAAAATAAGTCTGATGGGGCAGAATTCCTTCATAGGTTGACTCTGGCTGAGGCGTTTCTCCTTTGTGCCAGACCTGCAGCAGCCTCTGACCAGCGAATTCTGCTGGGGGTCAAGCTCCCTCTTGCCGCCACCTCTGCACTTTTAAGGGCACCGAACACCGGTTACCCCTAGCTCACTTCCTCTGAGAGAGACTCTCTATATAAGGCTTGTCCATTTGTCCCCCTTATGAGGGGCTGGCTCGGGATATGTATCTGCTCACAACTGCTAGGTTTCTTTCTCAAGTCGCATCAGTACTTCCCCATTATCCCACTATCCTTGGACTAAGTCCAGGTCTTGTGCTTACCCAGGCTACTTCCTCCACCCCCCCGAAAGAAAAAGGAAAGATCGAGTGCGAAACCCCAGCTCACCGCATGCTCCAACTTCAGAGGAGCTCACAACAGCTCGGCTCGACTTGGCTTCCCTCCACAGCAATCTCGGTCAGCATTAAACATTAAGCCCCCGAGTACTGCATCCCAGCATGGGTGGCAGCGAAACAGTGAAACAGCGAAACGGCAATTGCCGGCGGCAGCGGGTAGGGCAATGATCATGGGGCGGGGGAGGGGGATACCAGCGGAGTGCCGATGGATCAGGGAATTCAGCGCCGACTCCGGAGGTCCAGAACCAAGGACCAGAACCAGGAACAAGCGTAGTGGCGCCCTGGCCCGAGGCAGTGGGAGGCGGTCCAACGCCGGCAACACGCATGAGCGCAAGAGAGACCCGACCCCCGCAGCGCGATGTGAAGTTCAGTCAGGGCAATGAATCAATTCCAAGAAGCGGTAGCTTTGCTCGGGCCGCAGAAGAGGAAACGCACACCAAACTGGATCCCCTACTCAGTCATAACATCTTCAATCCATAATCCGGTAAGATCCTATGTTTTTAGAGTTCACGTTGTCATCGCTACATGCAGAGAACTGTGAGCCTGCGACTGGCACTAGCTAGCAGCCGCCATTTTCCCCGCTAGCAGCCGCCATTTTCCCCTTTGGGGCGGATCAAGGGAGCTGGCTAGACAGAGTCCTGGAAGCCAGGAAACAGGTAAGTGGCAGGGAAAGAGACTAATTGCAGGGAAGGAGTATAGATAATCTTTAAATAAGACTGCTTTAGAACGTTCATAAAGGTCGTGTTCTAATTGCTTATAGCAAGGAGCAGGTGCAGATAATTAACTTGATGAAGCTGCCTTCTAGAAGGTACTTTTGAATGTTCACAAAGGTTGTGTTCTAATTGCTTATAGCAAGATACAGGTGCAGATGATTAATTTGATGAAGTTGTCTTCTAAAAGGTGTTTTAGAATGTTCATAAAGGTCACTTTCTAATTGCTTATAGCAAGGAACAGGTGCAGGCGATTAGTTTGATGAGGGCTGTCTTCTCTAAGGTTCACATGGGGGTCATCGATGCCGGTTGCTTGAAGCTTATTCTAGTGGATTTTCTGGATGTTTCCTTGGTGCCTGAAACCTTACCTTGCCTATGCATGGTAAAACATTTGTAAATACTATTAAGCCTTTTCAACAAACCGGGGAACACCCGCTGCAGCTGCTTATTACCAACAGCATGTAATATGGTCAAAAGTCAGGGTACAAAATGTTTGTACAGTCAAAAGTGTTGGGAGGAATTATAAGTCATGTCTGTATATTGTGATAGTGAAGAGAGGTGAGCTGCGGCAGGAATCCTGACCGAGGCCTAGGGGGTCAGGGTGTTTCTACCCTGCCCCCTTTTAGTTTTTTTAAACATTTTTTGTGGGACTTGGCTTCAAGCCTAGTCCCAAGATGGTTACCAGCACTTCTTGGTTGAAGTGTTGGCAGCCATTCAAATTTCAGTAGGATTTCAGTAGGATATGGGCTCCCAGATATCTATATATTTTTAACTTAAACATCTCTGAAACTACTGAACGGATTTACCCCACTACTGAAAGCTCACTTTCTGGACCAACTTCTAGCTTTCTGCCATATTTGGTGTAATTGTGTTCAGCGGTTCGGGCTGTAGTTGTTTTAAAAAAATGAAAATTTCCCATAGCATGGGGCAGTCCGCAGTGCAGCATCGTTGGATCACTACTGCTAATATGACGATTCAATGGACCACCGTAGACGTAATAAGACCCTTTTACTGAAGTGGAAATCGTAAATCTACTCCCCCTCAAAGTCCAACACTGTTATGTTATGTTATTTTAATTGATTTTATAAAGCGCGTTGCTGCCCCTGTGACGGGGCTTCCCAGCGCTAAAACTAGCAATAACATTACAGGGTGGAAAAAGGAGAAAGCATCTATTAGACCGGGAAGTGCCAGGTTGTTATGTCCCTTCTGAAGGCCACATGATATGTGGAATGTAAAAATAGAGAACTAACTGACCCCCACACTGATGTCTCTGTATCTGTTTGACCAAATGTAAAAATACATGAATTTTCGCACCTAATACCATTTCTTCAATTCAACTTCTTATAGACTTGTGTTGGTTTTTTATGGCAGATTGTCTGATATGACTATTAGCGAGGACCGGCTGACCTATAGGGCAATCAGGCACTGGCCGAAGACAGGTCAGTGTTTGGGTCATAGTTTTGGGGTGTTTATGGGCCTGTTATATGGTGAACCAGTTTTTACTATTGGTTTCCCTGATATTAAAACAAACATTGCCTGCATCAAGCTCAAATCCATGCAGTCACCATACTTTGCAAACAGCGACTTTTAGGTGTACTGAATTGAACAATGTCAGGGGTCATTAAAACAGCTGTCTGTAGAACACATTTGAAAGTGTTTTCTTCTTACATTTACTGTTTTAAGTATGTACTGATAAGGGGCAAAAAATAGCGGTTTGTCATTTGAGCGTCCATCGTTGTGCTACTGTGTCTGACCTGAACAACTCTAATAAGATGTTTATAAAAAATGTCACGGCAAACGGACAGTAGTGGCAGAAATGCGTTTTTATTAAGCATACTTCAAAGGGTATTTTAAGTGTAAATATTTGCTATGAGTGTACGCTGTATGTTAGACTTGATGTTTCTTGTTTGTATTTTTGAATGGAATGATATGGGAAGATTTCCTTTTGAAACAGCCTACAATAAAAAGTCGAAACAAAACTAGGATTTTTCGAAACGTCACTTCTTAAAAAACCCAAGTATGTTGCAGCAGCACACATACAAGAAAGGCGATATTAAATCGCTGGTGGAAAAACAATATTAATTTTGCTGAGCAAACGTGTAACTCCTATGTGTAATAAGTAAAACAGCCACTAGATGGCAGCATTCCTTTAGTGATCTAATTTTACGTTCCCGGTGACAGGCAGGGCAGATAGTACTGAAGTCACTTGAAATTACATTTATATTGCAGTCTGCCATTCCGTGTAACTTATTTTTAACGTTTTCGCAAAATAAAGCACCACATACATCAAACTGCAATAATAATTATCTGAAGACCCAACACTGATAACCATGCCACGAAACTTGCGAAGGAGGAGATGTGGCCTTAACTTTGAGCTGGGCGTCGGCTCAGCTTTCTGTGGTTCTGGGCAAATCACTTTGGGGCAGATTTACAATTCCTGGCGCATCCCTGCACATCAGCAGGGATGCGCCAGGAAACTTGCGACACACATCACAATCCTTGCGCCACCACGGATGCGCCGCATTTAGAATGCGGCGCATCGTGGTGTAAGGAAATTCAGATGCATGTCGCATCTGCCATCGTAACGTTAGCGCAGTGCTGGAGTTATGTCGCAGACGCGACGCAACTCCAGGACTGTGCCAACCGGGCCTATCTTGCACATGGTGCGTCACACCTTACGCCTGCTTCAAGCAGGCGCAAGGTTTTGACGCAACGGGATCGGAAAAGTGACTGAGTGAAATCTTGTAGATTTCACTCAGGCACTTTTCCGAGGCATTCCTGCCTGTCTAACCCAGGAGCCTTGTTTGGTAGTATCTTCGCAATTGCTGCTTGTCATTTGAGCGTCCATCGTTGTGCTACTGTGTCTGACCTGAACAACTCTAATAAGATGTTTATAAAAAATGTCACGGCAAACGGACAGTAGTGGCAGTAATGCGTTTTTATTAAGCATACTTCAAAGGATATTTTAAGTGTAAATATTAGCTATGAGTGTACGCTGTATGTTAGACTTGATGTTTCTTGTTTGTATTTTTGAATGGAATGATATGGGAAGATTTCTTTTTTAAACAGCCTATAATAAAAAGTCAAATCAAAACTAGGATTTTTCGAAACGTCACTTCTTAAAAAACCCAAGTATGTTGCAGCATACATACAGAAAAGGTGATATTAAATCGCTTGTGGAAAAACAATATTAATTTGCTAAGCAAACCTGTAACTCCTATGTGTTATAATAAGTAAAATAGCCACTAGATGGCAGCATTCCTTTAGTGATCTAATTTTACGCTACCGGTGACAGGCAGGGCAGATTGTACTGAAGTCACTTGAAATTCATCTGCATTGCAGTCTTTCATTCCGTGTAACTTATTTTTAACGTTTTCGCAAAATAAAGCACCACATACTGCAATAATAATTATCTGAAGGCCCAACACTGATAACCATGCCAAGAAACTTGCGAAGGAGGAGATGTGGCCTTATGGCCGTAGCTGCTGACTTTGAGCTGGGCGTCGGCTCAGCTTTCTGTGGTTCTGAGCAAATCACTTTGGGGCAGATTTATATTTCCTGGCGCATCCCTGTAAATTAGCAGGGATGCGTCAGGAAACTTGCGACATACATCACAATCCTTGCGCCACCACGGATGTGCCACATTTAGAATGATTCAGAAAATGGGGTGGTGATGGACAGAGTCAAAAGATCAGGGCTTAATCCATCACCCGGCTTGCTTGAATCCTGATGATGCAGTGAGCAAGGGACTCATGTCTGAGCATACCCTGCCACTCCTATAGTGGCCAAAACGATTCAGAAAAGGGGGTGGTGATGGACAGAGTATCTGAATTAAGCAGAACACTCCTACCCAGTCAAAAGATCAGGGCTCACTGCACCATCAGGATTCAAGCAAGCCGGGCCGAAGACGGCTGTAATGCCAGAAACCGGTCCCCGGAAGCTTGTTTCCTTTCCAGTAAAGAATTGGCTTGGTAGTTTGGTCTGCCCTGTTCCCATGATGCACTGGGCCAGGGTCAGATTAATTTGCATGTAGCCAGGTTCTGAACTGGGATGGTGCAGTGAGCTAAAAAACGGTGATGGATCAAGCCCTGATCATTTGACTGGGTAGGAGTGTTCTGCTTAATTCAGATACTCTGTCCATCACCACCCCCCTTTTTGAATCGTTTTGGCCACCACAAGTGTGGAAGGGTATGCTCAGATGTGAGTCCCTTGCTCACTGCACCATCAGGATTCAAGCAAGCCGGGCCGAAGACAGCTGTAATGCCAGAAACCGGTCCCCGGAAGCTTGTTTCCTTTCCAGTAAAGAATTGGCTTGGTAGTTTGGTCTGCCCTCTTCCCATGATGCACTGGGCCAGGGTCAGACTAATTTGCATGTAGCCAGGTTCTGAACTGGGATGGTGCAGTGAGCTAAAAAACGGTGATGGATCAAGCCCTGATCATTTGACTGGGTAGGAGTGTTCTGCTTAATTCAGATACTCTGTCCATCACCACCCCCCTTTTTGAATCGTTTTGGCCACCACAAGTGTGGAAGGGTATGCTCAGATGTGAGTCCCTTGCTCACTGCACCATCAGGATTCAAGCAAGCTGGGCCGAAGACAGCTGTAATGCCAGAAACCGGTCCCCGGAAGCTTGTTTCCTTTCCAGTAAAGAATTGGCTTGGTAGTTTGGTCTGCCCTGTTCCCATGATGCACTGGGCCAGGGTCAGAATAATTTGCATGTAGCCAGGTTCTGAACTGGGATGGTGCAGTGAGCTAAAAAACGGTGATGGATCAAGCCCGGATCATTTAACTGGGTAGGAGTGTTCTGCTTAATTCAGATACTCTGTCCATCACCACCCCCCTTTTTGAATCGTTTTGGCCACCACAAGTGTGGAAGGGTATGCTCAGATGTGAGTCCCTTGCTCACTGCACCATCAGGATTCAAGCAAGCCGGGCCAAAGACGGCTGTAATGCCAGAAACCGGTCCCCGGAAGCTTGTTTCCTTTCCAGTAAAGAATTGGCTTGGTAGTTTGGTCTGCCCTGTTCCCATGATGCACTGGGCCAGGTTCAGACTAATTTGCATGTAGCCAGGTTCTGAACTGGGATAGTGCAGTGAGCTAAAAAAAACGGTGATGGATCAAGCCCTGATCATTTGACTGGGTAGGAATGTTCTGCTTAATTCAGATACTCTGTCCATCACCACCCCCCTTTTTTAATCACATTTAGAATGAGGCGCATCGTGGCGTAAGGAACTGCAGATGCGTGTCGCATCTGCCGTCGTGACGTTAGCTCAGTGCTGGAATTGTGTCGCACACGCGATGCAGCTCCAGGACTGTGCCAACTCGGCCTATCTTGCACATGGTGCGTCACACCTTACGCCTGCTTCAAGCAGGCGCAAGGTTTTGACACAGCGAGGTTGGAAAAGTGACTGAGTGAAATCTTGTAGACTTCACTCAGGCACTTTTCCGAGGCATTCCTGCCTGTCTAACCCAGGAGCCTTGTTTGGTAGTATCTTCGCAATTGCGATGGACAGCTCAGCCAAAGTACAGGTGGGTGGGTCCATGGAAACAGCTAAAATTCAAGCATTACTTATATTGCCGTTCATGGATTGATCTTCTGTTGTGCTTGAGTATAATTGTTTAAAATGAAGGCACCAGGCATCTTCAGAGATGTTGGGCTCTATGGCAGACTTACCCTCGACTCGTCCCGGGTGAATTAAGTTCCAAAAACCTCTAAAATCTTTTTGGTCTTGGGCATTTTTATTGCCTGCCATCTTTCCATTTCCCATTCTGCCTTTGCACATAAAATCACCTTTTTAAAAAAAGACCTACTTTCCCTAATGATTGCACTATCGCCCCTTTTAACGGATATCATTAGCGCATTTTTAGCGTCCCTGCACTTCGTGTTAATATTAATTTGCTAAGCAAACCTGTAACTCCTATGTGTTATAATAAGTAAAATTTCCTTTTGAAACAGCCTACAATAAAAAGTCGAAACAAAACTAGGATTTTTCGAAACGTCACTTCTTAAAAAACCCAAGTATGTTGCAGCACACATACAAGAAAGGCGATATTAAATCGCTGGTGGAAAAACAATATTAATTTTGCTGAGCAAACGTGTAACTCCTATGTGTAATAAGTAAAACAGCCACTAGATGGCAGCATTCCTTTCGTGATCTAATTTTACGTTCCCGGTGACAGGCAGGGCAGATAGTACTGAAGTCACTTGAAATTACATTTATATTGCAGTCTGCCATTCCGTGTAACTTATTTTTAACGTTTTCGCAAAATAAAGCACCACATACATCAAACTGCAATAATAATTATCTGAAGACCCAACACTGATAACCATGCCACGAAACTTGCGAAGGAGGAGATGTGGCCTTGACTTTGAGCTGGGCGTCGGCTCAGCTTTCTGTGGTTCTGGGCAAATCACTTTGGGGCAGATTTACAATTCCTGGCGCATCCCTGCACATCAGCAGGGATGCGCCAGGAAACTTGCGACACACATCACAATCCTTGCGCCACCACGGATGCGCCGCATTTAGAATGCGGCGCATCGTGGTGTAAGGAAATTCAGATGCATGTCGCATCTGCCATCGTAACGTTAGCGCAGTGCTGGAGTTATGTCGCAGACGCGACGCAACTCCAGGACTGGGCCTATCTTGCACATGGTGCGTCACACCTTACGCCTGCTTCAAGCAGGCGCAAGGTTTTGACGCAGCGGGATCGGAAAAGTGACTGAGTGAAATCTTGTAGATTTCACTCAGGCACTTTTCCGAGGCATTCCTGCCTGTCTAACCCAGGAGCCTTGTTTAGTAGTATCTTCGCAATTGCTGCTTGTCATTTGAGCGTCCATCGTTGTGCTACTGTGTCTGACCTGAACAACTCTAATAAGATGTTTATAAAAAATGTCACGGCAAACGGACAGTAGTGGCAGTAATGCGTTTTTATTAAGCATACTTCAAAGGATATTTTAAGTGTAAATATTAGCTATGAGTGTACGCTGTATGGCATTTTTCCGAGGCATTCCTGCACCGGAACGACCCCCCTGCACCGGAACACCCACATTAAACCTGACACAGGTTTCATGTGGCGCAGGGCTTTACAACGTGATGCACCTCCCTAGATGCGTCACGTTGTAAATCCCCCGCAGCATGGTGCTAGCTATACGCCGCCGCTGTGTCACATAAGTGACGCAACGGTGGCACAAAAGTGGCGCTCCGGACTTGTAAATCTGCCCCTCTAGCTCCTCGTGCCTGCCAAAAAATTAATGTGTCCTCGTGTAATGTAACTAGTGCTCATGTAAAGCGCTCCAATACCTTAGGGTCCAGTTCGCACTATATAAATCTGCACACAAAATAAGAAAAATCGAAGGACGATACCCCTTTTCAAGTGCAACTGGACCCTCGCTGCTGAGGCTCTACTGATCGGCTTTCAACCGATTTGACAAGCATTGGCAAAATAAATTGCCATCGCTTTACAAGTGCTCTTGGTTCGTCGATTTGGCTTTGATAACGTTGGATGCTTTAGAAATTGTGCCGGCATTGGCAATACTGCTATGTGCACCTCTGTGCATGTTAAAATTCAATTCAAAGTATATCATTGTCCAGATGTAATTGCATCACTTGACGTATGTACGTAGTAACTTTTGCAGGCTGCGCTGCCTTCCAGTACCCAAACTTGTTTAGGTCTTTTGAAAACAAACTTTGGAAAAGTTGGGAAAAAGGTTGTGTGAGAGTTGTGCTCCTGTCAATCTGTGGATTCAGTGAACGTGGGGAGTGACCAAAGTGCTCAGACACTCAGTGACCACAGGAGATTTTGAGGCTGACTGTCAGTATGCAGGCAGGGGATGCTCTTCCTTTTCAGCGGAGGAGCGTCACCCCACAAACCCCAGAGCTGAAAATTAAAACAGTAATATGGTTTATTTATTACCATTTTATTTTTCAGCAACCTGTCCCAAACTAAAGGAGTAATTCTGATGGTAGTCGGACTGCACCCGACGGCTCATCGGATGCGGTCCGGCCGCCATCTGCTGCTGCTGTCCGATCAACACATTACAGTGCGTGCGGTCGGAGACAGCAGGCGGAGGGACAGTCCAACACTGTTGAGCCAGTGGGACCATCGAAGGGTTAGTAATACCTACAATAGGGACGGTGCCTACTCAGGCACCGCCATAGGGATTACAATCAGGACACAAGTCCTAAAAAAAGAAGTGGGGGGACTAACCTAGTTAACCAGTATAAAAGTGACATCACAGTGCGTGACATCAAATTGACATCACAGAAAGTGGCATCACAAGAAGTGACATCCGATTTCAAGCCCTCACTTATATGTTTAACAGGTCTATCTTGAGTACATTTGAGCTCATTTCGAGTATACATGCAAACCCTCCTGATTTAAGCAGAAAATTCACACTTTTGTAAGCTACACGTAAAAACAATGTTGCCTTTTGTCTGCATAAAGCTTCCTTCACCCAAAGATTGAACAAACTAACTACTGCCAGCTTACTCAACCAGGCAATATATTCCATATGCAGCACATTTCCATGTAGAAGTGATTGCTTTAGCTGCCTTCGCTCTCCAGAGGTGAGACTGCCCTCTTATGCAAAGTATTCTTACTCAGCCCCCACCTGCAATCATTTAGGGAGTGTCGGGCTCATTCTTCACCTTCAGACCATGACCCAAAGCAAGAGAGGAAGACAGAAAGGGAAGGAAGGAGAGAGATAAGAAAACAATGATGAAGGCAGAAAAGGGGATAACAAAAATCCTGCAAGCATAAGCAATTTTAGGGTGGTGAAAGAAAAATGTTATGGCAACCTTGGCATTCAGCATTAGGACCCTAAGAAAAATTTGGGACTCTGTGTTTGTTTTTCCAAATTACACACTGCCCCCTAAAATGTCACCTCCATATTTAGCAGCAGACATGTCTCATGTACTTATTGTTGGCATAAGGATATCTAAACCACCCTCACATTTATCAGCACAGCCTGACCGCTCACCCTGGAATCAGTATCACCAGAATGCCCACACAAAGAAGGTGCCATAAATGTCAAAGTAAGGGGTATCAGTTCCACATCAAACTAAGTGTAAGCTGCACACTATCCAAGGAGGAAATGGAAATGGTGACAAAGGTAACTCACAAGAAAAGGGCAAATGCAATTCCAGTCCAAGCTAGCACTTTCAAGAAAATATTGGCCTTCCAGGAGAAATATTACTGGTTTGCACAGAAAAACTACCCAAGTGGGGGGGATGTAGGAACAGCAAGAGACACCACAAGCTATTGCCAGTAATCAGAATATACACTAGACCATGCTTGCTAATAAGACCTTTGCATATTCTAGACATGTTGCACTGCCAACATGGTGCACCAGACATGGCCTCCTTAACTTACTTGTTCTCAGTAATTCTTACCTGTGGGCTCACCTATTCACCGTAACCTCATCCTGAAGGAGCCAGCCCTAGGTAAGCACACATGATCTTTCATTTCATAGATAGCATAACTCTGAATTACATCAGTCTTCCAGATCTAAGAGCGTCATAACAACAAAGCTAACCTGTGTTATTGAATTACCTCAGTCTGCAAGATCTAAGAGCGTCATAACAACAAAGCTAACCTGTGTTATTGAATTACATCATTCTTCCAGATCTAAGAGCATCATAACAACAAAGCTAACCTGTGTTATTGTGTTTTAATACAGTACATTGCAAACTTTGCAACATCACTGCTGTAGGTAGGTGTGAGAAGGGCAAAAAAACTAAACCACCCATACCTCGGAAATGGTAACCACTTGGCAAAATTTAACACAGCCATATCCAGCACTCTTGAATTTCCAGAGTTACAAAAATGCCACTTTTCTTCCTTTCAAGGAAAACAGCAGTTCAACATTTATTGATTGAAACTGGTAAATAAAGCACACAATTTCAATTGTTTGAAAATCATTTTCTGTTGTGGTGTGCACAAAACTGAAATATTTGAGTCATGGAGGAGCAAGCGGGATTATGCAATGCAGTCCTTATTTGAAGTGAAAAGTGCACTTTTGCGGCATCCGCCCGCCACCCACGCTTCAACCTAATTTGTCACAAATTAAAGACAAAGCATTAACCTTTGATGTAAAACAGGAGAAATAAAGATATGTCCATCTAATGGCTAAAATGAACAATGGGAAAGCAGAAAACCTGAGATCAATCCCAGTTCCGCTGCTTGACAAAATTCTGTGATCCCAGGCAAATCTCTCTTATTTTTGATTTAATGGGCTGTAATGTTGTACCATGTATAGTAAGAATATAGGATGCAGGGAAAGGAGAAACCAAATAGGTTCACAGCCGGGAAGAGAATATTGATGAAAGTTTGACTACAAGATCCACCTGCCTTCTTACTCTTATGGAACTCCAAATAGGACACTACTAAAGAAATGCTAACATAGCGACCAAATGGGTCGGTATGTATGGCATGTATGAGTATGGCGAATAGAAGTTTCACAACTGAATGCAAACAAATAGGATACTAACAGGATCCTTGTGAGGTCCTGACCAAAGCCAACTAGTCCGGTGAGGCATTGGTGTGATAGCTGAAACATGTTGTACTGGGGTTACAGAGGATACAAATTGCCTTAGTGCACCCCCACCTTTTTTTGACTCAGTCAGGGTGCCCTTTGAAAATAAAATTAGTCCTCAGGACATCCTAGACTATTTTAAATCTGAGAGCCCACCCAATAACCAAAGAGCTTCCTTGGCAACCAATGTTGAGCCAACCCGGATACATTAGGTATCTGGGCGAGGACTCTATGAAGAAGCATGCCACTTGGAATTCTAGTGGGTGTGTGTCCTTTTAATACCATAGGGTGATCCCCTTGGGCTGGCATGGAGAGGTAGGGGTTCACTCCTGTTTTTCTATGGTTAGGTGTTTGGGAAGGTGCAGAAACCCTGCATCACTTCTCACTCACTCCTTTTTGGAATATGGTAATAAGAATCTAAGCCACATATATATTTCATTGGACATGACATTCATGTGGCTTCTACCTGCCAGCCACACTCTGACCTGATGCACCAAGAATTCAAGACAAAATATTGACCTCTGATGAGAAATAGGAGAAATAAAAAGATGTCTATTTAGTGGCTGAATTGCGCAAAGTGAATGCAGAAACCCTGCATGCTGCCCTTGACCTCAATATGCCAGGTGGGGGCCGCGGTGATGACTGAGGGCGGTCGTCATGTGGCATTGCTCTATTGAAAAGAGGCCCATCTCACTGTGCAATGCTATGACCTGAAGGTGACATTTTTCTGTGAGTGCTGTCACAAACCACATATGCCAGGAGGGGGGCCTTGGTGAGGTGAAGAGCTGTTGCCCTGCAGCGTGCAGCTTTGAAGGAGCAACAAGCCATTACTCATGGAGGAAGTATAATGATTCAACTACTCAACAATCTAAGAGGACCCCAAACCTGCAACTGGATTCAAGGAGGCTTACTACATAGGCAGAGGAACGTGTGGACGCTTGCCGCCTCTACCGTAGCATCCAGTCTTCTGCTCACCACAAGACCACAGACGCTTGACATGGCACTCCTACCTTTCATTCCAGCGAGAGTGAGTAAGACTGAATACTGGGCCACCAATACTGGACTTGCGCTGACTGGCACAATACAGCGTGGAGGCACTTTGACTTTCTCAAAGCTATCATAGAACTTCTAAAACTTGAATTCACTAGCGGGGCCTAGCTGGAATGTTGCTTCTCATAATGAGGGAATGACCCCGATCCTTTTACAGGAAAGTGGAAATCAAGATCTGATCTAAGGAAGCTAGTGTTTCTGCCTTTAGAAGACTGTATATATTATTTGCACACAATATACCTGGGTGGATGTACAGAAACACCAATGCACCACCCATGTGCAGCCTACCCGATGCATGGTTATGCAAGGCAGCGCAATGGGCTGCCTTGCATATTTTTTGTTTTTTTTTTCTCTCTACAGCCACGGAAAACTATCCTATGAGATTTTATCCTCTTTGTAAGTGTGCTGCAGAATGCAGCATACATGCAAAGAGAAAGTAACAAGGAGGAATTTATATATTTCTCCTTGTTATACCAGCCTCAGGTAGACTCACCAGTTTAGTGCAAACCCAGATTTACAAGTCTTTGTAAATATGGGTTTGCATCAAAATACATTGATGGATGCACAGGAATGCATGTAATGCCTACCTGACGTAAGGTAACGCAAGGCAGGGCAATGTGCTGCCATACGTTCGTTTGTTTTTTTTACACACCCATACGAACTGGATTTGTGTAGTACTGTAAATCCCAAAATATATTTTACTTCAGGATTGTGCCAGAAAAGTGACTCAACCCTGATGCAAAATCTGGGCCTCAATGTAGTCAGTTATGTTTGTTTTTTTACTCTGCTACAGAGAAAGTGGCAACAAGGAGAAAATTCACAGTAAAAATCTGCTCTGCTTAATTGGTTGCAAAGACTGTATTTTAAAATATCTTATGGGGTTAAGGCACCTGCTGCAGAGATCTGTGTGTTCCCAGTAAATCTGAGTGAATAATAATGGCAAGAGAACTCTGGGAGTTAATGCACTTGCTGGAAATATCTGTGATTTGTCTAGCCATAGAGCATCATTAGGATAGTGGGCGGACTTTGTCCGCCCGTCATCCTGGCGGAAAACGGGAATGCCCGCCATATCTGCGGCAGTCCCGTGGGGGAGATTAGGATGCGCCCGCCACTGTGGTGGGCGCATCCCGCATGTTCAACATTGCGGCGGGCGGTGCTTTCAGCAGCACCCGCTGCAATGGAAAATATGCATGTTGTGCATTTGCATGCACAAAGTAGCAGACACTGCACGTGCATGCAGCATTGTGCATGCAAATGCAGGGGGGTACCATAGGTACCCCCCATGTGCACCCCTACCCCCCCAAATTCCATTGAGAATTCCACATGCCTTTCCATGGCTATAACACCGCCACGGAAAGGCTGCTCTCCGCCCGCATGATAAAAGCAGACACCGCCATCATATTAAACCCTTTTCGCCCGGTTGACTCATCGAGCGGGCAAAAAAACGGCGGACGGTCTTCCTGTCCGCCGCAGTACCCCCCACCATACTGATATGGCGGGGGGTAATTGGCATGCGGGCGGTGTTGTATGGCGGGTGGAAGCCACCGCCGTTTGGGCAGTGGCGATATGCCCGCCATACTAATAGACCCCTTAGTTTTGACTCAAAGGCATAGAGGGTTAATGTGTCTCCTGCAAAGCACCTCATGTAACATGCAAATTACAGATTTTATTTTATGTAGCTAGGTAAGTGGGTTACTGCTTTCAGCACAGAGATCCTTGTGTTACTTGCAGTTGCATTGCAATCCTTCTAATACAGCACAGTGAGCTATAAAGGATATGTGACTTCTGCATCTCGTAACCCCAAACTTTTTAATGTAACACATCTTGTACAAACGTATATGATTTAATGTCTATGTATATGCCCGTATGATATAAAGCGCTCTGACAACCTACATTGGGATGAGAAGCGCTACACAAGAAAAAATAGGGATATTTAAATTATTTCAATGCCTCCTCAGGGGTAGTAAGCACCATATAAATGCTATTTATTTTATGCAAATACTGGGAAAGACCAACACATCTTACATTCTAACAGTGCATGCGTATCTTGTAAACAGACTTAACAAATTGAAAAGCTGCCTCTCTGAAGTATGTGTGATGTGCTAATAATGTGTGAGCCTTTGTTTCACCTCCACTTCATGTGCATCAGGTGTGAGGCTCCTGACTGCTCTCATCCAGGAAACTCAAACAAATGGAGGCCTGATAACCCCTCAAATTCGGCCTCCGTTATGGACCCAGCTGGAGCCTGAAATAAGAGGAGCACCCTTCCCGCCTGCACGTTAAGCAGACAACAACGTGCAGATGCTGCTGAATAAGTACTTGTGTTTGAATATTACACCAGGACAAATTCAGCTAATTTTTCAGTGAGGTCCAACTTCTTGGGTGGTGGACAGCATCCACCCTGTGAAAATATTGGGTGGATGCTGTCCACTCAAGTGTACCCCCAACTTGTGCCCTGATTACAATGTACCTTTCCACCTGCCCTTTCATGAAAAGGCAGGCGTAAAGTGACTTTGGGGGCACCTAGTGGGCACCCTTTACACCTGGCCCTCTGCTATGGGGATTGGGGGGCACCTAAACATCTGTACACGTGTGGCAGGCCCATCATTGTGCCTGCCACACGGTGCAGGGATGTTTTTAAAGTGCATATTTTCTATTACATCTTGTGCTGCAGCCCGCAGTACAAGCCACAATAGAAAATATACACTATGCAACTGCCATGACGGTGGTCGCATTGTAATAAGAGTAGAGGGACTTCCTACTTCTTGTCCGGCGGTCCCTCTTCCACTATGGTGCTGGTCGGTCAAGAGTCCAACCAGCATCGTATTGATACCCTCAGTGTCAGGACGGGGCGGGCCAAGTGACAACAGTAAGGAGCTGTGCACATTAAAATGCGCATGTCTCTTTGGCCGGCTGTCTTGGGCGGGCCAGCCAGACATGCACATTTTAAAGTTCTCTAATCCAGCTGTCTTAGACAGCTTGGTTAGAGAAAGCTCAGGCCTCCAGTGCTCTTAGGAATGCTTGTAGAGCCTGATCTATCCAATCCTGCCACTGCGTTCATGCTGTGAAAGCAGGGCCAGGATTGGGTAGTGCAGTTTTGTACATCTGGAGCTTCATGGAAAACACCCCAGGGAGGAGGACATCGCACTGTGGAGGCAAGTGAATGCATTGTTTTTTGTGCCCCCTTCCCCGCCCCACCACCCTCGGTACAAGCCAGCCACCCTACACTGATGTAGGGCTGTCTTTCCCACAAGGTATGTACTTTTTATTACAAGATCAGAGGTTCATATTTTGCTTTCTTAACTTGCTACTTCTATAATAGCTATGTTAGAAATGGGGGTCTCTAGTTGGCAATGGTTGGCACCTTTGGCCAAATAGGGACCCTTCCTTCTAGTCAGGATAAGGGGGATACACTACTGAAATAACCCCTGCTCAATCCCTTGGTAACTTGGCATGAGCAGTCAGGCATATCTCAGAGGCAGTGTGTAAAGCATTTGCACATAACCAACAGTAATACAGTGAAAACTCTACAAAAGGACACCACACCCGTTTTAGAAAACTAACCAATATTTTATCTAGGCAAACAAGACCAAAAACAATAAAAAAATCCACCATACAGTTCTCAGGAATATCAATATTCAAAAATAGACTTGAAATACAGTTCCTTTAAATCGATAACAAATCCAAACGGTTTTGCTGACCGAGGCAATACAGGCCAGCTAAGGTGTTGGGAAGACCAGCAAAACAGTACCTCTGGAAATGTAGGGTGTCGAAGACCTTACGTTGAGCCCCGAAAAACCGGCGTCCGCAGGTGTTGGTTCCGGAGTTAGTGCAGGAGTCGTTGGGCCCTTTAAGTCACATGCGTTGCAGATAGAACTCTTTGCAGTTGAAGTCGGGAGTGCCGGCATTCAGTGCGAAGTGCTGCGGTGCGCCATCGTTTTCCCTCAGGTTGCGGTGCAGGCAGCGGCTCAGTGGCGGTCATCCAGCGGCGTTGGTGAGACCAGGGCTGCAGTGCGAAGTGAGGCAGTACTCGTCGCCGGGTGGGCAGGTCATGGTGCAAGCAGCAGCGCCATCGTTGCGGAAGCGATGTCATCGGCTGATGAACTGCAGTCGATGGCGCCGGTAGGCCATGGCTGCAGTGCGGGATGGGGCGGTGCATCGTGTAACTTACAGGCGGTGCCCACGAACCACGGTGCAAGCAGCGGTGTCGATGTCAGTGTGGAGCTGCATTGTCAGTGATACCAGTGTGGCTGCATGAGGCAGTGCGGAGTGCTGTTCCCACAGGTTGCAGTGCAAGCAGCAGCCCAGTGGTGGCATTGGGTGGCGTCGTCGTGAGACCAGGGTTGCGATGCGTACTTCGTCGGTGCCCTCCGCGGTGCCTTCTGCGGTGCCCTCAGGACACTTACGCTGATGGCGTTGGGTTGCTTTTTCTTCTGTTGCTCCACAAAACTCACAGTGCCCAGTGCTGGTAGAGGAAGAACTTGAAGTCTTTGCTGTTCCTGAGACGTCTTCAACAGGGGGCAAGCTCTACCTCAAGCCCTTGGAGAAGCTCACACAAAGAAGATGCAGAATGTTCAGTCCAGTCCTTTCACTGTCCAAGACAGAAGCAGCCACTGCAGACCAACACAGCAAAGCATACAGCAAAGTGGTAGTTCCTCCTCATAGCTTCTCCTGCTCTTCTTCTTGGCAGTCTTCTTGGTCCCAAAAGAGTTCTAAAGTTCTGGGGCCTGGGTCCCAATATTTAAACTGCATTTCCCTTTGTTCTCTTGGACAGAGAGTGTCTGTGCATAGTCCAAACCAGTTTGATCCTCTCTGTTCCAGCGTCTCGTCAGGAGGTGGAGACAGCATTGTTCAAGGCAGACCAGGCCCATTCTGGTGCAAGGAAATCTCCTCCCACTATCCTAAATGCAGCCCAGCCCTGACTCATCCAGGAAAGGCAGGACACACCTCAGCCCCCCATTGGCTGTCTGAAGAGAATGCACATCCCAACCCCTGTCACTCCAAAGCCAGACAGACAATCCACAAGCAAGCAGAGGCACACAGCAGTGTTAAGCAAGAAAATACACACTTTCTAAAAGTGGTATTTTTAAACTCACAATATAAAATTCACCTTTACTGAAAAAGGCATTTTTATATTTTGAGCTCAGGCATACTAAACTCACTCTTCCTATCTTGTCCCAATGGGGAGAACTACGTATAAGTTGTTATACGTATACTCCCCTTCTATTCTATGGGACAGATAGCCTTTCAATAGTGAAAAACAAAATACACTGTATTTCACTATCAGGCCATGTCACACATACTAGAACATGTCCTACCTTTCACATACACTGCACCCTGCCCATAGGGTACTTTGGACCTACCTTAGGGATAACTTACATGCAATATAAGGGAAGGTTAGGGCTTGGCAAGTGGGTGCACTTGCCAAGTCAACATGGCAGTAAAAAAACAGTGCGCAGACACTGCAGTGGCAGGTCTGAGAACCCTTTAAAAGGCTGCTCGCGTGGATGGCTCAATCAGTGCTGCAGGCCCACTAGCAGCCTTTGATTTTCACACTCTGGCACTCTCAGTGCACTTTACTAGGGACTAGAAAAAAAAGAAATGACACTAACATCAATAAAAAATATTGTCTAAATAAATCTTTATTACAAAAATATTGCCAACAAAAATATAGAACATAAAAATATCAATATCATTTGAATAAAATGAAACACAACAAAAATATCGATATAAGCAATATAGACAACACAAACATCGATAAATGTATATATAAAACTAATTAGAAATGAACATTTAAACTTAAAAAAAACTATTTACGACAATACAATAAAATAACATATACCAAATATTTTTTTTATGTAATTACGAATTAATAACATTAATATAAACTAATAAATTAAAAATAGAAAAATAAACAATACAACATGAAAAATAAATCAAAATTAACAAAAGTAAATACATATAATATATATAAATTGTTAACACATGTATCTACATTTGTAATTAAATAACAACAATAAACAAAATACTAACAATCAATAAATAAACATAATAAACATTAAATAAATAAAAGTTAAGAGCTAAAAAAATGCAAAAAAGCTATCTCAACCAATTAATTTAGAACCCCCAAACAAAAACCAATAGAAAACTATAACTAATTAAACAAACACTATAAAAATAATCAAATAATTAACATAAAATGTACCGTATAACAGACAACCATGGAGAAAGAGTGAACCTTTGAGAAAGAAGAGAAAACAAAAAACAACTACACCAAAACTATTCCAAAAATCCTGCAATATGGGTAAGCACAAAACTTTGTAACTAAATAAAAAAAATAAACTTGTAATATATTATAACGTGTTTTTCTTAACATATAACAGATTCAACCTTACTAAAATTGCAACTAGAGAATTCAACACAAAGATTTACTTACACAAGAACAATAAAATATAACACAAACTAAGTATATAACTTCACCAATAACTAACGTAAATTATTGAAAAGTAATAAACTTAATAAAAATGCAAAACATAGCTAACAAATGTTACTTTTTTTACAGCTTCTACAAAAATCGACAAATCACAACATCTACCAAGAACACTCCATCAAAAAAAGAGTAAGTATATTTATTTAATTACGAATAATTAAATATAAAACTAAATAATAAAAATAATAAAAGTGACTAAATGTACATTGTAATCTTTTATGTTTCACAGATTATACTTCACAATAACTCAATCCAAAAACCCCAAAACAAACATTACGTTCAGTAAAAAATACAAAATAAGATAAAAGTATAATAAAAAAGTATCTAAATTAACCAACAAATAAACCTAACTGAAAAAAAGATAAATGTTTTTAAAAACAAATTATTAATAACAAATACGTTTCTCTTAACAGCTTCAACAAAATTCAACAAAAACAACACCAACGAAAGAAACTTCACCATTTGCATTCAGTAAGTCTATGTGGCGAAAGCCAGAGAACGAAGAAAACGCAGCTCCGTCAGGAATGAGTGAGTCAGCGGCTCACTCCGTGGGGAAATTAATAAGTACAGCCTACAGCAGTAGGAGGAATAGGGGAACAGGCACATCCAGGCATCCGATGCCGTCTTCACCTCGAACAAGGTTTCCACAGGAACAGTGGATACGAAGTGGCATGGTCACAATCCAGGAACAGTGAGCCAAGCTAGAGCTTGTTCCTGAGACGTGACTTTTAACCTTGGCTTAAGGGAGTGAGATTAAATGTTGTTTTCCACATAAAAATTTACAACATTGTATTGTAGTTAACAAATGCGCAATAAGGGATCTTGTCACTATAATCATACAAGAATTGCACTAAAACATTCAAATCCTGTTACAAACTATTGAACAGGACACCTGAGGCCTGACATTTCTCCCTCCCAAAGGCCTATTTATCGGGCGAGGTTTCTCAGGATGAAGGGCGTGAAACCGGCTAACCAAAACAGGTGCATGTACCTGTTCCGCAGGTTCCCATGTTCTGTCTTCTGGGGAATACCCCACCCAATCTATGAGATATTGCAGTTTGCCTTTGTGTCTTCGGGAATGAAGGATGCGTTTCACTTCATATTCAATTTCACTTATACAGTGACAAGAGGGGGTGGTGTGTCTGGATCAGATGAGGGAATATACTGCTTTAGCAGTGAGGTTTGAAAAACAGGATCGGTACGCATCTCCTGAGGTAGGTCTAGATTTAAAGTAACATAACTTTCTTTACTGGGTAGGGTCCTATATATCTGAGTTGAAGTTTTCTAGGACCCTTTAATCTCAGATTTCTAGTGGCTAACCAGACTTGCTCTCCTACCTCATATGATGGAGCAGGGCATCTATGTTTGTCTGTCTGTTGTTTCATTACATCTTTGGCTCGTTGTAATTCACTTTTCACTTTCTCCCATATCTTTTAAAAAGGGTGTCATGATGTGTCTTAACGGTCGATTAAGTGCATGGGCAGAGGGAAAGTTAGGAATCTGGGATGGTGTGCATTAGCGAAGTAAAAGGGTGATACCCACGTGGAAATATGTGTGGTGTTATTGTAAGCAAATTCTGCCAGTGGAAGAGCCTTCATCCATTCACTTGTGATAGTAGTTAAAAGGCAGTGCAGATATTGTTCTATGGTCTGATTAGTTCTCTTGGTTTGGCCATCTGTCTGGGGATGGTATGCCGTGGATAATCTATGATCAATGCCTAGAATTGTAAACATCCCTTGCCAAAATCTAGATGCAAATTATGTCCCTCTGTCAGACACAATAACTGAGAGTATCCTGTGTAATCTTACTATTTGTTCAATGAATACAGTCACCAGTTCTTCAACCGTAGGGAGCTTTATTAGTGGCATGAAATGTGCCATCTTAGTAAGTATATCCACTTCAACAAAAATAGTATTACACTCTGGAACCATTGGAAGATCAGTAATGAAGTCCATGCTTATGGAATGCCATGGTATCTGAGGAACTGATAAAGGTTGTAATAAGCCTGCGGGGGCATAATCAGAAGCTTTTTGTCTAGCACAGATAGTACAGGCCTTCACATAAGTTAGCATGACTTAGCCATCTTGTCCCACCAAAACCACCTTTGGCATGTTTGTAGGGTCATCTCTCCCCATGGATGTCCTGCTAAGGAGCTCTTGTGACACCATTGTAAAATCTGACTTTGTAACTCCGCTGTTGGAACTAATAACTTTTTGTCATGATAGTGTAGCCCTTCTTTTATGCTATTTTCAGGGTTCTCTAACCATTCAAGTGTAGAAATCTCAGAACAAGCCAACACCAATTGCTCCAGAAATTCAGCGGTACTTTCCACCCTTCCATCCCCTATTCCAATGATTTTCTGACTCGGAATAATGGGAGGTCAAAAATCTGAATCAAACGTATTCTCTTTATCTAATATAGATAAGGCGTCCTCCTTTCCTTGTTGCGCACCAGGACGACATGTAATGATGAAATCGTATTCACTAAAAAATAGAACCATCTCATCCGCTTAGGTGAGAGTGCTCTGGCTAACCTAAAGAATTGTAGGTTTCTGTGATCAGAATAGATAGTGATAGTGTGAGGTGTTCCCAATAGATAGTGTCTCCACTCTGAAAAGCAAGCTTGTTTGCCAATAACTCACGTTCCCCTATTCGGTAGTTCTGTTCAGCGGGGTAGAAGTGTCTTTGATAAACAGGCGATAGGATGTAGACAACCAGTATTCTTATCCCTTTGTGATAAGACCCCTCCCACCGCATATTGAGAAGAGTCCACTTCTATGTAATAAGGTTGTGTAGTCTGCGTGTCTATGACAGGAGCGGTGGTGAATCTTTCTTTAAGTTTTACAAAGGCTTGTTTGGCTTCTTGGGACCACTCCAAGGAACTACCCTTGCAAAGTAATCTGGTGATGGGACAGATTATTTTGGAGAAGTGATCAATAAATCTCCTGTAAACATTTGCAGATCCGATGAAGGATTGAACCTCTCGCATGGTACCTGGGTACCTGGGCTCGGCCATTTCACCAAGGCTTCTGTTTACTTGGGATCCATGTGGACCCGTTCAGAGGAAATCACGAATCCAAGAAAATCCACTTGAGAGGCATGGAAGGTACTTTTGTCTAATTTAGTGAATAATTGATTCTCTCTGAGTTTTCTTAGAATCTTCTTTATGTGGACAACATGTTCTTGTTCAGATTGGGAATAAATCAGTATATCGTCAATATAAATGATAACTAACATATCTAGGTACTCTCTGAGGATTTCGGTAACAAAGAAGTGAAACATAGCAGGAGCGTTACAAAGGCCAAAAGGCATCACACAATATTCGTAGAGGCCAAATTTAGTACGGAATGCTGTCTTCCACTCATCTCCTTCTTTTATTCTGATCAAGTGATAAGCTCCTCTGAGATCAAGTTTTGTAAACACTTTCGCTCCCCTCACTTGATCAAGTAACACAGAGATGAGTGGAAGAGGATATTTGTTCTTGATGGTTACCTTGTTAAGAGAGCGGTAATCCAGACAAGCACGTAATCCTCCATCTCGTTTGGGAATAAAAAAGATTGGTGAGGATACAGGAGAGGTGGAATGTCGAATGAATCCTTTGTCTAACATTTCATTTATGTATTTCTGAAAATATTCTGTCTCTGGCTCAGTTAAGGCATTGATTCGACTTACTAGTAGTTCAGCTCCCTGTACGAGATCTACTCTACAATCAAAACTCCGATGAGGAGGTAAGGCAGTAGCTTTTCATCAAATACCTCTTTAAATTCTTCATACAATGGGGGGACAACAAGCGTCTCAGAGGAAGAGCTGAGAGCACAACACAGAGGAGTCGTCCAATCCTTTGCTTCCTCATAACAGTGTAAGATTCAATTCAAAGATCTCAGGGTGACTTTACGCAAAGCCCAATCAATATGAAGGTTATGATATTGCAACCAAGGAACCCCAAGAATTTCCCCAAAATTAGTTGTGTCAATTAAATCAAAACTGAGACTCTCTGAGTGGCCATTCCCACATACCATTATGATATCAGGTATATGATAGGTAATCAATACACAGAGTGTAGTGTAGTTCCTATATTCCCAATAGGCTCTGCGCATTGGAATAATATATCCTATAGTTTAGACGTAGGACTGAGGTCGACTAGGTCTCTATCGGATATACTAGACTTAATTGTGTATGCCAGCTAGCTCAGAGGTCACTAGAAACTTTCTCGAATTCACAAGAAGGGATTAGACTCTGACAACCGCATAAACATGACAATTTTGTTTCCCCAAGATAAAACGTATCTTCAGAGTCGTGGAAACAATAGATAGATATTTCACTCAGTCAATCGTGCATGCTTTGTTTCACTAGAGGTGCAGAGAAAGTAGAAAGAAGGGGCGTTTTCAATAAAAGGATTTATTGAACAGTCTTCTTTCTCAAGCATAAGAAATGAACTGCTACAATCGTAAAATTGTTTATAAAATATAATGCATACAGTATAAAAAGTAGGATAAATGATACTGTAAGAGCATTGTATGGTTCCTGAACCATAGATAAATACATACATAAATACCAGAGGTTAAAAGTGCTCAACTGCTGCTTCTAAAATACGCCTACCCCGGTGTACCTAACCTAAGCTTAGTACGAGGGAAGAAGTAAGTGAGGTGTAGCATGAATGTAGTATTCTTTTGCCAAGAATCTGCCCAAGATTTCTCTACGGGTCTAATCAGCTCCGTACCTTAGTTTAGAATGAAGAAGGTCGGTCTCGGGACTCGATTTCCCAACAACCCGCAAGGGTAGCTTGGAAACACTGGAGCTGGATTTCTCGGCAGGAGAAAAGACAGCATCTCTCTCAGTGCCTCTGCTGGAGGGCCTGCTTCCTTCGGCACTTGCTGTAGCAGGGCGCGTCGGGCAAGTAGATAGTCGAACTTCTCCAAACCACCGTGTGTTTGCTTGGGCCAGTGTGGACATATTGATACTGTGAAGGTGCCGAGTTTGACGTACAGTTGGACTTAATAACATCATCAAAGAGTCTCAGTTCTTTGAAAACTCCATGAGTTCTTGGACAAATCATTATTCAAGCAAGGGGAAGTCCCTAGCTGCTGAAGCTGAGTTTTTCTAAGAAATCGTTGTGGATTTTCGGAACTAGTGGAAGTAGCCCTGCCGTATTTGGACTGCATGAGCTATGCCTAAATAGGGTTATGATTTCTATGCCTATGTAAGGATATGGTGATTTATACCTATATAAGGGCATGAATCGGGAAACTTACAATAGGGTCCTAAAATAATACATAACACCCACTCCACGTTATCATGTTCATCTAAGTTCAAGCACTAAAGCATATAATCTCGAGCATGTGTTTACAACCCCCCAAAAAAATAATATAAAATGCATTTGAAATGGTTGCACACGAAAAATTGAGCATTTTGTACAGTACATATTTAAGGGAAATGACTTCATTGTAAGCATATGATATGATATTAGCAATGCTAACCAAATGAATAACGAAAATTACATTTATGAAATGGCTCTTAGTTACAGAACAAAAAGGTCGAGACCATCCCATAGCAGAATATACAAACTGTTTTGGTTTGTGGATTAGGCTAAAATTGTTTCTAGGAAGTGTTCAAGGAATTCTTGTTCTCTAAGAATAGTTCTACTTTAAGCAGATTACTTTTTTGTGCCAAAGTTTGTTTTGTTTTTGGGAAAAAGTCTAATAAATCTGTCGTAAAAATAGAGTTCCAAACTTGGTAGCTTTGTTTTGGAAAAAATGAAGGTCGAATTTCAGAGTTCGAAAGAACGCTGTGTGCTAATTAAAAAAATTATTCTCGGTGTCAGGATAAAACATTAAGTCATCAAGGTTGGCAAAGAAATCGGCTACCACAGTAGATGAAAGTTTGACTACTTCATTAAGAAGGTCAATTGTGCACAGATGTGAAGCATCGCCGTCAGCGTCAACCACGTTAGCAATGTTCATAGCAGATGGTACCTGTGTGCCTGATGGTCCACGTATCTCACCTCCAGTTGGATTTGCCGGTGAGATCTCAATGAATGCCGTCATCAGGATTGGTAGCCGCTGGGGGCAACACAACACATGAGCCGTTACCTGATCCAGTAATGCGTCAGCATCCGATGGTAGTGTTAGACAGACAACTAACACGCATTCCTCTCCACAAAGCAGGCATCGTAGAACAGGTAAAATGCAATCTTGCCAGATTGATCTGAATGACAGGGGAAACATTCTTTACGACGCAACTTTTACCACGCAGTGCCTTTACAACGCAGGTTTTTCAACGCAAGTCATTACAACGAATTGCGCTGGGGGGCGCTCTAGGATAGGTAATAGTTTAATTTACTATCCAACACCTTCCCTACTATCCACGGGGACTGGAGTTGGAATAGTAAATTAAACTATTCACTATCCAGCACCCCCAACGCAAGTCATTGTAACGACTTGCGTTGAAAAACCTGCGTTGTAAAGGCATGCGTAGTAAAAGCATGCGTTGTAACAACGTACATCCGAATGACAGGAACCATGGGGTATTCAGATCTCTCAAACAAGCCAAGCCAAGGATCTGTGTTATTCTGTCACGGTACCTCATAGCCTGCAGCGCATTTTCCATGCTGGCTTGGGTATCGCTGGTGGCCGGATATGCCATAACGGAGCAGGAAGAATAAAAATAAGATCCCTGCTACGACTCCCAAAATGAAAGGCAGGCCGCCGAACACAGAGTGGACGAAGTTAGGAAAAATGCCAGGACTGCTTCAAAGGGTGCCAACATTCCCGAAAAAATCGTCTTAAATACATGTGCAATATGATAATGCATGTATCTCTGCAGAGGACCTTGCAACTTGCAGATCATACGTCTCTCTGGACGAGGTCAGTGGCACAGTTTTTTTTATAAAAGAATGGCTTTCATTCTGCTTAAAGTATAATTCGTATAGAAGAGATGTTCAGTGAAGGCCATAGTGGCGACTCCCCGTCTGTCTTGGTTTTAGGAAACAATACTTGCATACAGCAAGTGACCCTGGCTGACACAGTAACGAGATAGCTTATTCCTGGTATCATTCCACAACAGCTGTGATCATTTAACATAATGTAGCTACCATTGGAAAGCTGCCTGACAATTGGATCTATCACTGCTGTGGGCAAACCCTGCAGGTGGCAAGAAAGGTTATTGGAAGAACCTTCGCAGGCTCCGTGTAAATTAATACCTTGACACAATAGTGTACCGCTTAGTGAGTTTTCACAATTTTTACCACTAAGAAATACTTCCTTTCCCCCACTCCAACATTTTTGTGTGTATGGTAAAAACCAGGTCGACTTAATGTATTCTCTACCCAACCTTTCATACAGGCCTGCTGGTATGTGTTTTAAGCAATACTGAAACTGGAAAGTCGTCACTGGTATCGTGATGGTGCCATGTATTACCCATTCAACTGATGGTTTCTCATAAACGGTCAATGGTAATCTCTCCAGTTTTTCAACGCTCAGCACCGTGTAGTCTGCCCCCCTCTGTGCCAACGAGATTTGTTTATCTGTAAGGTTAAATACAGTAAACAGTGACGTAGTGTTGATTAGACGCCAAGGCACATAGCCTGAATGAAGGTTTTGCAACGTCCAACCTAATAGTATTATAGAACGTAATTGATACTGGCCATGTTGTAGCATTAGCAAGTCCTGTTCCATTATGTCTATGGCAGATGATACAATGCTGTCCAAAAAATAAATTCTGGACGCAGAGTTGTTAACCCATTGTCAACAGAGTGATTTCTCAAAAGAATACGATCAATTTCTCGTATTCTTTCAACTATTTCCATTTGCGTGACTTTCCAAGCTTCATTTTTAAGCAGTGTATATACCGGCGAATATGAAACGTTTATGACGTGGATTACGAGGTCCTATTAAGAATTCTTGTAAATCAACGCCATCCTTAAGCAAAGATAAGTGTTGTTTTATTTCTGGAAGAGTGGATTTCTGCAGCCACTAAAGGCATAGTTTTCCTATACTATAAGTTGTAATTATCCCTGGATGTTGTCTTTGGATATATCTTGGATCTGGCTGAGTTACTGTGAACCCTTGTGTCTTGTTCAGGAATCTATCTTGACAGTTATTCGTGTCTGTGGGCCAGATTAACCATTTTTTCCATTCAGGATTTGTTCTGTTCTGTTGTAAAATATAATTTACGTCTACCTCCTCAGCTGAAGTTAAATTACAATCAGGTGTGGGTTTAGGTATGGACGGTTTGTTTAAATCTTTTATCTTAGTAATGCCAAGACAAGATGTCTGTTGAACAGTGTCATTTAGGAACATCATTTGTTCTGGGATGATGCAGGCTCTAAACAATGCTTCTAAACCTTGTACCTGCCAGTCTTTTGTGCCCTAAACAGTTTTTGTCTCAATGTTGTCTTTCCAAAAGTCAAAGCCTAAGGTGGACAATTTAGCATAAAAGGTCGCAGAATAAATTTGTTTAGTGTTTGTCAACATACTTTTCATGCCTGTCTTATTCATATTTTTAAAGTGAAAACTTTCTGAGTTTGTAACATTAAAACCTTTAAAATATGGAAATTTTCTAAGAAACGTTTTAGAACTACCTTTTGGAGGAGTTGGACAATGTTCCCATTGATTATACGTTAAAACATTTCTAGGGTTTGCAGATTTATGCAAGTATGATGGCCAAAATGATTAAAACAATACATCCATACTAATATTATAAAAAAAGACCCCAAACCTTTGAGGCGGGTGATCTCAGTAACCACAGCACCAATCACAACACCCAATACAGCGTTGGAAAAGGCAGTTGCAGCAGAAGGACATAGGCTATGCAGACGACCACCATATACATTTTTTTAAAAATTACAATTTCAATATTTTTAAAAACATTTTTTCCAATTTATATTAAAAATATGTAATGGGATTTAAAAAAAAAAAAATATCTAAAAATAAATACTTTAAAACAATGTAGTAAATTAGTATAAAAAAATGGCAATTAATACATTTAAAAATTATCATTTACAAAACCTTTGAAATTCACTGAAAAAACCATAGGTTTGAGCCACGTTATAGTTAGGAATTTGCATTTAAAAAACCTTTGAAATTCACTGAAAAAAACCATAGGTTTCAGCCACGTTATAGTTAGGAATTAACATTTAAAAAACCTTAGAAATTCACTGAAAAAACCATAGGTTTCACACATGTTATAGTTAGCTGGACATTTCACTCATACAAAACCATTGAAATTCCCCATTATAGTTAGTTCAGCTAACTATAACTCGCGCGCCCGCAATGCACAAAAATAGAAACTACAATTTTCAAAAAAATGGGATACCAATACCAGTTAGAACAACCTATTCAGTAATTCCAAAATCTACATACACATCCACTCATTCACCAACAGTTCTATATAGTCACTCATACATGTACTCACTCATCATATGTACTTATACACCTATACATCCTGTTACACACCGATACTCATCCATACAGTTACTCACACACATACTCACACATGCAAATAAACTATCAAACATTCATTTACCTGCATATACAGCTATACACACACCACTACACTTACTTTTACAGAAACGTACACATACTCTCTTAAATAATCACTTATAGAAACACATACTTATTTATACAGGAACTCTTCCAATCTCTCACAATCTCACGTATAATCACTTATATACATCAATACTCACATATAGTAAATTAAAACATATGTAGTTAATACTAATATTATAAAGAGAGAGCCTAAACCTTTGAGGCGGGTAATCTCAGTAACCACAGCACCAATCACAACACCCAATACAGTGTTGGAAAGGGCAGTTGCAGCAGAAGGACATAGGCTATGCAGACAGCCACCATATACATTTAAAAGGTAAAAGAACCGTGCCAGCAAAGTAGTCACTTGTGGGCGTGTCTGCTGTGGGCGTGGGCTGGGAGCGTGACTAACGCGGGGGGCGTGTGGTACGGCCATCATATCGTTGGCTGTGGGCGGGTGCTGGGAGCGTGACAAACGCTGGGGGCGTGTGTCCGCCCTTCATGCCATGTGAGTCGTACATACAAGCGCCAATTACGTTGCTGCGCAGCATCAAGGGGCACACTGGGGGCGTGAGAAACGCTGGGGGTGTGTGTCCGGCCTTCATGCCATGTGAACGCAATTGCGCCGCATCAAGGGGCACGCTGGGGGCGTGAGAAATGCTGGGGGCTTGTGCTACATTCCGCCCTTCATGCCATGTGGGTCGTACATTAATCAGAAGATTGTCTGCTGTGGCCGTGTGCTGGGGGAGTGACAAATGCATTGAGCTAGAGGCGTGGTAAGTAACGTTACTGCAGCCTCTCCTGCGCGCTGTTACTGAACTCTCTCATTCAACGAAATTACACGCACCTGCTACCATCAACCAGGGACCTAGCCGGGCTCAAGCGGCGGATCAGTACACTAATTACACGCGCCTGATAACATCAACCAGGGCTGCTGCTGGGCCTCAAGCGAGGGGAACACACGCCTGCTAACATCAAACAGGCCTGCATCTGGGCCTCAAGCGGGGGAACACGCAAATGTGCGTGTCTGCGGGGACAATTACTGCAGCCTCTCCTACTCGCTGTCACTCAACTCTCTCATTAAATGGATTTACCTGCGGCTGATAACTCTCTCATTCAACGACATTACACGCGCCTGCTAACATCAACAAGGGCCGTAGCCGGGCTCAGGCGGCGGATCACTACACCAATTACACGCGCCTGCTAACATTAACCAGGGCTGCAGCTGGGCCTTCTCCGTCCGGATTCTAATGAAACAAAAAATGTTGTCTACCGCGAGATCTTAAAATAAATTGCCCTTGCCAAATACACACATTACACACATTCTATTTCATACCCGGACAACGTCGGGACGGGCTGCTAGTTTCTTCATAATTTGATGAACCTTCTAAGTATTCATGTTTTGCAAATTTTGCTGACATTTCTAAGTCTGCCATCATGTTATTAACAGTCTCAAAGTCCCAATCATCAGAAAATGTGCCGGGTGAAATGGAATCACTCAAGGAAACCTTATATTGATGAGGAATCTTTAGCAGCTCAACAGGGTCATAAATGTCATAATCAGTTGTATCCCATGCTATTCCACGAGGTAGTGAGACCGCTGTGATGTTCACCGATGACAGGTCTCATTCACGATGAGATGATTTGTGTGGCTTCAGGAGCAAGTTGATGTTCTTACTTGCTGTGTCCATTTTAATGTGCTTTCCATCTATCAGCTTTCCCAAACTTAACACAAGAATGAGCCATAGCAGGAGCTAAAGTACACCTAACACAATCCAAAGTTCAACCCAAGGTGAAACCAGATATGTATTTGTAAGCTCTTGACCAAGTTCCTTTCCTTTTTCCTTGAAAGATTTGTTTGCTGGCGTAGTTTCAGGTTCACTGGGATCCTCAGAAAAGTTGTTGAAGTTGATAAAATAGACAGAGGCAGTTCTGTCAATAGTTGGTATTGCATCCGGATTCTTTGAAATTACTGGAGCTGTTCCCTTTGACATGTTTGTATAGTCAGATGCTACATCATTGTAGACAGGAGTTTCTTGACAAACTGGTATTTGGGTTTCAAGAGGCACAAGTTCAATAGCTTTGTTGCATAGTCCTTCTTTTCTCACTTTAGAATCTTCAAAGGTGATGAGTCTTTCAATTTGAACCTTTTGGATAGTAACAAGATTTGGTCGTCTGCTACATCTTGGGAGTCCACTGGGCCTACTACTTATTATCGGCCACATGGTGTGGTTTTACCAGGTCAATTGACACAGACCGGTTCTCGTTTTTTCCAGCAAGGGGCGGCAGTAGTACTGTTCTTGGTCCGTGGATTGCTAGTACAGGTACTGGTTTTCTGTAAGAAGGCCCAAATTCCTTCTTGTCCGCTATTTTCTCCCTGACCAGATCCCCAATCTTTGTAATCCAGACAGGTCTTGCTGGGACAGGTGGTTTTTCTTCAGTGGTCGTTGGCTTTTCGCTGGTATTGATTAGACTTCTTCTTGTTTCATTTAAGTCCTGTAAAACAGCCAAACGATCTTTGATATCAAAGGGTTTTTGTTCCACCACTGAAGTGTGACGATCGAGGTCTTCAACCATCATTCTAGGACCAAAAAGGATTTCATATGGAGTGATTCTACCCAGAGAATTTCTTGGCAGGTTATTAAGACTACGTTGGACATTTATTAGATGTTTGACCCACCCATCACCCGAACCTAATACCCTAGCTGTTATAGATTGCTTTATGTCACAGTTTTTTCTCTCCACAGCCGAATTTCCCTCAGGATGGAATAGACTCGAAAATCGCAATGCAACGCCCAAGCTGGCCATGACCTCCTTGTAAGCCCTAGAGCTAAACGCAGGACCCTGGTCAGAATGTAGCATGCCGATTGCGTATGTGCCGATAAAGACTCGTAAATCTTTAATAACAGTTCGGGCGTCAGCTGAGCGCTGAGGCCACATCCAAATGAATCTTGAGCATGAATCCGCTGCTACCATGATATATTTATAGTTGCCATCCCTCTGTAAGGGACCACAGTGGTCCAGGTAAACACACGCTAGTGGTTTATCTGAAATCAGAAAGGGTGTCTGCGCGGGGCGTTTCACTGTCGAAACTTTCATTTTCTGGAATATTTCACATTCCAAAACATAGTTTCTGGTTTGTTTCCTCATGTGTGGCCACCAGTATCTCTGGTTTAATAATGAAACTGTGGCGGAAACACCTGCATGTTCAGAGGCAAGCCCTTCATGTGCCGCTAAAATTAGTCCTAACCTGTGCTCCATGTTTGGGATTACTCTATCCCCCACTCCAGGGATTCGAGCAAAAGGAACATTATTCACATCAGTTATATATGAGTACTTGAGTGGAAAGCCCTTCGGTAGTGTTTTACCACTGTCTTTTATTGAAGCAGTGACTGCTTGCATTATTTCGCTGTCTATGTTTTTGAATGAGTAATTGCAGCTACGGAAGCCGTTTGCACAGCTGCCTTTGCGGCTTCATCAGACAATGAATTCCCTTCAACGTGAATGCCATCATGCTGATGACTCAGTGTATGGATCACACGAGTCTTTTGTAGTTCTTTCTGTAAAATAACTACTTGTTCCCAAAGCATTTTATGCTTGATTGTGCCACCTTTTGCGTCTTTAAAACCATTTTGAAACCAGGTCTGCAAATATTCATTGTATGACTGGACGCAGTAATACGAATCGCACACTATGAGTGTGGGGAATTCGCGATCTGTATATTTCAGCGCCATCTTGAATGCTCGGAGTTCAGCTTGCTGAGCTGTACAGTCTCCTAGTGATTGAGTTTTTGTTACCATAGGTCTGAATTTACCATCGCGCCAGCCACCTTTAACAATCGCACACGCAGCACTGTAAGCTTGTTTGCCCCCAATCGTGGGCTGTGCTGATCCATCTGTATATATTATACAGCCGTAATGTTCTAGAGGTAGAATTTCAGTAGGCAGAGGACATTCTTGTTCGTATTGGAGAAATTCTTGTGTCTTTAAGTAAGGGTCAAAAACGTATTCAACGTCTATTGCAGCAAGAGAATTAACCCATTGTATCCTTCTTGGATGTAGAGCTGTTGCATTTGGAATACTTGCCTTTGTCACTGCCTCTAAGGCAGGTACAGGTGTAACGACTTTTATGCGTTTACCCTGTGCGAGGGCTCTCTCCTTTGCTACAGCAGCCTGAACTGCTGTCGGAATTTTTTCTGTTGAAGTGAATTTCATTTCAGCTGGTGTGTACAAGTGTGATTTGTAAGCTATTGGTACCTTTTCACCTTCGTTAAAGGTTAGGTATGTGAATCCGATCTCCCTGGGATGATTTGGATAACAAGGTTGCGTACATTGTGTTTGTAAGTGTGTTGTTGCCAACATGTCTGTTTGTACTGAACGCAAAATTTCTGTTTGTTTTTGAGTCCAATTAGTTGGTATGAAATCAGGTTTGATTAGTTCGTAGAGAGGTTTAACCCTTTCTGCGTAATTCAGAATGTAATTTCTTCCGAAGTTTAGGAATCCTAGAATTGACTGTAAGTTTTTCAGCGTTTTTGGAGTTTGGAGCAGCGCACATTTTTCTAAAAAGTTTGCTGCCAGGCATTTGCCTTCACTTGAAAGTTCGTATCCTAAGAATAGAATGTTGAGGTGGGCAATTCTTGATTTTTTAAAGTTGAATTTGTACCCATCAGAGGCGAATCCAAGTATTATGGTACCCTGTTCAAGTGCCTGTCCAAATCATCATCTGTAAGGTAGATGTCATCGACATAAGATAATGCCTCATCATCATACGTTTGTAGTAACTCTGTTACCCTGGCTGAAAATAATCCAGGACTGTTCTTGAATCCCTGGGGGAGACAACAGAAGTGTCGTTGTGTCCCCATTATTGAGAAAGCGGTCAATTACCTGCTTTCTGGTACAATGTTTTGACGGTAGAAACCGTTTGAAATATCTAAAGTAGTTTTATATTTCCTCCGAACAATATTATTCATTAGTGCTGTACTGTGTGCATTTTGTACTGCAAAAGTTTTGCAACAAGAGTTTAAATGTCTGTAATCCAAAACTAGACGATATGTTTCGTCTGGTTTGGAGACAGGAAACAAAAGATTGTTCATTGACGAGGTGCATGTTTCAATCACCCCTGGGTATTCAAGTTGATCTAACATCTCCCTGACTTGTTTTTTAGCTTCCTGCTTAACTGGATACTGTCTTTGAGCAGTTGGTTGATTCTTTTTAACTGGATCTTATGGTGAGGAGAGTCCTCATCCCATCCCACATGATTTTTATATAATGCTGGAGCCTGGGCAACAGCCCATTTTCGGGCATAGGTGTATTTTTTATGAATAGGAATATGATTAGAGAAGGCTGGCATAATTATCTCTTTGCCATGTGGGCACTCCCTGACAAATTCAGGTGGCCAGTCTTTTTCAGCTAGAAGGATGTCATTACCTTTAGATAATTTTTCCCAAAATAGTGCTTTTATCTTCTTAGGTATATCCCCCTCTATTCGGAGTGTTACTTCATATAACTTATGGGGTACACCTAACCCTGGTGTCTGCAGTTTCAACCTGAATGTATTCCTTCAGATCCTCTGTCTCCAGATGATCTTTCAGGATCCTGCGAGCTATGGTGACCTCTGCTGCGCTGTCCAGCATTGTCTGAGCCCAGTCCCCGTTCTTGAGTTGTGTCCTCAAGATCCTCGGCATGTCTGACTTTAATACTTGCTACCTTCTTTTTGGAGAATTGAGTTTTCTTATTTTTTGAAACGTGTTGATTGTCTTTGGACTTCACGTGTTCTTCTTTTTTTTCTGATCGTCCTCTTCTTTCGGATTTCTGCGAGGAAGTCTGAAAGGTACGAGAGGATCGTGTATCAGTATCTTGATATCTATCAGGTTTTCTTATATTATTCCTCTTTCTAAGGTTATATCTCTTTTCAGAGTGCTCCTTTTGAGGAGATCTACCTCTGGACTGAGACAGATTCTCTTTAGGTAGTGACTGTCTATTTTCCCATTTCTTTTTAGGAGTAGTTAGATTGTTTTTGATGAAAACTTTTTAAGGATTTTCTGTTAATTCAGGCTTTACAGGTTTCCCTCCCAAACTATCTCTTCCTAGTTCTTCATAGGATTTTTCAATAATTCTGGCAAGTTCATACTGTTGCTCAGTAATATCGAGTTCTTTTAATTTTTGGCGGATTGCCACGGATGCTGCTTCACCTTTAATGTTAGCTAATAAGATAGCTGAGACCTGTTTGAAATCTTTCAGTAATTTCATACCTAGATTCAGGGCCAGTTCTGGACCGTATTCATTTTGAATCTGTCTCAGAACGTCTGGTAGTACCACCATAGCCGGGACACCATGTGTTTTTGTGTAGATTGAAGCAAAGACTGTACCGTAAGTGTCACAGTCCTCTACGTGTGGTACAATCCCCATTGGTAAACAGATTGTTAGAATCCTGTGTTTTTCATAAGGCGTACTATCGGGAAATACTGCCTCTATTTGAGTAATTTTCTGGGCTAACCAGAATGGAATGTGTTCCCTTTTTACAGGCAACTTACCGATTACTGACTGTATAATCTGTGGTGGGATTTTTCTCTGTGTTCCCCTGATGAGGGGTGTGCTGTGGAATTCATATATCAGGTTGGACTGTTAAAGTCCGCATGACATATTGTACCAATTGTCTATGTATTTTAATTAATTGTTTTAGCTGAGCTAACAGTTCTGGCCCTGTCATGTGTTTTATGGCAGGATGTGGTGTATAGCTGGCTAGTACCGGCCATGTAGCTCCTGGTCTACCTAGTGGACCGAGCCTGGTACTGTGATTTTGATGTTGTAGGGCGCCTTTAAAACAGAGCTGATGCTCTTGGTAAATTAGTGGAATTTCAATGCCCTCGAAAGGAACGTATTCTGCTGGAGGTTCCTCTATCTTATAGAAGTGGAACACATGTGTTGTTGGATTTGCCTGTGGAAAGACAATCCATGAATAGAATACCTCTGTCTGCCGATATTCATGTGCCTCTATGACAAATATGACTCTACCACCTCTTGCTGATAGGCCATTTTCTATAAGCTTTATAGCTATGGTTTTCCTTACGTTTTCCGGGATGATTATAGCATCCGGGTCATTTTGTGGACCCATGTAACCGGTTGGGCTGCAGTTCTTGCAGATCCACTGCCCCCGGGATTATCCTCATCGGACATTTTGTTAAGAAGTTTTGCAGAGCAAGTTTCAAGGAAATAAAGATAAGGTGCAAAATATTTTGGAACACTGTATCCTTCAACGTTGAACAAAACCAAAACTAATACATAGGATTTTTCGTCCTACTCAGTTTAAGGCGGATATTTTATCCTTTAACCCACTCCAGACGTCTATTGGAGTTTTTACGGGATAAAGGGGTCTCTGTGAAAAGCACGACTGAGTTACTCTAGTATCTAGCGTTAACTTAGTGCCTTACCAAACGTTGGGTGCCATGTAATGTAGTTCCTATATTCCCAATAGGCTCTGCGCATTGGAATAATATATCCTATAGTTTAGACGTAGGACTGAGGTCGACTAGGTCTTTATTGGATATACAAGACTTAATTGTGTGTGCCAGCTAGCTCAGAGGTCACTAGAAACGTTCTCGAATTCACAAGAAGGGATTAGTTTCTGACAACCGCATAAACATGACAACGTTGTTTCCCCAAGATAAAAGGTATCTTCAGAGTTGTGGAAACAATAGATAGATATTTCACTCAGTCAATCGTGCATGCTTCGTTTCACTAGAGGTGCAGAGAAAGTAGAAAGACGGGGCGTTTTCAATAAAAGGATTTATTGAACAGTCTTCTTTCTCAAGCATAAGAAATGAACTGCTACAATCGTAAAACTGTTTATAAAATATAATGCATCCATACTAATATTATAAAGAGAGAGCCCAAACCTTTGAGGCGGGTAATCTCAGTAACCACAGCACCAATCACAACACCCAATAAAGCGTTGGAAAGGGCAGTTGCAGCAGAAGGACATAGGCTATGCAGACGGCCACCATATACATTAAAAAATATATATATATTACAATTTCAATATTTTTAAAAACATTTTTTTTTCAATTTATATTAAAAATATGTAATGTAATTAAAAAAATATATCTAAAAATAAATACTTTAAAACAATGTAGTAAATTAGTATAAAAAAATAACAATTAATACATTTAAAAATTATCATTTACAAAGCCATTGAAATTGACTGAAAAAACCATAGGTTTCAGCCACGTTATAGTTAGGAATTAGCATTTAAAAAACTTTTGAAATTCTCTGAAAAAAACATAGGTTTCAGCCACGTTATAGTTAGGAATTAGCATTTAAAAAACCTTAGAAATTCACTGAAAAAACCATAGGTTTCCCACATGTTATAGTTAGCGGGACATTTCACTCATACAAAACCATTGAAATTCCCCCGTTATAGTTAGTTTAGCTAACTATAACTTGCGCGCCCGCAATGCACTGCTGATGACGTCACATATTACATCACTCATGACATGGTCAGTGACATCACTCATGACATCACTGATGACATCTCAAATGACATCACTGATAACATCATCCTTGTGAAAGAGTGGCAGACCTCCTCTCAGCGTAATATAACCTTTGATACACACCTTCAAAAATAGAAACTAAAATTTTCAAAAAAATGGAGATACCAATACCAGTTAGAACAACCTATTCAGTAATTCCAAAATCTACATACACATCCACTCATTCACCAACTGTTCTATATAGTCACTCATACATGTACTCACTCATCATGTACTTATACACCTATACATCCTGTTACACACCGATACTCATCTATACAGTTACTCACACACATACTCACACATGCAAATGAACTATCAAACATCCATTTACTTGCATATACAGCTATACACACACCACTACACTTACTTTTACAGAAACGTACACATACTTACTCTCTTAAACAATCACTTATAGAAACACATACTTATTTATACAGGAACTTTTCCAATCTCTCACACTCTCACGTATAATCACTTATATACATCAATACTCACATATAGTAAATTAAAACATATGTAGTCCATACTAATATTATAAAAAAGAGCCCAAACCGTTGAGGCGGGTAATCTCAGTAACCACAGCACCAATCACAAAACCCAATACAGCGTTGGAAAGGGCAGTTGCAGCAGAAGGACATAGGCTATGCAGACAGCCACCATATACATTTAAAAGGTAAAAGAACGTGCCAGCAAAGTAGTCCCTTGTGGGCGTGTCTGCGTTGTGCTGTGAGAGTGGGCTGGGGGCGTCACTAACGCTGGGGGCGTGTGGTACGGCCATCATATCGTGGGCTGTGGGCGTGTGCTGGGGGCATGACAAACGCTGGGGGCGTGTGTCCGCCCTTCATGCCATGTGAGTCATACATACAAGCGCCAATTACGTTGCTGCGCAGCATCAAGGGGCACGCTGGGGGCGTGACACGCTAAAGGCATGACACGCAGGGGGCGTGACACGCTGGGGGCGTGTGTCCGGCCTTCATGCCATGTGAACGCAATAGCGCCGCATCAAGGGGCATGCTGGGGGCGTGAGAAACGCTGGGGGCGTGTGCTACGTTCCGCCCTTCATGCCATGTGGGTCGTACTTTGATCAGGTGAGGTCTAGCATAAATGTAGTATTCTTTTGCCAAGAATCTGCCCAAGATTTCTCTACGGGTCTAATCAGATCCGTACCTTAGTTTAGAATGAAGACGGTCGGTCTCGGGACTCGTTTCCCAACAACCCGCAAGGGTAGCTTGGAAACACTGGAGCTGGATTTCTCGTCAGGAGAAAAGACAGCGTCTCTCTCAGTGCGTCTCCTGGAGGATCGGGCAAGTAGATAGTCGAACTGCTCCAAACCACTGTGTGTTTGTTTGGGCGAGTGTGGGCATATTTATACCGTGAAGGTGCCGAGTTTGACGTACAGTTGGACATAATAACGTCATCAAAGAGTCTCAGTTCTTTGAAAACTCCATGAGTTCTTGGACAAATTAATATTCAAGCAAGGGGAAGTCCCTAGCTGCTGAAGCTGAGTTTTTCCAAGAAATCGTTGTGGATTTTCGGAACTAGTGGAACTAGCCCTGCCGTATTTGAACTGCATGAGCTATGCCTAAATATGGTTATGATTTCTATGCCTATATAAGGATATGGTGATTTATACGTATATAAGGGCATGATTCAGGAAACTTACAATAGGGTCCTAAAATAATACATAACAAGAGGATAGCTCAAACCCATCCACTGATCTCACCAGTCCAGGTCGGGACTTACGTACGAAAGGAATTCTTAGAGATTGAGCTAACTTGATATCTAAAAAATTCCCGGTGGCTCCTGAATCAAGTAAAATGGGCAAGTTCTTTCTAATCTGAGAAGATACGATTAATGTGACTGGTAAGGTAAAATGTTTAGGTACAAAGGCTACGGTGTTAGCTAAGTATTTAGAGACCTCACAATTAGCACCACTTGAAGGACCAGTATCCAGTTCCTTCAAGTTGGTTAGTTTCCCGACTGTTTCACAATGTTTCCACTACCAGCTAAGGTCTTGGGCACGCCCTGTGGTTTTATAGGACACTCTCTGGCATAATGTCCCCCTTTACTACAATACATACATAAATTAAGATTCCTCCTCTTTTCTCTGTCTTCTATAGACAGAGGACCCCTGATCCCACCTATCTGCATCAGTTCTCTGCTATCTGTGGTGTCTCTATTCTCTTTTCTCTCACCTCTTACCACCAGAAAACATTGAAGATTGCTAGGGGATTTCTCTCCTTTTCTTTCCCCTAGTCTATGATCTAATTTTACCACTAGGTCAATGAAAGTAGTAAAATCCTCTGGAGCACGGGTACTCATAGTACGGCTCGTGGGCTGCCAGCGGCCCGGCAAGCCTTCCTTGGCGGCCCGCTGACCTTGTAGACATTGTACCTTTGTTTTTGTTTTTTTAAGAGTGTCAGCAAACACCGCCGCAGCAGCGCGGACTCCGAGAGACTCTGCTCTGTGGGGGCCGGACAATTCCAGGGATAGTCAAAGTGGAGCTGCAGGGGCGCTAAGAAGAGGCAAAATACAACAATGCCTCATTAACTAGTAAATGGTCTTTTAACGACCTGTGAAGTACTGGGGTGCGGCTGTGTGTGTGCCTGGGAAGCTGTTTCAGCCCGCGCTGACACACATGCGGGGTGAGGTGACAGAGGACAGCAGGGAGACAGGCAGAGGGAGATGGACGGAGGGAGACAGGGAGGGAGACAGAGGGAGAGATACAAGACAGACAGAGGGTGACCGAGAGAGGGAGACAGAGAGAGAGGGAGACACAGGGAGAGAGAGAGGGAGAGAGAGAGGGAGGAAGACAGAGGGAGAGAGACATGGACGGAGACAGAGGGAGACAGAAAGGGAGACAGAAGGTGACAGACAGTGGGCGACAGACAGAGGGAGGGAGACAGAGGGAGGGAGACAGGCAGAGGGAGACAGACAGAGGGAGGAGGGAGACAGAGGGAGGGAGACAGAGAGAGAGGGAGACAGAGGGAGGGAGTCAGAGGGAGACAGACAGAGACAGAGAGCGAGGGAGGGAGACAGAGAGAGAGGGAGACAGACAGAGAGAGAGGGAGACAGACAGAGGGAGGGAGACAGAGGGAGGGAGACAGACAGAGGGAGGAGGGCAACAGAGGGAGGGAGACACATAGATGGAGACAGAGGGAGGGAGACAGACAGAGGGAGACAGACGGAGACAGACAGAGGGAGGGTGACAGAGGGGGGGAGAGGGAGACAGAGAGAGATAGAGGGAAACAACATGAGTGAGACAGAGGGAGACAAAGAGAGTGAGGGGGAGAGAGAGAGATAGAGAGAGGGAGGGGGACAGAGAGAGAGAGGGAGACAGAGAGAGAGGGAGGGAGACAGAGACAGACAGAGACAGGGACAGACAGTGACAGACAGAGACAGATAGAGGCAGAGGCAGGGACAGGGGCAGACAGATAGAGGCAGAGACAGACAGAGAGACGGAGAGGGAGACAGAGACAGGGACAGACAGACACAGGGACAGACAGACAGATAGAGGCAGAGACAGAGACAGATAGAGGCAGAGACAGACAGAGAGGGAGACAGAGAGGGAGGGAGACAGAGGGTGACAGAAGGGGAGGGAGAGGGAGGGAGACAGAGAGAGGGAGACAGACGGAGACAGAGAGAGGGAGACAGAGGGGTACATAGAGAGGGAGCCAGAGGGATACAGAGAGAGAGAGACAGAGGGAGGCAGAGAGAGAGACAGAGGGAGGGAGTCAGGGGGAGATAGAGGGAGACAGAGGGAGACAGAGGGAGACGGAGGGAGAGGGAGACAGAGAGAGGGAGACAGAGAGAGGGAGACAGAGGGAGGGAGACAGAGGTATACTGAGGGAGAGAGAGAGGGAGACAGAGAGAGAGAGAGAGAGAGAGAGAGAGGGAGACAGAGAGGGAGGGAGAGAGAGGGAGACAGACAGAGGGAGGGAGACAGACAGAGGTAGGGAGACAGGTCGACAGAGGGGGGAGACAGAGGGATGGAGACAGAGGGAGTAGGGAGACAGAGGGAGGAGGGAGACAGATGGAGGGAGAGACAGAGGGAGGGAGACAGAGGAAGCGAGACAGATAGCGGGAGACAGATGGAGGTTGAGAGATTGAGAGAGAGAGAGGGAGGGAGACAGACAGAGAGAGACAGACAGAGGGAGACAGACGGAGACAGGAAGAGGGGGACAGAGGGAGGGAGACAGAGGGAGAGAGAGGGAGGGAGACAGAGGGGGATCTAGGGAGGAAGATACATAGAGGGAGACAGACAGAGTGAATGAGACAGAGGGAGACAGAGGGAGAGAGAGAGAGAGAGAGAGAGAGAGAGAGAGAGAGAGAGAGAGAGAGAGAGAGATGTGTGTATGCCGGGTCTGATGGCTCAGTGGATGAAGGCGTCCCTGCAGGGCCTGTGTTCAACTTCTTGGTCAAAGTTTATTTTTGCTACAGCCCCGCCCCCTCCCCCACAGACCCCGCCCCCACCGGTGCAGGCCTCAGCCACAAACCACATTGTAAATTTGGCCCCCGAGAAAAAGTTTGTGAGTACCCATGCTCTGGAGGATCAAGAATTTGGGATAAACGGTCTTTTAATTCATCGCATTATCCTCTATAGATCAGGGAAGTTCTTTTATCCTCAGGCCAATGAGTCTCTGCAACCAACCTATTGAAACTGGTAATATACGTGAGCAGATCCCTAGAGGCTTGTTTGAGGCTCAATATTTCATTGTCACTAGCCTGCATGAACGTGTGTTTTGCAAATAGACTACGCATCTTGCCTTGAAACAGATTAAAGTCATATAACAAGGGGTCATTATTTTCAGCCAAGGATACCGCCCAACTGGCTGCATTGTCTATCAGATAGGATATGACAAAGCAACTTTTGCAACATAATCAGGGAAAGAAGCAGACTTACATTAGAATTGGCACTGATTCATAAATACACTGTGCTTTGCGCTATCACCGTTGAATAGCTAAAGGAAGAGGACTAGGTGTATGCACAGTGAGATAAACAGGTGGTACGATCTCCTCCCCTCTTGTAGGAGCAGTGGCATGGGCTGTAGGGACAGAAACATGTGCAGGCTGGATATAATTCTTCTTATTCTTTTGTATAGCACCAGTAGTTCTAGAATCTGAGGGTGTATGAGTTCTGACCTGTAGTAATTCAGAATGGAGACGTTGATTCTCTGCTCTTACCATTCCTACTTCTGATTGTAAGTCAACTAACGCAGAGGCTAATTCCTCTAAAGTGGGATTAAGTAGTGCAGATTGAAAGGCTGCATCTAACAAAGGAGAACAAGCTCCTTTCGTGTTCATCTTCGTTCAGGTGGAAGTGTATTCGTGGGCTTGGATTTCTGTCACTCCCAGAATATCCACTAACCTGGGGTTTACCAGAATCCACAGGAACGAAGAGGAGTCCCCCTCGCTTCCAAAAGGTAGTGCCATGAGGAGGCAAAAACAGCTACTCCAACATAGACCACTCTCCTCTGAAAGACGGGGATAACAAATTCTAGGGAAAGACCACACCACTTCCACACAGCCACAGAAGCAGATCACATCTGGTGGTAGAGCATAGGAAATTTGCAAGTGTATGAGAGAGAACCAGACAACCTCTTAGTACATTCTAATACCCCTTAATGGCTACTAATATTGAAGTTCAGTGCAATTCAGGTATGAGAGACGATCCACTTACCCAAATCACTTGTCTCTCACTCCTTCCTAGAAGTGTTGAAGGTAGGAGTTATCATCACTCCTGGTAGAACAGTTATTGTGGGTGATAATAATTCTCACGTGTTGAGCAATAGTTTGGAAGGCTTTGAAAGTCCAAAATTATAATAACAAAAGGAATGCGATAATTTTTTGCCCAGTGAATTGTCTGATGAAAAGTTATTTCTCGTTGCGTAAGCTCCTGCTTACGACTGACACCATTAAATAGATAAGAAAGGAGTCTTTAAGCCGGTGCAGCTCCGACTCGTAAAAACTTACCGGCTGGGAGCACACAGGGAGAATCCAGAGTTCTTTTGCAGTGGAGAAGCCTCTTAAATCCAGAGTCGGCTAGTAAACAACAATGCCCGTCCTCTGCGGTGGAAGACTGAGAACGAAGAAAACACAGCTCCGTCAGGAACGAGTGAGTCAGCGGCTCACTCTGGGAGAAAAATGAATAAGCACAGCCTACGGCAGTAGGCGACATAGGGGAACAGCAACAGCAAGACATCCGATGCCGTCTTCACCTCAAACAAGGTTTCCGCTGGAACAGCGGATCCGAATGGGTGTGATCATGATCCAGGAACAGTGAGCAAAGCAAGGGCTTGTTCCTGAGACGTGATTATTAACCTTGCCTTAAGGGACTGAGATTAAATGTTGTTTTTCACATAAAAATGTACAACATTGTATTATAGTTAACAAATGAGCAGTAAGGGATCTTGTCACTATAATCATGCAAGAATTGCACTAAAACATTCAAATCCTGTTCCAAACTATTGAACAGGACGCCTGAGGCCTGACAGGGGGGATTCATTTGAAGGTCTTGAGAAGTATGCGGAGGGTGTTGAAGCAAGTGGAGGACATTGATCTGGTGGTTCATGGTCAGTGAAGAGTCGAGTATGATGCTGAGGTTGCATGCGTGGTCGTGGTCCGTTGGAGTGGGAGGGTTTCCAAGGGTGGGGGGCCCCCAGGTGTTGTCCCATGCGGAGGGGGTGGACCCGAGGACGAGGACTTCTGTTTTCTCCGAGTTGAGCTTCAGGCAGCTGCTGCTCATCCAGGATGCGACGTCTTTCAAACCTTCTTGGAAGCTGCGCCTAGTGATGTCGGGTTCCTTGGTGAGGGAGAGAATGAGCCGGGTGTCGCCTGCATATAAGACTATGTTGAGTCTGTGTTTTCTCACGATTGATGCGATTGGGGCCATGTAGATGTTGAAGAGCGTGGGGCTGAGGGAAGATCCTTGGGGTACTCCGCATCTGATCTCTGTTTGTTCAGAGAGGAAGGGCGGGAGTCTTATTCTTTGTGTTTTGCCTGAGAGGAAAGATCGAATCCAGTCTAGGGCTGTTCCCTGAATGCTAGCGTCGTGGAGTCTGGTGGCTAGTGTGCGGTGGGAGACAATGTCTAAGGCTGCCGACAGGTCCAAGAGGATGAGCTCTGTTGTGTGGCCTTAGACGAGGAGGGAGCGGATGTCATCGGTGGTGGCTATGAGGGCGATCTCGGTGCTGTGGTTGCTGGGGAATCCAGCTTGAGAGGTGTCTAGAATGTTGTTGATTTCTATGAAGTGTGCTAGCTGGGTGTTGACGGCTTTCTCTATGACTTTGGTGGCGAAAGGAAGCAGTGAAGTAGCCTTAAGTTCTTGAGATCCATCGGGTCTGCGGAGGGCTTCTTAAGGAGGGGTTTGACTTCGGAGCGTTTCCAGTCATCGGGGTATGTGGTGGTCTAGCGGTCTCGAGGGAGTAGTTGATAGTTCAGCGTTGTTTTGGACACTGGTGGTGCTAGCCCGGTAGAAGATGTGCAGCGGGCAGGGGTCAGTAGGTGCTCAGGAGTGGATGCTTTTAATTGCCTTTGCAGTGTCTTCTGTGGTAAGAGGGGTCCAGGTGAGGAGGGTCTGTTGGATGCTGTCGCTGGGGGGGGGGTTGTTGAGACGGTGCTGTGGTCTTGGTCGTCGAAGTTGTCGTAGAACGTCTTGATCTTGAGATGGAAGAAGAAGCTGAGTTTGTTGCAGAGGTCTTGGGAGGGAGGAACGTCATTTGTTTTGCTGTTGGGTCTGGCGAATTCTTGAATGATGGCAAAGAGTTCCTTGGAGTTGTGGGAGTTGGAGAGGATTCTGTCTTGGATGAAGTTTCTCTTAGTTGATTTGATGAGTTGGTGGTGTTCCGTGGTGGCCGCTGCTAGACCTGTCAGCCCTAGGGTGGTCTCACCCCGTTTCTTTTCCTTTTCGCCTCATTTTTGCCATCATTTTGTTGGACCTAGGCCTCTGGGCGCCTTACCACTGCCAAACAGTGCTGAGGTGCAGGTGCTCTCTCCTAATAACATGGCTGCCACAGGCACCTGCTACTGCAGAGTGGCCATTGTACATGCACGCACCAGTAGTTAGGAGCAGGCTGAGACATACTGCTACTGTATCCTTGCCGTCCCGCCTTTTTGTCCCATAGACAGAAAAGTAGAAGCTCCTGGAACCTTCCAGCCCAGGGAGGAGTTATGCTTTGCCGCCTTTCAGGAGGGTCACCTGACCTAGGGGTATAAGAGGAAAGGAGGGAAACCTGACTAGTTAGTTGGGGCACCACTGTACCTGGGGGAACCTCTGCCGGAGTATAGGCATGGGCCTAGGGGGGAACCTACACTACTGAGACTGACTGAGCTTAGGCCCTGCTGTACCCAAGATAGCTGAGGGACTCTGCCAGCCTGCTGACCTTGCCCAATGAGGGGGAAACCCAGGAGACCAACTCCAGTGTGCTGCAGGGAATCATCCTGCCTCTTGTGCCTGCCAACTCAACCCCCACCTTCCCCCAAGATACAGCAACCAAGGAAACTACAACCAAGATCCACTACCACCTGCGCTAGGACTGAAGCGCTGAGGACCCTGTGAGTGCTGCTGCTACTAGGGGATCACAAGGTAAAGCGCTGTGCCCTTACAAGCGCTGGACAGCCAAAACCTGTCTCCTCCTGCGAGTATTGTGCCCTCCCAGCACTCCGTTATACCAACCTGCCCCCCCTGCTGTCAGCACTGCCCCCCACAAGAACCTGTGTACCTGCCAGCGCTGTGACCTCCAAGCGCTATACTCCCGGGGGTGCCGCCTGCTGCTGGCTGGGGCACTGCATGCACCCAGAACCTGTGCGTGCCCTTGACTCGGAGCGCTCTCCCCGAGCACGTCCTGTGCCCCTGGATTGCCGCCGCGGTGTCAGACAAGGCCGCGCTGGGCCCGAGCTGTGCCGAAGGGTAAGCGACAGCGAAGATCTCTGCTGCGGCCCCCGAAGCCTGGGGAGGGCCACCGCAGTAGTGGAGAGGGCCGCGCTAAGCCCTGAAGCGTTTCTTCGTGGCCGGTGTCATCAGCCACATCTCGTAGCAGCCCACTGTCAGCCGCCATCTGATTGGCTTCCGCGCCCGGCTCCCAGGACGCCGCGACCCCATTGGCTCCTGGGCCGAGAGGAGGCCTGATGCCCGGGGCTAGTCACGAACATCGCCTGAGGGGCTCCACTGCAGGTGGGAGCCCCTCGATCGATTCCCTGCCTGCGCGGACTCCATTCCAGAAAGGAAATTCCGCTGCACGCCCAGGTGAGAGCCCCGTGAGAGAAGAGCAGCGGGCTGCCTGGGGAGGGGGCACCTACCCGGGACTCGGCTGGTGAGTGAGGGACAGCTGGGGCCCGGACACCTGTAAACTCACACTGGAGGGAGGGGGAACTGCTCCTCGCTAGTAGAGAACCGGCCCCTCTTGGAGCTGCTGTGAGCTTGGCCTAAAGTAAGCACAGAACTGCCCTGATTAACGATGAACTGGGCCTGAAGAAGTCTGCACGCCCACCCAGAGTAAGAGCCTGGTGGGTTGGGAGTGTTGCTCAGTTGTGTTCACCCGGCCTCAGAAATATGCCCTGAACTAACCCTTGCATAGGGACTGTTATTCCGAAAATTAAACCTGCATAGGAAATCTTTACTTTATTGAATGTGAACCTAGAAAATGTTGTGCATGTTGCCTATATAAACCCCCTGCCTAAGAAATGTTACTTGGATGATCCACATGCATAGGAAATGTTATTGATGTTACATTCATGCCCACAAAGTGTTGCATTCTATGACCATGCATATAAGAAATGTTACCTGAATTGAATTTATGTCTAGGAAGTGTACTGGCATTGATTTATGGTTATGAGAACGGGTTACTCTGTTTTAGGTGCGAGCCCAGCGTTACTTACCTGAACTTAAAGTAGATAAAGAATCTGATTTTATAAAAACAACCTGGTGTGGTGTCACTTCCTTGTGCGCGAGTTACTGTGTCAGTGTATGTGTGTGCTGCACCACTGCTTTACACATTGCCTTCGAGTGCCTTCCTGCCTCGCGCCAAGCTACCATGTCGGAATCAGTGACCCTGTTCTAACAGCCACCTTGTAGGCGGAGCATGCTTCTGGGTTTTTGCTGTTTCTCCACATTTTCTCCAGTCGACGGCAAGCGATTGGATTATCGGAGGTCCGTGGTGAACGAGGTGGCTTTCCTGTTGTGCCGTCTCGTGGTGTTCTGGAGGGGGGCGAGAGTGTTGATGGAGTTGGTGATCCATTGGCGGAGGTTGCTCACTGCTGTGTTGGTGTCTGTCATAGTAGGGGGAGGAGTGCAGCTGATAGTGGAGGTGAGTAGTTCTTCAGGGAGTTTGTTCCAGATTCTGCGTGGGAGGCTTAGTGTGCGCTTGTGTGCGGTGAGTTTCGTGAAAGGAGAAATGGATGCAGTGGTGGTCTGTCCAGAGCGGTTCTGCGGTGTGCCTGAAGTGAATGTTGTTTCCTCCAGCGAAGATGGGGTTGAGTCGGTATCCTGCTGTGTGAGGGGGTGGAGATAAGTTGCTTCAGTCCTATGTTGGTAAGGTTCTCCAGGAGGGCGGTTGATGACATTTGTGAAAGGGGTGCGGGGTCTGGGAGGTCTGTAGGCGAGTGTTCCGTGGAGAGTCCTTCTAGGGTTGGGCTGGATCTGGAAGTGGGTGTGTTGCATGAGGGGCGAGGTGTCATCCGAGTTTGTGGTTGTTAGTCGGAGGGACGGTACTTCTTCAGGATCTTGTATCCGTCGGGGATGGCAGTTGCGATGTCGGAGTGGAGCTGGCGTTGGTCTAGGTCTCTGTGAGGAAGGCGACATCAGGAGAGTGAGAGTTGAGGAGGTTCCAGATTTCTACAGCGTGTATGTGCAGGGAGCATACGTTGAGGAGAATGCAGCTCAGGGGCTTGTGTACGGTGGCATCCGGTGGGTTGGGTGTGGTTGTCTGGGTCCAGAGGTGGGTGAAGGTGCGGCAGCAGTGTCAGAAGGAGATTCTCCCTCTGACAGATGATTTTGCCGATCCCGCCATCAACTCAGTTGAAATTTCCTGGCATTGATGTAGGGACCGTGGCGGTTTTTTGTCTATAGACCTGCTAACATCTAAATAGGACAGGTGGACTGCCAAGTTGGCGGATGGGAAGATTGCTGAAAAAGCAACCGGGGGACCGATTCTGCTAAGATCAAAATCAGGCCCTAAGACTAAAACACCTAAACCCCTGCTATTCTCTGTATTTGTCAGTTTTTCCCATTCACTAAACCTATTTTAGGAGAAGGTAAAGCTTTAAGGTCCCTAACATCCTCGCCTAAGTTTTGGAAACCTATGTTGCTTTGTCCCATGTACTTGGCCATGGGTGCTTTTTAACTATGTCTTTTTTTATTCAAAGCAATACTGTAATTAGTGATACAGAAAATGTATTCAGAACATTGCATAGATAATACAATTTACATTATCCATGTCTTTTTCGAAATATTGTTGGGCCTCTTTAACACTCACTGCCTGTTGTGTCTGGACATCTGGATCACACTGCATATTATGCCAGACTGTAAAGGCTGCACATATATCACACACTCAAAGAAAATAAGAAGAGAAGTTTGTCTGAATGAGGTTGCATGTTGTCATCATTCTATTGTAATTTCTATTTAACTATGTTTTTAGTAACTTTATGTAAATGAACTATATTTGCATTGAAAACAATTCCGTATTATAAAACGGTAAATACGCGCTGAGCCTGTAACATCAGGAAGTAGATTCTGAGATGCTAAAATGAGCAATTGATTGTTTGATCAACGTGGTGAAAGCTTCCTTCCTGGCAACAGCAGCACTTCCTCTACTACAAATGGATACAAAAAGCAGAACAAACAATGCAGACAGGCGGCTGACAGGCAGTCGCAACAGAGCACGAGACGGGGCCCAGCTACCGCTACAGATGTCCCTTCAGCTCTACCGGGTTGTCCTCTGCACAGGTAAACACTGCCGCGCGCAAGTCTTCAAAGTGGTGCCGGGCCTCTGAAGCAGGAGGCCCGCCTGTGATTGGTTGTGAGAGAAGCTGCTGGCCACCACCGGACAATGAATGGTGCAAAGTGTGTGCGCTGAGGTGAATGAACGCGCGTCTGCTCACCCTCCAAGAGGGTAAGGTGTGTGAACTTGATCGCGTGAGCTTCCAAAGGGAGTTAATTGTAAAAGCCTGCTGGCAGGAAGTAGGGCATTGTCAACTTCCGCGCCCGCCACGACAGACGACTCTGTTTATCGTGCAATATGTCTACGCTGCTGCTGCGCCCATAGGTGGTATATCGTGGAGTTTCACTGCGTCACAGACATGTTAAATGATACTAACTTATTATGGTCATAGCCAAAGCCGGGTGCTTTCAAGTGGTTATTTACATGTGAGTTGCGCATTGTAAATTATTCTCAAATAATTACAGAGTTTTGAAATGTAGCTGATGCAACTGGGAGTTCGTGTAACCTTCCAGATGGCGCTCGGTGGGCGTCACTTTATACAGCAAGACGTTTTAAATTACATCCTGCATGGTGAGTGACACCGCATTGGTAATTAGGGCAGTGTTTGCGAATTAGCGGTTCTTGTTTTTGTCCTGCTGAGCCAGTCAGTCGCCTGGGACGCTCGTGGCAGTCTCTACCACACAGGTCGCCCATTCACTGCCTCCTAGGAAGTGGCGTCATTTCCCTACTACCCCAGACCGGGCACGAGTCCTAAAAACAGAAGTGGGGGGACTAACCAAGTTAGGCAGTATGTAAATGAGTGATATCATGGCGGTTGACATCATAGTGCATGGCCTTAGGTAGCGTGACATTGCAAGTGGCATCACAGGAAGTGTCCTCACAAGAACTGACGTCAGATATTGAGACTCCTTACATATGTAAGGCCGGTCCATCATGAGTACATTTAACAAACGAGATTATGCTCCAGGTTGTGCCAAAAAAGTGAGGCCTGAATAAATACATCTATTTTAATTTTTTGTTGAACTGTCACAAAGAAATTGGCAACTAGGAGAAACATGCCAGTAGTTTTGTTCGGCTTAATTGGTTCCAAAGTCTGCATTTTAAAATATCTCGTGGGGTTAAGGCACCTGCTGAAGAGTCTTTGCTGCCCAGTAAATATCAGGAAACATTGACAAGATAACTCTTGGGGTTAACGCTTTTGCTGGAGAGATCTGTGTTTTTTCTAGTACTAGATTTGAATCAAAGTATCATAGAAGGTTAATGTGTTTACCTCAAAGCACATTGGGCCTAATTAGTATGTCGGTTGGAGTTTCCTCTGACCATCATCCCTGCGATTTCGAGACCGACCTTGGGTGCGGTCGCAGAGTCCCATTTCCCTATCGGAGCTTGTGAAGCAGTCGGAAACCGGCCGCAGCACAAGCTTCCATTGAGAAATGGGAGTCTCTGTAAATCCCTGCACCGTGTGGCAGGCACTCAGTGCAGGGATTTACAAGCCCCATGTGCCCCAACCGGAGGCCGTGGAGAGAAGGGGGCCCTGCTAGGGGCCCCACAAAGTTGCTTTCTGACAGGCTTTTCATGTCGGAAAGCCCTACATGGAAAGCCTGTCGGAAACCAACATCATAATCCCTTTTTTTGGTTTCAGACTGTCCGACAGGCTCCATGAGCCAGTGGAAGCCAGCTGGAATGACCGCCAGGTTTGAATTCCGACCGCTGTAAACGTAATACAGGGGTCGGAATTGAAACCAAGGATGTTGGTCGGAAAGCCTAATTAGGCCCAATGTGTAACATGCATATGACAGATTTTTATTTTTATGTAGTAGGTAAGTGTAATACTGCTTTTAAGACAGAGATCATTTTATGACTTACATTTCATAAATTGTTATCCTTTTAATATAGCGCAGTGAGCTATGAAGGACATGTGACTCCTACACTTCTCACTGTTTTATGTAACACATCTTGTACATTAATTTACGCACCTGCATGATTTATTATCAATGTATAATGTGTATGTCGCGTACAGCGTTGGGATCAGTAGTGGTATAAAAGAAATAAAATAGTGCCATTTAAATTGTTATTTCTGCAAATTCTGGGACAGACCAACACATCTGACATTCTTACAATGCATGCATATTTCTTATATACAGGAACTGAACAAAGTCAAAAGCATGCCTCCCTTAAGTACATGTAAACAGTGCTTAATTTGTAAAATTATAAGAACCAGGGCCCGAGGTAGTCACAGGGTACCTCACACTGTAGGGATAGCTCCCACCCGGTGGGTTTATGGCTACATGCATCAACCAAAAAAACAGGCTCAATTTAAGGAATCGCAAAATGTGTGATTACTTAAATTGCGATTGCATTCAAGGAATTGCAAATTGCGATTCCTTAAATGCAATGCATTAAAGTAAAAAAATTGCGATTTTGCAAAGATGATTAATCGCAAATTACCATCAATCTAAGTTGATGGTAATTTGCAATTTCTTTGAAAAATGCACCAAGGTGCTTTTTCCAAAGTCCCATGCTACACACACCATGACCCTGGGGCGTGTGTGTGCGCAACATGTGGATACATTTTAATTTCAGGGGTGCAACAGGGTATCCTCTTGGCACCCTTGCACCCTTGAAATTGCATGTGCGGTACTTGCAAATTGGGCATACAATTCCCATTTATTCATATAAGCCTCTAGGCTCATAGGAATGAATGGGAATCAATCCCTTAATTGCGACTCACAATTTGCAAGTCGCAATTAAGGAATGTATAGAAATCACAAATTTCTTTGCGATTCCTACATGCATAGCCAATTGCGATTCTTTAATTGCGATTCCTTAATAATCACAATTAAAGAATCTCAATTGGCTTTTTTGATGCATGTGCACCGTACTTCCTTAGGTATATTAAACACCTTTTCATATTTATGAGTTCTGTTCCAAATTTGACAATGCCACCACACCATGTGGTGAACTGCAAACACCAGCACAAATTAAGTACTGCCTGTGAAGTGAAAACAAGCTGTGTACCTTTGTTTTCCGCCCATTGCATTTGCATCTAAGTGTAAGGCTCCAGACTGGGGCACACTAAGATCTTATTGGAATAAAAGGAGGCCTCATCGCCCCTTAATTTCAACCTTTATCTTTGGCCCAGCTGGAGGTGAAAATAAAAAATACCCTCCCCCCCCCCCAGCCTGCATGTTGCTGCTGGGAATGGAAAGCAGACAACATGCAGGCACTGCTAAACATGCCCCGGTGTCAGAAAATTACACTGAGACAAGTTCAGCATATTTCAGTGGGGCCCAACTTCTTGGCAGGGTGGACGGCTGACTCGTGCCCAGGCCCCAGGTGTTCTTAGACGATAGTCTAGAGATAACCCGATGGTGAATGAGCTTACTGTCTTGCTCTTTGCGCACCTTGAAAGTCATTAGTAGGAGTCAAACACGGGCTGACTCAACCTTTCATCCTTCCACTTTAGCTCAAAGGACAAAAACAGACCTTGATAATACGAATACTTGTTGTTTGCCTCTTCAGTTGGAGGTGCCATCCTCAGTGTATGTTATTTGCTGTTTTGGGACTATATCCCCAGTACATGGTGAGCAGTGGAGCTGCTCTAATTTTGCGGTGGTGGGGAAATGCAGGGGTGGGGGAGGGGGTGAGGTGAAATAATAAATAGAAATACTTACCTGCCCCTGCGGCCGCCACCTCAAGGAGCTCCTCTCCTGGCGCTGGTCACTTTGCACAGGCTCCCAGGGAGCAATCACCTCACTACTGTCATGCTGGTAATACTATTTACCAGCATGAGAGCAGCGCCTGTGATTAGCCAGAGCGGGCTGACTTGAAGCTTGCTCAGGCAGAGGGAACCTGTGGTTTTTCTCCAACTCAGCTGTGGGTTAGAGAAACATAAGTGTGTATGTCTGTTTGGCAGGCCCAATAAGGCCAGTCAAACTGACATGCACACTTACAAGAGCCCAACACACCTACCTAATGTGGCGTGGTCCTTGCCTGAATGGCCCCACCCCCGCCCTAACCTCAACTGGCAGGAAGAAAAAGAAAATGATAATAAAATTGTTTTATTATCATTTTATTTTTTAGTGGGATAATGCTCCTCCACCATAACGGAGGAGCCGCTCCTGAGGTACGAATCGTAAGCGGTTGCACTGGGACAAACTGGGTTGGTTCAGTCAAAACGTAACCAGTTGCAGATTATTTTTCACCAAAACGCTAGTGCCCCAATTTATTGTTCTTCGAAAACTATACATGTGCAGATGCCCCATGTTCCCTCCTATGGTCCTAAAATATTAGAAGTGCTGAGAGAGGCTCTTCTTAAACTCTCACAGATTGCAGCTGTGCCTTGGTCGGTCGATGGGCCTGTATATTCACCTCTGGGAAGACATTTCTTTGTTGCACGGGGGTTCTTTCGGAATCGCATGTTAAAGTCAATAAGTCATAGAGTAAATAAAAAAAAGCAACAATGAGAATGTGTGCTTCAAAGATCTGCACTGTGCAGCATGCGATTACTTCTTTGCTAAACATTTCTTTGCTCACAAACGATGGGTTAATACACCCTTCAAGATTAGAAATGACCCAGCCATCACATCTTAAAAAAATTGCTGAAAGTTCCTCAACTGCAGAATAAATTCTAACTTACCTTTGGATAACCCAGGAGTAACGATGCTTTTATCTAGCTTCATCCTGGTCATATGTCACTGCCTCCAGTTATGGAGACGACCCAAAATGTCCTTCTTCCATCTCCTGCTCTCCTATACTCATCACACTATCTATGTGACATCTCTCCTTTACCAAGGATTGCCTCTTAACATTATCTCATGTTTCTATCTACTTAGTCATACTTCCTTTCATTGCTTAATTTTCTTGACCAGTTGGGGCCCCTCTACTTCCTCTATTGATAGTATTTACACAAACATTGTCTTAACATACCCCGCTATTCAAAAATGTAAACAAAATACTGGTGAAGCTTTTGGGACTGATGTTTTCTAACTATTCCTATAGTTATTTTATTTCCCTAAGATTCTATGGGATAATGTCTGGGCTATATAAAAAAACATATTACATTAAATTGATTGAGTTTCCAATCATGTTTTGATTAGATTTATTGGTCCATTTTGTGAGGGTGACATCGGAGGTTGGTGGGGGGATGAAGGGAGACGGGAATGCATGCATGGGGTTTATTATCTATTGACCTCTGTACATGTCATTGGTGGCAACGTTCATGTTCTTACCTGGAATATCTGTGACATGGCAAAACCGGTTAGGCATCATTTGGTCTATGCCTACTTCAGGCTACGGCACATACACATAGCCTGCATACAAGAATCCCACCGCTCAAAAGCAGAACTCGTAAAGGTGGTTAGGAAGTGGAGCGTTCAGGTATATGGGACTGGGAACTCAGTGTATGAGGGTGGAATCCTCATTTGGGTAGCCTCAAGGTTCCCCTTTATGCACAGCAAGCTGGTAGTCATCACAGGAAACATAAATGATGCTAAAGGGGGAACTAGATAACAGACCTATCTCAATTGTAGTTGTCTATGCCCGAAATGTGCTGCAATTGCAAGCCCTTTGATACCCTAGCTCCAGCATTGCTAGGCGACACCCCCAAGCTTTGGGGATCTGGACAGGGGACTTCAATTGCGTACATCGCATGGAAATGGAACAGTCGGTACCTCCCCTTCCAGGGACACAGGGCTTACGTGTAACATGGCACTTTCAGGAGTGGGCGGTAACAGGCTGGCTTTGTGATGTATGGTGACTGGGGCAACCGGAGGATTTGGAATTCTCCTATTACGCCCCGGGCCACCAGGTGCACACTAGGCTGGACTACATCTGTGGGAACTCCAAGCTATGCAGAAAGTGGCTAGCACTGAATGTTTGGGGGGAACTTTGTCAGACCATAGCCCACTGCATGTCTTGTTCCGCTAGGTAGGGATGTTTATCCTAATTTTCACATGGAAGCTGCACCAGGAAGCCCAACAGGTTGCAGCTTTCCGTGAGACCATCGGCTAACACACACAACATTATTTTGAGGACAATGAGCGCTTGGAGGAGAGCAGGGGGCAGAATGGAAAGCAGGGCATTGTTTCAAAAACACATAGGGGGACAGATCAGTGCTACTCCGCATTTTGCAGACTCTGGAGCACCAGATGTGAATGTCTGAGAGGGAGGCGGTGGCTGACCTGGGACCCCTGGCCCATCTCAAAATCTTGCAGAAGCAATATCGAGATGAGACACACCGGCTTAGTAAAATTGACCACATATCACACCTCACTAGGCAGGACGTGGAGTGAGACAAACCAGGGTGTATTCTGGCATGGCTGTTGCAGTCCGAAATCCTCAAAACTGTGATAGGGACGATTCACAATGCTAGTGGTCTCAGTGTTAATACACAGGTTGAAATTAACCAGGTCTTTGCAGGCTGCTATGAATTGCTGTACGCTACCCTCCCAGGGGCCAGACAAAGACCAGGTTCGGGCTTATGTGCGGTCAACTGCCCTATTGCAGTTGAATCCACTACAGAGGCAGCATCTGGAGGAGCCCCTACAACTAGAGGAGATAAAGGCGACTATCCAACATATGGGGCATAATAAAGTGCCAGGCACAGATGGGTTCCCGTGGAATATTATGCTGTGTATAGAGGGTCGTTTGATTCCAAGTTACTCAAGGTTGATCACGAGGCATACTGGTGGAATATTGCCAGAATCTCTCCACAAGGCCCTTATCGTTGTGCTGCTCAAGCCTGGTAGGGACCCTTTCAAGGTGAGTTCATACCACCCACTGTCAATGTTGAACATTGATTATAAGATTTTGGGTAAGGTCCTCAGAAATGGACTGTTGCCTCTCTCATGAACACTGGTACATCCTGACCAAAATGGCTTCATACACCAGAGAGCAAACTTATACAACACCTACAGACTGTGCCACATTATGGGGGCCCCGGAGGGGGCTGTTGACCTTCCAATAGCGGTATCATTGGACACCGTAAAAGCTTTTGATACCCTGGGCTGGTCCTACCTGTTGTTTGTACTGGAGAGCCTGGGACTGGGACCTGGGTCCCTGGCTGGGTCAAATTACTGTATACAGCCAAGCAGGAAAGGGTGAAAATGGGCAAGCATATTTCATGCATGTTCCCAAAATGCCGGAGTACCTGCCAAGGTTGCTCCCTATCACCCATATTTTTAGCCCTGGCAATGGGAGTCCTTGCCTGTCTGCTGAGGGTGCAGGGGCCGAGCTGTGGCGATGCCGTGGGGAGGACCTGGCTCGTGATATCCCTTTATGCCAATGATGCCCTGATCTATATCCATGACTATTAATGGGTGTTGCCGGGGCTTCCTGAGCCCTTGGAATACCTTGAGGAAATATCAGCCTCTGGATTAAATCGGGGAAGTCCTGTTTGTTCCCCCTGCAGTGTGTGAATCAGGCGGAGAGGGAGGGCTTACGGACTGAGCGACTGTCCTGGTGTATAGAAACCTTCCACTACTTAGGGGTTAATATATACCACTCGGACAGGGACCTCTTTGATGGGAATATTGGTTAGGTACTGACAGCATTGCAGTAATCCCTGTCTTCTAGACATGTTACTACTCTTGCCCACGGGTCATATGTCCATAGCTAAGATGTTAGTTTTCTCATGCTTTTTGTACCTATTTGCCGCCTTTCCTATGGTGCCCCCTTCTTCCTTCTTTAGGGAACTGAGGAGCCTGATGTCCGACCTGGTGTGGAGGGTGTAGGTGGGTGTCAATCCGATTGCTCCTTAGGCAATTGGTGGTGGGGGCCAGGGAATGTCAGACTTCAAGCGTTACTGTGCAGCTGCACACCTCCGATGGACAATGAGATGGATAGCTAATAACAGGATGCCAGAAGGTATGGTGACCTGGAATGAAATTCAGGGCCTAGAGATAATAGATCGGCAGCTTGACAGAAGCAGCCCTGAGAGGGCTGAGCTGACTGGCACAGGCAGCCAAACTTAGTTGGAATATGCACCCCATCTACTGCTTTGGAGAATACCGGAGATATTGGTTCTTCTGGCTGTGCATGAACCAGCCCCATGGTGTAAAGCTGGGATCAACCTGGTGGGCAATCTATATGATGAGGGGACTCTAGGCCCTTTCCGGACATGTGGGCTTCCAACGACCTGGGAGCGGGCCTTTTCCTGGTGCGTATGTGATTGCAGTGCAGAGTACCTGGGGTACAAGACAGGAGGAGCCTGTAACACATGAGGGGCTCATATTTATCTTCACACACGAAACGAAGAGGCGAGTGACCACAATGCTATATGCCGCATTATTGGCCACTGATACAACACAATCTCAGCACTATAAACCCAAGTAGGAGGATTGTCTGGGTATTGACCTCACAGTCAAGCAGTGGCGGATGGCACTGGAACACTTTAAGCAGGTCTCCGGTAATGCCGGCTTGAAATTTATGCAATTCCGTTATCTGCACGAGGTGTACCTCACCCCACACAGGGCATATAGGATAAACCCAGGTTTGTCCCCGAGGTGATCAGACTGTGGCCACCCTGACACAACATTCCTCCACATGGTGTGAGAGTGTCCAGGGCTGGCGAGGATGTGGGGGCGAGTGATGCAGAGGTGGTTGATATCCGTCTGGCTCCCGACCCCTTAATCTTTCTTTGGGGGGTTACTAGAAGGATTAATGAAACCTTATGACATTTTTTGACCTCGCCCAAGTACTTTCTAAGCACCAGATTGCAACAGCCTGGAAGGTGACCGCAGCCCCAGAGGCTCGATCCAGGAGGTGCACAAGTGGGCAGTGGCAGAAGCTGATGCCATGGCGCATAATGTGCATTGATGGGGGGCTGGGGCCATCACGCTGTAGGACACCCACGTGCTCAAGTTTGTGGACAGAGTGCGCAACCCTAGCAAGCAGAACCCACCCTAGGTGAGAAAAGCGATGGAGTGGCTGACCCACATGTCCCTCCCCCACCCGACCACCCTCAGGTATAAGTTCGACAAATGTTGATTTACTATTTAATACGATGTCGCTCCACGAGACCACATTATGTTCTAGATTGATTGTGTTTTTTATGTCTAGAAGCATTCACTTAAGAAAACAAAGGTTGCAGGGAGGTTACTCGTGCATAACCTACGCCCCCGTAATACACTGTTTATGACTTCACATATTACATCACTCATGACATGGTCAGTGACATTACTGATGACATCACTCATGACATCTCAAATGACATCACTGATGACATCATCCACAGAATCACTCACACCCTCATACAACCTACTATATGCCCACTCACACACCCACACAACCACTCACATACCCATCCACAGACTCATAACAGTACTCACATATCCACTCACTCCTCCATAGAGGCACTCACACAACCACTCACTTGTAAAGCCACTCATACAACCAGTCACTCACCCATACAGTCACTCACATAGCCACACACTCACCCACTCAGCTACTCAAACACCCATTTATTTACCTACACAGTCACTCATACACCCACTCACCCATACAGACTCTCAATCCAGCAACTCACTCACCCATACAAACATTCAGACACCCACACAACCCCTTACATACCCATTCACACATTCATACAAGCACTCACACATCCGCTCACTCACCCATATACCCACTCACACAGATACTTACTCTCCAATACAGCGACTCACACACCAACTCATCCACTCAATCAGCCACTCACTCACCCATACAGTCACTCACCGGGTCATTCACTCATACAGCCATTCAGACACCCACTCAAGCACCCATACATTCACTACACACACGTAACCACCCAAAGAGCCACGCACATCGCCACTCACTCACCCATACACCCACTAACACAACCACTCACATACCTACATACCTACTCAGAAATGCACTCAGTCGCGGCCGGCATTACTTGCGGGTGGGGGGCAGGGAGGTTTAGCATGAAGGGGGGTCACGCGGGGGTAATTTAATAAAATAAAATTTTTAACTTACCTTCCTGCCGGCCAGGTCCTGTGCCATCTCTTCTTCTGCTCCTGCTCTCCTGCCTCTGGAACAGAAAGGAGGCAGCCAGGCTCCCACCCTTAAGCCAATCACAAAACAGTAAGCAGCGTTGTGATTGGTCAGGACGCCGCCCGGCCCTGTTCTCCATGTAGGCTCTATTGCAGCCTGCATGGAGAAGGGTAGAGTGCGCATGACCGGTTTGGTAGACCCCAGAGGGCAACCAAACCATTCATGCGCACTCATGAGTGGGCACACCAGTTCTCCCATGTCCAGCCCTGCTCGCAGAGCAGCCCCGACCGCAACCAAACCCTTCTGCTATCTCGCAGTGTGAGAAGCAGAAACATAAAATGGTAGTTATTACCATTTTATGTTTCTGTTTCTCGCACTGCGAGAAAACAGTGTGGCAATGCTTTTCCATCCTTGTGGAGGAGCCGCCCCTGCTCACTTACCCATAGTCACTCATGCATGCATTCACACACCCATACAGTCACACACCCACTCAGAACACACATGTTAGAGATAGTATCACTCAGTAGTGCAACTAGTATAGTAATCTAACTTTTAGTAGTAGGTTAGTGCATATCTTTTACACCCATAAACTCTTAAAAACACTTACTCTCACTGGATGATGTCATCAGTGATGTAATTTGAGATGTCATGAGTGATGTCACTGACCATGTAATATGTGAGGTCAGAATGTGGCCTAACGGCTAGGGCGGTCGATCTCCGAGCTGGTAACCGGGTTCGGGTCTCGGCAGGGATGCTCTCAACATTCTGTGAATCTGGGCAAAACACTTGATCTCCCTGTAAATAACAAAAAAAAATGAATATGTCCATCCGTAATGTAACTGGTGCTCATGAAAAGTGCTCTGATACCTTCGGGTCTAGTTTGTGCTATATAAAACTCCGCAACAAAACACATTAAAAAAACAGTGCATTAAGGGGCTTAAGTTATAGTTAGCTCAGGTAACTATAACTGCTGAATTTCAATGGTTTTGTATGAGTGAAATCTGAGCCTAACTATAACGTCCCTGGTTTTTTCAGTGAATTTCTATGGTTTCTCAAATTCTATTTCCTAACTATAAGGTCCCTTTAAACGTTGGTTTTGTTTAGGTGAAATTTTAAGGTTTTTCAAATTCTATTTCCTAACGATAACGTCCCTACAACCTTTGGTGTTTTAAGTGAATATCTATGGCTTTTTAACTAGTAGTTATGTTTGCAGAGTGGTGGAGAAAGGGAGCGGCCTCTGACCAGCTCTCAGGAATCCCGCTGTATGGGGCTTACTGGTGGTAACAGGAAGGCTTCTTGGCCCCCAAGGCCCCTCAGCAACAAATAGGACTTTATCCCTCAACCAGTAGTGCACCAGGAGGCACGTTTGCAAAGTGGTGAAGAAAGGGGGCATGGACTCCAAAAGACCTCTCAGCAATCCCACTGTGTGTGACTTGATCGAGGTAACAGGATGGGTAGTTGGCCCCCAAGGACCCTCAGCAGCCAAAGGGAATTCATCTGCCAACTAATTGTGCGCCAGGAGGAACATTTGCAGAGTGGGAAAGGGGGCATGACCTTCCATAACCTCTCTGTAATCCAGCGCTGTAGGACTTATTGGAGGTAACAGTGGGTAGTTGGCCCCCAAGGACCGTAAGGAGTAAAGTGGACTTCATTGCCCAACCAGTAGTCCGCCAGGAGGCTTGTTTGCAGAGTGGTGTAGAAAGGGGGCATGGCCTCCGAAGGCCTCTCAGCAATCCCGCTATGCAGGACTTACTTGAGGTAACAGAAGGGGTTCCTGGCCCGAAGGACCTTCAGCATCCAAGGGACATCATCCCCAAACTAGCAGTGCACCAGGAGGCATGTTTGCAGAGTGGTGCAGAAAGGGGGGGCTCCAATCACCACTCAGCAATCCCGCCATGTGGGACTTACTGGAGGTAACAGGAGGGTTGTTGGCCCCCAAGGACCCTCTGCAGCCAAAGGGACTTCATCCCCCAACCAGTTAGGCTACAAAAGTTAAATTACTGTACTTTGTGTACTACTAATGAGTGATAATATTTCCACTCGAAAAAGGCAAATGCCAAAACGCGTCTTGGTGCACAATAAATCATTGTATAAAGTCCCCTGGTGGACCGCTTTGTTATTTCTTCCGGAGTTCTGGAGGAGATCGCGTGGTGAGGAACTTAAGACGGCGGCTACCGCTATAGCAGGCACCGACACCGCTGGATGGTGAACTGTGAATAGCAGCAAAGAGCAATATATAGATTTATATATATATATATATATATATATATATATATATATATACTTGAACTCCGTTCGACGCAGCCGCGCCTCAGTCACCTCATTCGAACTGGAAAAACGGAAAAGACAGACCCAAGTTGTGTGCAGAACTCAGTGGTTTATTTCATCCAGAATAGCACCCAGCAAGTCCGCATGACGCGTTTCGCCTCTAGCCAGAGGCTTGATCACATGATATACACATATATACTGGATATATACGGTAATTTCAATAAACAAGTCCAAAGTACTGTTGTGCGCACTCAGGCAAGACACAGTAGAATTAAATCAAAATAGGGATTTAATAATTCATAAAACCTGCATGACGCATTTAGACCGTGTTACGGTCTTGTTCACAAGACCTTGAACAAGACCGTAACACGATCTAAATTGTCATGCGGGGTTTATGAATTATTAAATCCCTATTTTGATCTAATACTACTGTGTCTTGCCTGAGAGGGCGCTACAGTACTTTGGACTTGTAGAAGTATATGTATATATGTATATTACCTACTGGCGGTCGCCAGTAGGTATATATAGTTAGGATTTTTTCCCTATGGGATTTTTGAAAATTCTATGTCTAATAACTTTGGCGTTTGTGGACGGAATTGGCTGAAATTTTCAGCAAAATGGAACATTTTGTTTCTGAGCAGCCACTGGAAATTTGGGGGGAGTTGGTCCAGGGGGGGCCGAGAAAAAAGGGGGGTCCCAAAACGTGTTTTTAACATTGAGTTTTCCATAGGGCGGTTAGCCTCATTTTTAGCCCGAACGGCTGAATGGATTTGCACGAAACTTGGCAAATTTGTAGGGACTGGTAGCCCGATGTGCCTTTTGTAGGTCTCAATATATGTGCTCCAGTGGATTTTGAGAAATTAACGTTCAAAAAAAGATATATATCTAGAGCCGCGCCTGGAGCGCTCCCACGTACGCGTACAGGGGAGCGCTCCAGGCGCGCCACGCGATCTGCGCACGGCAAGCTGATTGGTTCTCGGGTGTCTATAAACATTCGAAACAGTCCGCAGCGGCCGCCATCTTGTGTCTCGGTAGGATTGAGACACAAGAGGTGGCAAAAATCAAAGGGGGAAATGAGCAAGAGGGGGCAGGGTACACACCCCCTGACCCCCTAGGTTACATGTGGGGGCCATAAAAGGCTCCCGCGGGTGAAAAAAAAAATTAAAAAAAATTCGATTTTCGCGGGGGTGAGCGCCCGGTACGCGCACCGGGGAGCGTACGGGGGAGCGTACCATGGAGATTAAAAATGACAGACTTTGGCCAGTTGCACCGAGCCAGCAGTGTGTCCTGCGTCCCAGTCATTTCCCAGCATGAGGGCCTTAGGCCCGACCCTACAATGGCGACGAGGGTAGCTGTGTCCACGCGTGCCACAGCTCTAAACATCATCGAGGAAAAGGGGAAGGGAATGCTGCTCGCCTGAGAGCACCCCCTGCGAAGACTCGAGCGCCGAGAGGCCCGTGGGGCGTGTGTCGAGCCCCGGGCCTAAAGAAAAGGAAAGAGGTGACCGGAGCTCACCCCGCACCTCTCCAGCCCGCCGTGGTCCGCCCTGCCGTGGCGGAGCCCCGAAAAGACAAGTGGAGCCATCGCGGTGCACACCCGCGGAAGAACAGGCCCGTCGGCCGAAGGTGAGCCCATACATAAGCGGAAATCAAAAGCGGAGCCCACCCGCAACGATCACAACACTCATAATGGCGGCCGCCTGCTAGCGCGCCGCCCGGGACGTGTGCAAAGCGGAGCCCACCCGCTATAGACATAAGCCTTCCCCGATAATATAGCGAGGCCAGCGGAGCCCACCCGCGGCCTGCCTGCAGCGTCCCCCGCCGCGCAGCGTGTGTGAAGTGAGGCTGCGGCGGCGGGGTGAATGAATTTCAAAGTGGAGCGCCCGCAGCGTGAGCAGAGCTGCCGGGCGCCGAGAATTGAAAGCGGACCCCACCCGCGAAGACTGTGAACACTGCCCACCCCGCTTCAGAGGAACCACCAACTGCACCCTTCGCAGCGCGTGAAATGAAAGACCTGCTGCGAAGGGCGGAAAGACTCCAACAGCACCGACTCCCCCTCCCCGCCGCGCAGCATGAGGAAAGTGAAGCTGGGGCAGCGGGGTGCACAGAAACGGCATCTAGACACCGGAACCTCTGGTCGTGCTCAGCCAATGCCCAGACAAGAAGAAATTAATGGGACTCACCGGCATTCAAGAGGAGTACCCAGTGGTGCCCATATGCACGTGCCCCAAAGCAGCAGGCATCCATGAGAAGTAGTGCCCGGAGCCCACCGGTGGAGTCTTGCGTCCCAGCCTCGAGGAGGGTGCTGGGTGCCCAGCACAGGCGAAGGTGTGGAACACCTTGCCGAGAAGAAAAGGACTGCCGTCTGTAGCTGGAAGCGCTCCCCTGCCACCCAGTGGCTGTTTGGGAGTACTGCATGCCGCCGAATGGAGACACATCTTCAGGTTTGCTCAAGCGAAGGGCAGATTAGGTGCAAGACACGCCCGTCTGAAGGGCAAAATAAAGTTGGACTGTGTCTACAGCCAGGTGTAGGAGAAAGAACCTCCTGCACGTGGGGCACCAGCATCTGAAAGCCCATGTGAGGGAAAACACAAAGGGAGAACAGTCAGTGGCATCACCGCTTTACTGAAGGAGGTCAACCTCAGGAGACCCATCGCTACAATAAGCACAACAAGCACAGCAAAGCAAGCATGCGTAACCTGCCATGCTAGGGTGGCACCAAATCTCCGCAAAGGTGACAACCCCAGGAACGCGCCAGAAGCCCCAGAAGGGCACCAGGAGTGCAGCGACTCCTCAGAAGACACTCGAAAGCACGCCACAAGTGCGCCCAGAGAAAGTCCACAAGAATCGCGACCAACACCAAACAGAAGAAGCAAGACCAGAAGAACGTCAACGGAGTGGTGACGCAACCCTCCAGAAGCATCTACGCCACGCCAGAAGAGGAGACAGCGATGCCTAGTGGCCACAGGCCATCGCTGCAGCAGAATGGCGAAAGTAAGAACACCCCACACGAACCAACGATGGTTCTAGAACCCAGCACCAAGAAGTGCGACAGCGCATGACGCAAATGCGCAGCAGTGCGGACAGCACTAGCCCAAAGCATCAAGTTACAAAGAAGACACGAAGAGCGCATCCAGTTGCGCACCAAAGCAATCCAACCGAGATGAAAAGAAAATGGTTGCGCAGACAACCCGCAGCATTGAAGATACAACACAGAAGCAACCTGACCACTCAGCTTGGTCACAAAGCACGAAGTCGACCAGCCAGATGGTCGCAACAAATCCTACCTGCCAGACCTCGGCAGAAGGGACCAGCACGAGGTCCAAGAAGCTCAGCACCACAAATCCTACCTGCCAGACCTCGGCAGAAGGGACCAGCACGACGTCCAAGAAGCTCAGCACCACAAATCCTACCTGCCAGACCTCGGCGGAAGAGACCAGCACGACGTCCAAGAAGTTCAGACAATGCACGGTCCGACGACCTAGACCCACGAACTTCAACCACACAAATTAACGAAAGCAACAGGAAGAAGATGTGAAGGTCGCGACGCTAACCCTGGGAAGCGAGTAATGAGAAGATAGTGTCCTAGGACTAGGACAAGACCAGGAAGACACGTGCAGAGTGCGCGCGCTGCATGGGGAAGCCTGGCCAGAGAAGATGAAGAAAAGGGGAACAGGGTACGTTGCGAAAAGAGGAGAAGAGAAGAAGAAAGATCGGAGCGGCACACTGCCACCGAAGAAAGGAAGGAGAGAGAAGTCAGAGTGACACCCAGTCACTGCAAGAAGAAAGGAGAAAGAACAGAGTGGCCACTGCCACTAAGAAGAAAAGAAGGAAGAAGTAATCAGAGTGGCACGACTGTCAAGCTAAGAAGAATGAAGAAAGAACAGAGTGGCCACCGCCACTAAGAAAAGAAGAAAGGTGACAGGCACTGGAACACCGGAGTGCAATGGAGAACAAGCCTGGTAAGAGCACCGGCAGAGCAGACCAAAGACAACCACTGACGAGTCATCCATCCACATGGCGAACGCAGAAGAGAGCAAGATAGACTGTTGAAGACATCTACCTCTGGGGTTGGCGGAAGATCGAATGGCGAGAGTGCTCACACATCCAGCGGATGAACTGACCACTCCACACCGACCCGTGGCAACCCAAGAAGAGGCCTCAAGGAACTCTGGTGGCAGCAAGTCCCACACGGGAGACAGATCTACAGAAGCACGTCTGCAGGACCCAAAAGGATGAAAGCCTCGAGAGCAATGAAGAGAGTCGACAACTCAACCTTCAGGTGGAACTAGGACACGACGGTGAGGTTCGTGGAGCGCCCTGCTCACGGCCCGAAGGCTATGGTAGAGCAACGCGACCAAAAACACCAGTCCAGTGGAAACCTGGCAAAGAGGTCCTCCCGGACATCTTGTGGCAGAAGAAAACCGGCGAGAGGGGCATCCTAGTGAGAGGGATGTTCGCACCTACTCTATTCACCTGCTAAGAAACACACTGAAGCCTGCCTGGAAACAACACGCAACCAGCTTGGAGAAAAGAAGCCAGAAGGCAAACAACAACCACGTCATCCATCTCTCTTGAACCATTCGTCACCAAGAGAACAAAGCAAAAGGCAGGGCTGAGAACAGCCGACAGAGAAAGAATGAACCCGCCGAACAACTAAAAACCGTGCCACCAAGAACTGCTAATTCAAAACGCAAGAACTATACTGCCTGCGGCTTGCAAGCAGCCAAAGAGACTCTTTTTGAAAGCGCAAGTCCAATGTTATTTTCTGTGTTTTCTTTCCCCCACAGGTGTTTGGACTTTTCATGTTTGGTTTAATTTTTAACCAATTTGGGGAGGGATGTAATGCCCAGCACAAGTCAGCATTCTAGTGCTGAGCCTGTAACTACACTGAACACCCACCCACCACTGATGTCACAGGTCATGTGACACAGCATCAATAAAAGAGGCCGAGCGCACGTGCTCTGGGCCAGTTGCACCGAGAAAAAAAAAAAAAAAAAAAAAAAAAAAAAAAAAATGACAGACTTTAAAAAAAATAAAGCTTCTTTTTAAAAATTGGAGGTAGTTCTGAAAAGAACTTTTTTTTTCATTTTGTTGTTTTATATATATTTTTTTTTTGTTTTTTTTGTTTTATATTTTTTTAGACTTTTTAAAACAATTTTATATTTTTTTTGTATTTTTTTCAAGGGAAAAACAAAAACAAGGATTCCAAAACTGCTCAACAGGAGCAAAAAAAATTGAAAATTTAGGGACTGGAAGAGCAGCGGTGTTGCTGTTTCTTTAGGGCAATCAGTTCAACACTCTGCTCCCCATAGCAGAGCAGTTCGTCACACTCTGCGCACAAAAATTTGATGCCCGCAAACACCGGCTGAATGTTAGGGATCATTCTTCCACGGGGTGGTCCCGAAGGTGTTGCTCCACCAGTGGAGGTGCTGCCGCCATCTGTTGGTACATTCCGTGCCAGCTCTCTGACACTCTCCCTGGCAAAGTTGTTAGGGTGTCTTCTTTTGACATGCCGGATCAAATTGGCATTGCCAAAACTATATTTTTTCAGAGGATTGCCTCTGGATAAACTACTCCCACATATTTTGCATGTTACTTTGGGAGCGTTCACTTTTTTCTGTCCTTCTGGGATGTCGTAAAATTTCCAAATGAAATGGGTTTTTTTCTTTTGCTGAGGAGGGTCCTCATCCAAAAATCCCTCTGAATCACTGCTGGATGACTCTCTTGCAGCCATTGCTGGAGATCAGAAAAGTAGGAGATAGAGTAGACACAACAGCTCTTGCTCTCTCCAAGTACAAAGCAATAGTGAGAGAAATGGGTGGGTTTCACACAATTTGGAAAAAAAAAAGTTCTGAACCAATGAAAAGTGTTATTTTAAAGTCACATGGTTTGACGCGCTTACGCTACGCGCCCGGGGCGCGTCCCGGGCGTGTATCGTAAGCGCATCGGGGCGCTTACGTTGCGCGATCGTATGCGCTTCCGGGTGCGCTTACGCGGTGCGTCATAAGACGCATCTCGCGGCTACGCGATACGTGTCTTATGACGCAAGGCGTGGCGGCTACGCGATACGTCACGATGTTGTTTTCGTTCTCGACAATAGCGCTTCCGGGACGCGCATTAGTACGCGCCTCGGGGCGCGCCGCCAGATTGCGCTTACCCGTGCGTTCACCTGTCCGCGCCCCGGGAGCGCACTAAAAATAATATTAAAAAAAAATAAAAAAATTATAAAATATAAAATTAGATTTAAAATGTATTATTTTTATAAAGATTTGCTATTAAAAAACCTATGAAATTCACTGAAAAAACCATAGGTTATAGACCATATATAGTTAGGAATTAGCATTTACAAAACCTTGAAAATTCACTGAAAAAACCATAGGTTATAGACCATATATAGTTAGGAATTAGCATTTAAAAAACCTTATTTTACTCACACAAAACCATTGAAATTCCATATATAGTTAGTTGCAGTAACTATATATCGCGCACCCGCAATCCACTGCTGATCATGTCACATATTACATCATTCATGACATGGTCAGTGACATCACTGATGACATCACTGATGACATCTCAAATGACATCACTGATGACATCACTGATGACATCTCAAATGACATCAGTGATGACATCATGACACACCAATACCAGTTACTACATACGCACTCACTGATTCCTACGTCTACACACACATTCACTCATTCACCCATACAATCACTCATAAATACAGTCACTCATTATTACAACACTATCATATGCACTCATACACCTAGTCAGTCCTGTGAAGAATCAATCACACTTCGATTTCCTCATCTATACAGTTAAACACAGAACACCATACTTTTCACACATAAACTAACACATACTTACTCTCTTATACAATCACTGATACAAGTACACATTGATATGCACAGTCACACACCTCCCAGCCAGCCACACACACACTCAGTCTTCCATACATCCACTCATTCTTCAATATGTAAAACATATTTAAACTTTACAAAAACACACAGACACTAGATGATGTCATCAGTGATGTCACTGACCATGTCATGAATGATGTAATATGTGACATGATCAGCAGTGGATTGCGGGTGCGCGATATATAGTTACTGCAACTAACTATATATGGAATTTCAATGGTTTTGTGTGAGTAAAATAAGGTTTTTTAAATGCTAATTCCTAACTATATATGGTCTATAACCTATGGTTTTTTCAGTGAATTTTCAAGGTTTTGTAAATGCTAATTCCTAACTATATATGGTCTATAACCTATGGTTTTTTCAGTGAATATATATATATATGTATGTGTGTGTGTATATATATATAAACTTATCTGATATGTATTCATTTATTTGTTGTAAAGGCATGCATGGTAAAGACATATGCGTGGTTATGACTTGAGTGGTGAAGGCAATGCTTGGTAAAGGCATTGAGTGGTCAAGGACGCATAGTAAAGCATGCGTTGTAATGACATACATCCAAGCACATTTATTTTCAGGCATTTTTACCAGCCCAATGTTCTAACTTTGTATGGCCTTCATTATGAGAGGCCTGGTGGAGAACAATTTATGGACCTGCTTGCCTTGCTCCCAGGCTATCCAAAGGTCAGTTGACTGACTTCCTGCATGGTCAGTGGTGACACAACCAGTTTTAGAAGCCTCCCTGCAACTTCCCAGCTGCAACTGGACCTGCCTGTATCTGCCTGAGCTCTGATGCTGAACTCTGCTGGAGTGAGTCCTGATCCCATAAAGGTGCCCCTGAAGTCCTGGTTCCTTGACAGGCATCATTGGAAGTTCCTCCAAGTAGAGAAGGTGAAAATCTTGAGGTTTGGGATCCTCGCAAACTGGCAAATTCGTGCCGAAACTCTACTGCCCGTCACAACCGCCAGTGAACAGCTCCAGTAAGAACTGTTCTTTGCACCAACTTCAGCTACAACTGCCAGCACCAGGCTTACATTTAACTCTACAGCAAGGAGAGCCTGCAATGACCACGAGCGCAACACTCCAGTGATGTCCGGATCTGCGCGCTATAGCAATACCAGTGCAATGCTTGACCTGCTCTTTGTACTGAAAGCCTCTTCCTCGTGGCCTCCTCCAATGTGAACAGAATTCTTTGCGCCAGACTTGAGAAGGTAAGTCTTCAGCTGACTAACCTGCTCTCCATCACGGTCCATTATAGCCGGTCTGAACTTGTGACTCCTCCCACCGAGGGGTCTAGAGTGACCAGATGACCATGAGTGGCGCTTTCTGCTTCTAAGCTCTATTTTCAATAAAAACTTTTAAAACATTCAGTTCTACTGATTGGGTTTTTGTTATTCTGGTATCTTTTTATTTATTACAAGTTAATCTATATATTTTGAATTGGTTTGGATTGGATTTTCTTGTGTTGTGTATTCACTTCATTACTGTTTGTGTGCTGCATAAATACTTTACACATTGCCTCCAAGTTAAGCCTGACTGCTTTTGTGCCAATCTAACAGAGGGTTAAACACAAGTTAGTTTAGTGACAAGGATTGTGTTTGTTGCATGAGTAGGGATTTCACCTCCCTCAACCAATAATACAGTTTCTTACACTTTTCCTGTCCTACGCTCTATTGGATAATTAGCATTAGGTTGCCTACAGCTGGCCCCCTGTCAGTTCTGCCTTTGATAAGCTGTGAAAAACTACTCCAAGAGCAGAGCATGTAAACCTACCTAATTCGTTCTCCTGTCTTGAAAAAGAAGCTTCTCCTTGAAACACGTTAGCTATTCACGTGAGTATATGTAAGATTTGAACACAAACGTCAAATAAAGGATTGTACATCTTTATAAATGTTAACTAAAGACATGCTGGATTAATGTATTCTGATGAATTGACTGTTTGAGTAAAACCTCCCATTGGACGTTTTTACATTTATGTAAGACAACTGATAGGATGTGCATAAAGTTATCTGTTAAGAGTAATAATCGCATTAATTATAGTGATATTGTGCAATTTCCTAGCAAAGTGTAATTTGGAAACACAATACTTAACATCAGTGTGGCCTGCGTGATGACTGTACGACTATTCTAGTCGTAGTACATTTCTGATGTTAAGATTCATTAAATGGTGCAAAAATACAAAATGTAACTGCAAAAACAATCTAATACAATCCATAAGGGTGGGGATAAACAAAATAACATCTCTTAGATAAGTGTTGGAGCAGGCAGCAGCTCTTATAGGGCAAATATGGGTTTTCCTATTCAGAGGGATATTTTTACTTAGACTCATACTTCTCTAGCAAATCGTAAGGCAATGATGTAGATGGTGCTCCTATCTGAGTTACTGTTTCTCATTGAATGTCCCTATCCTTCTGCAATGGACATTTTTTTATTAGTTTTCAAACACTTATGATTAAATTGCCCTGGTTGGTTGACTAGCTGCAATAGATTTCGAGTTGTATTATTATGTCATTCTGGCACACTTTATGCATATTTGGCATCATCCCCTGTCTCCTTCTTGCATCTGATCATGGAGAGTGATGTGGTGTTACCTGTTCCTTTCTGGCCAATACCGTGCACCACACTCAGTAGGCCGTGTGTTGAAAAAATATATGGGGCCCTAGTAAACATAGGCAGCACTTTCCCTGTTTGCGACACTGCGTTCCTCAAAGCAGGTGTGCCGGGCACAAACAGGGAAAATGGGCCCTATTCCATTGAATGAGCTGCCCTCAGGGGGGCCACAAAGTCATGCTGCCCTAGTGGCATCGCATTTAAGTGGCATATGGAGCGGCTTTGAAGCAACTGCCCCGTGTTTCACTGTGCAGGCTGCAACCCGCCTGCACTTTTAAGAGGGGAGAGGGATCCCCTTGCAGGCATGTGCAGTGAGTGACTGCACCCTCGTGCACCGGGATGTCTGGGGGGTCCATTGAACCCCCTTTCATCCCTTTAGAGGGCGCCTTTTTGAAGGTACACTGAAAGTGCACTACCTTTTAGTCACGCACTTTCAGCACGCCTTCTAAAGCCATGTTTGCCTCTGCGTCCCGTCAACAATATACAGCACAAGCACATGGGCAAAGGGATTCCCTCATTTGCATGGGACCATGCCCCATTTCAAATGAGGGAACACCCTCTGGGGATAGGGCTGGTGCTATATGTGTGCTAGAGCTATCTGTATTAGCCATAGGACCCCTTTCCCACCTCCAGAGGGCTGTCATTAGGTAGCGCACTGACAGTGCGCCCCCTGACAGCTTCTTTGCCTCTACGCCTGCGTCTATAATACGGCCCAGGTGCAGACGCAAAAGGATTCCCTCATTTGCATGGGGCCATGCTCCCATTCAAATGAGGGAACGCCCTATTGAGAAAGCACTGGCACTGTATGTGAACCAGCGCTTTCACTATTACAGAAGGGGGCGCACAAGTGTCTGCGCCCTCCTCTGTCACAGCAAAGTGCCCTGTAGTAATGCTTATAATGTTATTTTTAGAAGTGCTTCTTTAGCAATGATAGAACTGTTGTAGGTCATGCATAGAATGTGTGTATGTCACTATGCTTGTGTGTGGAGTGCTGGTCAGTCTGGAGTTCGTTTACAAGCTGGCAGCACCTTTTTATCTGTACTGCATATCTTGAGGAATAAAGAAGATTTATCACCAAACTTGGTGGGTATTCATTCACTACAAATTTGGCGACGAGGGAAACTGGCAATTTTCTAATGAAATTGATATCCTGCTTCATACAACTCTACATTTGTTATCCTGGATTCAAGAAAACTCTTCGTTTCAAAGAAAACTATTCGTTTCTCTTCAAAACAGCTGTGCCTTAGTGCGGTGAGACTTTCATTTATCTTTTCAAAAAAAAAATGAAGAAAACCACTTTATTTTAGCTTCCTACCCACTCTGCATCTTTCAAACGCCACCGTTTCACAAACCGCTACAGCGTGTTAGCTCCCGCTCCAGTGAGTTTGAACGTCGCGGCATCTTGCAGAACCTTCCTTTGTCATCGCGCGTCAGTGCACTGCTCATCACTACTACATGCGCATGGAATTGTGGGTACTCGCGCATTGAATTGTGGGTACGACCCCACGTAAGGTCACGTCGGCGCCCATTTTAGATTGGTTTTATGCCGATTTTTCTTCATTTTCATCGCGTTTCACACCGATTTGATTCTGGACTCTGGCAATTGCTGTTTTCTGGTATTTATAAACGTTTATCAGTATTATTTATTTTGACAATATCAAATTCAAGTAAGGTGCTGCCTGCAATAATTTTTGTATCTTTCCTCAATAAGATAAAACAGATATACATTGATATTTACATATATTATTTTTTTCTGGGTTTGTGTCATTATGCCTGACACTAACAGTGCCATTTCTTCTGGTGAAAAGCCTGTACATGGCCTGAACCTAAATGCTCCAAGAGAATTTTTAGTTGTTCCTGGTGATCCTCCTGTTGCTTGGTTAGATTGGAAAGAATATTTCTTGAACTATGTTGCAAATCTTGAAGATGTTAGTGGACCTTTCACTCCTGAAAGAAAAAAAAGGATTTTATTATTAGGTCTTGGCCCTGAAGGATTAAGAATCTACAATCAGTTGGACAAGACTGATAGATCTGCTGGTGACATTGATGTTTTCAATTCAGCACTTTTGGATATCGATGATTATTTCTCTCCTTGTGTTTGCATTGCTGTCACCAGACATTCCTTCTTTCAACGCAAGCAAAATAAATCCGAATCAGTTGAGGATTACGTTTCCGCACTTAGAAAATTAGCTGTTAAGTGCAAATTTGCTCAACTTCATGATGATCTTATTCGAGATCAAGTTGTCATGTACACTAAAACTAAAACCATTCAGAATAAACTATGGGTTGAAGGTGATGGAACTTTGAAAGAAATTATCGCCATGGTTAAAAAAGCTGAACTCTCAGAACGTTGCGCAAAGGCTTCTCTTTCCAGTGAGAAAAAGGAAACTGAAATCGTAAACAAAATTTCTGAAGGGAAATCTTTTATTAGAAGTAACAAAGATTTCAGGTCTACTAATGCTAAAAAAGAAAATTTTGACTATAAGAAAACCTCTGAACCTGTGTGTTATAGATGTGGTAGTCATTCTCACCTTGCTCATTATCCTAAGTGTCCTGCTAAGAACACTAAATGTCTGAACTGTGGGGTTATGGGGCATTTTGCTAAGGTCTGTAAAAGAAAAGTCTTTAAAAATTCAAAAGGTAAGATTGCTTGCATTCAAGAGGTAGCACAGGATTGTACCTCATCTTCTGATGAAGAAGTTCTACTTGTACAAAATGCAGTTAAAAAAAAGGTAGTATTGAACATTTCTGATATTGATTCTAGTAAACCCTTATGCCAAGTCTCATTAGGTGGAGTCATGACGCAACTTGCTGCAGATTCTGGGTCACCCTATACTATTGTGAACAAGAATGTTTGGGATCAGAAATTTGTTAACCAAATTGGAAGTTGGTTGGAACCTTCTGATATCTCACCTGTTAGTTATACCGACAACACAATAGAGATTTTAGGGTTCAGACTACTAATTTTCAAGTTTAAAGGTATGCATGCCACTTGCAAGTTGTATGTGTCGAAGGATGGTCCTTCAGTGTTGGGTTGGAGGGATCAAAAAAGTCTACACATAATTTTGGATCCCAATAGCAAGGAACAAGTGTTGGTTTCCTGCATAAGTGAAGACACCAAGAAATGGGTGATTGTTGAGTTTCCTTCTGTATTTACTGGCACTATTGGCAAGCTGAAAGGTTTTACACATCAAATCAGACTTAAAGACAATGCTATTTCTAAAATTCACAAAGCCAGGAATATTCCTCTCATCATTAGGGATGAGGTTAAATCCGAACTTGATAAATTGTTAAATGCTAATATTATTGAGACTGTTGAAGCAGCTGAATGGGTTTCGCCATTAGTCGTCGCACGCAAGGCCAATGGCAAGGCCCGTTTATGTGTGGATTTGAGATATTTGAACAGTCAAATTTTGGTTGATCAATATCCACTTCCACGCATTGATGAAATGTTGTCCTTAACCAAAGATGCAAAAGTTTTTTCCACTTTGGACCTATCAGCAGCTTATCATCAGGTTGTTCTTGATCCAGAAAGTAGACATCTTACATCATTTGCTACTCCATTTGGATGTTTTCGATTTAAAAGAATGCCGTTTGGCTTAGCCTCTGCTGCGGCAGTATTTCAGAGGCTAATGACCAACCTTTTTGGAAACATCAAAGGGGTAATCTTTTTCCAGGATGACATTTTAATTATGGGAAAGGATAAAGATCACCATGACAATCTCCTGAGAAAAGTTCTTAAGGTTTTAGCTGATAATGGTTTGGTTGGGGAGCTCAGCAAGTGCAAGTTTTCAAAGAGCTCTGTTACGTATTTAGGTCATGAAATTTGTGATGAAGGGATAAGACCTAAAACAAAATTAGTTGAAGCAATAGTGAATTCACCTGAACCTAAGTCCAAGGATGAACTCAGATCATTTCTTGGTTTAGCTGAATTTTACTCTAAATTTGTTAATCAGTTTTCACAGAAAACATTTCACATGCGTGTTCTCATGAAGAACAAATCACCTTTTGTTTGGGATGAGAAATGTAGTGCTGCATTTAAAGAAATCAAATATGCCATAGTGAATGCGCCTATGCTACAAGGTTTTGACCCGTGCGCCAAAACTTATTTGACCACTGACGCTAGTGGAGTTGGTTTGGGGAGTGTTCTCTCACAGATTTCTCAACAAGGTGATGAAATTGTCATAGCCTTCGCTTCACGATCATTGTCACCTTGTGAGGAAAAGTACTCTGTGATCGAGCGTGAGACGCTTGCTGTGGTATGGGCAATGGAGCACTTTCGTAAATTTATTTGGGGTAAACAGTTTATTTTACGTTCAGACCATAAACCTCTGACCAAGCTCCTCACTACGGAAGGTTTGTCCAGAGCTTCAGCCAGGATTGCTCGTTTATCCATGAGACTCCAAGATTTCATTTACACTATTCAGTATGTACCTGGTGCAAAGAATGTGGTCGCTGACTTCTTAAGTAGATTACCCTTACCAATGAAGGAAATTGATTTGAACTCTTGGAATGATTGTTGTGTTGCTGGAATTTTTTCTGATCCTCATGGCTTATCAAAGGATGAGTGGAATTCAGCTTCTGGCAAGGATAATGTTCTTGAAACAGTTAAAATAAAAGTCAACCAAGGTTGGGTTGTCTTAACTAAAACTGACAGTCAATTGAAGCCATTCTGGGAGGTCAAAGATGAACTCAGTCTTGACGGTGATTTCTTATGTCGTGGTGACAAACTCATACCACCGTTAGGAATACGCCAAAAAATTATCTCTTTGGGCCATGAGGGACATCCTGGAATATCCAGAACAAAAAGAATTATAAAAGCCTTGTACTGGTGGCCAGGCATTGACTTGGAGATCGAAAGGTCTGTTCGAGACTGTGTGCAATGTGAGTGTTCTGACAAAAGTCAAAAAACGCTTAATCCCCCAGTGTCCTCACTTAGGTGTCCCAAATTACCCTGGGAGGAATTAGCATTAGATATTATGGGACCTATTGTGTGGCAAGATGATTCTATCAAGTTCATCTTAGTCTTAGTAGATCTATTCTCCAGATGGATCGAATTGAAAGTAGTTAACAGAGTCAACACTGAAACTGTTATATCATTTTTGGATGAGTGTTTTATCAGAGAAGGTCTTCCTGCTTCTATTCTAACTGACAACGGCGTTCAGTTCAAATCTGATACCATGAGGGTATTTATGGAATCATCTGGTATCAAGCAAAGATTTTCTGCTGTTTATCATCCCCAAGGCAATTCTGTTGTAGAAAGGATCAACAGGGTTATTAAAGGAACCTTGCAATTAGCCAACAAGAACAGAAAAAATTGGTATGGCGAACTTGACAAAATGTTATGGTCTTATAGAATCACTATTCATGAAACGTGTGGTGAAAGTCCATTTGGTTTAATGAGAGGCAGATTTCCGTATTCCAAATTAAATCCTGTGTGGATGGGGAGAAGCAAAGAGTATGCTTGGAATTCTGACAAGGTCACAGAGAATATTTGCAAATCTCAGGATAAAAGCAAATTATATTATGATAGAAAACATGGTACTAAAGATACTCACGTTGAAGTTGGCCAATTGGTTAGAGTTAAATCTTCCAAGAAAATTGGGAAGTTACAACCTAGATTTTCTGATCCCAAGACAATCACTAAAGTAATGCGTAATACCGTCTTGTTAGATGATGGTTCCATTCATCACATGAGTAAGATTGCTTTTGCCAGAGGGTCTGATCCTTGTAAAAACAAGAAGGGGGATGTGTGTGGTGACTTTTGGTGGTTGACTCCAGTTGTGTCCTTGGATTCCAGCACAGATTCTTCTGACGGAGACAATATTGTTAGTCAGTCTTCAACTCCCTCTGACGGTGACAATATTGTTAGTCAGTCTTCAACTCCATTTCCTGGATCTGAGTCTTTGGTCGAAGAACCTCAGAACGTTGGTAAAGAGCCTAGTTCTGTGCCATCTTCTTCTCTAATTCAATGTGATCACAATCCTCCTGTCGCTGAGAGTTTGCAACCTCTTGTTCTTACCAGAAGTGGTAGAAGTGTTGTTACTCCAAGATTTTTAAATGATTTTGTCTGTAAATAATTCTTTAAGTTGATTTTGTTTTTTTATTATTTTAGGAGGAGGATGTGTAGTAATGCTTATAATGTTATTTTTAGAAGTGCTTCTTTAGCAATGATAGAACTGTTGTAGGTCATGCATAGAATGTGTGTATGTCACTATGCTTGTGTGTGGAGTGCTGGTCAGTCTGGAGTTCGTTTACAAGCTGGCAGCACCTTTTTATCTGTACTGCATATCTTGAGGAATAAAGAAGATTTATCACCAAACTTGGTGGGTATTCATTCACTACATGCCCCGAGGCCATGCAAAGTGGGCTCAAACGCATGTTGCGTTCACTAGTTATGTTGGGCCTGTTGGCTCATTGGATTAATGCATTCATTGCAGGAATCTTTGTTTTGCTGTGTTCAGAGCTTTGCTGGAAAAGATGCAGGATAATGATACACAGAGGTACATTCAGCATATTTTCTGTGCATTTTATACCAGTCTTTAGCTGGAGTTAAACATTGCTGATGAATACTGTGAGGTCTCAGAGTATTTACTGTTGATGTTTAAATATGGTGGAATATTACAAATGTCTGGTAATCGAATCGCCAAAGATTTTTACTACTCCACCTTATTTCCGGCAGGTCTTATGTTAGGGCTGCTGTGAAAGCAGGGGGTAGCTATCAATAGTGCAGCAACAGGTGCAGTGGCCGAAGGAATACTCTGCATCCCCATTTTGGTTGTATTCTACTACTGAACTAGGAGTAGGAGGGGCTGCTTTTTCTTGCTTGCACGAGGGTCCACATCGCCCTTACTGTGTCGCTTATCAAAATCATTTCTATTAAGTCCATTTTCACTTTACCACCTGGGATTGGTGGAGGCATAGCACTCTGGATTATGGCAGCTCAGGGTGACCTCGTCTATGCTCACCGGTCCCCTGCAGCGGTTGTGTGCTTTCACTTTAGCTGTCCTGCTTTCCTCTGAGCTTTGTAATTTTACTGAGAGAGCTCTCATCTATAGTGAAATTCCCCAAACTGCACTACCCCTGCGCCTGAAACTATAACAAGGTTTTGAAAATGGTGCCTTCCTTATGACTTTTCAACTTTCTGGTCAGCAAAGAGGCAACACTTTCCAACCTTTCATGAAGTTCACCTAAAAATGAACAGTTAAAAGAGAAAAGTGTACAGATAGATGTATTGTTAAGTATACAGCATGTGTATTTAACGGTAATCATTAAATACAAAAGCATAAGAATAAAAAAAAATAATGGCAAATAGATTACATACAAAAACTGCAAAGATTACGTCAAGAAGAGAAACCACTTAGTATTTAACGGTAATCATTAAATACAAAAGTATAAGAATAAAAAAAAAATAATGACAAATAGATTACATACAAAAACTGCAAAGATTACGTCAAGAAGAGATACCACTAAGTGGAGGCCGAAAGCCTAAATAGATTGTGAATGTGGATCACTCTCAGTGGTAGGTATATTAAAATAGAAGGCCTCAGGAAATATTCCTATCATATATGCTAATACCCATGATTTAAATGCTATGTATCTCGTTTTCACGTTAACCAAGTTTGCTGCAGATAACTATAATTTGGATAGAATCCATTTCTAATGTTGTTCATCCCTGTGTGTTTTAGAACCATATCATGTGATTTTCACCATTGTCTATTTGTTTAGCTTGCTTCTGGCATGGAGCAGGAAAACTGTGAACAGCCCGTTGTTTTGAGAGAAGAAAACAAACGCCGCAGAAGGAAAATGAAGCCCCACACTGCAGCCAGCCATTTATCGTCCATGGAACTCGTCCAGATAGAATTTATTCTTCCCACAACTGATAAACTGACAAAGGCCCAGGAGACGATGCTTCTCGACGTCGCCGGGAACTGCACAGTGGAGCAGATGAAGGCGCAGGTCTGGCTGCGTGCTATCGAGACCAGTCTCAACGCAGACTTTTACCGCAAATTTTCCCCAGACCTCTGTCTCCTTCACTATCAAAAGAAAGGGCAGTGGTATGAAATTTATGACCGACACCAGGTCATTCAGACATTGGATTGTATCCTGTACTGGAAGGTGCTGCAGAAAGACAAAGGCAGGATCCACGTTGTCCAGAAGCAGAGCACACGAGACGGCACCCTGGAGTTCCAGAGGCAGCTGAACTACCTGATCGGCTCTGACGTCACCGACGTCAGCAACGTCCATGACGACGAGTTGGAATTTACCCGCCGCAGGCTGCTGACGCCACGCGTGATCGAACTGACGAAACGTGACCCCACGCTGTATTCAATGGACCCCTGGGTCACGTCCAAGCCGCTGCCTGAATATTTGCTGAACAAGATAATGACCAATAACATTTTCATAATCCTGCACAAAGGAACAACCAGTCAGACCATCAAAGTGTCGATTGATGACACTCCGGACGTGATCCTGCAGAGTTTCTTTGCAAAAATGGCTAAAAAGAAGTTGTTGCTCGACATTTCCGAGGAGCGGAGTGAGCTGGATTTTGTGCTTCGTGTTTGTGGCAGAGATGAGTATATAATAGGTGACACTCCAATCAAGGACTTTCACTGGATCAGGCAGTGCCTGAAAAACGGGGAAGAAATCCACCTTGTTCTGGAGTCTCCCCCGGACCCGGCTCTAGATGAAGTTGAGAAGGAACAGTGGCCCCTCGTTGATGACTGCACAGGAGTCACAGGGTTTCATGAGCAGTTGACAATTGAAGGGAAAGACCATGAGAAAGTGTTCACAATCTCCCTGTGGGACTGCAACAGAAAATTTAGGGTTAAAATCCTGGGCATTGATGTGCCGGTGCTGCCAAGAAACACTGAACTTACTGTCTTTGTTGAAGCCAATATACAACATGGGCAGCAACTTCTAGCCCAGAAGAGGACCCCTAGCAAGCCTTTCTTGGAAGAGGTACTATGGAATACGTGGCTTGAATTTGATATAAAAATTAGAGATTTGCCCAAAGGTGCTCTCCTGAATCTTCAGATATATTGTGGTAAAGCACCGCCATTGTCCACAAAGACCGGCCTGCAGCCGCGCGATTCTGCGGCTACAGACTACAAATACAAGAACCAGCTTCTGTATTATGTGAATCTTTTGCTAATAGACCACCGTTTCCTTTTGCGGCAAGGAGATTATGTACTCCATATGTGGAAAATCCCAGGGAAAGGAGAGGAACAGGGCAGTATCAATGCTGACAAACTGACATCCGCTACAAACCCTGACAAAGAGACATCCATGGCTATCTCTATTGTCCTAGACAAATATTGCCACCCGATTGCCTTGCCTAAGCATAGAGCAACAACAGACCCTGAAGGAGATCGGGTCCGCACGGAAATGCCAAACCAGCTCCGCAAACAGCTAGAAGAGATTGTAGCTACAGACCCACTTAACCCACTTACCCCAGAGGATAAGGAATTGTTATGGCACTTCAGATACGAAAGTATCAAACACCCCAAGGCGTATCCCAAGCTGCTTAGCTCCGTAAAGTGGGGCCAACAAGAAATTGTGGAGAAGACTTATCAGTTGTTAACAAAAAGGGATGCTTGGGATCAAAGCGTGTTGGATGTTGGACTAACCATGCAACTTCTGGATTGCAATTTCTCGGATGAAAATGTGCGCGGAATGGCAGTTCAAAAACTGGAGACCTTACCAGATGACGACGTCCTGCATTATCTTTTGCAACTGGTGCAGGTAAGAGACCTTTGCAGAATATTAATTTCCATCCCCAAAAATGACACTATGATGCAAACATACCGTGCCACTAACACATTACCAGTATTAAAATTACAGAATTTCCATATGTGCTGTGTCCGGTCACCATCAATGGAAAGTAGAGAACCTGAATGAAAATATAAGTCATTGTACAATAGTAAACATCACAAGGCAGGCGGAAATTATAGGGCGATCCAGCAATAGTCTTTTAGCTGTTAACTAAAACAGATGCTACATTACACAGGGAAGGGACTTTTTTACATTGAACAATAGTGTATTTGACATGGGCATGCCTGGCAGTAGCCCAGAGAGTTTTACAAAGGTCTATTCATAGTCGGAGATCACTTGGCTTGTTTGCCTAAATTGCAAATACACATACATGCGTCAAGCATTCTTCACAAAGCCAATGAGCGACGCAGATGATTATCAGGCTTGTGTACACTACTATCTAATGATCCTGCATGGCACCTTCTATTTGAAATAACACATTGTATCTTTCCTCTATCATTGTGATACTGTACTGTATATTTTTGTATGTGCATCCTTGCAAAGGTTTTAATCAACCAAGCAAATAAAGTTACTTACCTACTATCATTGTGATGCAAACGTCAGTCATGTGACAGGACCCTGCCATCACTTCCTGCTTTTTGAAACAGTGTTATTGTCTTACGCAGGTAGCTTAAGCTCTGACCCTATGAAACTCTACTTGCCACACACCCTGCTCGCTCAACGAGGGGGATTTCCTCTGGAATCAACACAGACACAGAAGTTGTAGTTGTGCAACATTTTGTAGAGCCGCATTTTCAGAGACAGTGCTTTTGTCTGAAGGCTCAGAAGGATAGCATGCTTGAAAGCCAGCTGTGTTTGTTCATTATACAGGATGTTTGGTTGCTGCTACACAGTTCAGTTGATTTAGCCCATGTTTCCAGATATTATAGACATATTGAGGTCTGGCCACAGACAGCTTCAGCTGGCATTGCTATCAATTCTTTAACAAAGTACAGCAAGAAGTCAAATGGAGAGAAGAAGTTGAATCTGGGTCATCCCCCTTCAGCCACTGGTTTTCATGTGCTTTTCTTGGTAGCCATTGCATGGACGAGCTAGTCATCAGGTCCATTGCATTTCGTGGATGATTAAATTGCTCCATTTAAGTTCCCATGAGGTTTTGGCGATGGAGCATCAAGTAGTCCTTTTTACTGCACATGCAACATTACACACAGGTTGTAAATGAAACGCAGTGTGTGATCTTTGATGTATTTGCTTTGTTAACGCAACACAGTTTCTTTGTTGATTCGTGGCTTTTTTCCTACTTGGAGGTTTCTGTCATATTGTGAAAATTGCACTCACATAGGCTTTGAACATTTTTAATTCCATTTTCACCTAATATCAGTGCCTTTTTCCTGATTGACTAAAGTCTGATCAGACTTTTTCATTGATACAAAAAGACAGTATATTACAAGTTTCTTCAAGTGTCTCCAGTAATGCTATTACAAAAGGTTGTATCTTTTCCGCCAAAGTTACCTACCATTATGTACACCCTCCCTTGTGTGGCACAGATATAGCCATGCTTCATGAGGAGTACAGTACCATGCAAGTGCCAGGTGTGGGCACACCTGTTTGAAAGTCGTCTTTGATCTCGCAGTGACCTTAGCCAAAATCACTGTGGGCCTGATTCACAAAAGGCCTCCACAAGTGTGGAGGAGGCCCAGAGGTCGTGGAGGAGTCTCCGCGCTCAGGGCAGAAAATTTGCAATGAGAATTCTCATTGCGAAGATTCTGCCTTGAGTGCGGAGGCTCCTCCACAACTGCAGGTCCTCCTCCACGAGTGGGGTAGGAATTTGTGAAGCAGGCTCTGTGTTTTAACACCCTTGCCACGCATTTGGGGTCTGAGTGCTTCCTTCCTTTCCTTTGTAGATGTTCAACAGGAGGGTTTTGCCAGGTGGTTTCATTCCCCATGCTTTGTGACTTTCTTAAGGAGTGGATAAAACTGGTACGTCCTGCAACCTTATTAAATGGAACTTGTCCTTCTGTGCACAAAGTATTTCTCCATTCAGTTTAACTTTGTCTCATTGCATGTTTCTCTGTGTGTTGCTGTGAAAATGGCTTGCTCAGGTTCGCTTTCCTATTAATTACTGTCACGCTTTAACTTGATGTTTTTCATATTGCAAACTCCTGTGAGATTCAGTTTTTCTCGCTCAAACTGATCAAATCTTTTTGGATGCTTCCAGGTTCTGAACTTAGGTATTTGCATTCACCAGACTTCAAAGCAGTTATACAATGGCAAAGGTATACTTCAGTTTGATGTAGAATTGGTTTCCGATTCTCCTAAAATGGAATGCCTTATTCTTAATTTATTTGATCTACCCTGGCTTCCTGATCACCTTCTGCTTTACAGTAGCTTGTGCTCCACCGCATTGTATTGTGACTACCATGCAGCCTCCTGTGTATCAAGCAGAAAACCACATGGGCCCTGGGCTACTTCAGTTATAGCATCATCCAATATAACAACCTTGATTCCAAATGTTGCAATCTTGCATTCTAAGCTCCTGTTCCATGCCAATTGGACACCCTAACTCTTTTCTTCAGGCTTCTTCCTGATCCCCCTTTGCACTGTGATGCCCTTTTCTGTGAGTTTATTTTATTTCTTGTATTTTTTTCATTTTTCTGCTGATTGAATGGGTATATACCCAGTAAATGTTATTCTTTTTTATTTTAAATGTATGTTGTTTACTGTAAATATTTCCGTAAGGTGCACTCCTAGACTTTAAGGTTAGCAGTATGTCCTAAAAATAAACTGTAATAGAAAATTGGATTTATTTGGCACTTACCACACTTGATTAGGTATTGAAGTGTTTGCAGTGAGCAGCACTCAGCTCCTGAAACCAAGGATAGACGTGAATAGGTTAGTAATATGTGCTACCTTGTCCTAGCAGGATTAGTTGTGTTACCGGTGTTATATTTGTGATCTTGAGATCTCATGTATTAGTATGGTGGTTTGAATATGGATAGATTAATTGAAGATGAGTATTTTATGTGAGATGTTATTGGGAAAGGTGGACATATGCGCCTGTTAGTTTGATAAATTGGATAGAAAAGTGGGAAGATTCTGGAAAGCATGTTTGGGAGTCCATAGTAGACAAAAAGGTATTGGTTGAGACAGAACGTGGAGGGAAAGGAAGAGGTAGAAGTTTTATATGTTACACATATATGTATATATTCCCTCCAAAATGCACCCGCTGGCGTGCTGCTGTATCGCTAGTGGTGCTGCTGATCCTGGGCGTCCACAAGCACCTCACCATTATTGCACTTCCGTTTCTCCAGTAAAGAAGGAGAGCGGCACTCCAGGCATATGGATCCCAAAATGTAATTTATTGAGAAACACGAGTCTCAGTCAACGTGTTTCAGTTGTTAACATACAACCTTGATCACGACAACGAGTGACTTTTTCTTCGTGTTTATATCATCACATGATCATTAAGCACAGAAACAAATGAAGGGATATCGAAACTACAAAGTTAATTACAGTCACCATCGTAGAACCTGAAAATCAGCGAATGTGTTTTCCGTAGTGCTCATATATATGTACAGTAAGTCATAGCCAGGTAATACAATCTTCAGGGGACATGCTTAATAGTAAACAAATGGTTTATAGGGTCAACCTCGATATCCTTATTGTCATATTCCAGGGAGCAATTACAAAAACAAGTCCGATCTTGGGACAGGGTTTAGGCTGACTGCTGGCTAATTCATTAGGTCACTGTGTCGGCATATAGTGTACTTTCGGGTACTTAGCATTATATCTGCATCCAATGCATCCCAGATGCCATTATAACACTGTTATTAAATTTCTAATGTTCCAATACATTTTAACAGTAATTATGATTACTCCGTCTGAATATAGGAGAAACCACACTGTATGACTAATCATATAGAAGGCAGAATAATCAGTGAATATGATAAATGACCCCATTGAGCCTAACACACATGAGAATCCAATCAAAGTTCTCAAGTGGGAGAGTCTAAACGATGCACTGTGCTTCAATCGCGTTAAAAATCAGTAATAAACCATCCCAATGGGCTCTTGGCCAGGAAAGATTTAATCTGTCAAGACCCCGAACAGTATCTGATACATTCAGCGCAAGTGAATAATAAAAGAAAACTTGTGTTCAAATGTGTACATTCAAAACAGTGCAAACTCATAATGTCAAACTAACATAAAGCTCCTACATTTTAAACATTCTTATATTCAGAAGTGTGTATTTACGTTGCCAGGGAAAGTGCTAACAGGTTTGCAGGCATTTAATATAGGCATATGTGCATCTCCTCGTTCATGTTAAAGCCATATGGTGGCTTTCTATCTAGCTCCATAATGTAGTATGTTTCCAGCTTACGGAGTTCTTTCTCTCTATGTCCCCCTCTTTTGTTCCTTGGGATTTGAGCTATACAGCTGCACCTCAGCTTAGTGGAGTCAGTTGTGTGGAATTTCTCAAAATGTCGACTGTATAACTGCTGTCATTGTTATTGACTGCTCTGATGTGTTAGAGTATGCGTTTGTCTAAGGGTATAGTAGTGCTGCCTAAGTCCAATTTTGGACATGGACAATTAAGTACATGGACTACATAATTACTCTTACGTGTCAGGTTGCCTCTGATTTTAATGGATTTGTTAAATGGGGTTTTGATGTAAGACATGTCCTCGCCATGCTTGAATGCTTTACACTTTGAGCATTTACTGAAGTCCTCTCTAGGCGTGAGCCATGTTTTCTTTGCAGTTTTAGCTTCAAAGGTACTTTTGACTAGATGGTCTGTTAATGATTTGGACTTTCTATATGTAATCTGGGGGCCATTGGCTACTGTCTGATTTATAACTGGGTCCTCCTTAATCTGATGTCAATGTTTCTGTAGGACTTGTTGAACCTTTTGCTGTTCTAAGTTATAGGTGGTAATGAATCTGTGTGTCTGGTTCTCTATGTTCTTCTTAGGGTTTTTTATGTGAACTGGGCTGTCTCCCTTTTCTGTGCTCTTGCTCTTATAGATGCTCCCTTCAATATACTGTATGGATATCCCATCTGTGTGAAGAGTGCTGTCATATGTGTTTCCCCTTAGTGTATTCTTTATCAGTGTTGCATACCCTTCTAGCTCTGCTGAATTCCCCGAAGGGGATTAAAGGGGCAGGGTGAAAGCTACTGATGTTGAGAATAGTGTTCCCTGCTGTGGGATTCCTATATATGGTGGTCTCCGATTTCCCCCCCATTCAAATCAGTACATCTAAAGATTCAATATTGGTACTACTGGTTTTGCCCTTGAATTTCACATTTAAATCATTGTTAATTTCTGTTATAAATTGCTTAGTTTCACTTTCAGTGCCTTTCCATAACATGAAAAGATCATCAATTAATCTGATCCAAAGGGCAATATATTCTGACCAGTGTTCCATGCTACTGCCCCGAGCACCTGCTCCTCCCACCAGTCCATATCCATATTTTCATAGTTGGGGGCGAAGTAGGTGCCCATAGCTGTTCCTCTCAGTTGTTGACAAACCTAATTATTGAATAAAAACATTTTCTGCTTAAGCACCATTCCATCATTTCAAGTATCATCTTGTTATGCTGTGTAAACTTGATGGGTCTCATTCTTAAGTAGTGATGTGTAGCTGCCAAATCATCATTGTACCTAATGCTAGTGTAGACACATCAAGGGTCGATAGGCACAGTCCTTCTCCCACCTTACATCAAAAATTGAACACAAAAAATCTGCAGTGTCCCTAATGTAAGCGTAAAGTTGCTACTTTGCGATTCAGAAAGTAGTCAATGTATTTAAATACATTCTCAAACATACTGTTTTGTGTAGCAATAATCAGTCTTCCCAGTAGTTTTTCACTGTTTTTATGTATTTTAGGTATTAAATTAAATACTGGTAGTTTTTTTTATAAACAAAAAAATACTGGTAGATTAGCGTCTTGTTTCAGAAAGCTGTACTCATCCTATTTTAAAGTTCCTACCTCATTTATTGGTGAGTTCGTCCTTCACTTGTAGGTGCTCTTCCATAGTGATACGTTTGTAGCATTCTGTGTCATCCAGTTGCAAATATGCTTCTTTTAAGTAGTGTTGTTTGTCACAGAGGACTATATTGTCCCCCTTGTCTGAGAGTTTTACAATCACATTTTCCAGTTTCTTTAGTTTGTCTATCGTGGCAAATAAGGTCTTTCCTTTATTACTTTTAAATCTTTTCTTTTTGTTAGTAAGAAGGTTGTCAGTCAGTCAGTCAATCCACATTATTTGATTACTTAAAATCATAAAAGTAAAAAAAAACAATTAATAAACATAGACCCTACTGCAAATCTTTAAACCTAACATTAAAAATAGATAGGCGATATTAAAATTCATAATGGAACCTAACATATTCAGATCCCTTAAACTAGAATTAGGCAATAGCTAATGAGTCGCACCTTTGGATGGACTCATCCTCAAAGTTCTCTTGTTCTTAATCCTGCTGTTACCAAAAAGGATGCAATATTAAAAATGTCATCAGGGTTACACAAAGCTTGAAGAAAAACGAGCGCTGGTTTAGCCTGAGTGAAACCCCTTCCTCTCAGTATAGGTAACAGATATCTTTCTGCGAAGATTGGTGAAAAAGTAACAAAACATCATAAAATGAAATGTGTCCTGGGGCAAGAAATCATCACATTGGCAAGGATCAGCATCTTCAGGTTCACACTATCCATGATAATCCCCCAATGTTAGGTGGATCAAATTAAAACGGAGCCTCGTTAGAAGCCAGCGATGGAACGACTTATTAACAATTAACAGATAAGGTTAGTGTTAATAGATGTTTTTAACAGGTAATGGGCCCTAACTAAGGGTTTACATCGCTCCTGTTCTTCTCGCTCCACCGACAAGAGGTTCTTAGTAAGAAGGTTTATATGTCATAGTTCTTTTGTCATTGCCTCTGAAAAATGGTCTATATGGTCTTTTGTCATCTGGGGAATATATCTTGATTTTGGTCTAAAGGGAGTCTCTCCTTCTGCCGTTGTGTCGATCGTTGCCAGTTCTTTTTCCAAATGGGTTGCCAGGGAGTCCCGGGGTGTGTCCAGATTGCCTTTTCCCTCTAATTCTAGGAGATACTTTAGAAGTTCTACATCAGAGGCCAGTACATTTGTGGTACTATATTTTCTAAGTTCCCCTTGGTCTCTAACTGTGTGGAGTGGGAGGTTTCTTTGATCTTGGGTAATTCAGTCAATTTAAGTTTTCAAATAAACTTGTATAGATCTATCCTAATCTGGGGTTTATCTAATTTGCCTTTTTGGCAGTATGATAGTCCTACTTCAAATTAAAATTTCCTATTTTGTCGGGGTGGATTACAACTGTTTTTGTATTGCAAATCATTTTCGGCTGGGTCTGGTTGTCCTCCCTGAGGGTTCTTCTCATTCTTCTTTTTCATTTCTCTCCCCTCATTTGTATCCTCCGTCTCTTGGTTTGCCCACCCCCTTCTTGGTCTGAAATTGGTTCTTTGATCTACGCATAAAAAAAGAGTTTGTCTGCCACTCTGTACGTATTGTGCTTCCTTCACCCCTTAGCAGATCTTCCTGATCCTCTTCAGACCCTGTGTCAGCGCTACAGTCACTACAAGAGTGATCCTTTTGGGTTTTATTGATGTTCTGGACCCTTTGCCTTCTGATTGTATCAAAACACTTTGCAAATGTAAATATTTGTTGTCTTTGATAAGTCAAATGGTCATGCAAGAATTTGTTTGCTTTCTTCACTTTTATACGTTACTCATATTTGGTTAAGCGTTCCTTAAGTTCTGCTTTAAATTTAGTTACTTTTTCCTGGTTTTTCTCTTTATCTATAATTTCATTTTGGTCTTTTATTTTTTATATTATTTCATCCCTCTCACTATCTGTGTATTTTATCAAAATGTTCAACATCCCCATGGATCTCTGGGCATTATGTTCAGCACACTCTTTCAATAGGTCGGGATGGGGTTTTGGTATTTTGGAGTGATCATGATACAGAGAACCCTAGGTATTCGTCCAACCTGCACATATTGTTTAAAGGAAGCGCCTTACCACCACCTTGACATGTCTAGTTTTTCAGCCTTTCTAGCTTTTGTAGATCTTTCCATAAGCTGTTAATTGCAGATACGTTTCCACCATCTGCTCCCTGCTGGGCAGGTAAAATTGCCACTTTCAGTAAACATTTCTAAGGCTGCCTGCTCCCTTGCCGCACAATCCTCATCACTCATGTCTTCAAAATTTCTGTAGGGTAGGTTCCCTCGGCGCACCCAGGTGAGCCTTAGGCTCCCGGCTCAGAATACTTCTCCGAAACTCAGCCCAAATCTCTTCCTCTACACACGTACATCTTACCCGGGAGTTAATGAAAATATGGAGCCCATTGTTGTGATCAAGTTTGTATGATAACAACCGTAACACATTGACTGAGACTTTTTTTTTCTCAATAAATTACATTTTGGGATCCATATTCCTGGAGTACTGCCCTCTTTCTTTACTGGAGAAAAGGAAGTGCAATACATATAGGACGTAGTTTCCGTAGCAAAAGCGTTTTTTGACTTGCCTATATCTTTGGTGCCGTTTGATGAATCATGAAATATTTTGAAAAAGTGCCCTCCTGATTCTTGTTGCGCATGGAAAGTTTTTGGGGTGATCCATCAAGCAGGGCAGAGAAAAAGTAGAGGATCAGATAATGTGTGTTTCCCATGTTAATTCCCACAGGACCTTTAACACAACTACCGCCTGAATTGCTGAACGGAATTACACCAAATTTGGCAGAAAGTAAGATGTTTGTCCAGGGAAGTGACATTTTGTGATTTGATGTAAATCCATTCAGTATTTAATAACTTATTAAGGAAAATCCAAATTTTTATATATAGGGATGCGGAGCATCCGCAACCTCTCTCGATCACGTGCTGAGATCTGATTGGTTGGCAACACTTCAAACCAGGAAGTCTTGGAAGTCATCTTGTGACTCAACTTGAACCGAATCACAGAAAAAATGTAAAAAAAGGAGAAAGGGGCAGGGTAGGAATACCCTGATCCCCAAGGCCTCTTTGGGGGCGGTCTTACAGGGCCCAAAAAACATTACAAAAAATTACATTTTGACGGGCTTCCATGCTTCTTTAACAATTGCTTCCGGGTGTGCCACTTTCAGGGCGCATTTGCATGATAAAGGAAGAGGGAACACGGCCCACCACCTTTCTGGGGCTTATTAATGCCCTGTGGACCACCTCCTCCCCGGGCATATTTGTTTTTGAATGGGGGGCCTCACAAACCCCCCCCCCCGGCCCCAGGAGCTTCATTTAACACAATGTGGGGGTGCGCAGACCCCCCCCCGAAGTCCAGTTGTCCGCCACCTCACTGGGGCTTCATTTTGAATGAATTCGAGGGCAGCGCAGACCTGCCCCCAGCAGCCCCGGGGACCACCACCTCCCTGGAACTGTTCTCAGATTGACTGTGGGGGGACTGATAGACACCCCCAAAGCTCCAGGTACCACCACCTTCCCAAGGCAAATTCTAAGGAGGGAGGGGGGTGGAGCAGCCTCCCCCTCCTGGAGCCATACATGGGCCTGGGGAACGCCATCCCCCAGGGCTGGGTCTTGCTCTGTCCCGGGGTGCCCACAACTGGCACATAGCTGTTTGCTATGGCTTGGCAGGAGCTTTCCCGCTCCTGCCAAGCCATAGCAAACTCTGCTCCACTTCTAGCAAGGGAGAGCATATAAAATGCCCTCACTTTATAGAAGTGGAGCAAAATTGCTTTTACACAGAGGGAGCTGCATGTTTAGCAGCTCCCTATGTGTAAAAGCAATGCTGGCTCCCGCAGGAGGCAGGAAGCCGGCAGGGACCGCTGGGTCCTTGAGTCTCCCCCTGTGGTCCCCAACAGGTGTGGGTGGGTTCCCTCGGCGCACCCACAATAGAGGACGGGGCCGGGGGATTGGGTCCCCGGGCCTAAAATCAGCACGTGGACGGGGCATCCGCGGCCCCCTGCCTTAATAGAATATTAAAAAAAGAAAAGCTGGGCCCCGTGGGATGGTGTCCCCGGGGCTAAAATTATCCCAGTGAGGAGGGCCACGTGGCCGTACTCCACTGTCAGAGACATCCTAAGGATTTGGGGGGCCTGGGCCAAACATATTTTGGGGGCCTCTGTTTGAAACAGCTTTGAAATTATGATCCAATGTTAGCTCTTTCATGCACTCTTTGGCCAGGTCACTGCCAGTGCACAGGCACACTCATTCAAATTTTAAATGTGTTTACATCTAATATTCAGAGAAAGCGACGTGTAATTTTAATATTTTAATACAGCAGCAGCTTGCTAAGATTACTGCAAATAATCTCTAAGACACTCTCCCATTTCTCATAGGTGAGATCCTGTTTTTATCTAAAATAAAAAAAATTAAGGATGTTGCATGAAACATAGAAACACCATTTCTCTGCACAATATCCACAATAGACTGTCACACATGAACCACATTAAAAATAATAAAAGGAAAACGGTTTTTAAAAGAACCTATTTAAGAATTATTCAAGATCTTCAGGGCAGACCAGAGCTGGCTCTATCAGGGGTCCCCTGAAAGGCTGAGGCCCTGTGACAGAGCCCACTTTGCCTATGCCTTAAAACGTCTCTGTCCCCTGTTGCATGTAGGCCAGGCCCTCCTCCTCCATTTCAAAAAGCCCTGAATGTGGGGTTGGGGGGGGAGGGCTAGGCTCACTCCATTCAACCCTTCCTAAAAAGCATGAATCCAGCACATATATCTGCTCCCCGAGGTGGGAATTGGCAGTTGGACGAGCCGCTGACCACAACGAGCCCAAACTCTGACCAGATGGGTCATGAGGGCCGAAGTTTGAGACGCGGCCAACTGCGGCCTTCTCTTGTTTGGAAGCCAGGACCTAAAGTGGCGGCCGTGCTCGGGAGTGTGTAGGCAGACAGTGGCGAGAGCCTGTTGGGGACCCTGACGATCGGGTCGGCGCTTTCACAGGCACTACTGTGGGAAGGCAAGTGAGATCACAGGTGAGTGCTGCATCACATACAGACCTGGGGCCATGCTGAACCCAAAGGGGGTGCCCTGAACCACACAGTAAGAAAGTGGAGGAACACACGCCACAAAGGATCAAAGGTAGTGATCCTGGAGCACGAGGGGCGGGCAGCTGGAGTGCACGCAACGCATGGCAAGATTAGGAGGAAGAGGAACTGACTTTGGGCGACAGGTAGACCGCAATATTCCCCTACTATACCTACCAAACTCTGGCGGTGACGACCTCCTCCCCCCCCTCGCAGACCCAATGACTGCCAATGCCCCGATGAAATTCGCCAGACCTGAAAGCAGCATCGCACTCAGTGGAAGCAGCTGGAACTGAGGAACCTGTGCTAAAAAGCGCAAACTCTGGGGTGCCCCGGCAGTAAAGGAACCACTCCCCAAAGATCGATTTAAACTCTGGCATGACCATAATCAACAATGTCGGCCCACTGGTGGGAGGTAAGATACCAGTATTAAAGACATCACAAGGGAGGAATTTGTGGCCTAGAGTAGCGGCAGAGACAAACCGGAACTAAAATACCGCCAAGCGCTAGTCTCCCTTGACAAAGCGTAGTGGTGAACCCGGTGCCCACAGAAAACTAAGTACAACCTTCCCCCCCCTCACTTCTGAGTGGAAGACGGACTGCGCCCAGAAACAATGCTGACAGCCGTGTGGCCTCGGGATTGAGGAGAAGTCGAACCAGACCATCATGTTCACTACGGGAGGCCCTAAGATCACCCAGCACAACAAACTGGACCGATATACCTGCCCAAAGGCGGCACTATCTGAGCAACAGAAATTTAAAGATAAGCCGAGGGGTGAAGCAGAGGGTGACGTCCCAGAACCTACATTGAAGGATGTCATGAAGGCAATCACGGGGTCCGTACATCCATTGAACAACGAATGGACATGCTCTCCTCTGAAGTGATGCTCATCAGGGTGGACCTCGCAACAAACAGGGAAAAGGTCAAGCAATTGGAAATTACCACGACCAGCCTAGTGAGCGATATCACACAGCTGCATAATGATGTCCAGGGACTACAAGCATTCCGGAAATTCTCAGAAAGCAAGCTTGATGACTATGAAGGGCGCACAAGGCGCAACAACCTGCGCCTTTTAGGGGTACCGGAAAATGCAGAGGAACAGACTGCAGACCTCCTTACAGAAAACCTAATTACTGCCCACTTACAACCAAAAGGTCTATTGAACCTCTTTGTGATTGAAAGAGCCCAGAGGGTTCCAGGGGGGCGACCTAGACCTGGGGGACCCCCACGTCTGATACTGGCCAGACTATTGGACTACAGAGACAGAGACATTATCTACCAAACGGCCAGAGTAGCACCACCGCTCAGGTATGAGAATTCTGAAATCACTTTCTTCCTGGACTTCACGCAGGCGGTACAACGACAGAGGTGGTCATTTCTGGCAGTCAAAAAGAGACTTAGAGGAAAAGGCCTGAAATACGCAATGCTGTTCCCGGCCCGGCTCCAAGTGGAACCAGATTCTTTGACTTCCCAGAGACCGCAGCTGAGTGGCTAGAGAGCTGGAGAGATGCAGCGGAGCACAACTCCCGCTGACGCTGAGCTTGACCGAGCTGAACAATTGCAACTGGAGCTGGGGGTGATGACCGAGACGACACCCACTCGCCACCGAGCATTACCTGCCTGATGCAGGAGCAGGTAGAATGCCGTTAGGGCAGCCACAGACTTGAGGGCTCTGGACTAGTAAACTGTAATGATACTGCAGCCTAACCCTACCCGGGGAACTTGATTGACCATATAACTGGGGAGGGGAGGGAGGAACGGGACACCATATTCTCCCCTAGTTTTCTTATTTTAGTTTAGTCGTTGGGCGACAGACACTCTGCATTAGGAGAGTTATGGGCAGTTTCAAGCCCAGAGTGCAGGGAAGGTGGGAAGGGGTTGTTGAATTGTTGTTTGTTTGTGTTGAATCAACAAGGTGCCAGAGATTCATCATGACGCATGGTTGGGAACACATAGGTCTTGATGAGTACGTAATGGGAAAAGAGTATTAAATTGATGAGCTTGATGAGCTGGAATGTTAATGGTCTGGGGGACAAAGTTAAAAGGTGTGTAGTATTACAACATATTAAGCGACACACCCCGGACGTGGTATTGCTCAAAGAAACACATCTGGTCTGTAACACTTGCAAGGCCCTTAATAGGTTGGGGTACAAGCTGATAGCACACTCAGGCTTCACCACAGGCTCGAGGGGAGCTGGAATACTCATGAGGAACTCCTTTCCAATGGCAGTAACTTCCACATGGGCTGATACATGGGGTAGATACATAGGAATCACAGGACAATGGGAAGGGAAAATGTTGATCCTGATGTTGGTGTATGTGCCACTCGACCTCCAGGGGCTCACATTCAAAGACGTGGGCTCTATACTGCTATCAATCCCAGATGGCCTCCTGATAGTGGGAGTAGATCTTAATTCTGTGGTCTCGGGCATATCGGACCGTCACCCACCCCGAGAGCTAGGCCCCTCGAACCGTTGGTTGCCAGACTTCTTAGAGATCCTAGGATTGATCGATGTCTGGTGGGATTTTCACCCTGACAGTATCCAGCACACCTACCAGTCAGGGGCACATCATGGCCTGCCGCGAATAGATTACGTACTGATACCAGCGTCCCAAGTTCCACACATTCAGGAAGAAAGACACATGGCGCGGGGCATCTCAGATCACTCCCCGATATGGGCCCAGATTGTTATTGGTCTACACAGGGTGGGTAGATTCGCCCCCATTAACCCCTGGCACTGCCGTAACCCGGAGGTCCGTAAAGCACTGCACAAAGCAATGGAGCTCTATTTCCAGGAAAATGATGGATCGGTACACTCCCACTAGACAATGTGGGAAGCATTTAAAACTGTAATAAGGGCACAAGCACTCTCCCAGATGGCCGGAGTGCTGAAAGAGAAGTTAAAAGAGGTAGTTGCCGCAGAAGATGACATCCTCCGGCTGGGGAGATAACCCCAGACAAACTTCATGTTCTGCAACTCAAGAGAGCCAGTTGCAAGGCGATGGTGACTGATAGGGCCAAAGCACTGGGAAGGGAGACACAGAGCAGAATAGCAGAATATATGATCTTGGAGACAAGGCGGGGAAATTAATTACATGGCTGGATAGGAAAGAACTTGTGAGTAGACTGGTGCCTGAGTTGACTGACAGGGCAGGCCAGTCAATCACCGATCCCCAGAAGATAGCGAACACATTCACAACGCTGGTCACAATACAAGCTGAAGCCGGACTGTGCATCTTTTAGGCCAATCTCTTTGCTGAATGCAGAACCCAAGATTTTAGTCAAAATCCTTGCCAACCATCTAGTCAAAGTGATCAATGTGCACAGAGTGCACAGGGTGATGGGAAGGGCGGCCACAATTCAGGAAGCGGCAATAATTGTATCCCTTAATGCCACAATGGCATTCGACAATGTCAAATGGCCATACCTTTTCACGGTCCTCGCAAACATGGGTTTTGGACCGCGCTTCACCCAATGGATCAAGCTCCTCTACTCGGAGCCCTTAGCCCAAGTGGTCGTCAATAACAAAAAGTCAGAAGTATTTGCACTGAGTAGGGGAACTTGTCAGGGCTGCCCACTCTCTCCCCTCCTGTTCGCGCTAGTGCTGGAGCCATTGGCATCATGGATTCGTAGGGATCTAGTGATATGAGGACTGCGATGGGCAGAAACCTGGGAAGATCGCATTTCAATGTATGCAGATGACATTCTCCTCTTTTTGGCCTCCCCAAAAGCATTGCTCGTAAGTGTGCTAGACATATTCACAGCCTTCGGCAGACACTCCAGCTATTCGAACAACTGGAGTAAATCTATATTATACGTCCTCAATGGCCCCCCACCTAGCCTCCCAAGGGGATGCCCAGTTCAGGTCACTACAGTGGGCTTCAAGTACTTGGCCATTTTCATCAAGGCAGATCGCACGCGCCGATTTGACCATAACCTCCTCTCACCCCTGCAAAGGTTGAAGCGGGACACTGTAAGATGGAGAGCGCTCCCGTTTGCGTTGCTGGGCAGGGCGTCCCTTTTTAAAATGATGTCCCTGCGCCGCTTTCTATACGTGTTGCAAAACTCTACTGATCTAGTTCCCACCAGCTATTTTAGGGAAATGTAAAGCTTGCAAAGAAACCTATTGTGGAATGGAAAACCCCGCATATCTCTCGCCAAACTCAGCCTCAGCTGGTATGATGGGGGAATTGGCCTCCCCAACCGTAGAAAATATTACTGGCTGCGCACTTGGCCGCCATCAACCATGGTACTTACCACTGAGTAGAGGACCCGGGCTATGCCATGGATCAGTGGTTGCTAGTGCTACCAGGAGGAAATACAACAAAGTGTTGTATTAAAAATGCGGGCAACCTCATCAGACGGCCGACCAAGCACTCGGTGCAAGTCTGTTACGCCGCCAATAGAAGCTTGGGATGGGAGCGCAAGTTAACGCTGGCAACTCCCCTATGGGACTCGGAACTACTTGGGAACCTGCGGAAGTCGAAGGGTTTCAACAAATGGGACGTCATAGGTATCTCTAAGATAGGGGACCTCTGGGTGAAAGGGGGAGTTACATTGTTTGCCTCCCTACGGCAAGAATATGACTTGGCCATCACAGAACATTTCAGGTACATGCAGGTTCATCATGCACTATGGACATAACTACAGAAGGGGGCCATTCCTCCGGAATCCTCGCCTCTCGACGATAGGTTGTTGGACGACTATCTGCTGTAGAATCCATTTCATTGACCTACAAAACACTGTTCAATCACTCCAGTGACCCACTCAGATGCACAAGAGAGAAATGGGAAAGAGACGGTATAGTCACAGATGATGAGGACTGGATAGTGGCGACATCACCCCCACGGGAGGTGGCTATATCAGCTAGGCTGCGGCTCATCCAGCTAAAAAAATTCTACACAGAGTATACATAACAGGGTCATGTCTAGTGAAAATGGGGACAGCGGATGATGGAAACTGTAGGAGTCAGTGTGGAAATGTGGGAACCTTCATGCATATATTGTGGGAGTGTGAACATATCCAACGGTACTGGCGCAAAATACACGAAATCCTCAGCGAAGTACTCACACTTACTATCCACCCAGAAGCCAAGAGATGTCTCCTGAATGTGTGGGAGCCCACAGATCTAAATAGCAAGCGCACTAAATGGGTAACACTGGGTCATATGCTTGCAAAGAGAAATATCGCACAGCTAAGGGGGGGGCGTTCACACGCCAATGATAGAGGCGTGGAATAGAGACGTGGATTGGTGCATGTTCAGGGAAAAGACGGTGTTGGACTTGGCCCTTTTGGCAGGTTCCCCCTGAACTTTTTGCCTTAAGCTCTGACATAGTGCTAGTGATTTTTGGCCTCTGCGCACGTTAGCACTGTGCGTGTGGTGAGATTTGCCTGCCCTTCCATAGGAATGCATGGGGTATATGTGTGTCCATGGTAATCCCTGGTATAAGAGGGGTGCTGGGGCGAGTTTACTATGTATGAACTCGTGAGGATAAATGCTGCGCAATGGTGTGCGCAGATTTATGGTGACTGGTGGAGAAATGGCACTTTTAGAAGTTGGCATTTCTGTGAACTGTGTGTCTGCCTGCCTGATGTGAATTGCCTGTCTGGCTTGTGATTGACAGGAGCTGAGAGGTGTGGGTGGCTCCAGGAGATAGGGGGAGTCTGCCCAGTGGTGAATAAAGAGATCTGCATACAGATGGGAGGGAGGAGTTGAACCTGGGACCTGAATAGGGCTGTGCCTTTTCTCCACAACACTGGCTCCGCCCCCTGTGGTTCGTCTGATCCCTAAGCCTCCACCTGGTGAAGGAGAGCGGAGCCGAGCAAAACAAAGTGCTCCAAAGCTCCCCTAAACCAGTTCTGACTGGTATCCCCAAGCCCTGTGCTGTGAGGAAAAGTGCATATAAATGTAGGGGCTATGACCCCATAAAAATGTTCCTGTTCTGTTCCTGATCCTGAATGAGGGGGGATTGCTACTGCTGGGGCCCAGTAGGGACCGCCATGGGGGCTGCCTCCCTGCTGGAGGTGACAAATGCAAAAACAACAAATGATGGACAGAATGCAGAACAATGTCATACATTCACCCCAGTACAAAGATCTTGTTTCAATCCATCTGTTTTTTTGCTCACCACACCACCCCAGTTCAGACATGTGCACTATGCCACTGGAGTCAAGCTATTCTGGCTGAAGACGGCTGATAGCCAAAAACCGGTCCTAGGATGCTTGATTCCGGTCCAGGGAAGACATGGTTTGGCAGTTCGGGCTGGACTGTTCCCATGAGGCACAGGGTCAAGACTGATTTGCATATAATGGATTCCCAGCGGAATTCTTTAAAAAAGCGACAGATCTCCTAACGCGACACCTTAAAACGCTCTTCACTGAGCGTACCAGGCGGGGGTCCTGCCACCAGACCTCGCACTGGCCACCATTGTGCCGATTTATAAGGAGGGCAAACCTAAAGAGGACTGTGCCTCCTATCGCCCCATTTTGCTCCTCAACATGGAGGTGAAGATTATAGCTACCATTCTAGCTACTCACCTGAGATTGGTAGTCCCAGACCTCGTCCACATGGACCAGTCGGGGTTTCTGCCGGATAGAGCAACCAAATTAAACCTCAGACGCACGCACAACTGGCTTCAGGAAGTCAAAGAAAGGAGTGATCCCCACTGGTTCCTTTCGCTCGACGCCGAAAAAGCGTTCGACGCGGTGCACTGGCCATTTCTCATGGCAGCGCTTCAACGATTTGGTTTCGGCCCAAAATTTCGGGGATGGATACAGCTCCTATACACGACCCCGAGAGCACGAGTGAGAGTAAATGGGAAACTATCCCGTGAATTCCGAGTGGAGAGGGGCACACGCCAGGGGTGCCCGTTATCCCCCCTGCTATTCACGCTAACCATCGAAATCCTGGCACTGAACATAAGGAGGAACCCAGATATTCATGGTTTTTCGAGTAAGGCCTCGGCCGCGGTGCAAGAAAAAATATCACTCTATGCCGACGACGTACTACTGTACATCACTAAACCCGACATTACGGTGCCGGAGTTGTTTAGGGAACTGGATAATTTTGGAGCGAGAGCAGGCCACACCATCAATTGGCATAAGTCAGTTATATATGATCCGCAGGGGAAGGAGGAGTGGGGGACCCTACCCGAGCGACTGGTCACTACCGCCGCAGGCTTCCAATACCTGGGCATATATATTACCCTAGACAGGAAAATCTCCTTTTCCAAGAATATAGAACGGATTATGGGAGATGCAGTGGCAGACATGAATAGATGGAAACAGCTGCCGCTCACCCTTTTGGGCCGGGCGGCAATGTACAAAATGATTACCCTACCTAAGTTCCTCTACGCGCTGCAAAATGAATACTACCCACTCCCGACCGCGACTATACCAAAGATACATGCGGATCTTCGTACCTTTCTATGGCTAGGAAAGCAACCGCGGATAGCCCTGCAGACGCTCCAGAGACATCAATACAGTGGGGGGGATCTCGCTTCCCAACCTGGAGGCCTACTATTGGGCGAAACACCTGACCCCGGTAAACGAGTGGATCCATGCACCGGTGGATCACCCGACATATGCACTCGAAAGATACAAAATGTCACCCAAAAACATACTATACTATCTGTATGGTGGTAGGGCGAGGAAGTCGCTCCTACCGGCGACTGTGATTACACTGAGAGCCTGGCTCAATGCTACGAAACGAATGGGGTGGGAGGCGAGACCCACCAGACAAACGCCGTTGTGGCACTGCCAATGGCTAACAGAACTATGTAAGCTACGGGGATTTCAAAGGTGGGACGACATCGGCATATCGAGTATAGGGGATGTGGTCTCCAGGGGAGACCTGAAATCCTTTCAGGCACTGCGGACTGAGTTTGGGCTGCTCCACACACAAATGTTTAAATACACACAGTTGAGACATGCTTATAGGGCCCAAAACATCACGCTCACGGAAATGCCGGAGTACGCGCCGCTGGAGGGCAGACTCCTCCAGGAACAGATAACATGCCAGGCGGTCTCCCTCACATACAAAACTTTGACTAATAACATGCTGGGGGACTTGACAAAACTTAGGGGCAAATGGGAGGCGGATGTGGGGGACATCGACGATCTGGATTGGGAGATCGTCCTCATGCATCCTCGGGAAGTGGCAATTAAATCACGGCTACGCCTCATTCAGTTAAATGTACTTCACAGAACTTACTTTGATAGAACACGACTCCTTAAAATGGGGAAAATAAGTGACCCAGCTTGCCTTCGGTGCCGTCAGCAACAAGGGAACTTCTACCACACCATTTGGGCATGCGCGAACATACAAACATATTGGTCATACATTTTCACTGAACTGGGGGAAGTCCTGGGGGGGGAATTGTCGCCGGAGCCTAAGTTGGCCCTGCTGGGCATGACGAATGAGGTGGATCTGCCACGCCCACTGCTCATTTTCCTGGTACTAGCACTGGTAGTGGCAAAAAGAGACATAGCAAAATATTGGGGGGTCACAGAGACACCAGACATTGAGGAATGGAGACGAGGGTTAGATCTTTATATGGCAGAAGAAAGAGTGACATATAAGGCGAGAGGTTGCCCCAAAAAGCTCCGCACAGTGTGGGCCAAATGGAGGCAATACCATGGACTGGAGGGAGGGCAGTGAGGGAGTACACCAGAGGAGAGGGGGGTTGCGAGATCGCAAGTGTCGGAAAGGGTAATACAACCATATGTGAGATCCCTGGAAGACCGGAGCGAGATACGAGTACACAAAACTCTACAGACTGGGGGTACGGGTGGTGGGTGTCGGGACGAGGGTAGATAAGCTGCACACTACTATGCAGGTGTACACAGAGAACTTATCACGTATGCAGCCGGAGGGGTAAGAAGTGGCTCATCGCATGACTGTAGCAGTGGTTTTCAATTAAAATGTGCATTGGGGGAAGGGGGGGGAGATGGTTGGGGTTTTAAAAGTTTATATAAAAACTAGCAAAAAAAAACAAAAAAAAGCAGAAGTTTTACTGGACTTTGAATGTCTAAACTGACTCTGGAAAATATGCTTTCACGTGCAATCTACACTTGCCGCCTGACCTCCGGGGTGTGGGCTGAACGGCCTTGTGTTACCATAACAATCGTGCATAACTTTCCCAAATTTGGTTCAGCTGAAGTACTCCTTACAGGCTGGTATTTTCTGTGTTCTTCTGCAATAAAAGAAAAAAAAAAGACTGATTTGCATATGGCCATGTCTGAACTGGGGTGGCTTGGTGAGCAAAATAAAAATGGATTAAACCCAGATCTGTGACTGGGGGTGAATGTTTTACCATTGTGCAACATTCCGTCCATCATCTTGTGTGGTTTCACTGCTGGAGGGCCCTGTGTGTTGGCCCCTGGGCCCAGCTCTGCCCCTGAAACACTCCTGGACTTTTTGGCTGTGGAGCTGGGGCTCCTAAACCTGAAGGGGCTTTGATTTACTTTCCCCCAGAGGAGGAGAGCCTGGGGACTGCGCAGCGCTGAGCTGCAGCGCTGGGTAATGGAATCCCCCTCGTAGGGATTCCCCCCGTTACGCCCACCCCGCTTATTTTTGTATTTTCATTGTGGGAGCCCACCCCGCTTATTGATCGAAATTGCGGGAGCCCACCCCGCTTTGTACTTTAAATTAGGAGGGAGCCTACCGCACATGGTCCTCGTTATATTTATCTTTAAAACACAGGTGCCCACCCCGCGTTCTACTGCTGGGAAATTATCACCGCCGCCGGCCCGATCGCAAAAGGAAGTCAGGCGAGGTTGCCTGGCAGTGGGCGGGACATGCACAGGAAGTCCCGCCCGCCGTCGAGAAAGCCGTCTGGAGCCTCGCGGCTCCAGAGAAAAGTCCTGAGTCCCAGGAGGGGGCCCAGGTGAAGTCAGGGGAAGAGAAGGGCCGGGGCAGGCAGCGCTTGCACCATTTTTCCCTCTGGGGCTCCTGTGGTGAAGAGGGAGCCCCGCGTGCTGCACAGGATGCCGGATTGCAGGCGGAGCTATCCTAAGCGGAGAGAGAACCCCGCGTGTGCAACCCTGGCAAAGCCCCGGTCCAGAGGAGACCGCGAGGAAGCGCCGTGTCCGCCCCAGAGAGCCAGTGAGTTAAGACTGCTGTAGGGGGGGGAGGCCAGGCAGAGACACAGAGTCAAAGCGGCCACGTCTGCCAGTGGGCCGCTCCAACCTTGGGCATATTATTTCAGGAGCCCGGGTGGCCCCCATGAGGGGTGCAGTAGGTCCAGGGCCCCCGTGGGGGGCCCAGAGGGGCCTGTGCCCGTTTCAAAGTTTGGGCCATTATTCTACAGCTGCCCTGCTTATGAGAGGGCAGCTGTGTCGTTTTGGGGGCACATGGGGTTATGCAAAGAAGCCCAGAGAGGCAGAAGAGGCACATTTGTGCTAGGGCCCCCACATTGCTATTCCCAGCTGCTCTGCACCAGCGCGGGCAGCTGCAACAGTTTGCATTTCTGATGACAGGAGACACAGTGGTGCCAAAGACTTCACATGATTCACAGCTGCCCAGCAAGTAGTGAGCAGCTGCATCGTTTAGGCCACAGTGCTTTGGAGGCTTGTTTTTTTTAAGTTAGCAGTGAGATGCCCTCCTTTGCCCCATATCTTCACAGCTGCGCAGCACTTAGTACCAGCTGCTACGTTTAGGCCTGTGCGAAGTGCGCACCCTTGACTTTCGCTGCATAGGCAGCAGCTCTGACTCGTTGGACATAGGGTATGTTAGCCCCTTCGGAGATAGCCAGTTGGCCAGGGGGACTGGTAGGCTTGTAGGGCGCCAGGCCCTAATGTAATGTATGCCTCTACTATGGTCTTTCTTAGGAGACTATGTGCTAAATGTGATTTATATGGTGCTAGGAAATGTGATTCCAGTAGTATGATTTACGCACCCTGTTTTGATACCTCTAAATGTGTTTTTTTACTGTTACTTCCAGTAAGTCCCACATAGCAGGATTGCTGAGAGGTTATCAGAGGGCATGCCCCTTTTCTCCACCACTCTGCAAATGCGCCTCCAGCCGCACAACTGATTGGGTGATGAAGTCCCCTTGTCTGGTGAGGGTCCTTGAGGGTCATTCATCCCTCCTAATACCTCCTAAGTCTCACACAGAGGGACTGCTGAGAGGTTGTCGGAAGCCACACCCCCTTTCTTCACTACTCTGCAAACACACCTCCTGGCGCACAACTGGTTGGGGGATGAATTCCCCTTGGTTACTGAGGATAGTTGGAGGTCAACTACTGCTCCAGTAAGTTCCATACAGCGGGATTGCTGAGAGGTATTTGGAGGCCTTGCCCCCTCTCACCACCACTCTGCAAACGTGCCTCCTAGCGCACTACTGGTTGGGGATGAAGTCGTTTTGGATGCTGAAGGACCCTGGGGGCCAAGAAGCCTCCTGTTACCTCCAGTAATTCCGTTACAGCGCGATTCCTGATAGTCCCCTTTCTCCACCGCACTGCAAGCAACTACTAGTTAAAAAAAATAGAAATTCACTAAAAAACCCAAAGGTTACAGGGACATTATAATTAGGAAATAGAATTTGAAAAAACATTGAAATTCCCCTAAAAAACCAAACGTTGCAGGAATGTTATACTTAGGAAATAGAATTAAAAAAAACCTTAGAACTTCACTGAAAAAAAAAAGGTTACAGGGACGTTACAGTTAGGCTCAGACTTCACTCGTACAAAACCAGTGAAATTCAGCAGCTATAGTTACCTGAGCTAACTATAACCTTTGCCCCTGCAATGCACTGCTTATGACTTAACATATTACATCACTCATGACATGGTCAGTGACATCACTGATGACATCTCAACTGACATCACTGATTACATCATCCACAGAACCACTCTCATACCCGCTCACACCCCCATACAACCTGTCATAATCCCACTCCATAGAGGCACTCACACACCCACTGACACAACTATTTTCCAACCCATACAGCCACTCATGTAATCAGTCACTCACCTGGACAGCCACTCAAATAGCCACACACTCACCCAAGTAGCTACTCACACATCCACTCACTCATCCACACGACCACTGACATACTCATTCACATATCCATACAAGCACTCACACATCCGCTCACTCACCCATACAGCCATTCACATAGGCACTTACTCTCCGTTACAACCACTCACGCACCAACTCACTTAACCAAACACCCAATCAAACAGCAACTCATTCACCCATACAGCCACTTGCACACAAAATCACTCACTCATACAGCCATTCAGACACCCACTCACTCACCCATACACTCACTTCACACCCATTTACCAACCCATAGAGCCACTCGTACCGCCATTTACTCACGAATACAGCCACTGACACACCCACTCATTCACCAATTCTACGGCTCACACAGTATCTCCCGCACCCACACAGCTACTCACACACCAACTTATACACCCATACAGCCACTTACACACCCATACACACAAGGATACATACAGTCACACAGCCACACACTTAATATATGTTAGAAGTAGTATCACTCAGTAGTAGTACTCCTAATATACTAATTTAACTTTTGTAGTAGGTTAGTATATATGTTTAACACCCATAAACTCTTAAAACACTTACTGGCGCATAAGTTATATATAGCTCAGGTAACTATAACTGCTGAATTTCATTCTTTTTGTACGAGTGTAATCTGAGTCTAACTATAATGTCCCTGTAGCCGTTGTTTTTTTTCAGTGAATATATATGTATACATATTACACAGTGCTGTCGTCACTGGGTAGTTATGGTTAGGATCATGAGGCCATAGGAACTGCATTTTTTCTGTTAGTAATAACTTTGGCGCCATTCAACAAATTCGACAAATGGAAAAGGCCTTTTTAGGTCTCGCCTGTCGATGCGCATGCGCATCGAGCTTGCGAGACTATGGGGGCTTATCCACTCTTTATCCAACTTGCAAGGAATCGTGGCGATTCCTTGCAGTGCACGAGAAATTGAAGCTCAATGCGCATGCGCAATGAGCTTCAAAGCGCGTGCACAAGCCCCCAGCCGCCTGCATTGCCTGCTCTCTCTGTCACAGCCTCCCCCAGCTCCGCCTCCTCACTTTTGATTGCACGGCCGTTAGGCCGTGCCTCCCCTACTCTACTCCCCCCTCCTTCTCCACTCCCCCTCACGAGTGTCGCATTTCTCCTCCCCCCTCCCCCCAGCCGCCTGCCTTGCCTACTCTCCCGCCCCCTCACTTCTTGATTGCACGGCCGCTAGGCCGTGCCTCCCCTACTCTCCTCCTCCTACTCTCCTCCCCCCTCCCCTTATCTGGCCTTCCCTCCGTCTGTTCCCTCTCCCCGCTCCGCCCCCTCCCCTGCCCGCAGTCTGTTCGAGACATCTTCGGAAGCACGAAATGCCCTATTGCAATGTAGCGTTTGCCTTTTGAAGAACATGTTATTTAGAAGAAACGGCTATATAGTTCCCAGAAGCTCAACAACGAGAAAGTAAAGTGGTTTCTGGGTAAACTGCTTTTCGCGGTGATTTGGGGACAATGAGGGGAGCCGAGCACTGTGTAAAGATGGCACCATAATTTGCTTAAATCCTGCTGATCGTGTTGAATCGATACCCAGTGTGGCTTCATGGTAATAAAATATTCGGTCACTCGCTTTTGGGGGGACCTAAGGCTTCTGAAGGTCCAAGGCCCCAGAGATGTTTGTTAGACATGCGGAAAGCCAAGATCTGTACTTCAGGGCGTATTTCCAAGCCTCCTGCCCTCCGATGCCTCACTTTTAATATGGAAAAAGTGGCGCCAGAGGCTTGTAAATCAGCCCCTTCTTTTGCACTCGGGGCTCTGGGCGCAAGAAACGATTTGTCATTAACACAAACACAGTTAGAACCCCAGCCCTCTTCTTACAGCCCCCTTAACTTGATACCCCCTTGCTGACTTATGTTTATATTTCTCACCGGGTCTAGGCTGCTGGAATAAAAGCAGCGCACCTATTATTCTGTTGGGCAGTGAGAAAGCTCCCTTCACCTCGGAGTTACCTCACAGGTTGTACCTGTAGCACGTGGTGGTAAAGACTGACTACGAGCGCCGACCGGAGCAGGGGTCAGAGCTCACCTTTTACTGAGAACTTGAACTACATGTATTTCATAATCAGTCTCCAGCACCAGATGCGCTCCGCTGCCCGGGGGTGTCTTCAGGTGTGGGTGCGCGGGCACTGTTGTGCTCAGGACAACACGTGCTGCAGACAGTGCAAAGCCAGCCATGGACCCTATGTGGGGAATCAACAAACATGCACCCGCCACGGAAGCCCCTTCTCTGCTGCACGACCTGGCATTCGGACCCGGTGCTCCCCGCGGGTGCACGTGCCGGCTGCGCGTGCCCGCGGGCACTAGCATTTACATTTCTGAGTGCGCAGCCTGGCGACTAACAGCAACTCGTCCCCCGAACCGGCGCACATAAGGCCAAGGACAGTGGGCAGTTAGGGACAGACATACTTCCAAAGCACAGGAGCAGTGACTGTCACAGACAGAATGGCGCCTCGAAGCCCGAGGTCAGGTGACTAGTAGCAGAACTCTGCAATGATGCGTTGTGAGGCGTGAACACAGGTTTAATCTGTGCATTTTTTTACTCAAAGCCCCACTTTTATATGGAAAAGCAAAACCCTATGTCCCTCATTGCAAGCAGAGTCTCAGCACCGGAGACGCTACTCACACATGAAATGGGGCCAACGGGATAGTCCGGTCATGCTCCGTCCGAGGAGCGCATTTCTACGAGATTTCTTTTATACTGAATCCGGTCTACTTCAATGAGATGGACAAAGTAGCGCCTGGTCAAAAAAATCCGAGCTACGCTATAGCGTATCACAAATGAGTTCATAATGTAGTGCCACACAACATCTTGTCACTGTCAGCGTTTCACGGAAAGCCCTCCAAAGTCTCAAAAAAGCCCTGACACTGTAGCCCAGACAAAAATAACTTTTGCCGGTATACAATTATATAAGAGGTGTGGTCACTTTGCCATCTGGTAGAAGCGCGTGGCTTACAACAAGTGTTGACAGCACAGAGACTCTTATATGAAAGCGTGATTCCTATAGCATCTCACAGAGGTGTGCGAAAATTATAGCGCCTCACCCACATCTTTTATGACAGTTTAGAGTCTCATAAAAAGACGTCTCTACAATACCTCACATGAGCGCGAGGTCAATACAGCCCCTCACTAGAAAGTGTTGATAGCGCCTCACTAGAAAGTGTTGATAGCAGAGTCGCATAAACGCCGTGACCACTATAGCATCTAACATAAGTACGTGGGAACTATAGTTTAAAAAAAAATTGCATCGACTCTAGCGTCTAAACAACGTGTTCACTGTAATGTCTCACAAAATAACCTTTTACACAATTACATCTCACAAAAAAGAGTGATCGCGGCAGCGTAAGAACAAACACATGTAATACAAGGATGGACTGTATAGCGTCTTACAAAAAACCGTTAACATGTCAGTTTATCCAGCTTTTTGAAATTTTTTAGCTTTTAGAAATGTTTATGGCTTTTTTTTTTGTAATTCTTTAGCATTGGCTACAGGAAACAAAAATGCTAAAGATTTACAAAAAAAAACCATAAACAATTCTAAAAGCACTAACTCTAATGCTGCGAGACCTATTGCATTTCCAATGCTTGTTAGGGTTTAGGGTGGATATGGGTTTTTGGGTGGTAAGAGCATTTTTAGGGTTTAGGGTGGGTATTAGTTTTGGGATGGCAAACATACACATCCTGAACCCTAAAAATACCAATGCCACCCAAAAACCCATACCCACAATAAACCTTAAAGATGTCCTTGCCACCCGAAAACCCATACCCACCCTAAACCCAAAAAATGCCCTTGCCACCCAAAAACCACCCTCACCCTAAACCCTAGAGGGAAGCACACGTAGAAAGAGGAAAACATCTCTTGTGATTGTTTTTGTGCAGGAAGGTGTCCTTTCCTGCACCCTAGCACCATGGTGCAATGGTGCCTGCATTGGTGGAGAAGTGTGACTCAATGGTTAGAGCGGCAGACCCTGATGCAGAGGTCTGGCCTGGGACCAGGGTTCAATTCCTGCCTCGGCGGGTCTTGGACTCAATTTCCTCAGACCTGATTATTCTCGCCTCAGTGCCTATTCTAATCATGGGTCCCACTCTGCAACTCTGGGCAATAGCTTGCTTAATCTCCACAACGGCCCCAACAGCGCTGGGATGCCTGGCTTCACCTTGGGGGTGCCCAGGAGTGGGCATTTCACAGGGAAAAGCGAGGAAGGGTTCCACAGCGCTATGCGTACAGCGCCAAGACACCTCAGGGTCTAAGTGCGCTATACAAGTACGAATTCATTTAATTTAATTTAATTTCATTTCATTGGCGCATGGCAGCCCATTGTGCCCCAGCACAGGGTATAAGGACAGGAATGCGCCTTATCCTATATCTCATATCTTCCTGCACTTTTCTTGTGATGCACCGCAAGATTCCTTGCAGCGCTGTCCGGGGGCAAAACCTCGTAAATTAGGCCCTGGAGTATTATGTCTCAGTTTGGACTCACTGTTAGGGATCAAGGAGTGGGATAAGGAAGAGGAGGAACATTGGGGTAATGTACCATCTTTTGCAGTTATTCATACAACACACCCCAGACGTGCTTGTATTAGCAGTGTTTGTCGCAAGATAAGTGCAAATGTAGCAATGTGCTTCTCGTATTTACATGTTTACCCAGAAATGCAGAGCCCTCTATGAAACGCTCTTTTAAATGGAAACGTGTTTAATAGAATCAAAATGTTTTTATCAAACAACGGTGTTCTATTAATCAAACCTTTTTGTATTCGTGTTTCTTAGGCAGTGAAGTTTGAACCATATCATGACAGTGCACTGGCACGGTTTCTTCTAAAAAGAGGATTAGGTGTAAGTATGTTTTCAGAAGTTACATTACGTTCAGTCTTTTTCTGCTGCGTCATTGTACACGTGTGCTTAATTTGTAAACATAAAGTGGGACAGTGGCCCAATATTTATCTTTTGATGCTGCAGATCCTTCTCACTGCTAGCTCTAACATGTCAATTGAGATTAAAGATTAGAGATTGATGGCTCATTTAAGTCTTGATGGGCAGTATGCCAGGTGAGCTTCGAGTTCACTTTTGTCACTTCTAATGCAAAGCTAACAGCCTTGCTTTTTCCGCCTGCCTGGCCTTTGTTTTTCTTTTTCAGAAAAACTCCTGCAAAGTGGGGTTTGTTTCTGAAAAAGTCAACTGCCCTTACATGCAGGCAGTTTTCTTCCTGTGTAAGAGGGCCATTTTGTTCTGCCCTGGACTACAATGTCTTCCATTGCAATCCTGGGCAGGGGAAATCCAGAGATGATCGACCTGACCGCAAGAGGACAGGGTGACCATTACAATGATAAGTGATAAAATGGCCCAAATTGTTTAAACACATGTTCTGGACGAGTAAATTGAGTAAAACCAGATACACGTAAAGCAGACAGGTAAGGACCTCTTGGTAATTTGCGAAAATACAAAAAAATGCATTTTATTGCTTTTTTCAAACTGTCATGTTGTGCACACACATGCCCTTACATATGTGCATAGATTGATTTCAGGGGTGCAACAGGGTGTCCTTTGGACACCCCTGCACCCTTGAAATCGCAATCTCAATTTGCCATTAGCTAATTGAGAATCGCAAATTGAGATTGTCTTCCCATTCATTCCTATGGGCCTTTTGGCCCATAGGAATCAATGGGAAGGGATTCCTTAATTGCGATTCGCAAATTGTGAATCGCAATTAAGGAATAATAAGGAATCGCTAATAAAATTGCGATTTTTTGATGCATTGCAGTTTGCGATTCCTTATTAGCGAATCCTTAAAAATCGCTAATAAGGAATCGCAAAAGCATTCAATGATGCATGTACCTGCAAGTCCTTTCTTGTTAATAAATGAATGGATGACATCCATTATTCTATTCAAGGTAGTTAATGTGTTTCTTATAGCTCTTTCACAGTACCCGCTAGAAGGAATGTTACACTGCATAGGTCTTCCTGGCATTCTTGCTGGGACCTGCATTTCCATAAGGTGAGAATAAGGCAGTGGCTCACCAGCAAAGTACTTGATTTTGCATCTGCGACCTACAGTTACCAAACATTTGCTACAGTATGTACACCATTTTGATGCTGTCCTTTGAGACAGACCAGACTATTGTTTTGCAAAAAAATATTCATGATACACATACATAGCAGGGATTTTGGTCAGCAGGCTTCATTCTTTGGGCTGTTGATTCGCCATTCACATTTTTCTTCCTTCCACCACAGCAAGGGGCAATGGGTCAACCCACTTTGCCCATTAGCTTCCTTTACTTTTACTGATTGCACAAAGATTGAGCACATTGGGGTTCATTAGCATGATGGGCGGATCGCCACCGCCGGCTCGGCGGTGGTGATCCTCCCGCCATCCCAAATAGATTTACCCCCGCCATAGGCCGGGGGTATCGCTGTGGACGGAAAATCCGACTGGGACTTTTCCGCCGGTCGGCAATTGTTCTGATTGTCAGCCGGGCGGAGCTGGGGGATACTATGGTGACGGTGCCTAGAAGGCATCGCCATCCATATTATGATGCTGGGTATCTCAGGCCTTACCATGGTGACTTTGCCGCCATGGAAAGGCTGGCGGGGAGTTGCTTTGGGGACCCGTTGCGGGCCCCCGGGGATTGGGTGGGCTGCACTTGGGTGGCACCTATGTTACCCCCTTCATTGCCATGCACAGGGTGGCAGGCACCGCGCAGTGCCTGCCATGTTGTGCTTGGCAATGCACAACATGCCTCTTTGGCATTGCGGTGGGTGCTGCTTACAGCAGCACCCGCCGCAATGTCAAAGATGCGGAATCCGACCCCCAGGGTGGCGGTCGCATCCTATTTGGCGGTGCGGGACTGCCGCACCGCTGGTGGCGGTCCCAGCAACGCTAGGGTGGATGGCGAACTATAGTCTGCCCACCATCCTAATGGCCCCCTTGTTCAGAACTGCTTAAAAATAGTATTTTTTTTTTCAACAACAAAGCTCTTTCAAAGTGTGCTGTTTAAACGTGTTTTGTATATTATCTTTAAAAATATCTAATTATTTTGCTTGCCCTAGAGATGCTCAGTTAGATCTTATTTTATTTTCTGTGTTATGTTTAAAGTTGCTGTTATAAAGTGTGTAAGTGACATGACATTGTAGCTGCTTGCAATATGGGTACTTGGTTTAGTAACTATTTCTTCTTCTAAGCGCAAAAAAAGAAAATAATTGTAAAATGCATAGCACAACTGAAAAGTCAGTTTTTTATACAATAAAAAATATTTAAAAACGTAATCATTGCACTTTCATGCCAAGGCCAGGCCTATTGGGACTGCCATTGTTTGTTTGACCTTGGTGCTGATAATCCTCGCAGCTTTCCTAGTAATTTCTCGTCTCGGAGGCAACTTGATTTGGCCATGTTCTTTCGTAGTCAGACTACAGTCAGACCATTTTTCCTCCCTTGATAATATGACATTAAATAGCTTTCAACAGTGTATCTCATTGCCAGCCTCAGAATGTGCAGTCATCAATATACTGACAAAACTCAACTGTAACTTAAAATGAGTTCAGTTGAAGACGCCAGAAGTCCTACCTTACACTCATCTGGTCATGGAGTACACAGCTAAACTTATAGCCAGCCCCATTCATTCCTATTGCTTACCCTCATCTCATTTGCAAACTGTTCAAGCACACAGATCTGGCCAACAGCAATGCTTTGATGTAATTCTCCTGACAGTAAACACCTGGTGCCATGTCAGTAGAGACTATATGTGAAAATATGGAGGAAAAATACTGTGGGGATAAAATATTGAGTTTTATTCTTCGAGAACCAAAAGATAATGAAGGCAAGTGCTTGCAAGTATAGATTTACTATTCTTAGCTCCCCATCTACGTGCCTTGAAAAAAATATATATATTGGCAAGGTATATATTGTTAAGCTAGGTAACGTAAACCTATGCATACCAATTTATGTTTGACTTCACACACTGTTTTTGTTCTTGATATTTAGGCCTCGATATTTTTTACCCACAATATTTTTTTCTCTATATTCTGGTGGAAAGATTCAGGTGACTTATACTCATCAGAATACAGAATATTGCTGCAGATTCCAGCCACAATTCTCTTTTTTTCATTGTTATCCATAGAAATCAGGATGGGGAGGGGAGGCAGAAATAACCACAAATGCAGGATCCCAGCATTCGGTATATTTCCACAGTTATGTCGGAGACAATGCTTCTGGCTGAGCTGGGAATTGGTCTTGAGGCCCTGTAACCGGACCTCAAGAGTTTTTCACCACTCCTCTGGCTTAATATGATTTAAAATAGGTTATTTTGTGATAATTTTCGAAAACAAAGCAATGTGAGAAAGAACCCCAGTTCTGCTGTTAATTACTTATTAAATCCATAATATTTTTTATGATTATCACTGATGTAGCCTGCTTTAATATGAACCATTTGCCACTAATTTCTATGACGTTCCTTGGGCACAGGTTTACCCCTCTTTAAATGTATATTTAAATTCAAAAACATTTTGCAAATGTTAGTGATATTAAGGACTGGAAATCTGTCATTTATCACAAAATTTTCAGACGATTTCTTTAGGGAAGGTTTTCAGCCTGAACCCCCTCTGCCCAGGGCCCGACTGGCCACAGCGGGCACCGGGCAATCCCCCGGTGCTCCGCACGGGTGGGGGCCGGTTTTGAGAGCCTGGGGGCCGTTTTTGTTACAGGGCCGTTTTTGCAGCATGGCTGCGAAATCGGCCCTGTTCCAAAATCGGTAAAAAACCGGCCCCCTGCAAAGAGCTCGGTGGCACCTCCAACCCCCCCCCCCCTCCGAGTGGGGAGGGGGGCCGGCAGAGCACTTTGCCAGGGCCAGTTGTGGTTCCAAGTACGCACTGCCTCTGCCGATACTCGACGCATGCTTCCATCCTAGGATTTTTAGATGCACTATTGGACGTTACTTTTCCTACTCATTGTTTCAAGAGAAATAGCATTGCCGCACATTCAAAATTATTTGTTGATTAAACACACCTTGCTGTTACACTCGTTTTAACATGCACACGCACATACTTATAAATGCATTGTTTTCCTGCACTTGTAAAACATGTATTTAAGTGTTTTATTTTTTTCTTTATATTTAATGCATGCATATGAAATGTGCCCTCTTTCTCCTCCCCTTAGTCTTATAGATAGCTATTTCCAAATTATACATAGATAATAATCTTGCCCGCCAACTCAAAAAAGACAGAGCTTCAGGGCTAATCCACTCCTTTGTAATGCAAGCTCGTACAGTTGCCATACAAAGAAACAAAAAAAGACGTAATTGCGTTGGATCTTGTGTTAGCAGTAGTATCAGAATTCAGCCCAGTCAGCACCAATTCCCCAGTTATACATACTGTTGATCCCATTATTAATCCCCAAAAACGTTCTATGGTTGAAAAAAATTCAGCTAGTTTTGGGCATGAAAAAAACATATGGACTGCATCTGCAGCAAACACACCGCATCTGTTACATTTAGTCCCCGCAGATGTGGCCCATTTAGAAATCTTTTTGGGAGTGTAATGCAATTCATAAATAGCCATGTAATGCTGAGTGCGCATCCTCCCTGTAAACAGAACTTGATTTGCAAAGCTAAGCGAATCTGTAATATTAATTCCTTCTAGCCCTAACTTCACCATCCACTTATCTTGACATGACTGTACATTATCTGGAAGTACCTCAAGTCAATTGAGATTAAAGTTGACCAATAAATGTTTTCTCCTATCTTTCAATGAGCGGAATTTTTCTCAATTGGTGTTCCACCCCAGGACCTAACGAATTTAGATAACTACGAATTTGAAGGAACTTTAAAAAATCGTGCTTAGGCAGACCATATTTTGTTTGAAGCTCAGCAAATGGCCTTCATCACATAAATCCCCTAAAGTTAGAATTCCTTTTCAGCACCATCTGTAGGAGATTTGATCGCGGAAAATCAGAGGAAGTAACCCGGCGGCTGCAAAGGGAGTATATGCATTGAGGTTTGCAATCCCAAGATGTCGCTTAACATGTCTCCACACAGAGTAAGCTACATTAAGAATCTTGAATTTAGTTTTCTTGAAGTAACTAGGCTCTAGGATTTTAACAAGACAACCGTTGGCCTCCTCCCGCAGACCAATCTCATAAATTGCTGGACTATGACACGGCATGATCTTAACCCGTTGCCCCACTATCAGTGGGCTAATAAACTGCAAAGCTGTGCCCAATAATATAACATAAAATATGGGATACCCCAGCCCCCTCGATTTTTCAGCAGTACCATCTTTTTGTAGGCCCTTCTCTGACGCCTATAACCCCATAAAAATCTGGAACTGATCCGCTCTAATTTTTTAAAACAAGGAACTGGAAATTCAAGGGGGATTGTTATGAACATATAAAGAAATTTGGGCAGGACAGGCATTTTTAAAATATTTGACCTTCCATACAGAGATAAGTGCAAATGATCAAGGGCCAGATGTAGGAGCCTAAATACTGGTCGGTAACGGCCGATTTCGGCCGTTACCGACCGGTATTTAAGAATTGGCATGTAGGGGCCTTCATTTTACAGAATCGGTAAATTTACCGATTCTGTAAAATACCGAATCGGTATTTTTACCGATTCGGTAAATCCAAATGTAGGTGGGACTCTTCTGAGTCCCAAAGGCCTTTCAAATTCGGTATTTTACCACCCAATTCAATTGGGTGGTGAAATACCGAATCCAGGTGTGCATGCACATGTGTGCATGCACACCTATGCCATGTGACAGACAGACATGCCCTTAGGGCATGTCTGTGTGCCACATGGCACACATGCCTGTATTTGGGGTGCAAGAGGGTGTCAAAGTGACTCCTCCTGCACCCTTGCAGAATTCGGTATTTACCGATTCGGTAATTACCGAATCGGTATTTCCCATTGATTCCTATGGGCTTAACAGCCCATAGGAATCAAGATACCGAATATTAATGATTCGGTATTTCAACATCTGGAAATACCTACATCTCCCCCCTTCATATTTACCGATTCATAAATACCGAATCTGTAAAATTCGGTATTTATGAATCGGTAAATAACATTTACCTATATCTAGCCCTAAGTCTCTAAAGCGTAGAGTTCAGCTTAGTAAGCACTGGTTCCATATTTTGCTCTAGTATCTTGCTAATTGGCAAGGAGATTTTGATCCCTAAATAAGTGACTTCAGAAACAGTAGTAATGTTCACCGGAGATTCTCCCCCTATTAATAAAATCTGGGTTTTGGAAATGTTTAGCTTTTATCCAGAAAAGAGCCCAAAGTTAGAGGCCAAGGCCTCAATTGCCGGTAATGTGGTACCAATGTCACTGGTAACAACGACAATATCATCCGCATAAGCTAGAGCTCTATAATCAATATGTTGCACATGGATAGGTTTGATATCAATAGACTGATTGAGCTTTTCCAAGAAAAAATCAATATATAAAGCAAATAACAACGGTGAGCACGGGCACCCTTCCCGTGTACCATGATTGATTGAGCACAAGTCTGACTCTCCACCTGCTACCCGAATGCAAGCTACAGGTGACAAATATAGTGACTTCAGTGCCTGCAGCATCACAGGACCAAAACCCTTCAATCTTAAGACCTCCCACATATAGTGCCAGGAGACCCTGTTGAATGCCTTCTTGGCATCCAACAGGGTTATCCCCATTATAGAATTAGTTGCTTGTGCCCGATCTATAAGTGCTATTAATCGTCGCACATGATCCGCTGTATCTCGTCCCGGGATGAACCCATGTTGATACCGTGAGACTAGGGTTCCTATAACCCTCGATATAAGTGCCGCCAGAATTTTAGAATACATTTTACTACCTGAATTAATTAGAGAGATAGGTCTATAGGAGGACGGGAGTAAAGCCGGTTTGTCTTTTTTTTTAAACAAGGTGATAATTGATTTCCGCCAGGATGATGGACATTCCCCTTTTGTGCAGCCAAGAGAGTTGCCATAAAATCCTCTCTGAGCACAAAGCGAAAAGTTCGATAAAATTCTAGTGGAATCCCATCCGGTCCAACTGCCTTCCCAACAGACAGTGATGTTAAAGCTACCTCTACTTCCTCCCATGTGATATCTGACTCTAGATCTATAATATCTTCATGTAAGTCTAGAAATCTCGGAGTCACTGCAAAACTCTGCTACTTTTCCTTCAACTCCCAGAATAGCCTTATCAGTATAAAGTTTGCTATAAAGATTGCTAAAAACATCCAACCCTTCAGCTGGCTTGTCACGGATCTGCCCATACTCATCCTGAATATTGTGGATCCTTTTGGCCACCTCTTTTTGGTGAAGCCTCTTAGCTTATATTCGACCCGAATTTTCACCCGCTTCATATATCTCACATCTGTATACTGCAATTTGAGCATCTAATTTTGAGGCGAAGTTCTGGTACATTCTCATTTTTGAGATAGCTAGATCACTGGAAATTTGTTCAGTATCCTGGCAGTTATTAACTGCAACCATGAATTTTTTTTCTAGCAGCTGAAGTTTATTCATCTCATCCATCAAAGCAGTCTGTAGTTTACGCTGTTTAACAGAATAACTTAGGGTCTCTCCACGGACACCAGCTTTAAAAGCGTCCCATACCATGTGAACAGAAGCAGAGCCACGATTGAGCTTAAAAAAATCTATTATCCATTTGGACATCTGTTCACAATAGGATGAGTCCACCAGTAATTTTCGTTCAAAAGTCCAAGCTCTACTGGGCGGTCTGAAGCCAGTTTCTAAATCTAATACAATCGGGTTATGGTCAGAGATTATTTTAGGTTGAATATCCACCCTAACAGTGTTAACAAGCTCTGCCGTCACGACAAAATAATCTAAGTGTACGTATTTACAATGTGGTGCAGAATAGAAGGTATTCCCTGGGGCCCCCTTTCCTATCGCTCACCATACATCTAAAAGCCCAAAATCCTTAACTAGCCCCCTAGTTTCTTTAAAAACGTTATTTTTTTCCCCTGAATAACAGTAATCACTTAATATATCAACGCTCCCTGGTAAATGAAGATTAAAGTCCCTACACAGAATCAAGGGAGATGGCCATTGGGCTAGTTCAATACTGAGGTCGTTCATCATACCAGGGTCATCAAGGTTGGGGTCATAGATTGAGCAAATGGTTGATGAAAGACCCTCTATACATAGCTCGACAATCACCCAACGACCACAAAGATCTTCTTTCACCCTTCTGCACTCCCCCAACCATGCATTTTCAAAACTGCCACCTCTCTCGTTGTTGACCCTTGTCGTGTGCTACCAACAACCTCTAAACCCAGGTCCTTGAACCACCCCCTGTTATTCCAAGCTATATGGGTTTCCTGTACAGAGTGCAGTGGGAGCCAAGATTTGGGCACCTGTCACGGACTGGATTTAAAAGGCAACTGAGCATAAGCGTAATCGTTTTTTTCCTGCTCTTCTTTATGTGTTCTTTTATTGGTCCTTTCTTTATTAGGATGAAACCTGTTCAGTGTTACATGGGATTTTGCTTATAGGTACTTCTCTTTACGTTTTGTTTTGTATTTTTAAGATTATTTCTTTATTTGTATTTTTAAAAGTGCTGTATATATTCCTTGTATAAAAATGGGGAAAAAAAACTATAAATAAAATTTAAAAAAAGTTAAAAAAGCATATGAAGTTTGCCATTTTATAATAAAGTCATTAGTCCAGTAGAGTATTAAAACCAAACCAAACCAAACATTTTTAAAAGAGAAATGTAATCTAGGCACTTTATAGAGCTAGACTACTTAACACAAACACTTTAATATCATAGTAAATTAATACTGACTACATCTGAAGAAAAGCACCCTGGTGTGAGAGTAGTCAGGGAAGACTGTGATCTGTGATGTGACTAATTTCTCCATGTATTTTGCATTTCATTGCAGGATTGGGTTAAATATGGGGCGTGACCTTAATGTTAAAAAAATATTGAAAGGCATATTGTGTAATTACTGATATTGCACAGGTTCGAGGCTAAAATAGTGCAACAAAGTATCTCGCAATGGCAATCCGATATGGTATGATGTTACGGTAGTCCGCCTCCGCCAAAACCAGCCCTGGCAAACTGCTTGGCTGTCCCCACCCTCCAGGGGGCCAGGGTGCGGGTGAGCTGTTTACTAGGGCCGGTTTCAGCCGATTAAGTTACAGGGTCCGATATTGCTGGCACCCGGTAACAAAAACTGCCCCCAGGGGCCCAAAACCGGCCCCCACACTGGCGGCCCACCGGGGAAACACCAGGTGCCCGCTACGGACAGTCCGGCCTTGGTCTCAACCATGCATTCCTTTAAACTGAACCTACTCAGGACCATAAACAAAATATCTTGGTATGGACATCCCCGTACAGTAGCCAGGTTAGTGAACTGTGACTATAGGAAATACCATAAAGAGACTTCCAGGGCTGTTCAAAGCTGTCAGCTTACTGAAAACCATAAACTCAGTAGCGTAACATAGGCCCCGGCATTGTGGGGGGTCTCCAAGTTCCAGGGGGCCTCCTCAGCACAGTACCCCAGCAGGAGAGCTCCTGATTGAGTCTGGAGGGGGCACCACCACGTACCTTGCAGTTGGTGCCCCCTCAAGTTTAGATATGCACATTCATAAACTGCGTGCCTCTCTAACACACTTCTTCATCCATCATGCTGCTAAGCGCTGAGTCTCAACACGATAAAAGCGCCTCGGTGGTCATCACGCACAACAAGGAAACACTTCTCACATAGGATGAAAACAAAGATAACACTCTTCCAATTACACACCCCTTACATGGTGTAGCATGCTACCCAATTAGGCAATCACTTCAGCATCCCATATAAGGTCAGTAAGTGCTTTACAAATGTTGCAATAGAACACAATAAAAAACTGCACACTCGAAAGAGAGGAGCCTTAAAAGACTGAGAGGAATGAAGTTGATACACTGCACGAGGTGATGTTTTTTCTGATTCTATTTTTAATTTAGAGCAAACGAATTGGCCACTACTTGTTTTGGTTTCTGAGAAGCGAGATTGCTCAATCCAAGCACTATCAGCAGAGGTTTGCTGTAATCTTAGAAGCGTATCTAAGAGGATGTGGAAAGGCCATGCTGCAGGACTTCACAAAGCAGGTTCAAGTTACCGAAATGCTGCACAAAGTTACCATGGAGATTAAGTCTATCTCGGCTGAAAAGTATGACGTCACTTCTCAAGGTATGTATGCGCTATGGTTTACCTCTGTATATTGGCCAAAAAGAGTAGAGTTTACCTGACATATTTCAAATAATGAAAATGACATAGACATATTTGTAGAACAGGGTACACATTTCCTATTCTATTAACTTTTTTAAATTAAACTTAAATGTAATAGATTTTATGAATTGAGCAAATCTACTGATGCATAAGGATTTTAACATATACTCATTTTGTCCTAACGGTGTGTTTTAATCAAGTGCACTTGGTTGTATTTAGACTTCATGTTACCGCAAACAGAATCATCCTTCGATATATGATGGAAGCTTCAATACCATTTGGAAAGTGACCCTGGGACTTTAGAAATAGTAAGGACTAAGGGGAATTATGAATGAAAATCTGAAACTGGGGAGAGAGGAATAATGATATATAGGTTGAAAGGTGAAAGATGTCTATCAGACCAAGTGATACAGAACTCCACATTAAAAAGAATGACGAAAACAAGGAAGGAAAGGAAAAAATCAATAGCAAGAAATAGAGATGATGAAAAAGTGGGACTTAGAATACATGGAAACCATACAATATAATGAAACCCAGGTGGACCAAACCATGTCTTAGGTAGCATAGCCTAATCCCAAGAAAATAGGCCAGGAAGCCAAGCCATATGCACAAATGTCTTCCGGATTGACATATGACATTTGTTAATAGTGCAGATTGTGACAGCAGGTTGCGCCATCCTCTTTCAGGAGAAAAGCCTTATCATTGGCGATTCAGGCCCACCTTGGAATTCGTGCCATGAAACGTCGAGTACTTGAGAATTTTTGGTAGCCAGGTGTTGATAAAGCCATTGAGTGTTTGGTGAGGGCTTGTGGGCCTTGTATACTGAGTGACATGTCCCAGGTAACCAATCCTTTCTCCCTTTATTTCCAGAGATGCACCTACTGTTCTATGGTCGAAAGTAGCTTTAGACACAACCAGTCACATAAGTATTTTAGGTGACAAGTCAAAGGCTATTTTGCTAATAAATTACATGTCGTAGTGGCCTGAAGTTAGTTTTGTGAAAACGTCTGTACCAAGACTGTAACCCAATTTCTGCAGAAGAATTAAATGAGGAAAGGGTTTCTCAATGAGATAGTTACTGACAATGGCAAACAATTGGTTTCTACGGTCATGAAAACATTCTTAGATATGCATGGCATCAAACACATTAAAACATATTTGTACCTTGTACCATCTCAATAGTAATGGTTTAGTAGAGTTTTCCAGCGCACTTTAAAAGATCAGCTACAGTTAGCGCTTGTTAATCAGTTCATTTGGAAGACAGTAGTGGAGGTGGTGCTGTGGGCAAAAATCTAGGTCCAGTGTTTCGACTGGTTTATCACCATTTGTACTTTTGACGGGTTGTGTACCTGGTTCCAAGATTAAAAGAGAGTGGATAGACTGTTGTGATGTAAATGCGTCTCGTTTGTGAAGTGTGATTGATGTAAGGAAGAATATCCAGAGTGCTTATGAAAATGTGCGCGAGTAGAATCATTTACGAGACATGGTTGTGGGGTGATGGATTAGAAACCTGGCCATGTGGCAAAGGGGATGTCCACGTTTTCACCTCCAGTATGTATTGAACAAGTTCTTCCTAGCCTGATAGATACCAGTGATGGTTGACTTTGGAATAAGAACAAAGTTACATTAAACCCTCGCAATTAAGAGGAGTTTTTTCATGCTCGCTTTGGCGATGATGTAAGGTACATACATGCAGTAAGATAGACACACACCTGCATGTTATAAAGACTTTGTAATAGAGTGAGAGTTTGGTTCAGTCACATTCTTCTGCTGTGCTTTAGCACTCATGCCCGGATGAACAGTATGATAGCTTTAATTTGGGCTGTCTTATCGGATCGCTCAATATCTGCATGTTATGTTTTGTATTTCTTTTTTCAAACACATGAAAACGAGCTTGCTACCATCTCAATGTACTGTCATACATGTATTTTATTCATGTCTCATACAAATCATTAGGTTTTCTAAAAGAACCCTCACCCACCAACGTAGTTGGTGCAATGCTTCATCATTGGGTTCTCACCTAAGATGTCAAATTCTTCTTAGGTGTGCTATGACACCTGACTACTGCGAAGCTGGTTTCTTTTTGTGGCGTGGTGAATTTGTGAGTTAATTTCAAAACTACTTTCAGGATATCCACCCTTAGAGAAAATATTTTAATTGTGGATTCCTTGGGTAGGGTTAAAGACACTGGTAGTGGATGTGTAGTGAGAAATTAGTGATCTCTCTCATCCTAGTGTTAGGTTGACACGTGTCAGCCAAATACAAGTGCGGTTTGAGTCACAGTGCTTTCTTCAGGACCAAAACACTAGGGAAAACCCTAGTCAGTGAACGCACACACACTAAGGCATGCCATCAAATAATTTCATATTTAAGTTATGAAGTTGAACAACTAAAAAATACCTTGTTTCAGGATTGTTTTTTCTTGGCATCTTCAACCATCTTTCATCTCGCTTTTGACCATTCTAACTGTACATGTATGTTTCTCTTTCCAGTAATAACTCAGCTCAGGCAGAAGCTTGAGAAATTGCAGGGCTCCCACCTGCCCGAAAGCTTCAGAGTGCCCTACGACCCCGGAATGAGAGCAGGAGCACTTATAGTGAGTATGGCTTTTTGGACGTATTCCACCCATTACATTTTAGCAAACACCTAGTACTAAGTGCATTTAGTTATAGTGCCGATGACTCAGTGGAATCATAATCTAACGCAACACCATCCAGTTCAACTAGGTGAACTTTGACATCTGCAAGTCAAGAATGGAGGGAAAGATGAGAGCCCCTCTCGTGCCGACATTTGCCACCTTGGCAGTGAGAGTTTAAACTTTTTCCATTCAGACATAAAAACTCTTCAACACATGGTGAATGAGCCCCTGTGATTAATGCAGCCCTCACGTCAGCCATTACACCATCGCGTACCCTGTGACTTCAAGTAGTTCTGCAGTTCGGCTGGAATGCTGGCTACTTGAAATTAACCGCAGGTGTTCAGAAAAAACAGCTCATTCCCTAAATCTCCCTCCCAAACATGTTCTTTCTCTTGGGACTGAAAAATGGAACTTGTGATTTCTGTTTGTGGTATTGTATGAATTCATTTTTACATGCATTTGCATTGTAATTCTCTCGCAAATAACCAAACTGTCTCTTCCTTAAAACTACTGGTTTTGTTATGAACAACAAATATAGCAGCCCAATAGCACAAAAATGCAGCATTCTTCACAGTGGTATCTATCCCAAGACCAAAGAGCTTGGTGAGGAAAACAGTGGTTGCAAAGTAGAGGTAGCAAATTGCAAACAGTATTTTTGCAACTGGTATTGAATTTTGTGACCCGACCGATGTACTAATAGGTCGGTTTGCAAAATTCCCATTTGAAGTGGATCGCAATTGACTCCAATTGGATTCCGCCACTGGGATCAGTAGACCATCATGTCTGTCAACCCATTTAAACAAGTAAACTTTTTTAAAAAAATGCAGCCTGTTTTCCTTAAAGGAAATGGGGCTGATTAAAAAAAGTTTCCTTTTCTTTAATGTTTGTTTGAGAGTTGGCTGTGGCCTCTTCCCCCACTTTGTACTCCTCAACAAACTTTCTTTTTCAATTCACAAAGGGGAAGGGGCCCCTGGGAGAATGCATGCAAATGCATTACCAACCCAACTCGGGGATTGGTAATTTTTTTATGTTGTGCAAACGCATTATGGTTGCAAAACATTGATGCGTCACATACCAATTCCCAATCCCATTTTACGATTCATTACAAGTTTAGGACTCCTAAAATGGGCTTAGTGCATAGCAAAAGCCTCTTTTATAGTCGGAAACGCAACCATATCCAAATTGCAGTGTTTGCGCCTTCAGAATAGGTTTTTACATCAGGCCCAAAGTGTGCTGCTGCACTCGCCTTGTTAAAATATCAGGTCAGCCCTCCTCCTGGGTATGCACGTCCTCATCTGCCTCCTCGCACACCAGCCTGTCTGTCTGACGCAACCTTGCAAGACACCTGAGGAGGCTTTGAACTCGGGCTTCCTGCACAGAGGCAGATTATGTGTTCCTAAGGTCAATTGAGACGCCTCGCCTTGTTATCTCATGAATAAAGAATGACTTACAACAGAAGCCTGCCCCATACATGCCTACCAGCGCGTGTCCATGGATTTTAATATACCCAGAATAAAAGGTGACAGGCTAATGTGGTCAGCCATGAGCAGCAATGAGTGTTTACTGAAGATATCTTTACAGTAATGCCTGTGCAGCTTGACCACTGTGCACTTCTGCCCAGTATATTTCTGTTATACTGTAGGGGATGGAGAAGGGGAGCATTTGGATGGGCGTCTCACTTTTCAACATGTCTCAATGTTCAAGTCATCAATCTTTTGAAATATGCAAACGTAGGAGAGGAGCAATATTATTATTTGAAGTTATAATAAGGTGACCCCTTATGAAAGAACTGTGAACTTTTTTTACCCGTGGCACATATGGACTACTTGTTTTGATGTCCAGTGGTGTAATGCAAATGTATGCACCCCCTGCAGAATATGATGAGGGGCTCCTGAGTCTCCTATATCTCATAGATAATCAAGGTTTGTCGGTACCCGTGCACCGCAGGGGCTGCAGTGGCCTGCGTTACACCCCTGCTGATGGCCCTTGGAATCAGGTGCTCTAGGGATCTTATGGAATTCTTCCAGACTGCAAAGGATCACCATGCCATGGAGGCATGAGGTGTACATGGTGTGAATGTTATGAGAAGGAGGAATAGCTCAAGTGCCATTCTCACTCAAAGATTGGACTGAAAATCTACCTTTCCTTGAGATTGACTGTTCCTGTTGAAATTCCTCCCTTGGGAGGTGGGATTATATGAGGACACCCCATCCACGGTTTCACTCTTTGCGTGCTAGTGCCTCTGGATTAAAAATAGAAAGAGAACTGATGGTGTGTTTGCAAGGCCTGATTAAGCACCCCCATTTGCAGCAGGCCAGATCTCCTGAAAGGTGCCCCCTGAAAGGAGGCACCTTTCTGACTTTGCCTTTCACCATGCCCACACTCAGACCCAGATTCTCAAAAGAATAATGGAATGCAGTGCAGCAGCCCAAAATGCTGTGCTGCGTTGCTTGACAGGGAGAGAGCAGGAAAGAGCCATATCTACAGAGATACAGCTGTCGCTTCCCCTCTCCCTAGCGTCGGCGCTGATTTCAGCTGCTGCGCGCCAGGCACATACCTTAGCGTCATAGTGCTGGGGTGTGTGCCTGAGTCTATCATATTGATCATACCAATGGGGTAACCCAGTCACGTGCAGAACCTGGGGATAGGTACGTTATACGAGCAGTGGTTCTGCCACGAAACAAACTTAAAACATTTCTTACTTTTTCCTCGCAAAAGGTAGGACTCCAATCAATGGTACAATAAGTCACAACACTGATTCTGTGAAAAATATACCACTCAACTAAATTGAGTGTGGTCAATTGTTATATTGAAAAATCATATTTGGTTAAGAAGCAGGAGCAGAGGACAAATACACAATGAACATACCTACCAAAAGTAGTTTTTACACAATGGTGAAACACAAGGGAAGTAAATACAATGTTTTTTTACATATATCACAATACAAAATATACATAACAAATAATACATGTACAACATAGATAGTTAGCACAGCGTCGTGTCATCAATGGAAAGCCCCAAACAAGACCTATGATCTATCCTCTTAGCTGTGATGGTCTGGTTGGGCAACAACCTTTGTCAAAAGCACATCGATGTTTTGACCCCTTAAAACACGTGTGAGTTTGAAAAGCATCAGTGTGGGGACTTCATCAGGACTAAAGAGCAATAATTGTGTATCGCCTTCTCAAGATTGTCTCAAGGAATTGCCAAAATGGTTAGCCACGTCGTCAGTACACTGTGACCTGTTTGTCCAAGTACAGGTGTTTATTTGTAGTAGGCAGCCATATTCATGGCCATCCTGGTAGGGATTTGTATAGAGTTGAAGTGGAGAAATTAATAATCTCCCCCTCAAGTAGTCCTTAATCTCAGAAAACCGATTAGCAGGTACTGGAAACCGACCCTTCTGACTGTTCTTGGTATATCCTATGTAAGGGGCACAGCGTGCTCTCTTAAACCTCCGGCGTCTGGCGCTCGGAGTAAAGTGGCTGAACGTGGTCCCACAAACTCAGTGGGCTCTGGACTTAATTAAATAAACAGGGCCAGTGGCCTCTCTTTTCGCATATCCTCAGGCACCAGGAGCAAACTTGCTTTCTTGAAACCTCCGGTGTCTCACTCCGGTGTCTCTCTTCTTCAGCATACTCTGAGCGCGAGCCCATGTTCTGGTGTGAACATGGTCTTCTATTGGAATTCTCAAGGGCATATTATCAAGCCCATTATCGCCGCTTTAGCAGCAGTTTCCTACCGCTAAAGCGGCGATAGTTTTAACGCCTTTCTTGATAATATGCCCCATAGTTCCACCAAAGACGATGTTAACAGTATTTCGGCTATGGGAACTGATAAGAGAAGCAGACAAAGAACAAGCATTCGTAAATGCCGGAAAATATGCTACAGCCAATAGAAATGAAGAAAAGGTAAGTGGCACGCTCAGGAACCAGGAAAGAGAGGAGGTGGGATGTTAGTCACTTCTAAGTTTATATTAAAAACAATAGATTTCTCAAGCACAGCGCAAGCCCTGTGCAGGTGAAACCTAAACAGGAGAAAACAGTCCTGGGTGCAGGAATGCCAAAGACTGCAACAGAGTTGTTTATTAAAAAAGAAAAACTGGAAATTAACGAAGCCTGCAAATCTTTAGAGAATCACTACAGTTTGAATGACCAAGAGAGAAGGCTACTGTTGGATCCTGAGATGCATTTGATGCGCAAGCGGTATCCTATTCAATTTTGGGAAACAAATTATCTTGCTTTGGTAAGGAAGAAAATAATGCTCCTCCTTTTTTAGTCCAATCTCTCTTTCCACTCTTGAATGCCATTTGTTAGGGTTTGTATTAGCTCTGTATAAGAATCCTGTTAATGATAATGAAAACATCACCTTAGTTGAGTTCATGGAGCTTATAACCATGATCTTATTGCACTTGGCGTTTGTATAGTGCCTTGCAGTCTTTTCAGTCCTCATTATGAGTGGCCTATTACAATCCCTGTTATTTCTCCACGCTGAGATTATGGTTATTGGATGTTCCAGTGATTCCTCAGGCAGGGAAACAATGGGGATTACATATTTTTGTGAAATAACATGCAGGAATTGGTATTTTCACACTGATTCCTTGCATGTTTTCACCTCGGGTTTCACACAGAGGTGTCAAATGCTGTTAGCAGCTGCAGTCTCTTTGTAAAAAAAACTAAATGTAAAATTCCAATGGCCCTGGTAGCTCCTGGAGGAGATCTGGAACCCCAAGATATTCTCAGTTTAGTACAACAGGTATGTGTTGTGGGGGACAGTCTCTGGTCATACAAATGGCTACACTATGTCCCTCTCTGGATGATCATTAATCAATCGGGGTGAGGGTGTATCCATTGCCCCATTGTTGGAACATTGCGTGTGACTGCCAGTAGATTCTTCGCTACATCTTTGACATTTTTAACAAATTACGCAGGAGAAAGGGGAAGCCTTTAGTTACTCATCTTTTAGAAAAGGGTTTCCTTTGTATTCATTAAATATGTCTAAGAGTAATCTCTGTGTTTCATAAACTGTAATGATTATTACTGTTGAATACAAATTATTTCTTGTTGAATTTAATCCAGCATCAGTGATTAATGAGTGGTTTTATTTTCCCAGTCGCAAGTGCATTTCGGGCTTTACCCCAAGCCTTTCTTCGGGGGGTTCATTTTCCATCTCTGAAGCCAAAAGGACATGTCAGCACAAAATTTTATGTCATCTGTACATTTTGTTACAGCATTTTAAAGAGCCCAGTTGAAAAAAGCATATATAACCGTTGTGGTAAACTAAGGCTGTCTATTTCCTTTCTAGAACCAACTGAACAATGGGTATCGTCCGTAACTGCACACTAAAGTACAAGAGTATATGATTAGGGCTAAACTCAAATAGATAGAAGACAGACAAAGAGAATGCTGAAGGAACCATTAATATTTTAAATTTCATCTTTGAGAGAACCATTTTTACCCATTCACTAGTTTCTATGATTTATGTTATCTTTCCTCTGAAAATGGTATGTGAAGACAAATGGAATCTGTTAAGCATGCTCAGTGGTGTATCAGTGAGTTAAGATTGACAGGCCAAAGGGAAACTGCTATGTCCTTAAATTATACATGCAATGAGCTAATACACACAGACAGCATCTTAGCATTATTCTGTGCATTATTATTTATTAGGTTTAACGATCTGCTCTTTATTTTTTTCTCTTTTATACAAACTATTCTTATTCTACATTCCAGGTAGAGAAATGCAAAGTGATGGCCTCAAAGAAGAAGCCTCTCTGGCTGGAATTCAAATGTGCTGACCCCACTTCCTTGTCAGACGAGACCATTGGAATTATATTTAAACATGGTGATGACTTACGCCAGGACATGCTCATTCTACAGGTATTCATATTCATGTTCACGGTTGTCAATGATTGGGCATCATTATTGACATTAAAAGGGTCAATATGTCATTGGCTTTTTTTAATTTTGCATTGATCTTCAAAGAAAGGCAGGCAGTTTTTGCCATTGGGGGCCTGTAGCAGGCCACCTGGGATTCTGGGGAGTGGGGGGTGCACATGGGGGGTAGCTATGGTACCCCCCGCAGTTCCATGCACAACATGGTGCGCACCGTGCGGTGCCTGCCACGTTGTGCATGAAACTGCACGACATGCCTTCTTGGCTGCAATGTCAAGAATGCAGGATGCGCCCGCCAGTGTAGCTGGTGCATCCTAATGCCACCTACAGGACCCCTGCACCAGTGGCGGGCGGTCCCACTCTACGGAAGGATAGCGGGCGGACTTTGTCCGCCTACCATCCTAATGTTGCCCTAAGCCTTAAAAAACTCTAATTTCAGAATCTCCTTAATGCAGTTATGGTGTCACACATCTTGAATTCAATCAGCACTATTTATATTGAACTCTTTAACATGTCGAGTGCACCTCAAATTAAATGACATTTGGAAGTTAATCAGCAAATGTCATTTTTGACTGGATCATTAAATTGAATTGTGCATCTTCAGGTTTTTCTTGGAGGACAGGAATTGGAGGAGACCTCTTTTGCAATGCTATTAGAGCAGGGTCAAGACTGATCAGCATATCACTGAGTCCAAACTGAGGAGCCATGGTGTGCAAAGTACAGATGGATTGGGATACGGCCCAAGACTTACCAGTGCCTGAGATTAATTCCATCATTCCATCTGTCTCTTTTTATACTTCATTAAGTTCCATAGTGTTGGACTGTAACTCAGCTTATTTTGCACTGTTTGGTAATTTATTCCTGCCATTTAGTGAATTGTGGATAATGGGATGTGAGATAACAATGAAATAGTAGATTAAGGATATACCTGGCACTAATATTTCTGATAGTTTGACTCCTGGTTACATCTGTCCTACCTTTCCTTCTGATGTGACAATTAAGTAGGACAGGGAAACCAGAATTACAGGTGAAAACCTTCTGCTACTTTACTGCAGGAAGATTGCATTATGATATTGTAGACATTATTAGCTCATGTTATTCTGACATACAACGTCTGAGGAGGTGTGTCAACAAAACTTCTTTCGACAAAATTACTTGCACTGGCTCTGGAGATCAATGGATCACTGAAACAATATCGATGACACAAATATAGAGCTACAATAACAAAATAAAGAGGAGTCTTGTGTATGAGGAGTTGAAGATGTACAACCCTCAAATCGTGGTAATTACGGAAACCCATATAGCTTATGAGGTTAAACAATTAGGATATGATATATTGGTTTGTACTAAATTTAATGCTTCAATTCGGGGGGTGGCGATTTTAAAGAATAAAGGTCTGAAGGGTGAGACACTCAAGACACTAACTGACAAAGCTGGTAGATGGGCTATAGCTCAGATAAAGTTGGGAGGTCGAATATTTACAATATGTGGGGTTTATGCATCAAATCAAGATGAACCAACCATTTTTGATCAGATTAATATAGAATTGCTTGGATGGGAGGGGGAACACATTGTATTGGGTGATTCTAATTGTATTATGAATTACAACCTAGATACAACAAGGAAAAATTCTTTCCAGAGAATGAGGAAAACTAGAGCTGCAATTCTTGATTTAGCGACTACTCATTTCCTGAAAGATGCTTGGAGATGTTTAAATCACAAACTAGCTGGTTATACATACTATTCTGCAGCTCATAAGCTATGCTCACGTATAGATATGATCTGGGCTTCAGACTTTATCCTTAGTAACTGCTCAGTGGCTATATATCCAAGGGTAACCTCAGACCACAATCCAATTTCTTTGACCTTCGAGGTCACAGCTGAGGAGTTTTCTCCTCGCCTTTTCTCATTTCCAAAATATTTGTTTACCGATTATGGGTTTGTGAATCAACTTAAAGAACACATAAAAGAATTTATCAATGTAAATATACAATCCAGTCAACCATTGATAGTTTGGGATGCTTGTAAGGCTAGCATACGCGGATTTACACAACAATTTATCTTTCGACAAAATAAAGAATATCGAAATCTAAATGAGAAAAGGCTTGGAGAAATTCGTGAAATTGAGCTTCAGTTATCAGCGGCTCTGTCGGATGGGGCATCTAACTTGGATATACTTAATTTTAAATTAATTGAACTTAAAGTTGCATTAAAGGATTTTTTTAGGGCTAAGAGCATTAACAAATTAAAAAAATATCAACTTGATCAATATGAAAACGGTGATAAAATTGGTAAACTTTTGGCCTATAAAGTTGCCGAAGATCGATCACAGAACATAGTTAAAGAAATTAAAGGAGATAATAATCAATTATTTTGTGACTCTAAATCAATATTGCTACAATTTGCTTCCTTTTATCAAGCTCTATATACACCAGAGACTATAACCTCGGAGGATTGTATTAAAAATTATATAGAACTTAATATGGTTAAAACTTTAGAGCCGGAACAATCTGTACAACTAGGGGAAGACATCACAGCAACAGAAATTAGGGACGCTATTAACTCCCTAGCAATAGGGAAAGCAGTAGGGGAGGACTCTATTCCTTTGGAATTATATAAACACTGTGCCGAGGACCTGACACCTTTACTAATGGATGTGATCCGTGCTATAGGTAATGGGCAACAGGCACCTAGATCTTGGAATCTAACTCAAATTATTTTCTTTTTAAAAAAGGGTAAAATACCTCAAGAGAGAGGCTCATACAGACCAATCTCGCTTATCAACAGCGATGCTAAAATCTTCGCCAAAATATTGGCTACTAGGCTCGCGTCAGTAATGTCTCAGCTTGTATCTTTTCAGCAACATGGATTTATTCCTAAACGCGATACTACAGCGCATATTAATATGGCCATTTCTGCTTTTGATGCTGCACGGACTCATTCCACCCCACTCGGTATGATTTTACTAGATGCAGAGAAAGCATTTGACCGAGTGGGGTGGGGTTTTTTATGGGCAGCTTTACAGGCATTTGGTATTAGCGGCCAATTTCTGAGATGGATTCAATCACTCTATGACAATCCTGCGGGCAAAGTATGTTATATGGGAAAATGTTCTCTTATGTTCCCAATTAAGAGGGGGACAAGACAGGGGTGCCAATTATCACCCCTCCTTTTTGCTTTAGGTATGGAACCTTTTTTAATTGCACTACAGCGCCAGGCCCTAATCAACCCATTCTTCAATGGCTTAAACAAGCTTGACATCACTGTATATGCGGATGATGTAGCAGTGTTCTCCTCGGATGTGCCTCAAGCCTTGAAAGGTATCATAATTGAAGCAGGTATATACGGCTCAGTCTCTGGTTATAGACTTAACACCGCTAAAACTCAAATTGTTACGAATTACCAGCTGGCTGTTCGCACTCCAGGAATTTGTGGTGTTGCAATGTATCTGGGTGTTAAAATCTCTTCGGATATTGACTCAATTGTAGCAATAAATTATGAAATATTATTAAAAGAGACTGCTATGCAATTTAAGAAATGGCATAAATTACCACTTAGTATCATTGGCCGCATAAATTTAATTAAAATGAAAATTTTGCCAAAATACCTATACTTATTTCGTGCAATTCCTCTACGCGTAAACAATTCTTATTTTCTTAGATTAGAAGGAATTATTAGTAGTTTTATATGGGGGTATAATAAAGCCCGTCGAGCCGTCTCCTCACTCAAACTTCCGTTTAGTCAAGGAGGTCTGGCTCTTCCGGATTTCAAGCTATATTATTGGTCTGCTTTTTTGGTTCGTTTTCGTAGTTTAACAGCTTTTGACAAATGTTTGTATTTTCATAAATTTTTACTCGGACAAGATGCTAATATGTTTATTTACAGATTAAATGACCCTAATTACTTCAAAAGGGTTAAATTTAAGATGGTACGAGATACCGTTAATATCTGGCGTTCCATCATGAATAAATGTAATATTTCCTGTTTACATTATAAAACACCTTTATGGGGCAATCCAGGCTTTCCTCTAATTTTTCAGGATTTAACATGCCGATTATTCTTAGAATCTGGTATTAAGCCCTTGGGAGATTTGTACGACCATCAAGGATTTATGTCGTTTGAAAAAATAAAGCAATGTTATAATTTATCAGAATTGGCTAGGTTTAATTTAATTTAATAGGTTTAAATACTACCAGATTAGAGATTATTTGGTGAAGAAATTAGAACTTACTATGGTAATAGATTCTGATCTTTGGGACTGTATTTATAGTGAATCTGACAAGGCCACGATTAGCATAGGATATAAGATATTTTCCGACATTAATACTAGCGATATCATCAAATTAACTGAGAAATGGAATAGAATATTAGCTTTAAATGTACCACTAGATCTAATTACTCTTCCCCTTAAGAGCTTAAATACATCAGTTCATTCTTCTAGTCTTAAATTACAAATGTTTAAAACTATATGTCAACTATATCATACCCCCGAGAGAATTCTCAAATGGGCAAGTAATAATAACTATAGTGAACGTACGAAATGTCCGAAATGCGACCTAATTGGTGCTGATATTGTTCACATGTTTTGTTCGTGCCCTCATCTCAGTGAATATTGGGATGGAATAGTTAAGGTGGTTTCTGATAGACTTACTGAACCTATTTCTTTCTCACCAACTGATGTGTTGATTGGTATATATGGGGGCTCTAATACATTTAGTGATTTGTTGAATATATTAGTTACTTGTGCAAGACTTATTATTGCTAGAGCTTGGACTCAGAAAAACCCACCAACTGTTATGGAATGGTGGTGCTTAGTTCAGGAAATATATACAATGGAGAATACCCTAGCTATCTCAAAGGGCATTCGCGCTAAACGCAAAATTGACAGAATCTGGGGATTATTTATGTCCTAAATAAAGCATACTTTACTTATCGATTTTTCTATTATTTATTTTTTATTCTGTATTCTGTAAGATCTCTTTATTGCTTATGATTAATGAAATGTTTAATGTTCTTCTGTGACTTTATTGAAATCTGCGTAGATGGACCTTGTTTATTATGACTGTTTTTCTTTGTGTTTGTTTGATGCAAATAAAAAATATTTAAAATAAAAAAAAAACCAAATATAGAACTACAAGAATATTGAGTAAAAAATATAGAATGTAAAAATATCGAACTTCTATCTCCAAACAGGTAAGTACAAAAATATCGAATAAAAAATATAGTTGTAAAAAATATAGTTAGTCAAAATATCGAATTTTTAAAAATGCTTTAAAGTAATTAAACATTAATGAAATAATAAATATAATTAACTTAAACATACTTAAAATACTTAAATAACCTTAAAATTAATAAATAATTAATGTAAGTTAAAAAAACAAACATACAAATTGATTTGTTAATACATATATATATATATATATGAACGTAATATTAATAACAAGCATTTACAATGCAATGGTTTTGCCTTTGTTAAAGTTAGAGCTATTGGCATTGCTCTTGACATTATTTTTATTTATGTTTTTTTAAACATAAATAAATGGCATTGTCATTTACAATGCCAATAGCTTAATCTCTCGCAAATGTGAGACCTATTGTACCCTATGGACGAGCTCAGCAGACAGCAATTACTACCACACACACACACCCAGAGCCACACACACACACCCAGAGCCACACATACACACACCCATAGCCAGCCACACACACCCACCCAGAGCCACACCCACCCACCCAGAGCCACACACACACACACACACACCCAGAGCCACACCCACACACACCCAGAGCCACACACACACACACCCAGAGCCATACACACCCACCCAGAGCCACACATACACACACCCAGAGCCATCCACACACACCCACCCAGAGCCACACACACCCACCCAGAGCCACACACACACACACACACACACACACACACCCAGAGCCACACCCACACACCCAGAGCCACACACACCCACCCAGAGCCACACACACCCACCCAGAGCCACACACACTCACCCAGAGGCACACACACCCACCCAGAGCCACACACCTGTCTGGCTACGGCCAAAGGAGATATGCAATCTGACACATCAATCAGTTCTATGACCCCACAATTTATCAACTACTCAAGTTCCTTGGAAACGTCCTCCCTCACCATAAAATGAATACTCTGTACTTTGTGAACTATGAGCTTTGCATCAGTTACCAAGATAATCTTGTGCTTGAATCCTTTAAAATGTCCTAGCTTACAACGTACACAGCCAATAACACATCATAGCGTTATCATATAGACAATGTTCGTCTTTCCAAAGAAAATTACTTAGTTTATATATAGGTGAATTGCTCAAAAAGTAAAACAGAGATGGGTACTGGAAACATGAAGTTTGAAGAATTTTCTGGGTCAGAGAATCAACTCCAAGCAGTTTTAAAGCTCCTCAGTATTAGGAGCCGTTAGTTAACATTGCGCTCTGTGGCCAATGTTATCCCATGGGGGGCGGCTTGGCTGTGCTTGGGTTTCTTGGATAGATTGAGTGCATAATACTTCCAAGAGATTTTAAGATGAAGACCAACAATCGACAATAATGGTATTATTAGGTTCAGTATGCACAAGTCGCATTTCAGCTTCAGGTCTTAGAATTCATCCAAACACACCTGCCACGATACCAAAAGTGATGCCCAAGGCTTCACCACCCAGTGGCAAAAGTGGTAAGTAGTATCAGCTTATTAGGAGTGTCCAACACCGGATAGCCACTGTTCCTCCAGCTGGAGAGGTTGGCACCAGGGAGTTAGAAATCACCTGTGATTGCAGAGTATGCCTGTGGGTGAGATCACCCACATGTCAGAGGCACCAACACCAGTACTGCAAAGTCAAGTAGACGTCACACTAGTGAACAGCACCAGGAAATCCTATCTGCGACTGAAACAACAATAGCTCATGAACAATAAGAGGTAGATCAATCAATTCTAAGGTTCCTGCACCCCACATACGCACTGGAGAAAACTCAGTTTGGCCCATAATCTGTACGGGGGAAAAAGGCACAAAGAAGTTACTCCCAGCAACGCAAGTGACGATTGCTGAATGGAAAAAAAAAGCGGAAACGGGAATACATTGGGATAATCGCGTGACGCAGGAGACTCAACCATGGGCTGGAACGCGATTAAAAGAATTTGAAAAGCCGCAAGGTTTCAAGTACTGGGACATGCTGGGGATATCAAAGGTAGGAGATATACTGGAGGGGGGGGGCTTGTTTTGTTCAACTTTCCTCAGAAAGAGTTTGAACTAACCTTTATACAGTACTATAACTACCTGCAAATCACTCACGATTGGAAGGCAGAGCAGATTGAGACAAAAGCAATACCTGAATATGGACCGGGAAGGCTTCTTATGGGGGGAAACTGGAGAAAAGGCGATCACCTGGTAAGACTTTGATCAACAACCAACCAGACACATTAGTAAGCCACAGGGCTAAATGGGAGGGAGAACTAGAGACCTCTGATGATTTGGATTGGGATGCGGCCCTACTGCACCCCAGGCAAGTGGTGATAAAATCATGCCTCCACTCGATACAATTCAAAATGCTGCATAGGGCGTATTACGATAGGGCCCGGTTACATGGTTTTGGTAAGGCGGCAACACCTCAATACCTTCGATGGCACACTGAAAGGGGAACGAACTTCCACACACTATGGCACTGTCAGGTAATAGCCGCTTACTGGGTCACCATCATCAGGGAACTCAGCAACATACTAGGCACACCGATACCAATGGACCCCAAATACCTACTGCTAGGAATACCTACAGAGATAGATCTCCTCAGGGCCAAACCACTTTTTGCAAATATGAAATATTGGCGGGGAGACAGGATTTGGCAAAACACCTGGGGGCACCAACTCCCCCCACATTGCATGAATTGAGAAGGAGGATGGACCTCTATATAGCAGCCAAGAAAGTGACATACAGGCCGTGGGGAAGCCCGAGGGAATTTGACAAGTTATGGGGCCCATGGATGACATACTAAGGATTTCAAATGTAGGCGTGTTAGGGGTGGGGGGGCACAGTCCCACTGTGATAACGCCAAGCAGTTCAGATGACACCCATTAGCGAAACAGACACCAGCCTCACAAATTGTGCCCGACGTTCCCACACTGCTCGTGTCCTCACGAATAATGTGGCTCTGCGCCCGGCATGCTTGGGGGCTGGCACAAAGTCCATGGCACTATGATACAATTTAAGAATATTGACCTGACCCTGCATTGTGCGTGTTTGTTATAAATCCGTGAGGACTTGATGGCTCACGTGACCTATAACAAAGGCGGGACTTCCTGACACTGCCGCCTGGCGATGCGCGGCCGCAGTTCAACAGCATAAAGTCACAGACTGCTTGCACCGTGTGTGCCACGGCCGGGAAATTATTTAAAAATGAAGATCCCGCGAGTCGACCAGGTTACTCCTACTCCACGCCCCCACCCAACGACCGGCGCCACCTGTGAATTACATGGACAGTGTCACAGGTTGTCCTCCTGCTCAGCTACCATCTGCCGTGCATTCAGTGGGCGAAAAAAGCTTCAGCTGTGCTTTAAATTTCGGCTCACCCAAGAAATCACTGAGTGCGGAGCCGATACTGCTCCTCCGAACTTGTTGCAATAACCGCAGTCTAGTGCAGGTGACGCACAGTGCTGGGCGCCAGGACAAGGCACAGCCTGCCAGCAGCTGCTCACCACCTCCTGGGCTGGTAATAAATCGACGATCAATTGTATGCATAAATATGAGATCCCGCCCGCACTCGATCCCAGGCCCACCAGCGCCGGCTGAGAGTGACTCGGTATGGAGCCAGGCCATTGTAACAGCCAGTAAGTGAAGTTAGGGCAGCAAATATAGGTCGCATCAGTGTAAGTGCACATTAGAGTGGGAGGAAGCCTGAATGTAACCTGACTCCAGCCCACAGGACCGCTGCGCTGCCTCAGCGGCTGCTGTGAGGAGTCCACAGGCTGCATCACAAGTGCCTCTGAGAGCGAGCGCAAGTAAAGTGTATTTATTTCTTATTAAACTAAGTAAACATTATTTGGCCACAAACAATGTGTTAATTGCTTATAAGATTAGTAGACTGTGCAACTTACTCTTTTATTATACAACTCCGTGTGTCTTTTTTTAAATAAATTACAGCCTGCTGCGACTGGGCTGTGACCCATAGGGTGTGAGTGTGCCTCTCCTGCCCTTCGATTTCGGGTGCTTTGCTGAAGTTCTAAGATCTTTTTAGCGTTTCTTCTTGTTGCTCTAATGGGTGTAATGTCTAATATTTATGTGTTTTTCCCCGGTCATAATTGCTTAATTTTGCTTGTGACAAAATGTCACTCATAGTCGTTGAAATGTCACTCTTAATGACACTGAAATTATGAACATGTCACACATAGCGATTTGAAACCTTGGCAGCTATGTAGTGAGAGCGCCCCTCCAGTACAATCAGCACTTCGCCCGTTGCAATGTACAATTACTGGTGCTATGTACTCCTATAGCCCCCACTCGTGAACTGTGGCAGCTCGCAACAACTAGATGTCTGCAGCAGTGAAGACCAGTTAAGGGAGTTCCGGCGCTAACTGTTCTCACAACTCCGCCCGCAACCGTTGTGTAATGGGTCTCCAAAATGGCGGCTGTGGGCTCTTAGTTACGTATAGAATCGCCCCTCTCACACAGTCTGGTATCAGCATGCCGGGTCGTCCCCTGCGAGTCCCCTCGTGTCATGCGGCCCCTTCAAGCAACGCACATACCTCCGGTTTCAAAGGCGCCTCACTCAGCGGACGCCCGCCCGCATTCTCTGCTCGCGGCCCACAGACTCACAACACCCGCAAGCAGACCCCCGAGCACAGCAATGCCGGACCAGATTCGGGGGCGTTCCCGGCTTTCGGCTGACGTCGCGTGACGTCGGCAAAAGCCAAAGAATCGCGGGAACGCCCCTGAATCTGGTCCGGCATTGACGGACAGGCCCCTCGTCCAATGGCTAGGCTCCATTTATGGAGCCAGCCAATAAATGACGAGGGCCGACCCAAACCCCACTACAGTTCTCATCAGGTTTTCGCCTGCGCGAAAAAGATGCGCAGAGCGCATCTTTTCGCCAGGCAAAACCTAAAAAATGTACAATTCTTTTTTACCGTAGGATAGCGGAAAGGGTAAAATTTACTATTACCACTCCAGTGAATGCAGCAGTAGAGAAAGCGTTGATTAGCGTAGGGGTAAAAATGACTATTCCCGCTCCAGTTAGTGCAACAGTAGGGAAAGCATTGGATAGCGGGAGGGTAAAAATTACTATTCCCACTCCAGAGAGTGCAACAGTAGGGAAAGCGTTGGATAGCGTAGGGGTAAAAATCACTATTCCCACTCCAGAGAGTGCAACAGTAGGGAAAGCGTTGGATAGCGTATGGTTAAAAATTACTATTGTCACTCCAGAGAGTGCAACAGTAGGGAAAGCATTGGATAGGGTAGAGGTAAAAATTACTATTCCCACTCCAGTAAATGCAACAGTAGGGAAAGCGATGGATAGCGTAGGGATAAAAATTACTATTCCCACTCCAGAGACTGCAACAGTAGAGAAAGCGTTGGATAGCGTAGGGGTAAAAATGACTATTCCCACTCCAGTGAGTGCAACAGTAGGGAAAATAAATACTTCATATAATAATAAAAAAATATATATTAATACCAATTACGAAATATTTAAAAATAATTACCAATTTAATATAATATCATAATTAATCAATTAAAAATACAAAAAAAATATATGTATTAGAAATCATTACCATTTATAACAAATTAATTACCAATTTACAATTAATTAATTAGCAATTGAAAAATAATTAACAATTAATTAAAAATAAATACCAATAAATAAATTAAAACATTTAATTAATTACAAATAAATTACTTCCCACCCTATTCCCCTATAAACCCACAACCCGCTACAGTAAATAAATTAATAAAATAACATAATTATCAATTAATCAATTAATAAAAATTAATTTCCAATTATAATTTAATTAATTACCAATTAAAAATTAATTAACAATTAATTCAAGATAAATACCAATAAATAAATTAAAACATTTAATCAATTATAATTAAATTACTTCCCACCCTATTCCCCTATAAACCCACAACCAGCTACAGATTTATTTTTAATAAAATTAACATAATTATCAATTAATCAATTAATAACAATTAATTACCAATTATAATTTAATTATTTAACAATTAAAAATTAATTAACAATTAATTCAAGATAAATACCAATAAATAAATTTAAACATTTAATCAATTATAATTAAATTACTTCCCACCCTATTCCCCTATAAACCCACAACCCACTACAGAATTAAATTGCGCAAAAATTAAATACCATAAAATTCATTACTTAAAATAAATTATAAAATAAATATACACTTTTCACACATATACTAACATAAAAAACAATTAAAAAAAATCGATATTATTAAAAAATCGATATATTTATTATCTATATTATATACTTCGATATTTTGACTTTCTATATTTATGTACATCGATATTAACTTACCTCAAATTCGATATTTTTGTTGTCTATATTCTGTCCATTCGATATTTAGTCCATTCTATATTTTTAACTCGATATTAATGCAATTCTATATTTTTAACTCGATATTTTGACTGTATACCGAGATCAATATATTGGTTTGTTACAAAGGGAGACTGTGTTGCAAATAATATTTTTTTTATTTGTTTAGATTCTTCGAATTATGGAATCTATTTGGGAAGCGGAATCGTTAGACCTCTGTTTGATGCCTTACGGTTGCATTTCCACCGGAAATAAAATAGGTATGTTTCTGAAACTCTGCCTGCATAAATGTATGCAGATGAGTTCCATGTTTGTTCATGAGTAAGATAAAAATAAGCTGAGAGCTAATAGTGCACATGTTTATATGTTTTTGAATGCTAATTTGTTTATAGACCTCAATAACACAAGGGTTTCTAAGTACTTCACTCCAAACAGCAAAATACACTAGTGTGACATTAAAAGTTGTTGTTACTGTAAAAGCTCTTCTCAGTTACCAGAAAATCCTGAAACTATCCTGTCAACTGGTTGATGGGAATTCTTTTCCAACAATGTGACCACAGATAAAAACAATTAACAGGCACTAATCATATTAGATAACTTTATGAAGTTTGTTTCAGACTAAATGTATTTTGTTGGCCCTAAAAGGACACACATTTTTCAAAATATCCATCTCCTGTTTTTTATACTTTATAATTTGGTCTTCAAATGTCGTTTGTCGAGATTTTCTGTAGCATACACTTTTCTTACTTCCTATTTCTCCCATATGGGGTGAGGTATTTGGTTTTCTCTGAATGCAGAAATATTGTTATGCATTTATTTTAGTGAAGAGTCTGTACACATGGAAAGGGTTACATTACTGCTACACAATTTGCTTCAAATGCTCTGAGAGGACTTGCTCTATGTTTAGTTTTTCAAAAGCTAATAGAGAGGTGGGGTGAGAAATTGAGTTATTGGTTGAGGGAATGAAACCCTTCTCAAGCAACAATCACAGTCATCGTCAGGGTGAGCCACAAAAAGTCATTGAACTAACCTGTGCTTAGTCCTCAGGTATCTTGCTAAAAGGCAGTCAGGCTTAACTTAGAGACAGTAAGTAAAGTAGTTATGCAGCACACAATCAGTAATAAAGTGATTACAATAAACAAGAAAATACCACAACAATTTAGGAAAATAGAGCAAACTTTAATCTATAAAATGACACCAAAATGACAAAAATCCAATCAGTAGAATTGAAGTTATGAATTCTAAAAGATTCAGGTAAGTATAGAGCCCAAAAGCGCAAAGCGCCACTCACAGTTATCTGGTCGTGCTAGACTGAGGAAAAGTCACAAGTGCAGCCGACCACGATGGAGCGCAGGCTGGATACAGAGATGAGGTTAGATCTGCAGAAAAAGGTACCTTCTCTAGGTCTGGCGCAAAGAGTTCAATTTGTGGTGGAGGAGACCATACGGAGCAGGGAAAGCGTCATGGATGGTCGCCGCTGCAGCTCAAAGAGGTGGATGGACGTTGCTGTAGCACAAATATCCTGTCTGGGGCTTGGATGGTCATTGTTGGATCTTCGCACTGTGGTTACCATGGGCTGTCGATGCGTTAGCATAAACTGCAGATTTCGCATTGCTGGCAATCGCTATAGCAAGAAGAGCTGGCTCCACCAGAGGTTCGCATCGTCGGGCATTGTGGGAAGCAAGATCTCAGTGCGATTCAGCCAATTCATGGTCTTGAAGAGCCCAAAACTTCAGGATTTCTCCTTTGTGTTCCGAGGAGTGCGCTCTGATGCCAACCAAAGCCCCAGGCCCTGGGGAGGCACCTCTTAGGAATCAGACTCACTCTTTGAAGAGGCCAGCAGGGCTCAGGCAGGTCTAAAAAGGAGGTCTGGAAATGTTATATTTTGCAAGGTCAAAATGGCACTTCACACAGACCGCAATGGGAGGCCTGAGACATATTTTAAAAGGTGAGTGATGCAGCCACATTAGCAGCATTTAATTTATATGCCCTGTGTATATGTAGTGCCACCTTACTAGGGGCGCACAAGTATATTCAATTGCCAATTGGGTGTAAGCCAATTTTACTATGTTTACAGGAGTGAGCCCTTTATCTCTGGTTAGCAGTGGTAGAGTCCACAGAGTCCTAAGGCCAACAAAAACAAATTCAGGAAACAGGAGGAGGGAAGGCAATTTTTTTTTGGAGGGGGGCACTCCTCCAAGGATGTCAGGTCTAACAGATAGTCAAGAAATTGGCAGAATTGGCAGTAAGGATAGGTGTTGACCTTCAATTTCATATGTATGCTTCATTGTGGAATGATACATATGTAAGTCTGGAAAGATGCTCAGCTGGATGTACCCTTAGGTGATTTGGGATTTTCTCAGTGTGGCATGTGTGGGAGATAGCAAGTTGATCGAGTTAGAAGATTTTAGAAGGAAATTTGGCTTACCTGAGGAGCAAAACTAATACAGTTTATTAAATAGGTCCTTTGAAGATTATTTGATTCAGGCTTGTGCTGCAGGTGTCCCTTAGTTGAACAGAATGCACTCACATAATTGGCCAGTAAGGAAAGGTTGAGTCTTTTGCAAACATTCCATTACTGAGGCATATTCAGATTGCATGATGTGGAAATTACGACCTGATAGAAAATAATTAATCTAGCCGGGATCAGGAGAGGTTGAGGGATCTTTTTCCCTTGGTATAAGACTGATAAGAAAAACCACATCCACGTATTGTGATATATATAGGCGTAGAGAACATTTAAAAAGATATTGATCTTTTCAGATGGCACCCTCACTCCTATCTTCTCTTGACTAGCCCCTCTTGCTCTCCCCATTGCTGTTAGGGATGAAGTTCAAAGTACATTCAGGTGTCACTTTCAAACCGCTGACAGTACGCAGACTACAGATGCTCACAGACAGCCACCTCCCACAGGGTGGCATGGAAAGCACACGGCAAAGGTTCATTGTAATGTCTCTTCTTCCACCATAAGCGAACATGACTGCATCCTTTTTTATTTAAAATTTATTAAGGTTTCAGATCAATAACTCTCGGTTGTTAGAACAAGTACTAGATTTACATGAAAAATAAATTAAAACATATATAATATTTCTACCCTAAATAAAACAATTACAACATCTTTAAAGTTAATAACCTAAATCTAAGGGGCCTGATTACGAGTATTGGTGGAATTTATTGCACATGATAAGACGCAATACAATGGAATATGTTTATGGAGTATGATAAATACCTCTTATTACCAGATGTTGAGGAATAACGTGCAGATTTTGGAGTTTAACACACCAAACTCTGCATGATACAGTAAATACTGTGTGATTTCCCACCCCTGTTAAATTTCGGTAGGATTGACCTGTGATAATTATTGGATGCATTAAATACCTATCAACTCCAAATTCCAGCCGATGCATAAACAGGGGTTTACGCATGGGTTGTAAATTAAGGAGTAACTTGTAACTAGGCCCTAAGTGAGGCATGTATAAATACTTTGTACCATTTAACCCCTTAACTACTGAGGCTTTTCTACTCCGGTGCTGAGGCCATTTTTGGCTATGTGGGGAACTTTTGCACTTAGACCGCCATTAATTTTCTTTCACCTAAGGTATCCTTGCTATATTTGCATGCTTTTTCCCAACCTCAAGGGGATTCTAAGGGTGCCCATGGTTAGTGGGTTTCCCTGGTAGGGACAAACAAAATAGGTCTAAACATAACATAACCAAAATAGGTCTACATTTGGGGTTTTTGAGAAAAATGGGGAAACAAGTGATGTGCAAGAACGTGTCTGTTTCAGTGAAAGGTGTGTGTGAAAATCACCATCTTCCTCACTTTCTGAAACAAGTAGGACTGAATAAAAAAATTATTTTCATTGCATATAGAGTATAGATATATACCTATGGTAAAAAACGAAGAGTGAAAAATGGGAATGAAGGTCACCTATGTATTTCTGAAATGTACACCAGAAACTAAGTTGCGGAGCAGTGGTTATTTGTACATCTCTGTATTTATGGGTACCCATGCTAGGATGTGATTTGGGGCCATTGTACAAAATGTCTTTTCTCTTGTATTACGACTTACATTTGGAAGCCACAATAGCAGAGAAATACAGTTGTTCTGTGTTCTGACACATCCCCAATAAAAGCGGTATCCCACTTGTGTGGCTGTACCTGTGACAAAACATGCCCCAAAACATGATCTGAAGATGTCATATTTCATCTAACAGAATCCATGCCTGCTTTCTACAATGTGAGTCTCTGCAGATTTTGGGCCCTAGCTCAGCCGCCACCCAGGGAAACATTTTTAAAAGCTAGACACCCCAGAAGTGTCCAGAGTGGTCTGACCTGTGTGGTTCTCACAATGTTTTCTTACTTGGAAGCCCTTGCAAACCTCAAAATTTGGCTACAAACACTCACTGTCCTCACATTTCAGTGAGGGAAAGTTCTGAAATCTTTTGGAAGCCATACCTTTCCTACAATCCAACATGCCAGATTTCTCACTATAAAAATGGTACCTTGCTTATGTGGGCGGGACTAGAACCCCTGATAGAAAATAGCCCTCAAGGTAACATGAGCAGATTACAATTTTCCATTCAAACCAACCCTTTTTGCAGCTTAGGAGCTGTAGATTTTCGTCCCCAGCTCAGACAGAACCCTGGGAAACCCACCAAACCCATGCATTTCTGAAAAGAGTGGTGTGGCTCACATGGATCCCCCACGTTTTCTTACACACAATGCCCTGAAAACCTCAACAATTGCATAACATCATTTATTTTCCACACATTTGTTTGAGAGAAAGTTCTGGAATCTGCAGGGTCCAGGAATTTGCCCATGCCTCTTATAAAAATGGTTGTGTGGGTTGGCCTCATGCCCGCTATTCGAAATGGTGAGGGGTCAGAAAGACTTATGTGGCCGGTGGAGTGAGAGGAGCACTAGCCCATTGCAATTGCCCCCCCCCCCCCAGCCCAAACCTGCTCCCTGGGATCACCCCCCTCTAGCAATCCCCAAGCAGGGATCCAAAAGGGGGGCATACCATTGGAAAGGGGAGATTTTCCCCTTTACAACGGCACCTCCCCATGAAAAGTGGTGCTTGGGGTGCTGAGATATGCTCCCAAGCACCAATGCTGTGAAAGTTAAATGAACCAATCGGCTCATTTAAATTTCACTTTCGTTAAAATTACCTCAGCATGTCATGCACGTTGATCGTCATTTCAGGGAAAAAAGACGCAGGCTCCTGGGAAAGCAGCCTAATTTGAAAAATAAAACAAGCATTTACAATGCAACGGTTTTGCCTTTGCCAAAGTTAGAGCTATTAGCATTGTAAATGACAAATTGTTTATTTATGTGTTGGTTTTGAAAACAGATAAATAAATGGCATTGTCATTTACAATGTCAATAGCTTAATCTAATAGTCCCTCATACAGAAGATGAAACAAAAATACTCCTGTGGCTGATCCAAGATGTGACTGACAATATTTCAAGCCAATGTCTGAAGGTTCTTGAACCAAAGAAGCCACAAGCAGAAGGAGGCTGAACCAAAGCCATAGGGAGTATGTATAGAATATATGTTCAGCATGAATGATAGAAGTGCCACTACACGTCATGCCCAATTAAAGTGTATTCTGTATGTCAGTAGAACTTAATGGCCATGTACACCCCACTTGCTTTAGAGGAATCCGGACTACCTTTTCTACTGAAGTTACAACACCCATACATCCGCCTTCCTCTTTCACCCATTGGGCTCCCACTGGCAACTACCAGCTACTGATTCAAATCAGGGGGTTTTAAGCACACACAAGAACTCTCGCGTCGACCCAGAGACCTGCACCATCACCTCTGCAGCTCGGCTTGTTCTCACAGAACCTGTGAGCCACAGTCACATACATGAAGCAGGTATCTGCTTGACAGCCAAGGGACACCTTCGGGACACCCCTGGCATGTGCTACGCTCAAGGGAAAACCACCATCGACCAGAGCCGAGCAGGCCTACCAGACACTAGTGACTACCGGGCAATGACACGAAGAAAGGCTGAGAAGATGTCCATCTCTACCCCATCTCCACCTAGACCCCTCATGTCATCAACTCCTAGAAGCAATCAGTTACTAGGCGTGACACTCACATGAGTCACTCATTGGGCGTGCTTCTCACGCTTGAGAGCAGTGCTAATCACTAGGGATGGCCCTCACACAAGTGCACCATTACTCTTTTCACACCTGAGCACTGCTCATCACTGGGCAGGATTTGAAACCCTCAAACCTCCCTAACTTTTGTCTGGAGAACTTTATGTTCTAGTTTACACCCCCTCACCTCTGGAATCTTCCATGTACATAAACTCGCAGAAGCCACGCGCTCCTTCTTATGAGGAAAAACAAAGCGTATCACTTTCTCTCCCTCAACCATGTAAAATGTACATTATTTACGAAGAGGACTTGCAGTTTTTGAGGCCCTGGAGAGCATAGTCTCGGCTTCCCCAGTTGAGTAAGTTGTGTGATTTGGACCAAACAGATTTACGGCTCTGCACACCAGTTGTCCTGGTAAAACGGGGTGCACTTGGAAACGAGCTACAGCAGTCACATTTATGCATGCTAAAATACTGTCAACATCAGTTGTTTTATTCCGTTCTTTGGTCCATAACATGACTACACTGAGCTGGACTCAGGTAGATTAACAACTGTCATTTACAGCGGCTCGAAGCAGGAATGCTACACTAAGTTACCATTGCCCTGGGTGCCTGCCTATGTTGCCCAAGTGTACACTCTCTTGTTCCTTACCACTTTCCTCCTCACCCTCCACCTTAGCCAGCCACATTTCACTGACTGGCCTGAGTCACGAAGGAAAAAACACGAACCAAGCACTTTCAAGCCCGGAGAAAATAAAGCCCACCTCGCCCTCTAAACAAAACATGCAAGAGAGAGCGAAGGAAGACCCCCGCAGCCCCCAGCTGCAGACAGTGCTCAAGGGAGAGCACCACGAACGGGGGCCGGTGTCCCCTGCGACCACCAGCTGGGATCCGAGGCGCTGGAGGGTTTCTGCTGCAAGCATGGCTCTCCTCCTGTCACCCACCCGCAGGCAGGCTTTGGGGGCTGTTCTCGGAGGTGAGGAGTTAGCAGTCACGTCTCCTGTGAGACACACAACGTCCACTGCAGACAGACGTCGCTGGGATCCCTGGCACGTCTCCTGCGAGACACACAACACTCTCTTCCTCTGTAGACAGAGGCCCCTGGGATCCCTGGCACGTCTTCTGTGAGACACACAACACTCTCTTCCTCTGTAGACAGAGGCCCCTGGGATCCCTGGCACGTCTCCTGTGAGACACACAACACTCTCTTCCTCTGTAGACAGAGGCCCCTGGGATCCCTGGCACGTCTCCTGTGAGACACACAACACTCCCGCTGGGATCCCTGGCACGTCTCCTGTGAGACACACAACACTCTCTTCCACTGCAGACAGATGCCGCTGGATCCCACCGCCGGGGGGCGAGGGATTATCCCAAGGGGCCCTGTCCTCGGTTTGACTTCCCTTCATCCGCGCCGTGTTTGTGTTTCCTTCCCGTGGCACGGCTGGCCTTCTTTCTCTCTACACTCGGAGCAGACGGTGGGGGTGGCAGCGACGGGCCCCCGGGGCTGACTTTACCACCTATCCTCCGAGGCTCGGGTGTGAGGTCAAATGAGGTGTGTTGTATTCTTACATTTGCATTCCCCACCCGAACAGTGACATCAACCTCGGCAAACTCGCTCATCTCAGCCAACTCCGTGTGTGCACAGAGGGGGGTCTGCCCCGGCCGTCTCTGTGCACCCACTTCCGTTTTGGCTCCGGACCCATGCCGCGCCCCCTCCCACAAAGTGCAAGCTCAAGCCGGGCACCCCTTTTTGCTGCCACACAAGAGGCCCCCTGCCCCTGCTGCCCACTGTGATGCGACGCCGCCTGGCGAGCCTTCTCCACACCGCCAGTGGTCCCCACACCCGGCTCCGCTCCCGGCGTCCTTATTGGCTCTTTAAATCCCTAACATCCATTTTACTCCCGCAGAGGCCAGCCCTGCACCTCCCATTCACTCACACCATCTTCTATCGCAGGACCAAGCCCCGGGCTGTCACCCACGGCTGACCCTGCGCCCCTCACGTCCTCGACTCTTTTATTTAAAGGAGCGCCTCTTTTAATGCAAGGAGACGGGACACTCTCTCCCCCTCGCTTCCCTTCAAGGATGCAGAGCTCCGGATCCCTTGAAAGACAACTTCCAGCACCTTGAAGACGCGGGTCACTCTCGCCACACTGGCACCCCCCACCTCTCAGCGGGTACCCCCGGCACCCTCTTACCTTGGAGATCTGCTTCAGGGCATAGGCAGCGTGGCAGTAGCCGGGTCTCCTCTGCAGGTCCGGGTTGACAGTCGGCAACTGCACATGCACTTCCGAGCGGGAGGGGGGAAGCGGGAGGGGGGCGGGAATGGACCCGAGCCGAGCTCCAGAAACTAATCACTTTCACACGGGGAGGGGGGCGGAACGGACACACGGGGAGGGAACGGCACAGACGACATGAGACGCGGGAGGTGGGCGGGGGGGCTCACGGACAGCAGGAGGGGGGAGGGAACGGCAGCACTCACCTCGACTTCCTCCAGCGGTGGTCGGCCGCGTAATGGGAAAAACAAACACATTTTTTAAAAAACGTAACTCCGCCCACCGCCGCGATGACGACATCGCAGAGGCGGAGAGGGAAAAAATCTCGGGAACACCCCCGAATCTGGTCCGGGATTGACGGACAGATCCGGCTCCCAATGGCTAGCCTCCATTTATGGAGCTAGCCAATGGGAGGAGGGGGCGAGGAGGGGGCGGATACCCGACCCCACAGAGCAAAACATAAGATTTTGCTAGCGCATGCGTACTTCGTACGCATTGCCGAGGCAAAACCTAAAAAGGAAAAGCTCTGGTGCAAGCACCAGAGGTTCCTTTACAGCTCTCCCCAGTGTCAGCCAGTGCTGACAGGTGCACTCGGGAGGGAATGCAGGTTTTGGCACGGTGGCAGACACCAGAAATTAAATGGTTAAACTGGATTAAAAACAAAACAATCATCATGCTAAAAACACATCTTCCTATAAGGCAACACCCTTTGGATGCATTCAATGTGCACCAGTTGCTGTTCCTACCACATCCTTCAATGGTGACCCTGGCTCTTTCCACCTCTCAACTTGCACCTAAACTATAATCACTGTGACGTTGAAGCAGAATCTTGGTGAGTACATCATGTACATGTAGGAACCATATCAATGTTGAGCAGTTGAACCATTAATCTGTTGATGTAATAGAGGCCACACCTTCCCCAACCCTCCCGCAACTTGCCCACTGATGTTCCTCGTCATTTTTACCAGAAATACTTCATCTGACATGCTGAGAACCCTTTTTGTTAAAATGTCATGCCAGGCTAAACTGCCATGTCATGGCAGCCTGCTCAATAATCGTTTCTGTTTTGAAAAACTCAAAGACAGTAATATCTTTAGTTTACATAGGAAGAACAGAAGAAAATGCTTTGAAAGCCCCCCTCCTTCTAATGCACAGAAGCTTGCGGTTGATGGGGCATCAACTAAATGTTTCAGATGGAGCAAGCTGAAACTTTGTCATCAGGAACCAAGTGGATCCCAACTCTTAATACAGAGGGACACGACAGGTTTGGGCAGACTGGGGATCTGCTCGATTATGGCAGACACCGCAAACCTGCCATAACGTAATTGACCCATTTAGTGCTTTTTTTGGATTGCTTAATTACTATAGAATATTTTGCACTTTTTTGCTGGTTTCATTTTTAGTTTTTGCTTAGAGACAGCTTCAGCTGTTTCCCAGCTTTTTGTAATCAAAAACAATTCATAAAAAATACATCCAAATATACATACATTGAGGTGCTTTGGGTCAGCCCTCTTGAACCATATCTGTTCAAGTGTCACTCAAATGTTACTTCTACATGCCACACTGTACAGCATGCAGCAGTGGGTCCGCCCACTCCAGCCAATGGCTGGCTCACACTATATGTAATGGCATTTTCCCTGTTTGCATGTGCACATCCGTCTTAATAAGTGCACTTAATTGCTAGAGCTGGTGTGCTAATATTTTACTTGCCCAATATCTTTTTTTGTTTTCATTATCTTTTTTAACTTTGTGTAGTCTTCCTTGTTTTTGAACTATTTTTTTAGGTTACCATAATTCAAATGTATGTATGTGTTGTTTGTATGTCGGGAACTTAGCCAAAAGGCAGTGGAGCACAGTACATTGTCAAAGGCAGACTCAAATTCAGCGAGTAATATGAGAGGAAGCTGTGTTGTATGTGGTTAATGCAATGTGATGTAGTGTTCTTTACAGAGGCGAGCCTTCAACTCTTTCCTAAACTGGAGAATTTTTGATGTGGTCCCAGATCTTGGGTCTATATATGGAACAGGCCTGTTGTCTTGTTTTTCCTTTTGACACATCACTTTTTACTCTTTAGTGTGATGGTGTCCTAGTTGCGGGTATGCGAGAACCATCGGAGATGGTGAGGTTGCCTGCAAGATAAGCAGGTTGCTTGTTGTGATGGCTTGGTAATTGATGCAGCTGGTTTTGAAGATGGCGTATTTTGGCTAGGAGAGCGAATGGAGTTCTATCAGGATGGGGATGATTTGACCATATGTCAGTCAGGCCCTGGATGAAATGAGCTGTGGCATGTAAAATATCTTTAAGAGGTGCATGTGTGTGGTTTAGGAGGGTATGGAGTAGGGGATTACCACCATCTAGTGGCGAGGGTACAAGGCTTTGAACAGCCATTCTAAAGCCACTCTCTGGAAGAAACGGTTTGACTTTCTTTGAAAGAGAGAGCTGGTACCAACATGTCTTTGTGTTTTGGGGAATTTGTCTCTTAAGGGAGAGGTTGGTGTCCACGGTGAGTACAAGTGATTTGGCATTTGGTGAGAGTCGAGGTTCGAAGCTGTGAAGTTTCATGTTATTGGGCCAGGTTTATACCGTATCTTGTTTGTTGTTCTTGGCAAATAATAGGAATTCTGTCTTCATTGGGTTTAGCTTAAGTTAGGTGCAGGACATCCAGGTCTAGTTGATGAGCACGTAGTGTTTGAGGTGTTGGATGTCAGAAGCAGAGGAGATCTTCAAGCTGAGTTGTGTATCATCGGCTGATTGGCATAGTGGTGAACCTTGATGCTGCAGCCTGTGATTAGAGAAGCTTGCAGCTGCATGTAAAGGTTGAAGACGGCAGGAGAGAGTAGGGGACCTTGGGAACAGCACATGTGATAGGGATCTTAGTGACCTGGAGGTGCCAATGTGCACAAACAGGTGTCAGATGGACAGGTAGGAGGAGAGCTATTCAAAGCTGTAAGTACCTTTCTGAAATCAATAAGAATGATAGTTTCCTGAAATTAATGCATTAAAACTAAATTTTATATACCTGTTCTGAGTACACTAACTGGCTAAGAAGGATCATACTGTACTATTGTAACTATATGTGCTACTATTTCATTAATTTAAACTTTTTATTGCAAGGGGGCATGACCAAGATGGTGGTTGCTTAAGATGTGTCTTTCTGCTCCTCCGCCCTCCCATTGCAGTAGCTGCTGCAGCGTGAACTCTGGGGACTCTCTAGAGAAGACTCAGCTAGATCCTGAGATGCTGATGTGACACAGGTTGATACACCTAGTCTGCCCTGGACAGTGCGGCACGCATCGTGCCTTGCCTGTGTGGGCCTTGCTCACTAAAGATGGCGGCCGCAGTGCCCAGGACACTGCACTCAGAGCATTTGAACAGGGAGAGCACTACTCCACATGTAATTTGCCTTTACACTGTGTTAAGTTAGCATGAGCTTATTAGAAGTTTAAACGCCATTTTTCCTCTCTGCTGCTTTTGCACATGGCACACAATATTATAAATGTTTAGAGTCTAGCAGAATATTTTGCTTCACACGAGATTAATATGTTTTCCTATAGTATCAGCCTTGCCTGGTAAGCTATGTCTGAACAGTGAGTGCCGAGGCCTTCAAGGTTATTTCAACACATTGGTTGTTCGGTCTGATCAGCGCACGTCCTAGACATAACACATATGCAGTTGTGGCCACCTCTTATTTTGGCGCGTTTAATAATGCACTGCGCAGAGCATGAACACACAGTTGGAGAACATTTGCATGCAGAGAGCTGGTGTAGAAAATGATGTGATACCTTTCTACTAGGACCAGAGGTATGGGGCCGCCCTTGTAATCCCAAAGAGACCTTCTGTAGATATAATATAATATACTAGCAAGGGAAGGTAAGACTGAGGTGCAAGTTAGCCTTCTTCCCTTTAGCATTTTAACATACTTTCTCCCTTTGTATTTTATGGAAAAGTAACTATGCTGATAACCTTGTTGCTTATAATATGTTTGCTTGGATTAGCTAAGATACTGTGCCTGAGAACACAGCATAGAAATAAATATTTCAAACTTGCACGGGTCTTCATTTACTCCTCGTTTTGGACTGGTATGATAGTATAATGAAAGAGTGTTCGTGTGTTCCACGTTACCTAAGGTATTCTAAGTTCATGTTCTGGGTTGTCTAATCATTGGGGGTATGGAAGAACCAATGAGACACTGATTGCTAGTCTGGTAGGGGATTTTGGATACTAAGGTGAGTTTTGGTACACCCTAATTTACTGAGGTTCCAAGTCTCTTCGCACAGTTCTGTGTAGGAGCAGAATCCCTGCGACACACAACTTTAAGAGAGATGACTGGTACTCCCAGTTCCATGGGGCATTCCACTCTGAGATAAGCCATACCCTCCTAAGCCCTAGATTTGGACAGAGGTCCTGGAGCAGCTAGTTTGAAGAGTTGTTGTGAGAGGGCGCTTCCAGCCCTGGTATGGGCCCGAATGCTCTCCTTGATTGCAGACCCTTGATTGTGTCCAAGGACAGAGGGAGAGCACGCCCCCAATGGCATAGGTGGACACCTGGGCCTCTTGGCCCCTGGTGGATGACTGCAGAGATGGACTTTCATGGGTGATTGCCCCTCTGGTGGCCTGTAGAGGTCCGACATAGTCTTTCCTGCTAGCGGTGTCTTAGAGGGGCCTCCTCAATTGTATGGCTTTTTGCCTCGGACCAGCAGCGAGGGCAATGTGTCATGTGCCAGCCAGGTCTGGACCACTGGAGTGCTGAGGAAGATATCCTCCTGAAGTAGATGGTAGCCTTGCCAGTGGTTGTCCTGGCTGATGGGCCATTTGATATTTGATATTTGATATTTGAGGGGTATTTGTAGAGCGCAACGTTCGCTCCGGAGGGAGCATCTTGGCGCTAAGAAACCTAAATGAACCAGGCCAGGGGGTTAGATGGAAGCTTTGGAGTACTCGTCCGGAAGATTAAAAATCCATGTTTTTAGAAGCTTTCTAAAGGGCTTTTCCTGGGTTTGTTGTCTGAGATTTTTAGGGAGTTTGTTCCAGGCTTTAGATGCAAGGAAGCTGAGGGTTTTCTCACCCTTCGTTTTCAGGTTGTATTTAGGGAGAAGGATGAGGTTGTCATTGGTTGAGCGAAGGTGACGGCTGGGCGTGTAATGGGGAAAGCGCCTGGTGAGGTATTTGGGGCCTGTCTTGTTATAGGCGCGGAAGGCTATAATCAGGATTTTAAAAAGAATCCTTTTGTGAAGGGGGAGCCAGTGGAGTGAGTGAAGCGCTGCAGAGATGGAGGATCTGCGGGGTAAGCCCAGGACAAGGCGGGCAGCTGTGCGAAGTACACTCTGCAATTTAAGGAGGGTGCTCTTTTTGACTCCTGCAAGCAAGCCATTGCAGTAGTCCAGTCGCGAGATTATGAGTGCGACTGTCACCGTCTTTCTGGCATTGATGGGGAGAAAGTCGAAGAACTTTCTGAGGGATCTGATTGTTCCGAAGCATTTGCCTGCAATGGTTCTGGCATGCTGGTCAAAGGAGAGTTCAGAGTCGAAGATTATGCCGAGGTTCCTGGCTGACGACACCGTCTGGGGGGGGGCAACAGAATTATCTGGCCACCATAGTGCTGGACAGAAGGAGATATTTGTGCCAATCGGGAGGATCTCTGTTTTGCTTGAGTTGCATTTCAGATGGTTATTGTCCATCCATCGGAATACTTCGGTCAGGCAGAGTTTAAGGTTGAGTTCAGCTCTGGTCGATAGTTTGTCAAGCGGCACAATGAGTTGTGTGTCATCGGCATATGAAGTGACAGGTATGCCAAATGATTCTATCAAGTTAAGGAGGGGGATGAGGTATACATTAAAGAGGAGGGGGCTTAGGATAGAACCTTGCGGGACACCTGAGGGGACAGGTTTGTTTTTGGAGTGGAAAGGGCCCAGCGTGACGGCTTGGGAACGGTCCGAAAGAAAAGATGTGATCCAGGATAGGGCGGTGTCGGAGATTCCAATGTCCCTGAGTCTACTGATGAGAATGGAGTGGGAGACGGTGTCAAACGCCGCCGTTAGGTCGAGAAGGATAAGGATGCAATTCTTTCTCTGATCTTGTAGAGTTTTTGGAAAAAGTAACCCAGAGGAAGGCTCTAACACCAGGTACACAACACTTCGTTGGTGGATAGGAGGGTTGACCTGTAGGGGTGTCCCTCGACTCACAGAGGGGCCCAGAGGACCGTGCCGCATTGGAGTACCAAAAGAAGATGTAGGAATACTGTGACTTCTGATATGCAACAGACCCTTAGAGACTTATCAACTCCTGACCCGTGATCCTATCAGATGCACTTGGGGCATGCAGCTTTGCCATGAGATCCAGTGACTTCTGCCACCCTCTGGGTTTTCATTATCAAACTGCTTCGTAGAGTCCTCATGGGTTCCAAACGCCTTCACTGTCCATTCTGGGTAGAACCGTAGCACTTGGGGTGGGGTGGGCAGGACTCTCCACCCCCAGTGTTCTTGTTGATCCATCTGAAAGACTGCTTCCTAAAGACTGCTCTGACCGCATGGCCTGTAGAGTTGACCCACTTTACCAAAGCAAGTGGGTTGACTGTCCCCCCATTGATCAGGCTTCAATAAAGGCAAGAATGGCCACAACCTCAGAGGTCTGCTGACATGCTTCGCTACCAATCCACCCAAGGAGAGCTTCACCTCGCCACCTAGCATGACCCAGAGGCTGAAATAGAAGAAAATGTGCTGCTCACTGAGCCTCTCTGTGGAGGCCCCTTATATGTATATTATTCCAGCAAGCCCGGTTTTTGATATCTTCATATTTGAAAATCAGGGTTTGTAAAAGCATTTACAGAATCTCCATTCTCTTTGTGAGCATGTTATCTGTAGTTTCTAGTGCTCCATCTTTACCTCTATGGCTAGGAATCTTGTGCCCACTAAGTCTACATCTGTCCTGAGAGTGCCTATTTTGGTGCTTAGCACAGAATTTAGATCAAATAGTCCTTTCATAAGGTCAGCTTTAATTTTCTCTCTCAATTTGCATTTGACTGCCTGTAATCTAGATAAGAGATCTGCTTTAGTGAACGCCATGTTGTCCTTGAGGGAAGGGTTGAGTTGCTTTCTGTCTACATGGTGAGCATCCATGTTGCCTTCTATGCTCGAGATCATTTCCTGTGCTTGCGTCTTAGGAAGCATGTAAATTCAAGACTTTCTACCTGATTCCATCAAATGTGTCTTTCCCAGTGGGTCTATGATGGGGGAAAGCCAATTACTTTGTGATTTATATAATGACTTTGTCTAAAATATGTTACCCTTTAGGCTACTCTCCACTCAGGATGAAGTCTGGTGTTCATTTTATATTTTCAATCTTATTGCCCTCCACTTCACTTCATATTCCCCTAATAACAATGTAGGCGGTCGGAAGTCAAACCAGCCAGTCATTTTGTCTGGCTTCCGACAGGCTCAGCGGGCCTGTCGGCTAGTCAAAACCAGCACATAATCCCTTAGGGACGGCGTTTCCGCCATCGGAATTACGATGTCTGTTTCCCACAGGTTTTTCATGTCGGGCTTTCCAGAAATGAAAAGCCTGTTGGAAAGCGACTTTGGGAGCCCCTAGCAGGTCTCTGGTTGGGGGCACTTTTGGTGCCCCCTGTAAATCCCTGCAACGTATGGCAGGCACCATGATGTACCTGACACATATTGCAGGGATTTACATAAACTCCCATTTCTCTGTGGGAGCTTGTGCTGCGGGCGGAATAATCTTTATTAGGTGGTCAGAACCGCCGACCTACGATTGGTCGGTTCCAACACCAAAACGCTCCGCCCAACATCGTAATAAGGCCCTAAGTGTATCCATAAAAATAAATCAAAATAAAGCATATAATTAGTACCTTTAACCTAATCGAAATTCTAACTTTAGTCCTTAACGTTTATCAGTCCAACCCTAAATCAAATCAAATCAAATTAAATTACATTGTATTATTAATGATAAACTAATCCTAATGCTAACTCTAGCCCTAAATTATTAAAATGTAATTCAATGCAAATTCAACTAATAATTTTAACCTAGCCCTGCTATTACCTTTTGATTAAATTACATCTTATTTAAATAATTATATCCCCAACTTTACCCTTAATCAATTTAAATTAAATTCAACCTAGCACATGACATACATTCAATTACCTTGAAAGTAAATTAAATACTCTTTAACGTCCCTCCCCTCTAAGTCGTTGTCTTGTTTATAATTGTCCCTGCTGTACCTGTAACATCACAGAACCATCTAGTACAGTGCACACTAAAGATGTCCTTCCTACATCTTTTAAACAGGGAAAATGCAAGCTAGAATACATTTCACAATTTTCACATCCCTGAAAAAGGTTTCAATCTCTCACGCTCTAAACCATGGGCACAGGGACATTTTTTTTAAGCAACAACTCATATGCCCAGGGACGGAAAGTAATCGAAAGTAAATAAACATTTATTGATGTGAGGAAGACTAGGATTAGGATCACTTGCCCAACCTGTGGGCTATTGTCCTAGACCACAATGGATGTTAGTGAAAAGGTTAATCTGTTCAAACGTCTCAGACAGAAGCCCCCCTGGAGGAAAAGTACCAGAAATGAGTTTGTACAAGTGTTTTCATCATTCTGTTTCATATAATTTCAAGATTACGCTGACCTGTAAATAATATGCACCACTTTCTTTTTAGGAATGATTGAGATAGTTAAGGATGCCACGACTATTGCCCAGATACAACAAAGCACAGTGGGCAACACCGGTGCATTCAAGGATGAAGTGCTGAACCAGTGGCTGAAGGAAAAGTGCCCAATCGAAGATAAGGTTCGTGTTTACTTGATAGTCCCAACATATGAATTAATAAAATTTGCTGTTGAAAATATTCATATTTTTGGTAATTGGAGACCGACAGTGGCCTCAAGTGCTACTTAGCATTTTTTAAATATATTTCAAAAATATTTATTTATTTAGTAAAAAATGTTATGCTGCATTTTGCATCAGTCTTCACTCTATACATGGATTCACATTCACTCCAGTTATTTATGAAATATGCATGCCCCACGTTGATAAAAAAAGGAGTGTGGAATTCATATTATCTAAACCTAAGGACATGTTATTCAAAGTCAGGAACAACAAATCTGAGTATTCACCTGGTCACCTGATCTACAGTACAAGTCCTTTGAATTCCAGTTTAAGGCCCCGCTATATGTATAGTATATTCTACTTGCGGTTTTTTAGCCGTTTTCTCATACATTTCAGATATTCATAGGACCGACTGACTTGCGCATTTTTACCTGGATCGAGTGATGCTGCGTTGGAATTATTACCGACATTCCGATCAAGCAACACTGCAGATCCAATTCCCAGACGCCTTACTCTTATCACCTTGGATTCAACTGTATATTTTGACTTGAGCCTAACCGGTTTAGAATTATCACCGACATAAGGCATTGGGCAACTTCCCTAAGCCCTGAAGAGTCGTGGGGTTACTTTTCCCCGACGAAACACATGTCGGCTGGTTGCGTTTTCCATCAGAATAAAGAAATTACTACATCACCCAAGAATTCTGTACAAATTGCTTCAAATGATATTTGCATGTCTTGTGGAAAATATGTATGTGTGCACTGGATTTAGCTATCCCTATCTCTAACAGATCTTGCCAACATACTCAACTCCCTCAAATCCACTTCTTATGAAGATGAGGCCTTACACTCATCCTTCACAAAGGCTAACTCAGGGGATCCTCTGTCATCCCCTCTCACTATTGTCAATGCCTCCCTTGCTCAATACTTCTTCCCAGAAGCTCTTAAGACAGGCCACTCTAACGAAACCTACCTGATACCAATCTGCAAGCTCATTGAAAAAGCAGTGAGTGTTCCTCTCCAAGATCACATTAATTTTAAGCATCTCCTGCACGACTGCCAGTCTGGCCTCAGATCAATTGCAGCATGGAGACAGCTACCTTCCCCACTGATGACAAGGACCTCTTGACCATAGATAAAAATAACTTCTGCTTCTTGATTTTGCTGCTTTCAACACCGTCAGCCATCCCATCCTAATACGCACCCTGAAGTCTCTAATGGGATTTACTGATAGGGCCTTGGTACTGCTTCTACCTTTCCAGCCATTTCCACTATGTTCACATGGGCACCTGCAAGTCACAACAAAGCCCTATCACCCGCAAAATGCCCCAAGGTTTCATTCTACCCCCTATCATCTTCAACCTCTACATGGAGCTGCTTGGTGCTCTACTCATAGATAACAACATCAATATTCACCAAGATGCTGATGATGCACAACTCTACTTCTGTTTCAGCCATCCAGTGCCTCAAACACAGACCTGGTTGTCCAGTGGCTACCTCAAGCTCAACTCAAGAAAGACAAAATTCCTGTTATTTGACAGCAACAAAAAACAATGCCTACACAGCACAATTATTTGAATCTTGACTGCTTTAAACTCCAACTTTCACCCAGTGCCAAGTCATTTGAATTCACCCAGGAAACCAACCTCATCCTCAAGGAACAAATTGCCAAAAACCACAAAACCGGTCTGGTACCAGCTCTCTCTTCTAAAGAAAGTGAACCTGGTTTTTCCAGTAAGCAACTTCAGAACTGCTATTCATCGAGCTCTCATACTCTTGCATCTGGATGGTGGTAACGCCCTGCTCCATGGCCTTTCAATTGTCACACCAGCAGGTTTTAAGAACATACTACATGCAACAGCAGCTATCATCCTGGACCTGAAGTAATATGATTACATCACCCCCATACTGATGAAACTCCATTGGTTCTCCTAGCCGGCCCACACCATCTTGAAAACCAGCTGCATCATTTATAAAACTATCATAATCAACACCTTATCGTGAAGACAAACTTACATCTCTGGTGGTTCTCATGACACCTGCAGCCAGGACACCATTAGACCACAGACCAAGAAGTTTAAAAAAGAATAAGGCAGCAGGCCTTTTCCATCTAGGCACCCTCCATCTGTAACACCATTCCTCTATCCATCAGGACAATCCCAATGCTGCTCCAATTTAGAAAGCATTAGAAGACTCACTTCCTTAAAGAACATTACATATCAATAGCTTAACTGTCCATAAACCAACTACCTCTCCTGTCATTCATTTACTTTATACTTGCCTTTGCCCCAGTACAGAGCTCTGCTGCCTTTAGGCTAGGGTTGCAATATATAAATACCATAATGCATAAATAACATCTACATACACAAATATATACATACACACAGAGGGTGTTCTTGAGCGTGTAGAACAAGAACAGGGATGGTAAGAGGATTCATTTGCAATCTATAAAGTAGATTGTGCTCTAGAAGTGGATGGTAACATGATCAAGGTTTGTGTGAATACAGGATCATTGTATATCATAATACAAAGAAAGTCGATCTGAGGGAAATGGGAGTGAAAGTTAAACTTGTAGGGTGCAAGCGGAGGAGCCATTGCCATCCTTATCCCACCCAGCCTGAACGGGGCTCCGTTCACGCCCTTTCTCCCGCTCCCCACGACTCGCTGTGCCTACCACACGGGTACACCACCGATCCGGCGATCTCCTCCTTCCTTCAACCTCACACTCACGTACCCGACCTCCTGGTCCCCGGAACCACTTCCTTCATTCGGCAAACTGGTCCTGATGAAAAACGAAGCACCCTGATAGGTTCTCACAATTTTAAAACAAACACAGCAGGATCACAGTCAACACAATGGAGCGTACACTATGAAACAAACAAAACTTACTGTCTTTGATAATAATTCTTCATATACTTTTTTTTACAGAATTGTTCAATTGTGTGGTCCCTTAAATCCCAAATCATTTTTGCGTACCACTAAGGGATGAAATCCTTACCATAAATCTCTCCTATGGATTGATCTCAAATTACACAAGCAGGCGCATAACCCTTCAGCTCCATCTTTCTGGCTCTCCCACATGGCGTTAGCACCCTCTGGACGTTCCAGTCATTGCGCACCCACCCGCAAGCAGCTGTTCCTCGTCTGCACTCCGCCTCACATTGTCTCTTCCGTTTGTGACTGGGGCTGAGTGTGGGAAATCCTTGGAAGCTTAAGACCCATCCATTCACGTGCAGATTGAGAGGGGTCCTAGGTATGCGGGAAAGTGTACAGGGAGAAGCAGACCATGTGGTTTAATGTGTGACCACATTAAAAGTTGACACCTCTTATGTCATTGAAATTGATGTGTGTGTGGACTTGGGTGACTGTTGGATTGCATTTCAACGGCTAAACGTTCTAATAATAGGTCAATACCAATCTAGATAAATATAGGATGTGGAACACCGACTCCAAGCACATGCTTGTGGTAACTATACACGCAGAAGAGTATTTTTATAAATCTTAATTCCACATCTAAGCGCTGTCATGATATTGTGGATTCAATCAATATTGTTCCAGACAGTTGATATTAAACAATAGTATGGTGACCAGTCAGTCAGCCACTTATTTTGGTAATAGGATACCTGTTTCTACTTGAGAATCAAGAACAGGCCCATGAAGATTGTTTAGGCAGACTCTTCTCGGGTGACACCAGCCTTATTATCAGACACGTATTTCCATCATGTATTGTGTGCTCACAGGGGCTTCTCTGCTGGGCTACTGTTCCTTTAAGAGGATCATGTTAGCTAACAACTCACAGCAGGGCCGCCGTAATGTTGCTTGGACAGTTTACTCTTCTCTGATGTGCTGCTTTGCTTTCTCTGTAATCGACATGATTTTGGTACAGGTTCTAAAGTACCGCATGCAGGCTCAAAGGACTTCAGCCCCTGTGTTTGGCTGCCTGGACCCCGGCACACACAAAGCTGCACCTGAGCACTTCACAAATATTTAAAAGACCATTTGCTGGTTAATGAGTGTAGAAGCCGGCGTTCCCACGTGCACCGTTGTCAAGTGCGCGACCCGGACCCCCCGCTCCCAGGTTATGCCAAGAAAGGACACGGTATGAGAAAGCCCTGCTCACTCCCTTAGTAGCTTGACACAAGCAGCCAGGCTTGTCTCCAAGGCACGAGTGTTCAGTATGTGCAACCACACCCACAGCAATCCCAATGATGTCATCACAAATGGACTCCACACGAGTTTGTATAAAACGAGTATACTTTATATAAAAAGATATACGAAATGACAAACACGATACAACTCCCACATATATACACTGGGTAATATTGTTTCCGGTGGGCTGGGCAGTCCTAATCCCCAACCACCGCTTCTAACCAACAGTTACGCTGACTTTTAACCGTTCTCAACAGGTTAGGTACGTCGAATCACTAGATTCACACACGTTGCAAAATACAAGGAATGCTGCACTACTTAATGATGGGTTCCTGTACAGTGCCACTGGGAAACAATGCAATGCGTAGCGTCAAGATCATGCACCGAGTCAACACAAGATAATGCAACTCAGTTTGCTACCAACATGCCCTGTTCAAAGAAGGAATACAGAAATGTGTCATGCTGCAATTACGTACAGTGAATAGGAAAACAATGCAATGCATATCACCACCAGCATGCCCTGTGCAAGGAAGGAATAAGGTAATGCGTCACAGTGCAATTCAGTACAGTGCAGTAAACAACCAATGCAGTGCGCTACGCTATGATCCTGTATCCTGTAAGAGAAACATAACGTAGTGCGTAGCACACTAACCCCTGAGTTCGTTAAGCACCTCTAGTGTCATCCGTTGTCCAATAGTTCGATAGTTTGTTAGCAGCAAATATGCAAAGTGTTGTATGTAGAAGTTGTGTGACCAGTTGCCCCCAACACGGATCAACGATGACACCCAAGTTCCACTTCAGACCCTGGCCCCTGTACTGCCCCGTCCTGGACTAGCACGGACCGCTGCTCGGCGCACTCGGGCCTGTAGTTCAGCTCCTGCAGGGCTGCCGGTCCAGGCCGCCAACGTTCAGCACAAACTCCTTCCACGAAGCCTTCCACATGACGCTGATGCTACCTCACGTTGCCTTCGAGGGCCCGATCACTTGGCCCTCCTCTCCAGCGCTGTTAGGACTTCTTCTCTCCCTAGTGCTCACCGCTCCCTGGTACTCCTCACCAGCACCTCCGGTGGCACCTTCGACATGCACCATCGGCGTTTCCACAACTCACTCTGTCTCCTAGTGCACACGGTCTTCAGGCACTCTCCACTAACGCCCGGGTCGCACCACGACACGCCCACTGCGCGTCTGAGTTTCACCTCTCCTCCTGGTGCACACAAAGTACCAGGCGCTCTCCACTAATGCCCTAACTGCAACACAACACGCCGACCCGCGTGTCGGAGACTCACTCCTTCTTAGTGCCCACGAAGTCCCGGCACTCTTCACTAGTGCCTGGACTGCACTGCAACATGCACCCCCTGCACATCCGGAATCTCGGCTCTCTTCCACGAGGCCCACAATCCACAGGTGCTCCAACACCTGTAGCCGCACTAAGACATGCTCCCTGCACGTCAGAGTCTTGATTCGCTCCGGGTGCCCACGATCACCTTAGGCACCCCTTCAGAGGTCTCAGGCTGCCACGACATGGTCCCACCACCGTGCAACTTGAGACTTCATGGTAACTTTTATGTTCCTGAGTTTCCAAACAGGGCTCCAGCTCACTTCGGGCCCTTGGGGTACAGGACACAGCACACAGCAAAGTCCTGCTCAGGAAGAAGGGGGGACAGAACCCACTGCAGCGCCCCTTCAGTCTCTCTTCGGTCAAGGGCTACAAACTGCCCACAAGCCCCAGATCACGAAGCAAGGGTCAAGTGTCTCCCTTAGCCTATTCAGCAACTCTTCCTGAGGCAGAGGTTTTCTTCCCGATCGCGGACAGGTCAAAGCCGCCAGAGACTCGACCAGTCCACGGCGTCTTCAAAGTGCTCCCAGCACTTCTCTGAACGATACCGAGACCGTTCTCGATGACATCATCAACATAACCAAAGTCTTGGGGTTACAGTTCTTCCACTTATATCCCTCATTGTCTTTGAAGGTACCTTGTGCTCAGGGGTCCCCGACCCCTCCCTAAATCAGTCTTTTTTTTTTTTCTTTTTTTGGTTAAAAACTTTTATTGAGCAACAAAATCATGCGTACAGAGATGGGCCTACAACCACACGGGCTGGCCGCTAAGATCGGAGCATAACACGGTATAAAACAGTGGTCGCCACTCTGGCGGTCAGGCACAATCCGGATACAAAATGTCGCCCACAATATGGAACAGGATAAGATATTTTTCTTATTTTAAAGCACACCAAAAACAACAAACAACAAAAACAAGGCGAAGGAGCAATACACAGAGAGTCAGCCCTGGAGGGGGGGGAAACGTCACTAAGCAGGAATACAAAGTCACAATCAGTAGGCTAAGTCAAGGCGGGGGGACAGCGGGGAGGGCAATCAAACCAAAGGACAGTATACAAAAGTTCAGGAACGCCAATCTAGGGTGACAAGGGAATATCAGGGGCCTCCACCAGGGGAGGAGCACAAATACATCAAACCAAAGGACAGTATACAAAAGTTCAGGAACGCCAACCTAGGGTGACAAGGGAACATCAGGGGCCTCCACCAGGGGAGGAGCACAAATATCCCCGCGATAGGCATTCCACTGACACCAGATCTTCGTCCATGCCCTAGGTCTGCCCCTGGCTGTGTAGACAGTCTTTTCGCGGAACATAGACCAGTCCATGTTTTCTTCCCACACGGAGACAGTGGGGGGCCTGTGCGAGCCCCAAAGTTGCGCTATGTCCCGTTTCGCCACCATATACCCCAGGGTCGGCCACCTGGTTTGGGCCACCGAACAATCGGTAGGTTCCCAAACATTCAACAAACATCTCCTTGCCTCCGGCACCAGGGCAATTCCAGTCACAGCAGCCATCACCGCAAGTACCCCCGTCCAATAGGCATCCACCCTCGGACACTCCCAAAGAATGTGAAGAAACGTGGCACTCATCCCACACCCACGCTTGCAGAGGCCATCCGGGGAAAAACCCATCACAACCAAACGAGGACCAGTAACATACACCCGGTGGAGGATCTTGAGCTGAACAAGACGGAGACGGGCCGGAATGGCGACCTCTTTCGGAGAAGATAGCGCCAATTGCCAATCCTCGTCATCCAATTCCAGCCCGTCGCCGACCCATGCCTCCCGAAGTCGAACGAGCAAGTCCGTGCGATTGTGAATAAGCTTCTTATAAATCAAGGAGATAGTGCTATCAGGGATATGACCGTCCAGGATAAGATCTTCGAGGGGGGAGGACTCGGGGACAGCGGTACCGGAAGGCAGAACAGAAGTGAGGGCATGACGGACCTGTAAATATCTAAAAAATTCCCTATCACTCAGGTCATAATCATTCCGAAGGGCCTCGAAGGACTTCACCGTTCCATTCGCACACACGTCACCCACTCTACAGATCCCAATCAGTCCCAGCGGTCAAACCCCTTCGTTGTCCACAGACATCCCAAAAGCTCAGACGCGAAAAGCGGAGTCGCCAGCGTCAATCGTTCATCCCACCCTAAGCTCACATTCGCAGCGCGCCACACACGAACCGCGATCCTAGTCGGTCCCGTAAGGTGGAGCCCAGACGACCTAGAGTAAAGCGCTCTATTAAAGTCACCACCCGGTAGCTGGAGTCTGTCCATTTCAAAGGCCGGATCCGGACCCGGGGAATACATCGAATGGTTAACCACATCGATGCTATGCATTTTCCCGCTGTGTGCTGGAATCAACAAAAACACATGTTACATGACGAGCTGGGCTCGTCATGAGCGTAGCAGGAGGCTACCTCATGACGAGCCCAGCTCGTCATGAGTGTGGAAGGGGTTAATGGCAGACAGTTGCGTAGCCCAATAATATCTCCTGATATCAGGAAGTGCTATGCCCCCGTCATACCAAGGGATGGTGAGCTTCGCAAGTGCAAGACGTGGGCGCCCGTCCCAAATCAGTTGCCTTTGTAGACTCTCGACCTCTCGGAAATAAGTAGCGGGGATATCGTCATAGCAATTCTGGAGCGCGTAAAGGAATCGCGGCAAGGACATCATCTTGAAAAGGGCGGCCCTGCCCAGCGGCGACAAGGGTAATTTACGCCAGCGAGCCACGTCCAGCCTCAGTCTATGCAGCGGGGGAAGGAGATTACGTTCAAATCTGAGCGACGAATCCAATGTAATAAAAAACCCCAAGTATTTGAAACCGGACTGAACAACCTGGATGGGAAATCTATTCGGCAACGGGGGCAGATCACCCGAAATAGCATAGACGCAGGATTTAGCCCAGTTTATAATCAAACCAGAATTCTTACCAAACGAGGCGAGAACGTCAAACAGGACATTCAAAGATTTACGCGGGGAAGTAAGATAAAGAAGAATGTCGTCCGCATAAAGCGAAACACGGTCCTCAAAATCTGGGGACCAACGTATACCCTTGAGAGAAGGTTCCCAGCGAATCCACGCAGCTAGCGGCTCTAACGCGAGAGCAAAAAGTAGTGGAGACAAGGGGCACCCCTGTCTGGTCCCCCTACCAAGGGGAAAGGGAGCCGACACTCGACCGTTAACCACGACCTGTGCCAGGGGGTCGGTATACAGCAGCTTCACCCACCCGATGAACCCCGGGCCAAAACCAAACTTCTCAAGAGCCGCCCAAAGGTAGGGCCACTCTATCGTGTCGAAGGCCATCGAGGCATCCAACGAAGCCAAAATGGCCGGCTCCGTCAGAAGCCCCGCCCTCGTGATGGCTCCATGAAGGCGACGCAGATTAAGAGCTGTGTTACGGTGCGGGATAAATCCGGATTGGTCCGGATGAATCAAGTCACTAATGACCGTTAGGAGGCGAGTAGCCAGGACCTTGGCAAGAACCTTAGGCTCGACATTCAACAGGGAGATGGGTCTATATGACGAACAAAGATCCCGGGGCTTACCATCTTTAGGAATTACCACAATCGTGGCCAGACGCTGGTCATAAGGGAGAGCACCCCGCTCACGGGACTCCGAAAACATTGTTCGAAGATAGGGCGCAATCTGGTCAGGGCGCAGTTTGTATAACTTGATTGGCAAACCGTTCGGGCCCAAAGCCTTGCCCGAACGGAGAGAGCGAATAGCAGTCGCGATTTCGTCCGTAGAGAACGGGGCCTCCATGGAGGACCGCTCCAAGTCGGAGAGGCAGGGCAAAGTTATGTCGCGCAGCAAGAGGCGAGAGTCGTCTTCATCCCTTACCGACACTGGGGAGTAAACCGCACGAAAGTAGTCCGCAAAACATTCCACTATTCCAACCGGGTCCGTCACCCGCACACCATTCAAAGTCTGAATCACAGGCACCACTCGATTCGCCCTCTCTTTCTTGTCCAACCAGGCAAGTAACTTACCCGCTTTGTCCCCAACATCATACAGACGACCCTGTTGCTCCCTAAACATCATTTTGGCCGCATCTGTGACCAGAGACTTATAGGCAAATTGCTTCAGACCCAGGGCATGGAGTTTGGCACGAGTGACACCCGATTCCAGGTCAGCTTCCATCTCAAGTATTTCCATCTCAAGATCCACCACCTCCCGATTCCTTGCCTTTTTGGTTTCAGCAATAAGGGACAGGGCCTGCCCACGAATTACTGTCTTAAAAGCCTCCCATAGGGACACAGCAGAAGAGACAGACCCCTCGTTATCCAGAAAGTAATTGTCCAGGCACGTAATCAATTGACCACGGGTCTCAGGGGAGGCCAGGTACCAAGGGTTGATAGGAGCCACCCGGCCCGCCGCCTCCACCCCCACATCAAAACAGAGCCAGAGCGGAGAATGGTCCGAGATGCCCCGGGGGAGGTGCCTAATCTCCCGGACAGCCGACGACTGTTCAGCTGGCATGAGGAAGTAATCTAATCTAGACAAACTCCCATGGGCCCCAGAGTGGAAAGTATACTGAAGTTGAGTGGGGTGCATAAGTCTCCAGCAGGCCACCAAACCAAAGGTATCCAAAAAGCCACCCAGCCATAAATGGGTCGAAGGAATATCCCTAGGGGGGTAACGATCACTCAGACCAGAGAGAACAGAATTAAAGTCACCAGCCATGAAAAGAGCACCATCAGGGAGTCCCAACAAAACTCGGCCCAAATCAGAGAAGGTAGAGGTCTGCAGGCCAGGGGGCACATAGACGGTGAACAGGGAAAGGGTCTTGCCCTCATATCGCCCACGAGGACGGCATAGCGCCCCCGATCATCGAGGATCACATCATCTATCGCAAGGGGAAGAGAAGCCCGGACAAGGATGCCCACCCCCCTAGAACCCATTGTAAACCCTGAGTGCGCAACAAGACGATAGCCCCACCTATTCATCGCACGACAAGTATTGCCCACTAGGTGTGTCTCCTGCAGAAAGACAATATCGGGAGACAAACGTCGCAGGCATCGCAATACCACCCCTCGCTTTATACGATCCCCTAGACCATTGACATTCCATGAAATAAACCTCAACCCGCTACCCCCCATCCCACGAAGTAATGCAGAAACCACCCCCCAATGAGCATGACACTGAAAGTACAAATAGCAAAATAGAATCGCCTTGAAAAAACAAAACACAAACTACAAACGCCCCAACAACCCCCCCCCCCCAACACCCCAGGAAACACCCCCGACCCTGCACCCCTGCAGTAGACAAAAAAGCCACCCCAACATGCAGTGTGCCTGTCGCCCAAAAACCCCCATTCTACAAAAAGACCCCGGAGGAGGAAAAGGCCCTGTCCCACCCGCCACCCCGACAGAAATAAGGGGAGAAGAGAGTACACAGAAAACAGATCACTCAAGTACAGAACCCGGGAAGAAATTACATGATACGGAAACCGGGGCCCAGATAACAAGTTCAACTCTCCACGCCACCCTCGGCACCACCCGGGTGCTCGGTGGGATCAGCGAAATTAGGCCGGTCCGGCAGAGAGTCCAGCCAGTCATTTACCGAATCAGGTCGATCAAAGAAAAGGGTCCGTTCATTGTACTCCACTCGCAGCCTGGTAGGAAAAAGCATGGCGTATCGCAGACCCAGGTCCCGAAGACGCTTCTTGACTCCACGGAAGCCCATTCGCTGCCTCTGCACCAGCTGTGAGAAGTCCGGATAGAAGTTCACCGTGGCATTTTCGAAGGCCACCGGGCCCTTAGCTCTCGAGGCCTGCAGGATAGCGTCTCGGTCCCTATAGTAAAAAAGTTTTGCGACAATGGGCCTCGGCGGGGCGCCCGGCTTGCCCTGGCCACCGGGAACATGATGGGCACGTTCCACCGCAAAGAATTTGCTCAATCCGGATGGAGAAAGGTAGTTTTGTATCAAGTCCTCAACCAGGAGATCAACAGAATGCGGATCAGGATTTTCCGGGACACCAATAACACGTACATTACAACGCCGTGCCCTGTTTTCAAAATCCTCCAAGCGCTGAGTCATGAAATCGTTCACCTTTCTGAGGTTTCCGATCTCCGTCTGTATCTCCGAGACGTCGGCCGTGAGACTAGATGACTTGAGGTCCAATGACTTCACCTTCTCATTGGTTTTAGATAAGTCGGCCCGAATCAGGTTCACATCAATAGCCACAGTATCAATTTTGTGGGCCAGAGCTTCATACTGTTGGCCGATGGTTTCTCTCATACCCGAGATGGCGCCCATGATGTCCTGCAGGGACGGCTCCGCCGAAGCCTCCGAAGGGTGCCCCACTGCACTCTGGCCAGACAAGGCGGCACCGGGGGACACCTTCGACTGTGTGTACCGGTCCATGATATTAGACTGGACCGGGCCCCCGCGAAGGGGCGTCTTGGTCTTCCGCCGCTCTTGGTCCCCCCTGCCAGTCATATCGGAGACCGCGTCCCCACGGGACCCACGCGACCTGGTGAAAATGGCCACAGGAAGACAGGGCGCCGGAGCCAGAAGTCAGCAGCGAGGGCAAGACGAGGTGCGAACCGGCCCGGAGGGACACGAAGCAGACAAAAGGCTCAACTGCAATCTCGCGCCGCTGGACTCAGTACCGGCCAGACACCTCCGTTGGAAGACATAGCCTGAGTCAGAATCGAAACCGAAAGTTAAGAGGGGGACCCATGAGTCGAGTCCCCCTGCCGCTGTTGTTCAACTCCGACACGGCAACAGAGCCCCACCAAGACCCGGGCGCGCCACCAAGGCGGGCCCCGAAAGTTTGAGTCGATGTAGCTTCGGTGCCCCTTGTCCAATTCAAAATCCGAAAACAATATTAAGATCAGCCCAGGTTCCTCTCCATTAATCCTTGTGAGAAATCAGGATATGTTAAGGATATCATGCCGGGAGTGGCGGGGGTCCGGAGAGCGCTGTGCTCACGCGGCCATCACGGATGCCCGCCAAGCTCCTCCTCCCCTAAATCAGTCTTGTGTATCTCTCCCCCAGTGTCACCATCCTCTCTTTGTTACTGGAGGCCTAGATCTTTATTCACTCAGAGGGAGATGGGTCTATTGTTTCATAGCTCTGAACCAGGCCTCTTCACCTCGCAAAGCCTCTCCTTTTACCCGCTGCAGGTGCAGTGCAGCCTGGTGCTGTCTCCACACCTCCCTTGGGTCACGACCTCCCTCAGCCTTTCTCTCCTCTCCCAGATCCAAGCAAGCAAATTCACATTCTGCTGAGACACACAAAAAGGTCTAAAGCACAAGCTCGACTGTTTTCTTAAACAGCGGTTTCTGGACACACAGCGACAAAATCATCTACCCAAAAAGATGTGTTATGACGCTGTGAGTTCAGACATACCAAACTTCACTGTTCCATTTCCAATTCTGGGGAAACTAGGCTAACAATACTACACCCAGCCTCCTCCATTCTGTTCTATGGGCAGGATGGCCTTTCACCAGGGAAAATTAAATGGAGTATTTTCCACTGTCAGGGCCGAGCACCCACACTGACACAGGTCCTGCCTTTTACCTACACTGCATCCTGCCTAGGGGTTACCCAGGACGTACTACAGGGGTACCCCATTTGTATGCAAAAGGGAAAGTAAGGCCTGACAAGTGGTAGCACTTGTCAGGACAACATGCTAATTTAGCATAATGCGCCCAGGCCCTGCACTGAAGACCTGTGTTCCCTCTTTGCACATTTCTTTAGTACTAGCCCTGGCACACACAGTGCACATCACTTAGGGATCTTGCTAGTAAGGCAAACATATCAATCAGGGACAACCATACATCACTACAATTTATACAGAGAACATCTGTACTTGCACACTGATTAGCAGTGGCAAGTACCTACAGCATTTAACTTCACAGCTCTCTGTCAGGAAAACGTTCTAGGGGAAAAGCAAAAAGTTTAAGTGAACTTTAGCCAACAAGGCCAAGTCCAACAATGAGGCTTTGTTGTTTTTCACCCCTTCTTAAAGCCCCTGCATCTCCACTCTCCCTATTGCTGGAAGAATTACCCCCCCCCCCCCTGAAATTTTTTCTTAGCCCCCCCCCCCCCCCCGAAATGTGACTCTAGTTGCGCCTCTCACCATATGCAGCACCTGGAATGCTAACTGTGCACAACGCAGAGCTTTGCCACGTAGCTGCCCACTCTGACATCATAAAAGCACTTCCTTCCTCTCCGTGTGTGAAATCTGATTGTCATAGACCGCCCAGGGTGGTGACAGATCCCCATGCTGTGTGTGCCGCACACTCTCACCCCCTTACGCTTGGGAGTCTGCGTCGGACTCGGCACATGCTCCCAGTTGTGCAAAACAAACACATACTTATCTCTGCAACCTGGCCTGGTGCCTATGAAGCAGTGAGAGGGTTTCACCCTAGCACGCGTCACCTTATTGCTTTAAGTGTAAGTGCTGAAAGCAGGGATTTAAGTGGGGCGGGTCTCAGACCCGGTAGTATTTAAAAATGGACATTGATACGGGCCCCTTTCGGACCCTGGACTCATGTCCTCAACTTTACAGTCAAAATTACTGATAGATTTTTTTTAAAGTGTGTGTAAAAAAGGTTAAGGTAATCTATTTTGTTCCTATTTATATTTCACATACTTTCCTTAATATTGCATTTCCTAACAGTGTTCGCTATTTACAGACTGTTGTGCCACGATACGTTTTTCAGACAGCATATCGTTCTGGTAAGTGCATGCTTTGAATTGTAACACATCCGGATGATTCTAGGACAACAGCTGAGTTCAGGCTGAAGGCAGTGACTTTCACTCAATGCCTGTAGGTGGGTCAAAAAGGTGTTCAAGAACACCTTAGCTTCTCTGCAGCGAGCACAGAACAATGATCCGGTACGCCAGTTACATTTGTGATGCTCTGCAAATGTGTGGGCAAGGTGGCACTCTATGGAAATTATGGATTAAATGTTTAAGCCGCGCCCTGAAATGGGTAGGCCACACCCCTTTTAGGAACCTCTCACTTTTTTCTCCCACTAAAGCCCCATTTGAAAGTTATGTGTTGCTAACAGCACCACAGAATTATAGATGAGAAGAGCGCTGGCTTTGGTCTCATCTTCCCTGCGCAATAACGCATCCCACACGAGTTCGAAATATGACCTTTTATGACTTGTCATTGTATGTAAACCGAGATCTGTAAAGCGCTGCGTAGCTCTTTGGAGTTAACTATAGCATTGATGGGGTCTGTCTTTGTGAGCGCCCTTCCTTGTCCACAGCTGGTAATGTGTGAATGTCAATTGTGCAACATTCATCCGTGGAAATAACAATATGGAGAAAAGTCGTTAGTTTTGAAAGTCTCGTTATTTAGTTCTGTCTTTGAAGAGGTCAGGTTCTCAGTCACTGAGATACAAATCCATGGCGAGGTGTCCACCACACTGAACAGAAGAGACGGCAACATTGTGCAGCTTACAAATAGCGCCATGACTGCTTCTAAAACGAAGATTCAGCGCTAGTGGTAACTGTTTACCTTTTAATTACAGGCATTGGCATCGCCAATAGGTCTCGCCTTTGGAACCTTATAAGTATTTAGTTATGCAGTACAATATCCTTTGTGCAACATCAACTGTTGCATGTCTAAACACTTATAAGGTTGCAAAGGTGAGACCTATTGGCTATCCCAATGCTTGTTACCTGTGTCACTAGAGTGAGCCTACAGGCTTACTCACTTAAAGCTCTGCTATGTGCATAACTCATCCTTGGCCTATATCAGGTTGGTATGTGGCTGTCTGCAGTTTATGCATGTTCTTCTTTGCTGGATGTATGTGTGTCTGTGAATGGTACAATACAGGGATAATGCAGTACTCTGCAGTGCATGTAAATTGCATGTGCTGGGTGTATATATGCCTACGAAAGGTTCAGTACATGAAGGATGTAGTGATGCTTTACATTGTATCTTGAAGAGGCAAATGTATCAGTTAGCTTGCAGACTGCTAATTTGCTTTGCACGGTTCCTCCTGGCTCCTTCTCCATCCTCCACTAAATGTGAAGTTGCGCAACAAATGAATCAAGCCCTGGTTGAATGCACATCATCTATGGGAAGTAATTGCTCAACTACTCTGTTTTCTGTATTTAATTAGCTGCAAGCTGCAGTGGAAAGATTTGTGTATTCCTGCGCTGGTTACTGTGTGGCAACATTCGTACTGGGAATCGGAGACAGGCACAATGACAATATAATGATAACCGAATCTGGTAAGATTTTTTTTAGTTTTTCTACTTTGCTAAAGAATGTTGGAAATACTGTTTTTCTTTAAACTATGAAATATTTTATCCTCATGTCTTCCTTCTCGCACATGAGATGCCTTTTAGTATTGTTTAGCTAATAAAAAAAAGACCCATTAATGGCTCGACGACTTACAGGATAGTTCGGAAATAGGAAGTTGGTATAATACCTTTGTAGCCATAATGGGAAAAAAAGCTAAAATTCTAAGATAACCTGGATGAAAGCTGCACGTTGATTGTTGGTGTTCTAAGTGACAGCATGCTTTGAAGATTTTTGAGAAAAATCTTCAAAACTATAAGGGAAGAGCATGGAATAAAAGCTAACTTGCCATTCCCCAAAGACAATAGTTTGTGACTCAACCTTTCATGTGTATTGCTGATTCTTAAGGATTTTTGGTGTACTTCCTTTGTCCAACCGACCTAGAATGCTAGCTGTCAGGGTATTTTTCAAGGATGCCAAAGGGTTCCTCACACATGTGTAACAGCGCTACTCTATGCTTGCCCCACTGTTCATTTACTGCAAAATGGGCTATAACACCTACGGGAGAAGAATGGCCGTGCCTGGCTTGTGGGCCCCTAAAGAAACCTTAGAACATGTCATGTTTTTTTGCCCAGCTTATACGGCCAGTAGCCGTTGCAGAATTCTTACGCTTTGTTGAACATAGGCTTTAGAGAGCATAGAGTGGCCCTAAGGATATTAAAACAGACTCCAGCAAGCTGTTGATCTCTCCCGATACCTGATGGCTATGTGGAGAACCAGGGCAAGCAAAATCATGTGCATCCCATGAGAAGCAAACTTTATTTTAAACGCTCCGCCTCTCCCACAGTCTTCTCTTTGATTAACTGTAGCAATGAAATTTAATGTGTTTTACAGCTCAATTATCAACATTGTACATATGGCTGTTCTGTTTACAGACTGTTTTATATGCATTTTGTTTTATATTGATATAACAATGATTATTATTATTTTTTTACTGTTTATTTATTTGCTTTCATGGTAGGTGAGCCAAAATAAAGGTTTGCTATTTTATTAATGAGATGGCTTACATTCTGGTCGCTGCTGACACTGTACACAACATTCTAAAGGCATTCAATCCAATCTTGTGATTGTTGATGGCCCTTGAGATGGCTTTTTCCTCCTAGTGGAGACCAGCAGATGGCAAAGAAACATCACATGGGCAAATGTGGCAACGTTTTGTGCATTGCGTTTGCGCTGTTCATACTTTTGTCCTCTGTTAAAGGGGCCAGTCCATGTCACAACATGCCTTAAAATCCAGAAGCAGAAAATTGGGCATGGTTTCTTTAAACTTCTGCAGTTTATTTAAGGAAATATCTCTCTTAGCGTGTCTCTTCCATCTGTTGTCAGATTACAAATGTATGCAATGCTAAACATGATAGATTAATTAATACACACATTTCCAATCCACAGAAAATATGTCAACAGCTTAAACTTGTAAAATATTTGTAGATGTACAATTATGAATTTTAGTTTAACTAGCTGGAATTTAGGCAACATGACTACCGATATTTTGGCAAATTTGTATATATAGCTGGAAAAACTAGTTGTGGAATCATGGTACCTCACCGTCACTTAGCATCAAACACAGTAAATATAGATTTAAATCAAAAATGCTTTGTGAATATCCCACCTTATTAACCTAGAAATGTGTCTGCTCCTCGGCGTAAAACTCTTTAAAAATATAGTAGAAACATAGAGATGCAGAGAAGCAGATCCCGTCTCATGGAGTAAATGTTAAGGCAGGAGATTTAACCTATGAATTCAAGCACACTGCTTTCTAAGACCACTGAATGTCGTTACACAGCAAAGGGCTGTAGGTGACTAAGCATGAGCATGAGCTACACGGTACTAGCAGGTTGCAAACCTCACCAGGCCCGGACTGGCCATAGCGGGCACCGGGCAATCCCCCGGTGCGCCGCAAGGGTGGGGGCCGGTTTTGTGTCCCTGGGGCCGATTTTGTTACAGGGCCGTTTTTGCAGCATAGCTGCAACAAAATCGGCCGAAAACCGTCCATAGCAAAGCGCTCGGCGCCCCCCCCACGAGTGGCCGAGCACTTTGCCAGGGCCGGTTTTGGTTCCCAGTCCGGCCCTGAACCTCACACATAAGAGTAACGTTACTGTGTGGTAACACCCCAACAGTGATGTGCAGTTAAAAAATCATTTCCCGAGAATGGGGAATAGCTGTGTTACGGGGTAACATTCAGCACGGTTTTCTCTGTTGGAGGGAGGTAAATGTGAGCTGAAGACAGGTGCTGGGTGGGAGTGAAGGTAAGGGGGTTAGGAGGGTAAGAGAAAAGGCACCCTGTCGGAGGATAGCAAGACATGCTCCCCCTTTCCTGTAATGCTTGGGTAGGATTGGAAACTGAGGCCTGGCTGCTGTTGATCTAAAGCTTCAAGCAATATTATCAGCCGTGTTTTTTTCCGACTAGTCAAGTCGGGTCGTAGGTAAATGCAGACCCGGGACAGTGGTCCCATTGTGATCAGGCGGATAGGAATACTACATGGGAATTCTCTTCCACCCATCATGTAATCAGATTCATACTGTTAAATATTTTTTTTAATAACAGTCAGTGGTATCTTGCATTTACTTTAATGGCATGCCTGGAAAGCCTAGCACTGGATATTAAATAGGTGTGGGCACTAGACCTGAAACCCATGCGTAATGTTCTTCAACGATATGATGTTACTCTGTGATAAATAATCTATCATTTGACTTGAAGTACCATGCTGCATTCCTCTTTAACACGGCAAAGAGTGAATCCTCCTTTTCAACCAGCTTTTGAGTTATCAATTCCCTGCTCCTGTTCCATTGGCTCATTGACAGTTATGCACAATAGCTTAAAGAACACTGGTCCTCTTTGACTGATTTGGTCATCTCTGATTGTCAAACCATTTCTTTCCATGAGCAACAGCCTTTTTGTGCAATTTTTCCGCTTTTTGTGAATGTTCATTCAGCTATTTTCAGAGCTTTTTTTAATAGCATCACGTTGCCGCAATTCAGAATCTTGTGAATGAATATTTGGTGTCTTGGGTGAGTAAATTGTGTGAGGTATACTATCAGATTATAATGAGTCATTTATTAAACTTGAAAACTCAAGGAATGGCAGAGATGTGGAGTCCGCCGAGGATTGTGAACGGGAGGTGGTTAGTAGTGAGGATGAAGTTGTTTGTGAAACTAACTAGTAGCTCAGTGAACTTAATAAATAATTCCTTTAAAAATATCTGATCTTTCTTTTTTCTTTTTAAGGAAATCTTTTCCATATTGACTTTGGCCACATTCTTGGAAACTATAAGAGCTTCCTTGGAATCAATAAAGAAAGGGTGCCTTTTGTGTTGACACCGGATTTCCTTTACGTGATGGGAATTTCTGGGAAGAAGACGAGTCAACACTTTCATAAGTTTCAGGTAAAATAGAGTCTTTTTCTTCGGAATGCTTTGCGGCAGTGCACTAGAGTTCTTTAGTTTACTAGTATTAGGCCAGTGACCACCTTTTGCAGTGCTTGTTTGGTCTACATTCAACCTAAGTATGAATTTAGCAGCTACCTTCAGATCTACCAAGGAGTGTCAGTGTTTTCTGTTGTCTATTGCTCTGCTGTTTTCTGTTTCAGAGCTGGGACGCCCTTTTGATAGGGCAGCTGTGCGCTATATAAAACCGCATAGCGTAGCTTAGCAATGTTCATTATAGGCACATCCTATGCTCTGTAAAGTTTTTCCCTGTGATTATTTTTGTAAGTTTATTTTTTTAATATTTTAGGTTTCAATTTTTTTATTGTGGTTATTACAGCTGATAACACATCAACAAGCATGACATAAAGCATAACTATTTTCTATAAGAACTCTCTGCCTCGTTAAAGTATCTGCATCATTCGGAAACTTACAGAAACTATATTGAGATGTTCTCTAAAACTTAAAAGTGGCATATAGTAAAATTTCCCAACTCCACCCCGTTCCCCCCTCCCCAATCCCGGTACTCGAGGTGTGGACTCTAAATGTGTTGATGACAGGGAGATGTCTCCAATAGATGTATCTCTGAACAGTAGAGGATTTCTTAAAATGTTTTTAAGTATTGACGAGTTGTCTTTAAAAGGACATACTCTGTGAGTCTGTTAGGTAAAACCTCAAAACTGAAGGTGAGGGCCCCTCGCTGACGCTCTCTTCAGGAACATACGATGTACACTGAGACCTTATCTGCTGTTTCCTCCATTTCTACTTGGGAAAGACTGACACGCCTATTGCCTCATTTTGGGAAATGTAGTCCCTGTGCAAGTCGTAAATTTGTGTTGCACTGCAGCTTCTTCAGTACCGATTTTGCACTCACTGTTTTAGTGGGCACACATTTAAAATAGGGGATACTTTGTTTTGCATGGGGATTGTCTCTTCCAAATCAGGGTTTACCTGCTGGCTCTGTAGAGGTTCCAGTCATAAAACATGCTTTTACTAACTCATCACCAGAAGAAGGCATAAAATACAGACTCATTTTGTAATTGCTGCTGAGGTTTTTGTAATCATTTGCGTCTTTCTGATGCACGTAATTTGTAGGTGCACAGTGCATAGTAATTAGCAATATGTAGTAAAATGCCAGCTGCTATGTGTGTCTACTGCTAGTAGGAAGGAGTCCGCATGCAGCTCTTTATAGTACGTGCACAATAAAACACTCACTCCCCTTCACTTCTGACACCCCTGAGCGCCCACTGGGCCCAAGAATATCCAAAATCGGTTATGTTGTTCAAGGCGTAGACTTTTATTCACATTAAATCATATACATCTACACAACCATTACGGGAGTCAAATACTACTTGGATATATATCATTATTCACATAAACAGACTTTTTGCGACATCCACATGTCAAAAAGGCAGTAAGGAAATTAGGCATAACATTATAATTGGTTTCAGCTTCGCCATACACATGTATTTAAATTTGTTGGCCGACTCGGCCGATCCTGCTGCGCACATTGTGCCGGCAGGCCCCAACGCGCTACAGCAAACATTGCATTGTTTGAAATACAGGGCACCACATAGCGCACCGGCCCACCGAGGTACCTGAACACAGGCAGCCTCCCAAAGAGTCCACACAGTCTATACGTTGCGGGATAGGGCAGTAGAGACAGGACCACCAGCAGGTCAGTCCACTCCCTGCGCCTACCCTCGGCAGTAGAGTCCAGGACCACCAGCAGGTCAGTCCCCTCCCTGCCTATCCACTGCACAGTTGCATCGTACCCCCTCTTGGGGTCCATCCAGTCGCTGAACCTCCATTGCTGCGCATGCCCCCTTTGGTGTTAACTGGCAGCGCTCCACCACAGGGCGAGAAGGTCCCTGGCGCACTCGCCCTCTCCCCTCTACCTGGCACTGGCTGTGCTCCAAAATAGCCCCCAGTACAGTGTGTATAAAGATCACCATCCCTTTGGAAGACAGATGTACCCCATCCTCATGGAACAACTCTCTCATCCCGGATGTAGCATTTTGTGCCTAATAGTGCCCATGGAGGGCTTTGCTAAAATGCTTTTTATGGAATGGTTCAGCTTCTTTACCGATTCGTTCATGGCTTTTACCGGTCAACCACCAGACAGCCACGGTACTCTTCATTTTGGAAGAAACTACACCACTGAGGGCCTCCCCTAACGCATTATCCCAGCCAGACTGCCTGTGCCCAACGCAACAACCAAAGAACATCCACTGAGCATCTTGGGTGAGGCCAGAAGGTATGGAACCCAAGAAGGTAAATACCGGCTGATGCTTATTGGGAGCCACCCAATTTGACCCTTCCGCCGGGAGTTGGCCATCTCAACCATTGTGACAACAGGCCTTAACGCGCCAGCGCCAACAGTTGATTACTTGCAAATTAGGGCGCGTGGGCTTACATTTGAATTTGGCTGACTCAACCGACCAACTCGGCTGCACATATTGTGCGCACATTGTCAAGGCCGGGTCACCCCTCCTGCCAGCCGCCACTCCTGCTGCCTGCCAGCTCCTGCTTCAGCGACCCAGCCGCCGCTGGGCCGCCCGGATCACCCCTCCCGCCTCCCGCGACCTCCTTCAGATACAGAGCGACCCAACCGCCGCTGGGCCGCCCGGACCACCCCGCCTGACGCCTCGCCTGCCCCCGGGCCGAGGCCGCCGCCCAGAAGCTCCCGCCACTGACTCCCTGCGGCCCCGCCCACCTCCATCCCATTCGCCGGCCCCGCCACCCAGCTGACCCGCCCTCCCAGGCTCCTCACTTAAGGGGCCAGCAGGAGTAGAGCCAGGAGTGACCACTGTGCCTTTGTCAAGGCCGGGTCACCCCTCCTGCCAGCCGCCACTCCTGCTGCCTGCCAGCTCCTGCTTCAGCGACCCAGCCGCCGCTGGGCCGCCCGGATCACCCCTCCCGCCTCCCGCGACCTCCTTCAGATACAGAGCGACCCAACCGCCGCTGGGCCGCCCGGACCACCCCGCCTGACGCCTCGCCTGCCCCCGGGCCGAGGCCGCCGCCCAGAAGCTCCCGCCGCTGACTCCCTGCGGCCCCGCCCACCTCCATCCCATTCGCCGGCCCCGCCACCCAGCTGACCCGCCCTCCCAGGCTCCTCACTTAAGGGGCCAGCAGGAGTAGAGCCAGGAGTGACCACTGTGCCTTTGTCAAGGCCGGGTCACCCCTCCTGCCAGCCGCCACTCCTGCTGCCTGCCAGCTCCTGCTTCAGCGACTTATGACGCCCCCAGAGCGACCGCGCAGCGGACGCGCGCAGCGGGAGCACCGAATGAGCGCCGAAGGTGCGCCAAAGGTAAGCCCGTCTGCGCCCGTCCGCGCCTGGACCGCGCCCAGTGCCAGGACCCCTGGCCCCCGCAGACCCCAGCCCACCCGCCGGACGTACGACGCCGCCACCCTCAACGCACTCAACGCCGGCCGAACCCCTGGATGCTACCGAGCCACCCCGAGACGCACCCACGGACCCTTCATCTGCCAGGCCTGCAAGTTCTCCTGCACCCGGACCTGCACGGCACCAGCACCCACCAAGCCAAACTCCAGCAGCAGCCACCTGAAGTGCATCCTGCTCAACACCCGCTCCGTCCACAGACACGCCGTCGAGCTCTGGAACCTGCTCGACACCACTGCCCCAGACGTCGCCTTCCTCACGGAAACCTGGATGAACGCCTCCTCAGCGCCCGACATCGCCATCGCCATCCCGGACGGCTACAAGATCATCCGGAGAGACCGCGTCAACCAGACAGGAGGTGGCATCGCCATCATTCACAGGAACACCATCCGCATCACGACCAACACCGACGACACCATCGCACCCGCCGAACACCTGCACTTCCAGATCCACGTCAACCCCAAGACCACTCTCAGAGGCACCCTCATCTACAGACCCCCGGGACCACGCACACAATTCAGCGAGGACATCGCCGACTTCATCAGCCCGCTCGCCCTCCCCTCAGCCGACTACATCCTCCTCGGGGACCTCAACTTCCACCTGGAGAACAACGACGACCGCAACACCACCACCGTGCTGGAAAACCTCGCAAACCTGGGACTCAAGCAACTGGTGACCACCCCCACCCACCTCGCCGGACACACTCTCGACGCCGTCTTCTCATCCAGCAAAGACATCGCCTTCAGCCACGCCACAGGACTCCACTGGACGGACCACAGCTGCGTCCACTTCACCTTCAGAAGAACGACGACCCACCACCACCAGCAACAGGTTGCCCGAAGAAGCTGGAACAAGATCACAGCCGACCAGCTCACCGCCTCCCTGAGTCAGCACCCTCCCGCCAGCTCAGCGAACCCCAGCCAGGCCGCCGACCACCTCACGAAGTGGATCAGCAACTGCGCGGACGAACTCGCCCCTCTGAGGACCCCGCCCAGCAGACACGGCAGCAAGAAAGCCCCATGGTTCACCGACGAACTCAAGAGCTCCAAGAAGAACTGCCGAGCCCTCGAGAAAGTCTGGAGAAGGGAACCTACACCGGACAACATGACCACCCTCAAGCTTGCCACCCGGAAGCACCACCAACTGATCCGCGCCACCAAGAAAACCGCGTTCAAGGACCGACTGGACAACAACGCACACAACTGCAAGGAACTCTTCAACATCGTGAAAGAGCTCTCCAACCCCAACGCCGGTAACAACGACATCACCCCATCGCAAGACCTCTGCAACTCCCTCGCCTCCTACTTCCACAACAAGATCGCGGACATACACAACAGCTTCAGTAGTCAACCATCGCACACAACGACCGCAGCAACGCCACCCACCACCACCCTCCGCGCCTGGACTCCGATCAGCACCGATGACACCGTCCGCATGATGAACTCCATCCACTCCGGATCTCCGACCGACCCCTGCCCTCACCACGTCTTCAACAAGGCCGACGCTGTCATCGCACCCCACCTGCGGGACATCATCAACACCTCCTTCGACACCGCCACCTTCCCGGAGAGCTGGAAGCACGCCGAACTCAGCGCTCTACTTAAGAAACCAACAGCGGACCCCACCGAACTCAAGAACTACCGCCCCATCTCGCTCCTCCCGTTTCCAGCCAAAGTCATCGAGAAGACCGTCAACAAACAGCTGGCCGCCTTCCTGGAGACGAATGGATCCCTCGACCCCTCACAGTCTGGCTTCCGAGCCAACCACAGCACCGAGACCGCCCTGATCGCTGCCACCGATGACATCCGAGCCCTGATGGACAACGGAGAAACAGCGGCCCTCATCCTCCTAGACCTCTCCGCGGCATTCGACACTGTCTGCCACCGCACCCTAGTGCAGCGCCTCAGCAACGTCGGAATTCAGGAGAAGGCACTGGAATGGATCGTCTCCTTCCTCAACGGAAGAACACAGAGAGTCCGCCTACCACCGTACAAGTCAGAGGCCACCGAAGTCATCTGCGGCGTCCCTCAAGGATCCTCGCTGAGCCCCACCCTCTTCAACGTCTACATGAGCCCCCTCACGCCCATCGCACGCCAACACAACCTGAACATCATCTCCTACGCCGATGACACCCAGCTGATCCTCTCTCTGACCAACGACCCCGCCGCTTCCAGAGCCAACCTTCACGAAGGGATGAAAGATGTAGCCGAATGGATGACGACCAGCCGCCTGAAACTGAACTCAGACAAGACGGAAGTCCTCATCCTGGGCTCCTCGCCCTCCGCCTGGGACGACTCCTGGTGGCCCCCCGCCCTGGGCACCGCACCCACACCGACAGACCACGCACGCAACCTGGGCTTCATCCTGGACTCCTCCCTCTCCATGACCAGACAAGTCAACGCCGTCTCCTCGTCATGCTTCAACATCCTGCGCATGCTTCGAAAGATCTTCCGGTGGATCCCCACCGAGACCAGGAAGACGGTCACCCAGGCCCTCGTCACCAGCCGACTGGACTACGGCAACGCCCTCTACGCCGGAACCACCGCCAAGCTCCAGAAGAGACTCCAGCGGATCCAGAACGCCTCAGCCAGACTCATCCTCGACATCCCCCGACGCAGCCACATCTCCGGACATTTGAGAGACCTGCACTGGCTCCCCGTCAACAAGAGAATCACCTTCCGTCTCCTCACCCACGCACACAAAGCCCTACACGACCAAGGCCCGAGCTACCTCAACAACCGCATCAACTTCTACGCTCCCAAACGCCACCTCCGATCGGCCAGTCACGCCCTCGCCGCCGTCCCCCGCATCCGAAGATCGACAACAGGAGGAAGGGCCTTCTCCCACCTGGCCGCCAAGACCTGGAACTCCCTCCCGACCGACCTGCGCCTGACCCAAGACCACCTCTCCTTCAGGAAGAAGCTCAAGACCTGGCTGTTCGAGCAGTAGCAGCACCCCCCCCCCCCCCAAGCGCCTTGAGACCCTCCGGGTAAGTAGTGCGCTATATAAATGTCCATGATTGATTGTGCTAGCAGGCACCAAAGCGCTCCAGCAAACATTTTATTACTTGCAATCCAGGGCGCGTGGCCTATGAACCCCTAACCTAGCGACCTCCAGAGAGGCTGGACCTGTTGTATAAACCAACTGCTACACGACCTCTTGTAAGTGGGTCACTTATGTCTTGCCAAATTCAAGCGGTAGCTGTAGAATTTATTGATTTATTTATTTTTTCCCTCCCGCTCGGCTGTGGACATTGTTCCAGCAGGCCCCAACGCGCTACAGCAACCAGTTCTTATGTTTACCACTACTATCGCTAGAAGGGTGGCACTGAAAGATGTCCGAACCGCCCTTGACGAAAAGGATATATTCTGTTTAACATGGTCACGGGCTGATTATCCTAATTTTGGGTGGAAGACAGTCCTCTTGAGACAATTGCCTCGAGAAGGTTGCACACTGGCTCTGAAGACTCAGCTGCGCACATCGTGCCTGCAGGCCCCAACGGGCTACAGCAACCAGTTTTTATGCGTACCGCTACTATCACTAGGATTGTGGCACTGAAAGATGTCCGAACCGCCCTTGAAGAAAGGAATATATTCTGTCCCACGTGATATGGGGCTGAGTGTCCCAACTTTGGGAGGAAGGCGGTCCCCTTGAGACAAATGCCTTGAGAAGGATTGCACACTGGATCTGAAGCTGTATAGACTTATTAGAAGGACCATGAGAATCCCATGAACACGCCCCCTTGCTAACACCCAATCCATGTGTTTAGCTGCAAGCATAGGTATGTAAGTTATCACTGAACTGATCCAGATGGGTTTAGCCAGACCTACTTACTCTGGAGAAAATTTGCCACCATTGGCACCTGATAGGGGTATTGCGACCGAACATAAGGAAAACCTCAGTGACAAATAGGTGATGTTACTACTGCCAGGGCACTCAGCCCTGCACGCTATATAAAATCGGTAAGCAAAACTTCGCTGGATCTACCTCCCCAGCATTGTCTGATTACGCGTTACTTAAAGGGGCAGACCATACACCCTAGTCCTGTCCCCGCCCATGTGAACATGAACTTAAGTTAAATTAGTCAGAATGCCTGTGGTGTTTCCGCCTTATAATGATGCAAGGAGAGGGACTGCATGGCTCTGTACAGGCCAGGCTATATTTTTCAGTGAGCCAATAGCCTCTAATATACAAAACACTCACCACAGGGGTCACCAAATCCTTCCCATGCCTTCCAGTACCGCTATGGTGGTTATCCTGAAGTTCCTGCTAGTCGCCGTCTAGAGCATATGTTGCTGTGATGTCTGCGCAGTATACCTCCCAGGATCATGTAAGGGAAGAGAATAACAAGCCATTAATGCTTAGTGTACTTTTGCCTTTATTAAACAAAATAAGATGCATTTATTTTCCTGCTTCTAGGGAGGCTAGCCCTTATGGTTACACACATGCAATATATACACCAAACCTTAAAATTGTTGTTCGGAGCAATCGCTGCGTCTTGAACCCTGTACTCCCAGAAGCTAACTGGGCAGGTCTGACTGTAACGCCACCTATGTTAATTTTGTCCACGTAATCTGAACATGACTTGTTTGCAAAACACTACTGTCAGAGTTTAAGTGTATTACTCCTACCAAGCCGTTATGCATCTGTCTTGATGCATTAGATTTTTACTGCGTCATTCTAAATAATGCCCTGCCTAATCTCAGGCTATGCCAGCATGATAGCGAATACAACATAATAAAATGCAAACTATAATTACAAGAAGATGCATTGAGATTGACCAAAAGTTTTAAAGATGCAGAGGAGCTACCAAAAAGCTCCCCCATAGACAATAGCAAATCAACAGATGGAAAGGAGCTATATCAGGAGTATCATAGGTAGGGCACATAAGCCCCATGCCATTACGTGCCTGTTGCCCTATTGACGGTGGCCCCGCTATCTTACTGGCTCCCTAACAACTTTATTACCACTGCTGTGCGTGAACTCTGTATATAATGGCAGCCTCTTTTGCAAGCCAAGCCACTGTCCCACTGTCTATCGCACAACTCGGCCGGCCACACCATTTGGACAAATACCCTGAAAATAATGCATAGACCTTCAAAACTACTTAGCACCTTTGCAATTAACCCAATACATTTCACCGCAGTAGCTTCAAAAGATAACTGTGTGCAACCAGCACACCCCCATTACCCATTGAAATTCCAAGTAAAAGCATACTGGTATTACTACTGGGCACGCAAGGATCTCTGCAACAGGTGCCTTAACCCCAAAAGATATTTTGAAAATGCAGATTCGCAACCAGATTAGCTGAACAGATCTACTGCTAAGTTTCTCAGTTGCTGCCAATTTGTTTGTGGCAGGGTTTGCCAATAAATAAATGCATTAGTTGAGGCCAAGATAAATCTTGAATTGTGCTTAAATGTACTTATGCTAGACCTGCTACACGTGTGAGGTCTTAATATCTGATGACACTTCTTGTGAGGTCACTTCCTGCGATGTCATGCGCTGTGACTTCACGTGCCACGATGTCATTTGCATACTGCTGCTGCAGAGGAGCTAAGTAGCATATGTGTTACTGTGTGAAACAGCTATGGGGCTCTGTTAATGAGATGACTCTGGAGGGCATATAGGAAAGAGGAAGCTGACACTGGCCCAAGGCACTAGTTACGCATTATCAACTGTTCCCCCTGTCCTACAGTACTGACAACAATACTACGTGCAAACAACCCTCCAATATGAAGTTGCCCACTTTGGAATCACTTGCAAAGAGACCACGCTGAAATTGGATCATAAATTCAAAGCTGTTCTGAACAGGGGCCCTCAAGACACCTTTTGGTCCAGGCCCCCAAACTCCTTAAGATGATTGGCCGACCCGACCCTGATGATAGTGGAGAAGCGTGGCTCAGTGGTTAGAGGCGGCAGACCCGGAAGCTGAGACCGGCCGTGGACCAGGGTTCGATTCCCTGCCTCGGCGGGACTCGGGCTCAAAAATTCCACGGTCTCGACAATTCTCGCTCCGGTGCCTACTCTACTCACGGGGTCACACTCTGCGACTCTGGGCAATAGCTTGCTTAATCTCCACTACGGCCCCTCGCGGTGGGATGCCTGGCTTTCACCTTGTGGATACCCTGCCGGGGTATCTCACAGGGGAATACCAGGACGGGTTCCCTAAGCAAGCGCCTTGATGCCTTCGGGTGATACGTGCGCTATATAAGTCGCAATACATACATGATGGTCACTCACCAATACAGACCAGTATCTATACTTGCTGTGAGAGTTAACAACCTCTACACTGTCACTTCTATCCTCCAAAAGGGGATGTTATGCTGTCTTTGTCACCAAAGGCCAAGGTCACAAAAGAACCTGTTTGGACAAATACACACTTTACACCACATTCATACATACAATTGTCTCTCAACCGTGGAATGGCTATGGACACCAGGGATGCAGCAAAAAAGAAGAAATCTAAAAAAATCTAGAAAAGTAGACAAATTTATTGATAGTTAAAATACACCATATAATTCACAGTCTATCCAATGGTGTGATCTTCATTAAAACACACATATATCTATACATAAAACACATAAATGTACAGAAAAAAATATTATACAGTAAAAATTATGCAAATAAAGTAATACAAAAATGTTGGGAACATAAAATGTAAAACTAGTTCCTAGTACAAGGGAAAACCAATAAATTGTAGACAGATCAATTGTAACAGCTATTGTTCATTTCTAAAAATGCTGTAATTCGAAACAGTTGTCACCACAGATTTATCAGGGTTTCCTCTTAAAAGCATCGATGCATTTCGGTGGGCGCCTATTCTTAGCCAACACCTTCTTCAAGAAAATATTAATAAAAAAGTCCCAATCAAAGAAAAGATCTGTTTCTTCTGGGCACAAACGGTCTCCAGAGTAAAAACCAAATGAGAGTCTATAAAGATATTGCCAATAAGTAATCTCTGTTATCCATACCTTAGGATGAACTCTAGACTTGATGCAATATTATGCCACTATAGAGTGATTGTCGTCCATCTATGATTCAATTCAGTCGCTCCATTTTTAAGTACTTGTTTCTATTCTGTTCTTATTATTTAAATCCTGACCACCATACGGTCTTACGTAGCTCCACAGGAAAAAGTTAAAACCTAATTCTCACATTGTGTAATGCCTGTGCACATGCTTCATTAACACCGGGCTCCCAAAGTGTCTGTCCGTTAGGATTAAAAATGCCAGAATCCTCGGCGATAGTCTGTTCCTTGTTCCTACGTCCGTATGGGGCAAAATATCTCCAGCACTCAGCATCTAATGCCCCGTGCGTACGTAGGAACAAGGAACAGACTATCGCCAAGGGTTCCGGCATTTTTAATCCTAATGGACAGACACATTGGGACCGGGTGTTAATGAAGTAAAATCCCCCGTGTGCGACTAGTTAGAACAATACAGATCCTATGTGCGCAACAGCAGGTCATACTAAATTTAACTCATTATAAAAGTAATTATAGATGCTGGTCACTGCCATTGGTGACTCTCATTAAGAGCTGATAATGGTGATTCACAATTCCAACACCTCCCTGGAGCTGGAGACCCAGCCTCTCCCATCTGGAGTAACCCTCATTGCTCCAATGCCAGGACGGGCAGGGCCTCTGCAAACCTGTACTTAAATATTCTGCCCAGGCCCTTGCCACACCCTTTGGCCAGCAGCAGTCTCGTATCCACTGCCTTCCAGCGTAAGGAGGGGGTGGAACTAATCAGTCTTCGTAAAAGGAATTCGCAGCATGACTTTTCTAGCTCAGTGTCCTTCTAGCAGTGTGAGCAGCCCATTGCCAGTATGAGCAGTCCCAGCACAGTGATCACTCACTTGTGCAAATAACTACCCCTTTCCAGACTAGGCCCGAGTAGTAGTAGGCACAGTGATCACTTCCCTGGCAAAATCAAAAGACCCTGGCACAGTTTACAGACCTGAAATGGGTCACAGCATTAACAGCTCTGACACCGAAGCAGTCCTTTGTCACATTAGCAGCCCTCTGGTACATGACTAGCCACGCTCCACAGCATGGCTAAAAAAAAAGCAAAAAAACGTGATGATGCCAATAGTTCTCACGTAGGCGAGACCTACTGCCTTAGCCAATGCTCAGTGAGGAAAACTGGCACCGAAGAGAGGTAAGGCTGGGCAACGTGAATACTAGGAGTGATGCAAGGAAAGCAGAGAAGCAGGGAGTGAAGGAGTTAAAGTGTTCAGTTTTAGGGAATTGAAGGTAGCTGTGTGGAGAGGCTTACGGGGGACATATCAGGGGAGTAGGGATGGTTTGGTGAGAGGCTTGTTGCTACAGGACAGAGAAGGTTGGTGCACGACGGAGATGGTGCGCCTCACTTGCTGCTTTGTGCATGGGCTACAAGGCTTCGAGAGCTACTGCCGAAGACCGAGAGCAAACCGGTGACCTTTCCAGGAGCCACAGACTTAGCCATGGAGGCTGGCAGGATGGAGTGGATGAGGTGGGTGCGCTCAGCTCTCTCCCAGGGCTGGAAAAGGCAAGAAGTGACCAGATAAACAGGTCTGTCCACCGGCAAGAGCAATGATGAAGAAAGTGCTTTGAACGATAAAATAAGTCTGTGACTACAGTGTTAGTCTACATGCACTCACACGTAGTATTTCAATAAATAGAAAAAAGTAGCTCCCACTACCCAAGCAGTGAAAGGCCACTCTCAAAGGAAGCAGTCCTTGGGCCATGCTACAGGGAAGGGACAAATACGTGAACAGGAAGTGAAGCCGGCATGCACTGACCTAAGAAAAACAAGGAAAGGAGCGTGATGATGAAACTAACCAATGGGAAGCCTCTAAGCCCCCTGAAAGTAAACAAAACGTCAACAAAATGTCTTGTAAGCGACAGCGAATGCCCTGTCTCGGGCGAGACCTAAAAAAAGGCAGATCACCAGCAGATATAAATTCATCCATAGATAGGCAGGCTTTAGCGTTGCTCTTTCTCCTCTTTCCTGCCTTTTGCAGGGACTGAAGCAGGTCCTTGTACAAGAGCTTGTCATTAAATGTAAGTTTGTCTCACACTTGCTATTGCTTGGCTCCTTATGGACTTAATAGGAAAGAGGCTTGTTAGCACACGCATTTAATAATACCATATCTCAAGTAGGGTTGGGAGTAACTAGGGTAATTCAGTGTAGCACAATCACACAGAACTACCTGAGAACTCCGCGTGATTACGGATAATTATGCGAGAAGAGTAATTCTGCATTAGCGATAAAATGCCTCCTCGCTTCTAAAATTGGTGTGAGAATGCAGTTTGTGCTAAGAAATATCATTAAATGCAAAAGAACACTAATAGCGAGCGCAAGCAGCTGCTTGTACTTGCTAAATCTGCTCTCAGAGTCTGATTTTTCCCCAGATAACTCCCAGCATTTAGTACTATTTTCTTAGCACAAAATGCCCTCTTGTGTCCAAAATGGGGGCGAGGATGGATTTTGTGTTAAGAAATATAGCTAAATGCAGTAGAACACGAATAGTGCTTTCGCAGTAGGATTTTCCCCTCAAAATTACGCAAACAGGAGTAATTGTGTAATTGTCTGTAATTCTGCGTCAAAGAGTAATGTAGGATTACCTAAATTACTGGTGTAATTGAATTCTGCCCAGGCCAAATCTCATGCCTGTCGGCTACGTTTGTTAATTTGTAGGAGGTGTTCATTCTGCTGCCTGTCGTATCATTCCTTACAGAACAATCTGAGTGATTCAAAATAACTATATACCCTGTACAGTGTCACATGTCTATACATTACAATTGCATTACCAGGCTGTTGTCACAGCACAACTCTGAAATCATGAAATCTGTGTTTACCTTGTTAAAGTCAAAATCCATTTCTCAAATTCACCAGCCACTTATTCTTCATGCTAAAGTCTGATCTAAGATTTCCATATTGTTTATGGCTCTTTTGAAAGGTTCAGGGTTGTCTTCAATTGAAACTGGATAGGACATACTTTCTACTGATTCATGTTCTATCACAAATAAACATCACTCCCTTAGGTGTTGTTTTAACGTATCTCTGATGACTCAGCTTGCGGACATGTACTGGTCACTTCTGTCCTTAAGAAGAACAACTTAGTGGCCCCAGTGAACACCTGGGCAGTACCACACATCACAGAGGTATCAGCTTCATACATTGCTAGTGGTGAAATAGGTCATTGTGTGCCCCCTGTGGATATCTGCCTGTAACCTGGAAACATTAACTTGAACCTCTATGGGTCGACAATGGCTGTTATCCTTCCAAGGTCGAGTCAGATAATTCAATTGCACATTATTTTAACACAAAAAGCGTAGCAGGCTTTTTAATTATAAACTATTATTATTATTATTATTATTATTATTCTTAGTAGTAGTAGTAGTAGTAGTAGTTGTAGTAGTAGTAGTAGTAGTAGTATAAGAAATACTACTACTGGTACCCAAATACATGAACAACTTTTGTGCTCAAAGAGCCAACGCTTTATGGAAAAGTATTGTGCCACTCAAATGTGTGATACACAATTTCTATGTTTGCTTTGCTGCTTCTCTGGTCCACAAATGGGACCTTGCTGCAGGCAGAGGGCCCGGGAAGCGGGGATGCACTATGCAGCTTCCTGCAGCTCACCATCCAGGAATACTCGAGCTCACTTGTGTCTGCTTTTGGTGAAGGTGATTTCAAAGTTCACACACTTGTCTCCTGGTGAGCAGGGAGGACAAGGAAAGATAGGTTCAAATGTCTCCTCGAACCAAGAATTAGAATGGTTCAGCACAAAATGTCAAAGCGTTTAGAGGCTTTCCCACTGGTGTTTGTTGTGTGTAAGTATGCGAAATTAGTTCTGTGTTTGTAGTCTATCATCAGTGGGAGTGTTGTGCTTGTTTGAGAATTCGAACACCATATCTCAAACACCACTCCCAATTTATTAGATTTGAAATAATTGTCTTGTGTGCATCTGCCCCCAACTTCAAGTGATGTGAAAGAGTACTTTTGTCTTGCTGTAAAAAACTGTTAATTCCCTTTGTCTGCTTCTGTACTGCGTTACGTGTCACCTACAATTACTTCAATGACCCGCCTCTTCTCTTCCTCAGGAGGTCTGTGTGAAGGCATACCTGGCTCTACGTCATCATACCAACCTCTTGATCATCCTCTTCTCCATGATGCTGATGACGGGCATGCCGCAGCTGACCAGCAAAGAAGACATCGAGTACATCCGGGAAGCACTAACTGTTGGCAGAAGCGAAGACGAGGCCAAGAAGCATTTCCTGGACCAGATCGAGGTTTGCAGAGACAAAGGATGGACCGTGCAGTTCAACTGGTTCCTGCATTTGGTACTGGGGATCAAGCAAGGAGTGGAAAAGCATTCTGCCTAGAAATATTTCTTTCTGCCAACAGTTTAAGATGTTTGTGGCAAGTCGATGTGTGATGGAACAACCACACACGTTCTGCATTTATACATGGTTGGAATGGCCTACCGTAAGGTAGTGTTAGCTGCAGGATACCAACTATAATTCCATTAACTAAAAACAGCAATGAGAGCAGTCGCATAAATGTGAAAAAGACCTGCACAGTTCTCACCTTTTGCCTGACGTGTCTTCTTCTAATGCTTAAATCGCCTTACACATAGGGTAGGACTGAGGCAAGAAATAAAAGTGCCCCCCATTAACAAAGCGGATATATACCCCATTAACAAATCCAATAGATGACCCCATTAACAAAGCCGATAAATACCCCCATTAACAAAGCAGATAGCTGGAAAAGTGGTAATAGCAAGGAAATCAGCAGTGAAAAAGCAGCCGAGCTGGCCATGAAACCGGCCCATAACTGCTAAAAAACTACCCACACACTGATCTGTCAGACCAGTCCACCGGGCACCCCCTGATTGCCCTAATGGCCGGTCCCACCCTTCTTACACACAACACGCCAGACATTGACACAGATATAGGTGTGCACATGTGAGTTACAGAGACTTCATAATTCACAAAATCCCCAGCATACACCAGGGAAAAATATGATTTTCTAACTTTTGTCCATGCTACTCGTTTGCTCGAACCTTACAAGTGTGGATTGTCCAAATTGTAGAAAGTCTACTGGTACTGAGTTTGCTTAACTCCCATCATCGTCTAGGTTACTCCAAAGCTTGACTGCGGGGTCATGTTAGCTCCACAGGACCTGGTGAAGCAATGGAGATGGGGTTTCAGACCAGTGGTGCTGATGGGAGCACGTTAGAATCCCTTTCCTCCAGGATCATCATTAGCGTGTGAACACGGTGACATAAGCCACATAGCAGTGGCCTCCACTCTGTCTGCAGAACACAAAAGGGAAGCTCGCCTGGCATCATTAATCCCACCCACCTTTCTGCAGAGCAGAAGACATGAAGGAGGACCACCCCGGGCGATATGTCTCAAAGAGAAGGGTTCAGGGGGTATCGGCTCGTGTCAATTAGAATCTGCAGCGGCCGATGTTATAAGATGAGGCACTGGAAGCAAACCCTCTGTTCAATCTCTGCACTTGGACGTTTTTCACCCTACGTTCCAGTTTTATCCATGGAAATAAATGGTATTGTCTTGTTAGAGGTTAAGAAGGTCTCTGCAGGATCTTTCAAGTAGGAGTGGCAATGCAGTGTACTTTGCTCGCTATAGAGTGGAAGTGAATCAAGAAAAAAAGATTGGATTTTTTTTGTCAACACGAAACAGCAAGAGGAATTGATGTCTAATAAGGCAACCACTGTTCGTGGGTGGAGCTGTGGTTACTAGAAAGAACAATGTGTGTAGATGAGAGCACCCTTCTAGTCGTAGGAGCAGCCTACACCATCTACCATTGTCCGGAAATATGTCGAGACAGGGAGGAGGACACGGGGTGACAGAAGCCCCAGTAACAACATTGTGGGAGTTAATTCCCTTTACTTTCCCAACATGGCACTCTTACCTTACACCTAAATGAATAGAAATAAATGTGGTTCTCAACTATCTTCTTTCAGTTCAAGTTCCTGAAATAAATAGTTTGTATTTTAAATCAGAAGTTCAGATGCCTTATTTTTCTTTTTAAGTCATGGCCTGACTCATGACTTTGAACGTTTCTAAAGGTTTCTGCCATCTTGTCTGTAAAAGAGGTAACAGGAATCACTTTGGACTCATGTACAAAACAGATTAAATCTTAGTGAGTAGACTTAAGTTGGCAGGCCCGTTGCCCACGAGACAGGTAATAGTCACAAGCTGTGCACTGAATTTCTGCTACCTGCCTACCAGTCACAGGGGGTGCACAACTATCTGCCTAATGAATATTAATGAGGCAAATCACTATTTGCAACATGTGAAAGGCTACAAAGGGATGGCGACCTACAAGGAACAGCAGCTCACCCACCATCCCTGTGTTTGTATTTCCAAACCGTACACTTTTTTTGTGGAGCAGACTGTGTTCCTTAATGGAAATGGTGTGATTTTTAAAATAATTTTTTTGTCGGAAGGAGCAGGCAGGAGTACCTCTCACCCTTGCTGCTTGCTACGGGTTGCCCAATGGCATCCAGAACAAGCATTGGCATAGCCAATAGGTTGCGCCTTTGGGACCTTATAGGTGTTTAGCTATGCAGTATACTATCCTGGGTACTGTACCACAAGAGATTGAAGAGCTATAGGAAAAAATCCAGTGAGCTGGAAAGAGTCAATTAATGGGGAGGGGAAGACGGAGGAAGCGAGAAAGGTAGAGGAAAACAGAAATGAAGAGAAAGAGAATTTGTGGGAGAAGGAAAGTGTCAGGTGGAACTGATGAGATGCAAAGATGATAAGTGAATCGAATGCTCAACCTAAATAACAGTTAAGTAGCAGTAAGTGACCCATTTATCAACAGACAGACACTGTATCACAGGTAAGATATACCTTTTGAGAGAGGAAAGAATTTCTGTTTAGAAAATTGCTATACTGTACTTCAGTTTACAATAGACCGTATGCTCCATGTCGTAGACAAATGGAGTGGACAGTGTTTCTTATATGACAAAATGCTTAGTAACTGGACAGAATTGGGGCTCGTGCTTTCAGAAGTTAAGGATCTATTTTTGAGGTCTAATGAATATATATATATCTTTTTTATAATTGATCAGTGTTGATGATCAAGTGGTTTCAACTCCTGTCAAGTAAGTTCAGTAAAAGAGCACAGGGCGACTAAGCCCCCGGAGACAGTCAAGGTAATTCAGAGCCTACCTGAAAGTAATATGTACACAAATAGTGAAATATTTTATTTATGATATGCAAAACTGTTACAGAGTCGTGCAAAGGCCTTCCACCAACTTGATATTCAAAAGCAAAGGCATTGATTCCCCAAGGCATTTTGAAGCGGAACAAATATGTAATGCGCATAACTATTTGGACATACGAGCAAGCCTTAAAGTAAGAACCCCCGCCCCTTTATGAAGAACTATGGGAGATATTTAAACATGCAAAAAATATCGTTTGATGCTGTTCACAAGATTGAAAGTTTTGTTTGCCAGTGCTGGTATTTTAAGATACATTTTTCGGAATAATGAACTTTGTAACACTGACTCTTTAATATTCGATACTTACAGCAGGAGCGTGAGAGTAAAGCGTTCAGCAGACAATCAGCTGTAACAACGAGTAGACTGGTTTTGTGTGGAGGAGCTGAGAGGCTCTTGACACAAGTTTCTAAGGACTTGGACTGTTAGAACTATGTGTAGAGTAGAATAAAGAACTTATTGATGAGTGAAGCAAGGCTCAGGAATAGGGAATAGGCTGGTGAATTATTTGCATGAGGCAAAGAAGCTACTACACTGAAAAAATGGGCATGATTGAGAATGGACAGCTCCACATGGGGCTGTGCTGCTGGGGGCACAGGGTTGGGGGGTGCTCGGAGGTCACGTCAGCGTGATGGTGGCTGTGAAGTGTTTGGGTAAGGTAAGGACGAACTGTGTCAGTGGGTCGTTCTTGGAGTGCCATAACATTGGAGAACGCTGTGCAAGTTGTGCGGAAGGCTGTCTTGGTGGGTCAAGTACTAGAAAACTGGGCTGCCTGAAAGAAGTTTTGGGCGGGTCTGCCTGTGCATGGGGTGGAGCCACGCAGGCCGGAAACGTAGAGCGAGTGAACTGTCTGTGCAGGGACTTTCATCCTGTGTTTGCGTGGAATGTCGTGGGGCTCTGCGGGGAGGGAGAGTTGTTAGCTTGCATGGAGTTGCCGGGAGGATTGTGCTTTGCGTGCAATGATGGGTTATGAGCACACGGGTGTGGGTCTTCCCATGTAGGAGCTGTGAAAGGAACTAACAGGGTAGAGAGTTGAGTCTAGCACCAAGTGCTGCTTACGCAGTATGGATGAACTTCCTTGTTGATGACTGGCTGCATTTATTTTAACCCACAAATGCAGAAAACAAAATGTGCCAAGAATGCAGCAAATATAGGTGAAGTGGTGGCGCATTAATTATCAAGCCGTTCATGGAATGTCGAGGGGTTGTGCAGTGTGTGTGGGAGATCTAAGCATGTAAGACTGTAGGAGTGTGGACTGTGCACTGCTGTGACTATTCGGGATAAAGTTCCCTTGATGGAGTCGTCCTGAATCCATTGTGGGTGACACAATGAATGTAGGGACTTTGGACATGCACGCAGTCCAATCGTTGCAAACCGTAGTTTGTTGTGGGTGATGCATGAAGGAAATGTCGGATCTAGCTGTTCAGGAGATGGATCAATTGGGGGGAGAGGTAAAAGACACAAGAGATGAGGGCTGATGACAAATTAGATTCCAGCGTTTAGACCTCAGCCACCGGTTTAAAAGGCTGTGAGCGCACCGAACTCGTCTGGCACTACGTAATGCCCTGCATTCACTACAAGTAGAGGGGGTGAGAGCCCCAATCAAAACAAGCGCAGCCTGTTTCGAGGATACGGCAGCGGTAGCCCCAACGGATGTGACGTCAGCTCTTTTCAAGCACTTGTGTTGGCATCGACCTTGCGGAAGTGAGCAGTGGCGCGAGAGCCATCTGTTTTCAATTAGCGCACGCACCGCTGCTCCCTTCCGCAAGGTGGATGCAAGCACAGCACGAGTGCTTGAAAAGAGCTGACCAATTTCTAAAGGTCATCTCCTAGAGCAGTGCATGCTTGCCGCCTAGGCGAGACTTAAAAAGAAACTGTCCATCTGTGAATCAGTTACCAGCTCTTTGAGGTGTCTGTAACTGATCATTGGTTTGTGACTGCAATTGCGGTCTTCAGCTATTGATGAACAGCTCTGCAGGTGGCAATTAGGAGGGGATGACCCATTCACACCTCCTCCTAATTGCAATTCAAAATGGATTGCAAAACCCATTTTGCAAATCTGAAAGGCTTTTCCAACTTGCAAAATGGGTTTAGTGAATAGACAAAAACATTTTGCAGATGCAAATCAAGGGTCTGATTGTGAGTTTCGTGGACGGGTTACTTCATCACAAACGTGACAGAAATCCCGCCCGCTGTATTACGAGTTCCACTATATCCAATGGAACTCGTAATAGGGCGGACAGTATATATGTCACGCTTGTGATGGAGTAGCCCGTCTGCCAAATCATAATCAGGCCCTAGACGTTTTTGCAAATCTCAGGGTTTCAAAATGGCTTAGTACATTGGGCCCTACATTTGTTATAAATTCACTTTGTTAATTCAGTTAATACCAACATCTTACAGGAGATCAACAACATTCGTATGTGGCCCCATTTTGAACTACTATCTTTCAAACTCTACTAGGATTCAGGAATGGATATACTGGACATTTTGCACGTTTCAGTAAAGACTATTTTCTCCACTTTTTTCAACAGCCCATTTAAACAGTGTGATGTTCCCTTTCTTTTCGAAATTTCAATATAAACTAGTCCTGCCTTTTGCAAAAGAAATTTCAGGATGGAAAAGGCTTTTGAAAACATACACACAAACGACGACTCTGTGGGTAATCATAGACTTGAGGGCGGATTTATTAGGATTGTGTGCCAGTCTTGAAAGGGTATTTTCATTTTTCAGCACAAGTGGCACTTTGCGCTGCTTTGCATCACTTTAAGTTAAGGGGGCGTTACATAGGTGTGAAATGTGTGGATCACAACTTACACACATAGCATGTAATGCAAAGCCCAATCTCCTGAGGTAGAAATGGCTTTGCATCCAAAAATGATGCCGCCTTGAAACATGTAACTTGGAAAAATGTTTTATTTCTATGAACATTTCAGACACTGCTCTTGTGCTGCACTGGACAGCACAAATCAATGTGTGAAATGTATTGCAGTTTGTCAAAGCATAGTATTTTGTACCAAAAGGATGTGTTTTGATTACAAATCGTATGCTAGACATCATGCACACCTCTGCACCATGGTGGAAAGGTTGTACTTGCAACAGTGCAGCCTGTTTGTGCGTCGTTGTTCCTTGTTCGATCATTCCCCCCTTCCACGTCATTGCTTGCCCCCTTCCCGCGTCATAGTTTTTGTTGTTATTGTAGTATCGTGGGATACGTTCTAGTGTTCCAGCATGTTGTATCACACACTGCACACCCACCACAGGCGTCATCAGTCAGATGACCCTGCATATAAAAGGGGCTGAGCGCACATGCTCATGGCCAGTTATCGAACTACACTACCTGTGTCTGTCACCTCATTTTACTAGTATGAGGGCCTAGGGCCCAAATACTACATTGGCGATGAGACGGAAGCTGTGCCCCTGCGTGCCACAGCTGAAAATCTAGGAAAAGGGGGAGAGAGCTGCCCGTCTAAAGGGCACCCCCTGTGAACGGCGCCGGCTGCCGGGAGGCCCATGGGGCATGTGCCGAGCCCCGGCCCTGCTTCAAGACGCGAGGTGACCGGGAGCCTACCCCGCACCTCATGAGTCGCACCCCCTCCTCCCCGGGGTAGAAAGGACACAGAGAACAGCGCAAGCCGAGCGAAGCCCACTCGCGTCGGAGTGAACCCGCAAGTGAGGAGGAACACGCGGAGCACACCACACACCTCCTGAGCCTCCCGTTCTGATCCGCCCTTGCGTGGAAGTATCCTGGGAAAAGGTGTAAGTCGAGCGGAGCCCACCCGTGTCGGCCGCGATGGAGCTGCTCTAAACTTGAAGGTGTAAGGTAAGCCTGCGGCAATAGGGACGGAGCATAGAGCGCTACCCAGAGAAGATAATCGGTGCCTGTTTTCCCCTGCCCTGCGAGGACTGCCCACATCAAAGACAGAGGTCCCCAGCGCCCGCTCTTGCCCCCAGCACAGCGGGAGAGTGAATGCAGAGCCGTCGGCGAACAGGTCCAAGCCCGGAGGTAAAGTGCCCAGAAAGAGGCGAAACGTCCAGCGATTGCCCTGCGCAGCGTGTGTGAAGAGAAGACTGCTGCGAGGGGCGGAGAACGCTAATGGACAGTATGCAGCCGGCGGCCGCTGACAAAGCAAAGACACACCACCACAAGGGCAAAAAGTAGAAATCAGCCGGGTGGGAAACTATAGAGTGAACGGCTGGCCGCCGCAGCATCCCCCTAGCACTGAACATGCATTTTTGCCCTCCTGCCCGGCCCAGACAATAAAGAAAGAAAAGACTCACCGCAGGGAACGAGCACCTTCTGAGGTGTGAGATCCATGTCCTGTCCGGAAAGTAAAGATGCAGGAAAGCGAGTCCCGCAGCATGTGTGAAGCTGCTGGGGGGTCCATCGGAGCGCTGCTGGGCATGTAAACAAATGCTGCATAAGTGCCCAGGGCGTGTGTGCGCAGGAAAAGAAACCGGAACTGCAATGCCGGTAATAATGCCAGTGACAGCACGAGACACCGCTGTCCCACGAACAGGAGAGAAAAGAATAGGGACTAACATGGGGAGGCATGGCAGGAATCCCAGCGTCGTGCAAGAAGGACCTGGAGTAAAGCAGTGAGATCCCTGAAACGTAGCACGAAGCCTGAAGCAGGTGAAAAGCTTCCGAGGCTGAAAGAAAAGAAAGCAATACTGCCACCTAATGGCCAGCAGCCGAGATCACTCCCAGCAGTCTAATAAAAAGGCTGCAATAACGTGAAGAACGCTGAGGTACAAAAGTGAGGCAGATCCAGGCTGTTTAAGAGAAGGAAATGCCAGCAGCACAGGACAGGCTGTTTTTCAGTACATGAGCGAAGGACTAAGAGCAACTGTAAATAAAAGAAAGGACCTACTTGGCAGAGACATAAGGAAGACTGACAAATGTGCAAGAATGATTACACAGTAATGCTGCCATGCTAGAGTGGTGCCAAGCCACAACACTGCGACGGAGAAAGCGACAAAGCACAAGAAAGCCGACCACCCCACTGGTCGCATGGAGGAAGAAGCCGACCACCCCGCTGGTTGCAAGGAAGAAGCCAACCACCCAGTTGGTCGCAAGGAAGAAGCCGACCACCCCGTTGGTCACAAGGAGGAAGAAGCCGACCACCCAGCTGGTGGCAAAGGAGGAAGAAGCCGACCACCCAGTCTGGTCGCAAGGGAGAAGAAGCCGATCACCCAGTTGGTCGCAAGGAGGGAGAAGCCGACCACCCAGTTGGTCGCAAGGGGGAAGAAGCCGACCACCCTGTTGGTCGCAAGGAGGAAGAAGCCGGCCTGCCAGCTTGATCGCAAAGATGATGCTGACCTGCAAGAAGTCAGCGAGCGAAGAGATCTGAGAAGACATCTGTGAAGAGAAAATGGAGGAGATGTCCACGAAGAGGACCAGGAAGAAGACTTAAGCAAAGTCTAACAGAATCAACTAAATGTCAGAAGTAATCGAGTGAGAGAAGGTCGTGACGACAGGTCCAGTCACAGAGTGAAGTGAAGACAATGTCCTAATGCTTGGACAAGCCAGAGGGAAACGTGTGGAGTGCACGCTACACGGAGAAGCCTGGTTAGAGCGAACAACCAGATAGAAGACCAGACCGAGTCGACAAAGGAAGGAATAGAAGACCAATCCTGAGTGGCACCACGCCACGACAAAGGAAGAAGAGGAAAGGAGAAGAGCAAAGAGGTGTGCGTGACAAGACCAACCCAACACACACCAGAAGGGGGATACCCGATGAGGAAAGTGGAAAGCTGCATGGACATCCGAATATAGTACCTGGAAAGCATCAACACCACTGGGAGTACACATCTACGTGCAAACCTGAAGGTCACCCTGACAGAAGATCACCACCTGTTTGCCCACTGAAGAAAACCAACATTCTGCTATCACTATCCAGGTGCATCATCGCCAAGGAGCATCTCACCACCCAAGTGAATCCACACACGCCCCAAACAACCAGAGGTCAAAGAGGCAAATCACCCAAGAACCTTCTGTGCACCCCCGTGAACCTACAGCCTGCCGAAGTTGAGCACACCCGGCCATTGGAAGATCCGCCATTGGGGACTACACAAGCCTTGGCCGGGGCCCTGTTGGGAGTTCCGCAGCGACCTCTAAGCGCGGCCTACACAAAGGCCCGCACAGCCCACGCGGTCACGTGGCAGTCCAGGGGACAAGGGCCTTAACGGAGTTCCCGTGCGAAGGGAGCCCGAGTAGGAGAGATGTGTCGGCCGTAGCTTCACGTCAGGCGCGGGAAGCATGAAGGTTACAGTGAAGACTGGTCACCCACAAGACTGCCAGAGGAAGGTGCAGAACCCGAGTCCAGACGGCGAAGACCCCCAGACAACGACAACACCCTCAGGGGCTGCATGAGCGACTTAGCTGTGAATTTGTTGGCAGTTCCTCAGCGATGCCTTTGCGTGGCTCACGGGAAGCCCCACACGGTCCACACGGTCCTATGACAGCCAGCAAGGAAGGCCATCCAAGAGGCTCCAGTGGCAGAGGAGTCCAGGCGAGAGAGGCAAGTCGGACGTCGCTCAGCAGTCTGGAGTAAGGAAGGTCACCGAGCACATCACCCCATAGGAAATCCTCACTCACAGAGACCGTCTCCGAATCCAAAGTGGATTTCACCACAGCTCCAGATGCATCGACACCGCGAGACCAGGCCGGTCTAAAGAACATCGCCAAGGCGGGTGAAGGCATCCCGACCATGCGGTTTGAGACTCCGGGTCATCCAGTGAGAGGGGACACCCACGAGAAAGGAGAATCCGTGAGAGGGATATCCTGCAACTGCAGATCCTGTTGGAGACAGCCACCAGTTGGAGAAAACACCTCAACCAGGATTATACAGTGGACAGCAGTGCATCAATGATCCACCATCATTCCATCTGCACTTTTCACTGACTGTGGTGTCGGAAGAAAGGAACTGTAAAGCACATTTCCACGGTGCAAATACAAAAGGAGCACATCCACAGGGCACCTGAACATAGTGCCAAGGAGAACTAATGGTCCCGGCTGCAAGGATACCCTCGCCGGCAGATGACCAGCAGAAAAGAGATTATGTGGAAGTCGTCCACGTTTAGTTATGTTTTGGTTTGCAATTTTGTATTCTCTTCCCCAGGTTCAGACTTCATTTTGTTTGGACCTTCATTAAAGTTTGGGAGGGATGTAGTATCGTGGGATACGTTCTAATGTTCCAGCATGTTGTATCACACACTGAACACCCACCCACCACAGGCGTCATCAGTCAGATGACCCTGCAAATAAAAGGGGCTGAGCGCACATGCTCATGGCCAGTTATCGAACTACACTACCTGTGCCTGTCACCTCATTTTACTATTATGAGGGCCTAGGGCCCAAATACCACAGTTATCATTGCAAATCCTTGCCTGCATGAGTCAAATTGGAAAGACAGGACTGGGGAGGTATTAGCACAGTACATAGTATTTAGCTGCTATGCGCCCTCCATTACGTGTTCGCCTACAGCACTCTTGGCTCTTTAGACAACCACTTTCATGCTGGTTTGTTTGATTGCGTTCACACAAGGTTAAAGTGAAACTTACAGCCCCAGAATGCAACGCACTGTTTGCTGATGAGGCAGGGCTAGTTGAAGGAGTCACATAGGCTGCAGGGCTACTTGACCGTGCCAGTGATACAGCTCGAGGTCTTGGCATTAAGTTGGGTAGCAGCAGCTTCTGTCAGTGCTGCTCTCAGGCACTCTGGGGTTTCACCACTTTTTAAAACAACCTATAGTTGCTGCTCTGTGCCCTGGGCCTTTGCTGGTGCTGCTCACTTGCCTGGCATTGCCCTGAGTGCACATCTGTATCGCTTGCAGTGTTGTGGCCCATGCCAGCCCCACAGCTGAGGGAGGCACGTTGCAAAGGTCAGGAAGCCCGCCAACTGCGCCTTCTCTGCAGTGTGCCTTGAATCTGTATAGTTACAAACAAGCAGCTTGTCTTGCATCTACTGTTATTGACCAGAATTTACTTTGTACCGTGGCCACATGTATACAAATAGGTGCACATAAAAAGGGATGAGAGAGAATGATAGCTCTGCGTGTTAATGCACCTACCACAGGCCCCTGTAGAGCCTGCCTGATGTAGATATTTGCGTGTAGTATGTGGACTCTAATCGAAAACCAAGTTGAGTCCATTCTACATTTCATCCTTCAGAGGTCCCTATAGAGAAACCCATTGATTTGAGCAGCAGCACCAATAAAGACGAGACAGTTTAGCACACCGTGCTCTAATTTTCTTTCTTATTTATTTTTATTTATTTAACTTATAAAGCGCATTATCACCTTGCAGGCATCCTGGCGCTAGGCATCTCAGAGGACAGAAAGAAATGTGTCGGATACAAGACAGATGACTATATCTTGGGGAACAACCAGATTTTCAGACTCCTTCTAAACGGGAGGAGCTCCTTGATTTGTCTAATCTCCCACGGGAGTTCATTCCACATTTTGGCCGCTGCCACCCCAAAAGATCTACCACCTGACCTGATTTTTCTAAACCTCGGTACCTTCACCAGTCTCGCTGATGAGGAGCGAAGCCTTCTCATCGGGACATACCACTCAATTTTTTTTGCATGAGCGGAGGGCGCAGCCCGTGAAGGGCTTTAAAAACCAAGGCAGAGAGACTTGGACTGAACTCTCTGTCTCAGAGGGAGCCAGTGCAATTCTGCCAAGGCCGCGGATGACGAGGACCTTCTGGGCAGTCCTAAAACTAACTTGGCCTTCGCTGACTAGATCCTCTGAAGTCTATCCAACAGGAACTTCGGAAAGTCAAGCAGCAAGGCATTGCAATAGTCCAGCCTACTGAGAATCGTACTACTTGCCACTAGCGCACGCGCCTAAGGGGGCAACAGAGTTTACGATTGTTTGCTGTTTTCTCCCACAAAACAAGTGTTCGGTACTTCAAACACTTTTCAAATCCCACTATTTAAAAAAAACAAAAAACCTTAGCAAAGCCTATAAATCTCACCTGCGTGAAAATTATTGGCTTTGTCAATATTTTTTTGTGTTTAGCCAGCTTTATTTAGAATATGGGCATATACAAGTGGCTATAATAACGGCCAAAAATAATAGTGAAACCTAATATGTGCTACTAAACCTGTTTATATTTTGCAAAAGTATCAGGAAAAAAGGGAAGAAAACGAAGGGGGGAGAGAAAATAGGGAATTAGTAATTAAAGACCAGCAACAGTATTAGAGAGTGATAAGGAGAATACATTTGATAAATAAATGGATGGCAAGAAAAAGGAGATTTGAAAATAGAATAGAGTTAAGAATTTGCAGAGAAAATAAAAAAGTACGGTGGGTTAAAATTTTCAAAATGGATAGAATTTGTATTATGCATAGATACTTTGTGTAAAATATTTGCTCATGGCAACCAATATGATGCTCTATTTAATTGTGGCATACAAGAGGAGGTAAAAAACTATATCTAATCTATGATAGTGCCAAACATTATACCACCATGCTATAAATGCGATATTAGAAGGACATTTCCAATTAATTGTAATTTGTTGAAAAGCTAGCATAAGGTCAAACAAACTATTCTTATGAAAAGTTGACACACTAAGGGGCTCATTAGGATGACGGGCGGACTTTGTCCGCCCGCCATCCTGTCAGAATTCGAGACCGCCCACCATGAGGGCGGGAGTCCCGTAGGGGGTATTAGGATGTGCCCGCTACAGTGGCGGGCACATCCTGCATTAATGTATAAAGACTTCCTGGGAAAAGCAAAAATGGAGACATAACTAAGTGTGTATGAAAATCTTTTGTAAGTTGTGCACATACTTTCTTCCAAAATGATGCAGTAAGAGGACATAGAAAAAGAAGGTCTGTTAGAAACGGGGTAGATTGGCGCGGAGCAATGTGTAAAGCATCTGCGCAGCTCACACTCACGGGCCACACACTAGGCACACTACAGAAGAGACTCCACACCAGGTTGTATAAAAATGACTTAGAACACATTGTAGAACGATCACTGGTACATAAACATTGTGCCAAACGGAACCAGGTAGCAAATTACAGGGGATTATGTACAGGCAGGGCCAATCGGGCCGCTGCCAAAACCATCACAAGGGATAAATGTGAGACCATCCGTAATAAATGTGTGACAGCTAGTACCTACTGGCTGGACCATGTGCTTAGCAACATTGCTACAAGCATTAGGCATACACATCAGGCATCATCACATTAGTCATAAATCAGAGTAGGCATGAACATGTGAACATAGGGGCATCATCATTAGCATAAAAGCATGTGCAACACCTTGGGCATAACATTAGGCATACCTTATTAGCATAAACCATGTTCGCAGTAGGCTTGGAATGAAAACATCTTTGATTGAGATTGGCAAAAAACCACATGCATTAAGCATCCTCCTTAGCATAAATCGCATCATGCATAACATTAGGCCCAGAAACGTGATGCGTATCATTAGGCGTAAACCACATTGGATTAGGCATAGGCCACCTTATATCAGGTAGAAGCCCATTATGCATAAAACCAGCAATGTAAGTATTAGGGGAGAAGCATTAGGCATCAGCCTTAGGCATATGAGCGCATTATGCATCATATCAGCATAAGTCACATTGGGCATAAACTCATTAGCATGTGGCATCTGGTTAGCATGAAAACATTAGGCATAAGGTACATCAGCAACCGTGTATCCTACATCAGCAGGGCAACCATGGTAACCCCTAGGACATCACCACCTGACGTTATCCATCCTTAGAAGCATAAAAAGACATTAGGCATAACCACACTCAGATGGGACACAAACCACGAGTATAAATCACCTCATGCATTAGGCATCATGGGCTTAAACAACACTGGCATTGGGCACAACCACATGAGCATGAAGGCATCAGTGGCAGGAAACGCATTAGGCCTAACCTCAACCGGAGGGATACACTACATACATCATTAGCAGTGCACCCAGTAGATGGTCGTCCTCAGGGTACCGGTAGAAGGCACAGTCTGGCACCCCAAATAAACAGGCCCAATGTTGCAGATTAGTCCCATGCGCCACCGCCCCTGGGGAGCTCCTCTCCTGGGGCTCTCAAATTAACAATGCCCCAAACGGTGCAGCTGCCACAACTGCGGTACAGCTGTGAAGCAACACAGACCAGTCCGGGGAAGAGTTGGAGCCCTCCCTTCCTGAGGCTCTATAGTAAAATTATGCCCAAAAGAACAGAATCCGTTGCAGCGGCCCGAAACTGAAGCGCCGCTGTGTTGCCCCCGGGGGACTGTGTCATGCACAAAGGGGGCGGGAGTGCCGCTTCCCAATCTCAGCAAAAGAATGCCCCTGATGTGCCTCTGGCTAACTTGCGGGGCTGCGGCATCGAAAATGATGCTGGACCTTCTGGGGGCCCCGCTCTGGGTCTCTCTTAGTTAAAATTTGCCCCCCACTGTTGGAGCGGCGCGCTATTCCTGCGGGGCCGCTCAGGCATTCAGGAACCTGTCCGGGGCCTCGCTCTGCCTCTTACTCCCCAGGCAGCCCCACTCACCGGACTGTCCTTGGTCTCCTTTCACTCCGGGGCCCTCTAACTCAGCTGGCGCTCCACTGGTGAGGAGTGAGGCAGTCTCTCCTGCTCTCCGGTGCGTCTCCTCCCTTCCGCACGCCTTCCTGACGATGCTCCCCTTTGCTGGGGCAACTCTCCCACTGGCACCAACCCCAGCGCGGCTTCCCTGACGTCATGGGGTAAGCCCTTGTTGTCCTTCTCGCGGCTCCCGGGCCGGCGGCGGTGAATTAGGGCTTACTGCCCAGGTCCCAGGGCCAGCGGCAGTGATTTCCAGCTGCACTCACGCGGGGTGGGCTCCTGATGTATTTTTGAATCAGTAGCTCTCCCCGGCAGCGGCGGTGATCCCGGTACTTCCTTCGGGCAGGGCGATACGGGGTAGGCTCCCGCTGTAGTTATTTTAAACGTGTCCCCATGCGGGGTGGGCTCCAGCCAAATTGGCATAAAGACTGCGGGGTGGGCTCCCGCTGAAGGTTGGCAGTACGGGGTAGGCTCCTGTTATGTGGAAGTATAAAGTGGGGTGGGCACCCGCTCTTTCCTGGTGCAACGCTGGGTGGGCACCCGCTCCTTGATCACTAGCACAGGGAGAATCCCACATGCCGTGATTCCCTCGTAGCGCTTCTGAAGCCCAGCGCTGTAGGCGTCAGCTCCTCTTCTCCTAGGTAGGTGCTAGATGCAGCGCTAGGTAGCTGGCGAAGATTCAGAGTCCCACACAATAAAGTAGCGCCCATGAGGTGCTAGGGACCAGGGGGAGCAGACAGGCAATGTTGGGTAAGATCAGCAGGCAGTGGGCAGCTCATCAGAACAGGACAGCAGTTCCTTGGAACAGTCAACCCCCATAATGTGGCCCTCCTTCTGGCACAGCAATCTTCACTCCAGCAAAGGTTTCTCACTGGCCCTGTGGACAGCAGAGGGGTACAGATGGGCTCAGGGGCCAGCACGCAGGCCCTTGCGGCGGTACCTCCTGGCAGAGTGTCCCCTCCAAATCAGCATCCAAGCAAGCAGCTGTCACATGCAGTCTCAGCTCCTCTATATATACACCCCTCACCCCACCTACCAGAAAGGGCCAGACGTTTCTGGAAGGGTTTCGGGGTAAACCGGTCCCAACATGTTTTGGGGGAGGTGTAGAGCGCCCTGCCTGACATCCTTCCCTCCTCCCTTCCGGAACTGGGGTTCTGGGAGACAGACACACCCAGGGGGCGGAGCCAGCCTTCGCAGCCCCGTCCACTTCGAGAACTAGACATGCAACCCACCACAGGCAGGCAGACACAAAGCACACAGAAATGGCGACTGTTAAAAGTGACCTTTCTACAACAGTGAAAATAAACCTGCGTCCACCATTGGACAGCCTTTATTATTTTCAGTTCAACCACACCACACATAACATATTTATTTTGTTTAATTGAGGAGTTATCCATGGGGGGGGAGGAAGTTCCCAATGCTAGCCAGAGCACATGCACTTCACACCAAACTCCAGTGCCAAAGCGCTCAGAGTCCGTAAACCACCACTACCATAACAGCAAAAAGGCTAGGCGGAAGGCAAAAAAAAGTTCTGGGATGACTCAGGGCAAAGTTGAATTTGATCTGCATTCAGATGACCACAAGACCAAAAATTTTTATTATTAGTGTTGTTAAATTTAGCAATAGAATGAATATGATATAATCTGTGATAGAAAAAGAATAATGATTTAGTAGTGGCGGCAGTTCTAGAAATCTTAAAAACTCAAACAAATTTTTATTCCAAAAGGTTATTGGCCAAGCACATTGAAAACCAGCTTCCAGTTGGATCTCTATCTTGGCTTTAGCTCAAGATAGGTTGGTGAAGAAAATAATTTGTAGAGAATAGAAGCTCTAGGGGTAGAAGCCAGTAATCTGATTAGAGGTGAATCCGTGGAAGAGAGGGAAGGATTTGAAGGTAGTGAATGAAGCTTTTCCAAAATGATATCTGTAAGGATAGTACATTTATGCCAGAATGACCGAGGACACTAAAAATGGTTTGTAATTGAGGAAAGGAACATGAATTGGAATTATCAAACAAGTGATGAACCCTTATTATAATCCTTTGCCTCCAAGATTTCCAATATAGGGTTTATTTTTGTATGGTAATAGGCAGATTATTCCATAGGAGATTGTAGAAAAGAATCACAAGCTATTGAATGAAATTGATAATAAGGTTTCAACATATTAAAAGTATATTTGAATAAAAGTGAAGAGGTAGTGGCTTTCTTAGAAGAAAAAGAGAGAATTTCTCTAGGAGACAAAGGTGCAAGTAAGATTTGTTCAAATCCAAACCACAAAGGAGCGAATGAGGAAGGTGACCTAAAGAGCCATTTCTAGCCCTGTCTCAAACAAAAGGTTTTATGATAGGTCCAATAATCAGGAAAAATCGCCCCATCCTCGATCTTGCCATTTTTAAAATGTCACATGGAAATCCTAGATCTTTTATTATACCAAAGAATGGAAGAAAGGAGAGAATCCACTCTTTTGAAAAAGGCACAAGAAATGTGTACCAGAATCATGAGCAATATATTTAAAACAAAATAGGTGAAATCATAATTTTAATGGAATCAAGACAACCTCCCAATAAAGGGAAAAGGATTCCAGGAAGATAGTAATTTGCCAATCCTATTAATTCCATCTTTCATGTTTGTGTTGACCGAAACTTTAATAGAATTGGAGAACCAAACACATAAATATTGAATCTTAGAAGTATTCGATTTAATGTCAGCAGAGTCAAAAGAATGTTCAAGACAGAATTTAGTAATGGGAAAACCCTCTGATTTGACCAAATTTATTTTGTATACCGACACTAAAGAGAGTTGAGATATTTCTTGGAGTAAGACAGGAATTGAAACAGTCAGGATTAGAGAGGAAAAGAATGTCATCGGCATATGTGAAGAATTTTAAATATTTATCTCCTTACTGAAAGCCTGTTATTAAATTATTATTAAGAAGTTGTGGTGAAATACACACAAGGATGAAAGTAATTTAATACTTTATTGGAATTCTCAGCCAGACGATGACAACTCCAGCACCATCAACAATTCGCTCTCCTTCAACCGCCGTCCAGGAACTGTTACAAATTGAAGGTAAGCATTAGAATATCCTTAACCAGTGGTTCTACACTTTCCTCGTGGGGAGACCCGGTCACAAGTTTACCCACGAGGAAAGAGCACAACACTACAGAAGTTTGGACAAAAAAGGCTCAAGAGCTAAAACAAATAAGATTGGAGATAAGGGACAACCCTGCCGAACATTTCTTATTAAAGGAAAATATTGGGAAATTCGTCCAATAACCAATACAGAGGCTGTGGGTTCCTTATAAAGAAGAGATATAAGTGAGATACTATAAGGGCCATTTCCATGGCAAGTAAGAGATTCAAGCAAAAAAGTTCAGTCCACTCTGTCAAATGCTTTTTCTGCATCAATAGCAACAGCAGCCAACAGGTAAGAAAGAAAAGAAGCTTTATTTCATACATTGAAAAATAGTCTAGAATTATCTGGGACCAGTCTAGCTTTAACAAAACCGGATTGCTCCTTGCCTATCAGTTTAGGTAATACTGGTTCCAGACACAAAGCTAATACCTTCGCAAAAATGTTATAGTCTACATTTACAAGAGAAATTGGCCTAAAATGTTTGCACTGCATAGGGTCCTGACCATCTTTGTGGATAAGACATATAGTAGCCCCCTGAAAGGTACCACCAGCAGAACCAGATGTATAAAAACACCGAAATAGCTGTAAATGTTAGAGAAGAAGAATATTTGAGAAGTGTAGATAAAACTCAAATGTAAAGTCATCCGATCACGGAGTTTTACCTATTTTGAGCGAATTGAGAGCTTTAAGCATTTCTGAAATTGATAGGTTGTGTTCAAGGGATGCAAAATTAAAAGAATCGTGAGGAGGAGGATTGATATGTTTTAAATATGCCTCTATAAGGGAAGAGTGAGCAGGGGCTTCTGGAGTATATAGGTTTTGATAAAACTTCATAAATTCCTCAAAAATATCTTGATCTTTTGACAGCTGTTTTCCACTAGAAGATTAAATAGAATAAATTAAGGCACCTTGTTTTCAGAATTTTAAATAATTAGCTAGGAGTTTTCCTACTGTGTTACAGCCTCTATAAGTGAGCATGAGTACGAAGTAGTATGGAGGAAGCATTGTCTGTAGTTAGTTTATTAAACTGAAATTTAGCACGAACGAGTTCATGTAGATTAGAACCCGAAGCTGAAGTATGGAATTAGGGCTCTCTACATTTGATATTAGATAATGAGAACTTATCTTGTTTCTTTAAAAAAAAATAGAAAACTATTATAAAACCTCAAGCTGCAGCTTTAAAAGTATCCCATGATAATTCGGGAGTTGCATCGCAAAAAAACTCATCAGCAAAGGAAGTGAAAGAGGAAGAGAAAGCTGGATCAAGTAGAAGAGAATTAAGAAACCTCCACCTACCAGATTTGGGATGTGCTGGGAGTAGGTCCATATCTGTAACCACTGGGGCATGATCAGAAATAACAATATGTTCTGTAGTAGAATTAATGAGGTTTCATGTGCGTGATTTACTTACAAAGATATGGCTAATCGAGTGAGAGTACCACTAGCTTTGGAATAAAAAGAAAACTTTTTAATTGAAGGATTGCACAATCTGCATGCTCCTACTAGGTGGTTATGGAAAATAGTAAATTTAAAATGTGTATGTGTTCTATGGAGAACAAATCGTACTTGAGACTGACGGTCTATAAACGGATCTACAATCTGATTACAATCATTGCCTAGAATGAAAAAATCATCATTAAATTGAAGACATTTCTTTGAAATGTTGGGCCAAGATAAGTAATCAGGTTTGGTAGGCCCATACACATTGCAAAAAGTTAAAGCAGCACACATAGAAAGGAAAATGCCTTGTGTGTATGTTTTTGTGCAGTAATGTGCCCCTTCCTGCACAAAAACAATCTTGCCTGCAACAGAGGTACCCTTGAACCATGGTGCAAGGATGCCTATGTTGGTGCCAGACTACCATAACGGTGCCAGCACAGGCAGAAAGGACGGAAATGCACCATATTGCTTAAATACGATGCAATCCTGTCCTTTTTATTTTCGCGAATGGCAGAGCAGCAAGGTGCCTTGCTGCACTGCACTACGCCAAAATGCCTCAGGAAAATAATTATGTCTGCCCTTCCCTCGTGATAGCCCTGCAGTCAACACATTATGTAACATACATGGAACCTTTATAGTGGTAATAAAGGGTCATTCTCAGCTGTATCCTGTGTTGAAGCATGATGGGGTTAGGTTCTGATAGTTCACAGAAGATAGTCTTTCAGGTGTTCATAACATTTTGACTTCTGGGGACCCCCCCCCAAATAATCACTATTAGAATCCAGGGACTCCCTCTCAATCATTACCGGAAGCTGAGGACTCCAGTCTAAGAAATTTCAACAATTTGATCCTCAAACAAAATACACAAAATACAGAAAAAGTATATATCAAATAAATATATAAATGCTGCAATATTTAATTCAAAATTTAAAAATGACGTTTTTTTTAGGTAGGTAGGAACTTTTCTAAATTTGTTTGATATATTTAGATGACAAAGTGATATGCTAGAATCTATCATATCACTTTTGTGTTTTTTGCACCTAACGCATGCTCTCTTTTTGTTAGCACTTCAATTAAGGCCACTCATCATCCATATATTCTGCTTGTTGTACTTGTGCTGCTCCACGACTCGTGAAAGATACCAATTGAATTTTTAGCATAAGATTTTATTTTGCTTCGCGTTTACAGAACAATAAAAATAATTACATTTTGCTTCTTTATTTATATAGAAATTATTAATCTGCTAATTTTATTTAATTTTCCAAACATTCATGGACGCTCTGTGTACGCTCACGAACCACAGATTAGGAATCGCTGGCCTGTGTGATAGCTGATATCTAAGTATGCTGTGCTTCAATTCGTGGAAACATAGTATTTAAAACGAAATTACCTACTATGAACAAATCGCGAAATCATGACAAAAGAAATAAGACTGAAGATACAAGTATAGACATTTCACTGCCTGCAGACCATTATTATACCACTCACAAGCCAGAGATTCCAACTTAAAGAGACAGACTCTTAAGTGCCATATGCCTTGTTGATTAGGATCCCAGCACCCGCTGTTCTATTTGGGCAGACCACTACAAGCAAACAGAGACAATCTGGCTTCCAGCCTTCTCCCTCTATCTGAACAGACCGTTGTAGGAAAACGCTATGGTTTTAATGGTGTGCTTGGCATTCAACGTCCATAAAAGCTGGTGGAGTCACTATTGCACAGGTGATTTTTAGAAAGATATTTCTTCTGCCTTGTCCTTTTCGATATGAAGAAGATGTATTCTCATAGCTAAGGGCTTAATGTACAAAGCTTCTGAATTGCGTTAACCAAATTGTGATTTTTGGTGAATTGCAATTTGGTAATCACTATCAGAATGTATGTCCATTGGGCAGTGAAAATTAGAAACTCACAAGCAAGTTGCTTTGTTTATTCCAAACTTTCCTGTACCTTCCTTCCTTAGACCTACTTCTTTACAAAAATATAGCCAGCAAAGGGAGACCCGTCCAAAATGTACTTTATACCATGTTTATGCCAACGGCGGTAAATCCGGATAACAAATGTAGGTACTATATATAGAAAATCTATAAAAATTTAAGAAAAATGAAAAAAAAAGAAAGAAATTGCATTTAGGGATTTCCTAAATTGCGAACAAAGTCGCAATTAGCGAATGCGCTCGCAAACGTGCAAAATTGCTTCCTGGTTAAAGGTAATGACCCCACAAACAGGAAGTGGTGCACATCTGAAGCCAGGAAAGCAGCCAGACTGAGAGCAGAGAACTGCTATATTGGAAAAGTGACCTGAGGCCCACCAAATAGCACCTCCCTACTACAGGAATGGCCAACAAAGACCAGGAGAAGAAATCGCAAACTGACGTTCTCAGAAAAAGAACTTGAAATTCTTTTGGAGGAGTGCTGCAACAATCATGACCTCCTTTGTGGGCAGTCATTGATCACTGTGCCGAAGGCACAAAACCGCAAAATCTGGCAGGAGATGCAGCTGAAAATAAATGCTGCCGGTGTTGCACAGTGCTCCGTTGAAGAGATACAGAAGAGGTGGCACAACCTCTGGTCCTGCAATAAAGAAAAGGTCACAATTCACCTGAGTGAGTCCCGGGCAACAGGAGGTGGAGACAATAGTAGAGACAACCCTGTAGCCATAGACAGTTGTTGGTTTTGCCAACATTGACACTCCTGCACCTGCACAATCTCAAAGTAAGTGTGCATTGTTAGTAATTGTAACATTTATTAACTTAAAACTGTCTTCTACATGCATGTAAAATGTAAACTTATATAAACGTATTAGTACAGGATGATTCCATCGCTAAAGACCCTTTCACGTGCATTATGGGACTAGTAGTTAAGAAGAAACTCACTCTAGTCAGTATCCGGCATTGATTAATGAAATTATCTGAACTAAAGAGATATGTTTTCCCCATGGAATGACATTAATAGTATGTCCATTATTCAAACAGATGCACCTAAGGAAGACAAAGTATGTACAAATGTTGAGGGAGAAGAACAGGCACAAATGGTGTGGAAAGATCCACTCTTGTTGGAGAGTGAGCCCTCTAGGCCTCATGGCCCCTCCAGCAGCCCGTCTTTCTCCCAAGAGCCATCATCAGTTCAGGATGAGGATGCCATCCAGACTCATACTCTAATCATGCAGCCAGTTATCAGGCCTGACAGTTGTGCCTTACAGTGCGTGCTTGTAGGCGCTGTGATAATTCTCATGGACACCAGCCTTCTAGGGCTCAGGCAGCTGCAGAAGATCAAACGTTGTCAACTGGCTAGAGGATTCCATGTGGCAATGTCAGCTTCTGCAGCAGAAACAAAAATGCAAATGGTGAACACAACATTGCAGACCATGCAGAAATAGATTTCTATGGGTTTAAATCCAGTGGCCAATCAGTAGGCAAGCAACCAGTTGTAGGGTGGACACTAAAATGGGCAACTTAATAAGTGCCTTAGAGAAATTATGTCTTCAGATGGCAGAGGACAATGCCAATCAAAGGTAAAGCGAGAGAAGCTGTGCTGACCATATGGATACATTAACTGGGTCTATTTAGAGGCTAGCACATGCCACCTCTACCTTTTCAAGGTGGACTGTAACGCTACAGGTAGAAATGGGCCACTTTAATGGAGATGTATCAAGGGGCCTCGGGCAGATTACCAATGTAGTGGAAGCCATACAAACTGATCAAGCTTGTAAGTGGGCTAGGAGCAGAGCATCCTGACTGAGGAGTTGTCCAGCATCAGCAGCATCTCTGCCAAAGATTCACATGTGCTGCAATGCAGTAGCAGCCGTATTCCGGCACCTCAACATGGTGGCACGTCCCATTAGGGTCGCAGTCACAAAAAGCATTGGGGGTATAGATCAGGGAGTGCCTACATTTTTTTCATGTCACTGCTGTAACCAACTTTCCTGATGACATAATGTTGCATTTTCTTGTGAAAGTTTCCGATTGTTTCAGACAGTTTACTTTGAAACATCCAACAAGTGTGGTACCATTATTTTTTACATTTTGTGGAATCAAACATGACTTACCTTGAGAAGTAATGTGTGTCAATATGGTCCCTGCGCCTTCTCCCCTTCACTGCTCTGCTGCCATTTGTAGCCTGCTGAACTGGTGGCCCAGGATCTTCATCCTCTGAGCCTGATTCCAAAACCATCATGTGTAAGCCTCTCTTGATGGCAATATTGTGTAGGATGGCACACGTTGTCACTATCTCACATGCAATTTCTGGTACTTTTATGTTGGCACCGAAATGAAATTTCAGTTTGCCAAATGTACGCTGAGTCACAGTCCTGGTGCAATGATGTGCATTGTTGTATTGCTGTTCATTTTGGGAGATGAGGTAAAGGTATGATGAGAGAATCCAGGGGCGTAGGGCATACACACTATAACCTGAAAAACATATATTAGTGTGAAGCTAAAAACATTTTGCAAGGATTCACCAAAAACATATCTGTATGTGCATTTATTTTCAGTACCTAATAAATATCCTTTGCACCCAGTTACCACATGGTTTAAATTTGTGCTAAATTGCTTGTGTAAATGTGCCTTTTTGCGACCAGTCGCTATTTGCGACAGCCTCTACCATACCATGTATGAATCGCAAATAGGGATTCTGTAATGAAGGTTTTCTATTTTGGGTCTCAAGAAATACTGAGTTGCAAAACAGTGGCATCACAATTTTTGGTTTGCAAATTGCTTTTGTACATCGAATAAAGACAATTTTTCCATTCGCAAACCACTTTGCAACTGATTTGCAAGTTGCTATTTCTTTGTACATCTAATCCTAAGTTTCTTAGCCCCTTAACCCCACATAAGATATTCATGCCAAATTTGCATCCTTCTTTTTTTTCAACATTCTCAGTATTCCAGAGGTAGATTCCCTTAGCGCATGGGTCATCAAACTGGGGGGGAGTGTGGGTGGCCCCACTGTGGGGCCCTCGAGTGATCCTGGGGGGTGCCAGGCTCTGGCCTAAAAGCAGCTTTATGCTGATAACAGTACTGTGTTTTTAAGTATAAAAAACTGAGCGTTAGTAACCTGCTATGTAATGGACTTCACTAACATCTTTTGCCATTTATTCATTTCTTTATTGATTTTCAAGAAAAGAAGAAATAGGAAAGAAACAGAACGAGAAAGAAGTGCAACCTTCCTTGCGAGTAGATCTCAAAATTGGCATCAGCCATACTAGTACATGCTAGCTCCCATCAGGCTATCCGAGCCAGGTGCTTTCGAGCTATCTACCAAGTCAGTGGCTAAAAAGACCCCCTCAACGGTAATGGGTTCAGCCAGAAATTTCCATTGGTCACCCGTCAGCCAGACCATCGTCACCTCCTTGAGGTAGGAGTATACGTCAGAGGGAAGGTTTGGGACTCGCAAAGAGTATAGATTCAGATAGCACTGATGAAGTTCTACCATGACTTTTTTGTAACTGGACACTCGTCCAGATTGCGAGCATAGCCCAGTGAAGTAGATTTGTGAGTGGTTGGGTCTCAAACATCAGGCATGAGTGTGACCAGGTGATCTCCCTCCCATAGCAGTGAGCCTTGGCATGCTTCCCTACGCAGGCGACCTCTGTCTGCAAAGTCTCACAATTCCGTCAATAAGGCAGAGCGTCAACCCAAGCAAGAATTCCTACCTGCAGCTGCCCTTTCAACAAAATCTCGCAAGGCGGATTCAATACTATGCAATTGTCTGCGTATGTCACGCAATATGCCGGTATGTTTAGAGATACATGCTCCACAAATTAATGCCTTAAAGGCTTCCCATAGTATGGCTTGTGTCTCTACCGACCCTACATTTAGCTGGAAATAGTCGGTTATGGCTGTAATCATTACCCCACGGAACAATGCGTCACACAGTGACTCGCTCGGGAGTCTCCAAGTACGTTCCACACCACACCCATAGGGGACCTGCAAATGAAGGAGAACCGGACTATGGTCCGACTGTGGATGTGGCAGTACCGTGACCTCATGCAACCAGGGGTCCATACTGGCCGAAAGCATCCAATAATTTAACCTGGTCCAGACAAAGTATGGGCAGAATAGAAAGTGAACCCAGGAGTGGAGGGGTGGCAAGAGCTCCAAGCCTCAAAAAGCATGTGAGTGTCAATCAAATGCTGCTGTGCATTCCTCGCCCAGGGCTTCCCGCCCATCTGTACGCTGGTGGAGTCAGTATGAGTCAGTATGAGTAAGGTCACCCAACACTACATAGTCCACATCCATGCGGTCCTTATGTGCCAAGAGGTCATGGAAGAAGGCAGGTTCGTCCACATTGGGGGCATAAATGTTCAACGACATTACCCGTTTTTCAGCAAGAATACCCTGAAGAAGGACATAGCGGTCCTCAGATTCTTCAAAATGATCCAGCACTCTTAGTTGTAACAATATAAATATTATAAGGCAATTGCATAAATAGTGTATTATTCAATTCCTTCCTTTATGGTAATTTTTGACGATAATTTTGGCAAGTAAAACTCTTCCCAGATTGGATAATTCGAAGGTTGACAGATAATTATATATGGTGACCGTTCTTGCATTTAGACCTTTAGCCTGGGCGTAGCACTACAGTCGGTGATATCCCATTCACCACCTTCGGGTTTTCAGCAGCATATAGAGAAAAGTAGTGCCATAAAGGAAGGAATTGAACAATACATACAGTATTCAAGATAGGAGGCCAATAATTTTTATACCCTGTAGAAGTCCGAGAGGACAAAATGCGTTGGCTATGGTTTTATATATTGTGAAGTAGTCACAAATAAAGAAATAGAAATACACCTGCAGAATTGATGTCATGTTTAATTGTGGGGCAAAATACTATTGAATGAAACACTATTCATGCAATTGCATTATAATATTTATATTGTTACGACTAAGGGTGCTGGATCATTTTGATGAATGTGCTATTGTTTTTTTTTTATCCCAGGCGATTTAGGGGCATTGAGTCTCAGGTTCAGAGCACAAATAGGTTTACTGTACACTTTACCTTACTGTTAGATAAGTGCAGTCCCGGTTGCCTCAGTCCCCTAGAAATCTCTGGTCCTGTACCGGCCCTCAGAGTCTAAATGGCTGGATTGAATAGTGAAAGGGACGCTTTTATGTATAAGGATACCGGTGCCCCAGGAATAGGAGCTATAGCAGGAGAAGTAGCGGTGTGCACCACAAGGCCGAGCAAACGGGCAGTCTTTCATGGGAGGTAGGTGCGTCTCCTGCAGAAAGGCAACTCTGATGCCATGCCTATTCAGGTAGGACTGCACCTGTTTCCCCTTCCTGGTGTTGTTGATTCCCCAGATGTTTCAAGTAATAAAAGAGAGGTCAAGTGGCCTGTTACCTTGATAGGGGGGTTTGACCATGACGCAGAGAGAGCGTGAGAGGGTGACTTAGCAGTGCATGTAAGGGCAGTGTAGAAGGTGTCGCAGCAAAGAGTAAGAGAAAGGCAAAAAGACAAAACCTTAAATCGAAACATGAAACCCCATCCCCCTCCTACACTGGGACATAAGGTGTTCGCTGAAACCCATCAAGCCAAACCAAAAAACAATGAAAACCCAACATCCAGTAAGTGGTGATCACCGTGGGGGCATATCAACAACACGACGGGCAGTGGCCCCAATATGAAGCAATTGGCATGCAACTATAGTGATTAATAAACCACAATTATACTAAAACATCAGTTAGCGAGAACACAGAGAAAAAGAAAACAAGTGCGCCGTCTGTAAATGGCACCAGGATCCTGGCAGGGATAAATCCAGCTTGCAATGAACAGGCCGGAGTGGAGCAGTCACACCGGTAAAGAGCGGTCAGGAGTGGTGGATCACAAGCACCCCACAGTTCCAGACTTGTCCATGGCATAGCATACAGGCGAGGGAGACTTAGCCCGCAGGTATTTGCAAAAAGCAGAGACGTCTAAAGGGGCATCAAAGATGTGTGTTTTCTCCTCATGCTCTATGCGCAGGCATGCTGGGTAGAGCATCACTTACCAGATGCCCAGCTTTTGGAATGAGTACTTGACGTCAATGAATGCACTGCGGGCAACCTGCACCATGGGGGTGAAATCAGGGTAAAAGGAGATGTCAGCACCCTGATAATGGGCCAGGCGGGGAGCAGTGTCCCTGTCCCTATATTTTAAGAGACTGGCAATAAGGAATCGAGGAGGAGCTCACTCTAGGGGGCAAGGGCCATGGGACCGGTGTGCAACCCCACAGCAAAAGTGTGGGAGAAGCTGGAACGATGAAATAATGTAGCAAGTAGCTGCTCGAGGAAGATGTCAGGCCGTCCCATTTTGGTGGTTTCTGCAATACCAGATATCCGTAGGTTATTTCTCATGGACCTGGGCCTCGTTAGGTTTCGCCTTGTCGAAAGCTGCGCCGCGCAGCTTTTCGGCACAGGCGAAATCTTATGTCTACAGTATGTGGCTTGGGAATCCGCCCTCTGTTCCATTGGCTAGCTCCATAAATGGAGGCTAGCCATTGGAACAGAGATCTGTCCGTCAAAGCCGGAGCAGATTTGTGGGCGTTCCCAAGACTTTTAGGCTTTTGCCTACATCATGCGGCTGTGGGCGGTGCTTTTTTTTGGGGGGGGAGGTTTGTTTTGGTCATTTCTCCTGGAAGGCACCGCAACGAGGGACGTCTGCCTGGCATCGGCTAGCAGGTAAGCGGCATAGTTTACTCCCGTTCCCGCCCCCCTCTCGCTGTCCGTGAGCACGCCCCCCTCCCGCTGTCTGTGTGCCCGTCCCACCCCTCCCGCTGTCCGTTAACCCCTCCCCCCCTCCCGCTGCCCGTTAACCCATCCCCCCTCCCGCTGTCCGTGAGCCCGTCCCCCCTCCCCCTGTCCGTGAGCCGGTCCCCCCTCCCGCCGTCGTCTACCCTTTGTGTGTCTCGTTGCTGTGTTTGTGCGTGTATCCTGTCTCGTCTATCCCGTCTCATGTGCCCCAGGCCAAAGTGCAGCACAAAAGAGAAACTGCCGCGCCCTAGAAGGATGCACCCCCCCCCCGCCTGCCCCCCTCCCACTGTCCGTGTGCCCGGATAAGACCCAGCGTCCGTGTGCCCGGATAAGACCCTTTGTGCGTTGGGTATTTCATAGTAAAACATTTTTCAAACTGCAACACACCTATTGGGATTTATTGCATTAAATTCCCATTTAGTTTACTGCATATTGGTAAAACACAACCTGTACGTAAATGCATACCACAACATCAATCACGGGTGAGTTGCAAAACCAAGCATAGGCCCTTTGTAGAGCATTACATGCATTCTGATAAAGACATCAAATGTTGAACTATAGAGGTCATCAAAATCCACGGCCAGCTCTCGGAATATTGACCGACTTCTGACTGAGTGACAATCCAAGTCCTCCCCCAACTTTTCCATCTGTCCAATGAGAGTGGAAGCAGGCATCCATTGCCTCGAGGCCGGACTTGTGCTCCGCCAGGATAGCAGTCGTGTCACGGGACGCAGTGTTATCCATGTCACTATCCACCATCTCCTCCGTGTCTGAATGGGACACTCTGTCATTGGCAGGTTTTGAGAGACTGAAGGTCAGTCTGCGTTGCTTGGGATCTGAGCAGCCTATTGCCACAGTGGACACACCCAGACAAGTTGCAGAGCGAAGTGAGATGTAGCGAGGACAGAGAGGGCCCCCAAGTAGCCACCAGGACGGGCATCAGCTGGCTGTGTGTGTGTGTGTGTGTGTGCGGCTGGCTGTGTGTGTGCGCGGCTGGCTCTGTGTGTGTGTGTGGCTGGCTCTGTGTGTGTGTGGTTGGCTCTGTGTGTGTGTGCGGCTGGCTCTGTGTGTGTGTGTGCCTTTGTGTGTGTGTGTGTGTGGGTGCAAATGCAATAGGTCTCACATTTGTGAGAGATTAAGCTAATGGCAATGTAAATGACAATGCCATTTATTTATCTATTTATCAAAACCAACACATAAATACAAATTTTGTCATTTACAATGCCAATAGCTCTAACTTTTCCAAAGGCGAAACCATTGCATTGTAAATGCTTGTTTTTAATTGCTACTGACTTCAAAATGTGTTCCATCTAGTCCAGCTGTTTCAGCATAGTACATCTGCGGTCTTCGAGCCCCGACATTCGCTCCTCAGCACTATCTATTCTCGTCCCCTGAGTGACAATCCAAGTCCTCCCCCAACTTTTCCATCTGTCCAATGAGAGTGTGGAAGCAGGCATCCATTGCCTCGAGGCCGGACTTGTGCTCCGCCAGGATAGCAGTCGTGTCACGGGATGCAGTGTTATCCATGTCACTATCCACCATCTCCTCCGTGTCTGAATGGGACACTCTGTCATTGGCAGGTTTTGAGAGACTGAAGGTCAGTCTGCGTTGCTTGGGATCTGAGCAGCCTATTGCCACAGTGGACACACCCAGACGAGTTGCAGAGCGAAGTGAGATGTAGCGAGAACAGAGAGGGCCCCCAAGTAGCCACCAGGACGGGCATCAGCAACAAGGAGGAGAGGAGGCCACAGATTCAACTGCTAAAATGGGAGAGGGGGTGAAAAAAGGGTTCCGCTAGGCCAGCCCCAGATTTGCTGCGACAACCACCAGAAAATGTCCAAAGGAACCTCATGTGGGGTAGGGTGGGGGCTCAGGCATCCGCTGTAATCAATCCGTGGTCCCCTGCAGCAGCGCTGACTGCATGCCCCACTGGTCTACAAGTATGGCTGCAGGGCCAAAGTCAAGCAGGAAGACAGACCGGCGGGACCCAGGTAAGAGGGTCGGCCACAGTAGTTGAGGAAGAAGGTGGGACCCAACAGGAGAGAGATAGCCCAGTAGGCCGCAAAGGGGAACTCATTGCGTCATCCAGCAATGCTGTGCAGGCAAGTAAGCAGCAACACTGGCCCGCCTATCCTCCAAGCAGCCGCTGCCTCCCCCTGCTGCACCCCCAGTGGAACTAGCATGGCCCCCGCAGCAGCAGTAGTCCGGACAGGCTCTCCGTCCAAGCTGCACCCGTCCACTGGAGACCCCGCAGGAAATGTCTGCAGGCCACTGGGGAAGCACACGGCACAGAGGAAGGCCGGAACAGGCCGATCACCCGCACCAAGGCAGTAAAGGATGCAGGGGTCAGCCCCCCAGGTCGGTCCACACAGGGCGGAGCAGGCCATGGGGAGAGGGCGGGGCCCCAGTGAGCCCTGGTGGGCTCAGCCTCAGGCTCACCTGCGGCCCATGTCACAGCAGGGCCTCCGAGGCTGTGCTGGCACACGCTGTCCCCCGTTAGTCAAGTACAGCAGCCGGGGCTCCAAAACTTTGCTTTGGCAGCCCCAGGCATCCGGCTCCACAGTCGAGTGCATTGTTCACTGCAGAACGCAATGATGGTGGCAATTAATGATCGATACGGGGTCAGCGCCGCCGGAGCCTCACAAGGATGCAGCCATCTTGGTGGTGGTCGTGGACACGCCCCAATGTTTGTCATTTATCTCTAGCTAGGAGTATGTGTCAAAATGGAAGGGACGCCAAATATTTTTCAAAATCCTCACCCCCATTTCTAATAATCATACTATTAATACTTATGTTTGGCAATCGTTTGGCAATTTGATGGCATTTTTAAAACAGCAACAGAAATTGACTGCAGTGTTTAAATAAGACTAGAGATATTTAAACATTGCCAATATGATAGAATAATTGTGAAATATTCTGAGGGGAGCCCGATTAAGGGGCTCATTAGGATGGCGGACGGAAGAGCCACCGCGGCCCTGGAGTACGCGGAAAATGCCTTTTCCGGGTACGCCTGCCGCAGACACTCCGTCCGCCATATCAGGATAGGAAAACGTGTCAAATTTCCGTCCGCGACGGAAAAGCACGCACCGCCGCCGAACTACACACGACCACGCGGCGGACGGAACACATCCGGAGGCTCCGCCGTACGTACTGACGTCTAAGACCATCCCCCAAATCAAGATGGCGGAAAATACACATAAAACCGCTGCGGAAAAACAACCTGTCTGAACACCGCGGATTCCCCACAGCGAAGAAAAGATACATAGCAGAGAGACCCACCACAAGCTGCTCGCCACCATGGACCCAGCGCTACACGCTTTCCCGATGCTCTTCGCGATCCACCACGTCCTAGTCTTGGCCCACCATCGACGCCGGCGCAGGTAAGGCACAAACCATTGGCTGCATGGAGGGGAATACCTGCAAGGGTCGTGACGTAGGGAGGGGGAGTGTCATGTTACCGAAACCACTGATGAGAAGCAAATAGAAATACACATTTGTAGTACGCTAACATGAATGACAACGACAAACCACGAGACATGATAGACTACCTTTATTCCACATAATAGGGGTATAATCACAGTGTATGCGTGAGCATGGGCAAAGTGGGCACCAGAGCATGAACATAGGAGGCAGCACATCAGAGGGCAGAATGCAGTATCAGAACATCAACAGGGCATTGTGGAGTACAGAGCAGGTACATCAGAGGCAGCACATCAGAGGGCAGAATGCAGTATCAGAACAGCAACAGGGCATTGTGGACAACAGAGCAGGTACATCATTGGCAGCACGTGGGAGGGCAGTATGCAGTATCAGAACAGCAACAGGGCATTGTGGAGTACAGAGCAGGTACATCATTGGCAGTAAACGAGAGGGCAGAATGCAGTATCAGAACAGCAACAGGGCATTGTGGACAACAGAGCAGGTACATCATTGGCAGCACGTGAGAGGGGCCAAGTGCATCAACAGTCCATAGCACTGAACATGTCCATCAGAGGCAGCACGTGAGAGGGGCCAAGTGCATCAACAGTCCATAGCACTGAACATGTCCATCAGAGGCAGCATGTGAGAGGGCAGAATGCAGTATCAGAACATCAACAGGGCATTGTGGAGTACAGAGCAGGTACATCAGAGGCAGCACATCAGAGGGCAGAATGCAGTATCAGAACATCAACAGGGCATTGTGGAGTACAGAGCAGGTACATCAGAGGCAGCACGTGAGAGTGCAGAATGCAGTATCAGAACATCAACAGGGCATTGTGGAGTACAGAGCAGCGACATCAGAGGCAGCACGTGAGAGTGCAGAATGCAGTATCAGAACATCAACATGGCATTGTGGAGTACAGAGCAGGTACATCAGAGGCAGCACATCAGAGGGCAGAATGCAGTATCAGAACATCAACAGGGCATTGTGGAGTACAGAGCAGGTACATCAGAGGCAGCACATCAGAGGGCAGAATGCAGTATCAGAACATCAACAGGGCATTGTGGAGTACAGAGCAGCTACATCAGAGGCAGCACGTGAGAGTGCAGAATGCAGTATCAGAACATCAACAGGGCATTGTGGAGTACAGAGCAGCGACATCAGAGGCAGCACGTGAGAGTGCAGAATGCAGTATCAGAACATCATTAGGGCATTGTGGAGTTCAGAGCAGGTACATCAGAGGCAGCACATCAGAGGGCAGAATGCAGTATCAGAACATCAACAGGGCATTGTGGAGTACAGAGCAGGTACATCAGAGGCAGCACATCAGAGGGCAGAATGCAGTATCAGAACATCAACAGGGCATTGTGGAGTACAGAGCAGCTACATCAGAGGCAGCACGTGAGAGTGCAGAATGCAGTATCAGAACATCAACAGGGCATTGTGGAGTACAGAGCAGCGACATCAGAGGCAGCACGTGAGAGTGCAGAATGCAGTATCAGAACATCAACAGGGCATTGTGGAGTACAGAGCAGGTACATCAGAGGCAGCACATCAGAGGGCAGAATGCAGTATCAGAACATCAACAGGGCATTGTGGACAACAGAGCAGGTACATCATTGGCAGCACGTGAGAGGGCAGAATGCAGTATCAGAACAGCAACAGGGCATTGTCGAGTACAGAGCAGCTACATCAGAGGCAGCACATCAGAGGGCAGAATGCAGTATCAGAACAGCAACAGGGCATTGTGGAGTACAGAGCAGCGACATCAGAGGCAGCACGTGAGAGTGCAGAATGCAGTATCAGAACATCAACAGGGCATTGTGGAGTACAGAGCAGGTACATCAGAGGCAGCACATCAGAGGGCAGAATGCAGTATCAGAACATCAACAGGGCATTGTGGAGTACAGAGCAGCTACATCAGAGGCAGCACGTGAGAGTGCAGAATGCAGTATCAGAACATCAACAAGGCATTGTGGAGTACAGAGCAGCGACATCAGAGGCAGCACGTGAGAGTGCAGAATGCAGTATCAGAACATCAACAGGGCATTGTGGAGTACAGAGCAGGTACATCAGAGGCAGCACATCAGAGGGCAGAATGCAGTATCAGAACATCAACAGGGCATTGTGGAGTACAGAGCAGGTACATCAGAGGCAGCACATCAGAGGGCAGAATGCAGTATCAGAACATCAACAGGGCATTGTGGAGTACAGAGCAGCTACATCAGAGGCAGCACGTGAGAGTGCAGAATGCAGTATCAGAACATCAACAGGGCATTGTGGAGTACAGAGCAGGTACATCAGAGGCAGCACGTGAGAGGGGCCAAGTGCATCAACAGTCCATAGCACTGAACATGTCCATCATTGGCAGCACGTGAGAGGGCAGAATGCAGTATCAGAACAGCAACAGGGCATTGTGCTTAACAGAGCAGGTACATCATTGGCAGTAAACGAGAGGGCAGAATGCAGTATCAGAACAGCAACAGGGCATTGTGGAGTACAGAGCAGGTACATCAGAGGCAGCACATCAGAGGGCAGAATGCAGTATCAGAACATCAACAGGGCATTGTGGAGTACAGAGCAGCTACATCAGAGGCAGCAAGTGAGAGTGCAGAATGCAGTATCAGAACATCAACAAGGCATTGTGGAGTACAGAGCAGCGACATCAGAGGCAGCACGTGAGAGAGCAGAATGCAGTATCAGAACATCAACAGGGCATTGTGGAGTACAGAGCAGGTACATCAGAGGCAGCACATCAGAGGGCAGAATGCAGTATCAGAACATAAACAGGGCATTGTGGAGTACAGAGCAGGTACATCAGAGGCAGCACATCAGAGGGCAGAATGCAGTATCAGAACATCAACAGGGCATTGTGGACAACAGAGCAGGTACATCATTGGCAGCACGTGAGAGGGGCCAAGTGCATCAACAGTCCATAGCACTGAACATGTCCATCAGAGGCAGCACGTGAGAGGGGCCAAGTGCATCAACAGTCCATAGCACTGAACATGTCCATCAGAGGCAGCATGTGAGAGGGCAGAATGCAGTATCAGAACATCAACAGGGCATTGTGGAGTACAGAGCAGGTACATCAGAGGCAGCACATCAGAGGGCAGAATGCAGTATCAGAACATCAACAGGGCATTGTGGAGTACAGAGCAGGTACATCAGAGGCAGCACGTGAGAGTGCAGAATGCAGTATCAGAACATCAACAGGGCATTGTGGAGTACAGAGCAGCGACATCAGAGGCAGCACGTGAGAGTGCAGAATGCAGTATCAGAACATCAACATGGCATTGTGGAGTACAGAGCAGGTACATCAGAGGCAGCACATCAGAGGGCAGAATGCAGTATCAGAACATCAACAGGGCATTGTGGAGTACAGAGCAGGTACATCAGAGGCAGCACATCAGAGGGCAGAATGCAGTATCAGAACATCAACAGGGCATTGTGGAGTACAGAGCAGCTACATCAGAGGCAGCACGTGAGAGTGCAGAATGCAGTATCAGAACATCAACAGGGCATTGTGGAGTACAGAGCAGCGACATCAGAGGCAGCACGTGAGAGTGCAGAATGCAGTATCAGAACATCATTAGGGCATTGTGGAGTTCAGAGCAGGTACATCAGAGGCAGCACATCAGAGGGCAGAATGCAGTATCAGAACATCAACAGGGCATTGTGGAGTACAGAGCAGGTACATCAGAGGCAGCACATCAGAGGGCAGAATGCAGTATCAGAACATCAACAGGGCATTGTGGAGTACAGAGCAGCTACATCAGAGGCAGCACGTGAGAGTGCAGAATGCAGTATCAGAACATCAACAGGGCATTGTGGAGTACAGAGCAGCGACATCAGAGGCAGCACGTGAGAGTGCAGAATGCAGTATCAGAACATCAACAGGGCATTGTGGAGTACAGAGCAGGTACATCAGAGGCAGCACATCAGAGGGCAGAATGCAGTATCAGAACATCAACAGGGCATTGTGGACAACAGAGCAGGTACATCATTGGCAGCACGTGAGAGGGCAGAATGCAGTATCAGAACAGCAACAGGGCATTGTCGAGTACAGAGCAGCTACATCAGAGGCAGCACATCAGAGGGCAGAATGCAGTATCAGAACAGCAACAGGGCATTGTGGAGTACAGAGCAGCGACATCAGAGGCAGCACGTGAGAGTGCAGAATGCAGTATCAGAACATCAACAGGGCATTGTGGAGTACAGAGCAGGTACATCAGAGGCAGCACATCAGAGGGCAGAATGCAGTATCAGAACATCAACAGGGCATTGTGGAGTACAGAGCAGCTACATCAGAGGCAGCACGTGAGAGTGCAGAATGCAGTATCAGAACATCAACAAGGCATTGTGGAGTACAGAGCAGCGACATCAGAGGCAGCACGTGAGAGTGCAGAATGCAGTATCAGAACATCAACAGGGCATTGTGGAGTACAGAGCAGGTACATCAGAGGCAGCACATCAGAGGGCAGAATGCAGTATCAGAACATCAACAGGGCATTGTGGAGTACAGAGCAGGTACATCAGAGGCAGCACATCAGAGGGCAGAATGCAGTATCAGAACATCAACAGGGCATTGTGGAGTACAGAGCAGCTACATCAGAGGCAGCACGTGAGAGTGCAGAATGCAGTATCAGAACATCAACAGGGCATTGTGGAGTACAGAGCAGGTACATCAGAGGCAGCACGTGAGAGGGGCCAAGTGCATCAACAGTCCATAGCACTGAACATGTCCATCATTGGCAGCACGTGAGAGGGCAGAATGCAGTATCAGAACAGCAACAGGGCATTGTGCTTAACAGAGCAGGTACATCATTGGCAGTAAACGAGAGGGCAGAATGCAGTATCAGAACAGCAACAGGGCATTGTGGAGTACAGAGCAGGTACATCAGAGGCAGCACATCAGAGGGCAGAATGCAGTATCAGAACATCAACAGGGCATTGTGGAGTACAGAGCAGCTACATCAGAGGCAGCAAGTGAGAGTGCAGAATGCAGTATCAGAACATCAACAAGGCATTGTGGAGTACAGAGCAGCGACATCAGAGGCAGCACGTGAGAGAGCAGAATGCAGTATCAGAACATCAACAGGGCATTGTGGAGTACAGAGCAGGTACATCAGAGGCAGCACATCAGAGGGCAGAATGCAGTATCAGAACATAAACAGGGCATTGTGGAGTACAGAGCAGGTACATCAGAGGCAGCACATCAGAGGGCAGAATGCAGTATCAGAACATCAACAGGGCATTGTGGAGTACAGAGCAGCTACATCAGAGGCAGCACGTGAGAGTGCAGAATGCAGTATCAGAACATCAACAGGGCATTGTGGAGTACAGAGCAGCGACATCAGAGGCAGCACGTGAGAGTGCAGAATGCAGTATCAGAACATCAACAGGGCATTGTGGAGTACAGAGCAGGTACATCAGAGGCAGCACGTGAGAGGGGCCAAGTGCATCAACAGTCCATAGCACTGAACATGTCCATCATTGGCAGCACGTGAGAGGGCAGAATGCAGTATCAGAACAGCAACAGGGCATTGTGCTTAACAGTGCAGGTACATCATTGGCAGTAAACGAGAGGGCAGAATGCAGTATCAGAACAGCAACAGGGCATTGTGGAGTACAGAGCAGGTACATCATTGGCAGTAAACGAGAGGGCAGAATGCAGTATCAGAACATCAACAGGGCATTGTGGAGTACAGAGCAGCTACATCAGAGGCAGCACAAGTACGTGTCCCAACCAACCCGTCCAAGGGACCACAAGAGTGCAACGCAGTTCTCAATGGACAATGGACACACCATGTGAAATAACATGTGAGTGAAGTGATCAGCACCTCACATCACAGAATCAGGTGGACTGCGTGAACTACCTGCCTCGGACACACTGCCAGCACCAGCAACAGGAGTGTGAGACACAGCCACAGCCCGAGTGACACACACACGGGCCACAGACCCAGACACACTGCCAGCACCAGCAACAGGAATGTGAGACACAGCCACAGCCCGAGTGACAGACACATGGGCCACGGACCCAGACACACTGCCAGCACCAGCAACAGGAGTGTGAGACACAGCCACAGCCCGAGTGACAGACACATGGGCCACAGACCCAGACACACTGCCAGCACCAGCAACAGGAATGTGAGACACAGCCACAGATGTAGTCACTGACACTTGAGCCACTGACCCAGACAGACTGCCAGCACCAGAAACAGGAGTGTGCAACACAGCCACAGATCTACTCACTGACACGTGAGCCATAGACCCAGATACACTGCCAGGACCTGCAACAGGAGAGGGCACAACTGAGACTGTGCCACAACATGATGCATGACAGCAAACAACAGACACAGTGCCACTATCTGATACATGAGAGTCAACTGCACCTGCGCCACTGGGACCACTGAAATGATGAGCCACAGGGCTGTGTGGGCCAGGAGGCAGGGTGGCCCTGGGAGCTGGGGATAGCTGACCTTGAGCGACATCGGGGTGGGCAGGTGTCAATGGTGTGTGTCTGCGTTTCTTAGGGATGTGTGAGTGCACCCTGGACAGGACAGGACTGGCAAGTGGTGGTGACTCTAAACAAATATCACCCACCATAGGTGGAGCATCTGCAGCCGGGGATCGGGTTTCTGGGGACGTGCTGGAGCCTGCTTGTCGTTTGCTGTGTGCCTGCCGTCTGGACTCAGAATCATGTGTAATGGGGGATGCAACAACAGGGGACTCCCTCCTCTGCTTCTGACTGGGCTGGATGGGAGTGGAGGTATGGGGGGACTCCGCCGCGGAGACATCTGTTTGGCGTTCAGTCGAAAACATCAGCCTCAGTGCAGCCAGGGGTGAAGTATGCCTGTCCTTGATTGCGCCATTGTCCATGGTAGAAGCCTTGTCCGTAGGATGTGCCTTATCCTTAGGTGGAGTGTTGTCTCTAGATTTTGCCTGTGCCCTGGTCGGCGCCCTGTTCCTGCCAGCAGACTTGTCGTCTGTGGTGTACCTGTCTCCAGTAGACACCTGCTCTCTGTGTGTGTCCCTGGCCTTGGGAGATGGACCTTGCTCTGTTGTGTGCCTGTCCTTGGGAGTCTCCCTGCTCTTAGGAGGTGCCTTTGTCTTTTGACTGTCCCTGTCCTTGGGAGGGTCCCTTTCCTCTGTTGTGGGCCTGCCCTTGGGAGTCTCCCTGCTCTTAGGAGGTGCCTTTGTCTTTTGACTGTCCTTGTCCTTGCGAGGGTCCCTTTCCTCTGTTGTGGGCCTGCCCTTGGGAGTCTCCCTGCTCTTAGGAGGTGCCTTTGTCTTTTGACTGTCCTTGTCCTTGGGAGGGTCCCTTTCCTCTGTTGTGGGCCTGCCCTTGGGAGTCTCCCTGCTCTTAGGAGGTGCCTTTGTCTTTTGACTGTCCTTGTCCGTGTCCTTGGGAGGGTCCCTTTCCTCTGTTGTGGGCCTGCCCTTGGGAGTCTCCCTGCTCTTAGGAGGTGCCTTTAACTTTTGACTGTCCTTGTCCGTGTCCTTGGGAGGGTCCCTTTCCTCTGTTGTGGGCCTGCCCTTGGGAGTCTCCCTGCTCTTAGGAGGTGCCTTTGTCTTTTGACTGTCCTTGTCCGTGTCCTTGGGAGTGGCCCTTTCCTCTGTTGTGGGCCTGCCCTTGGGAGTCTCCCTGCTCTTAGGAGGTGCCTTTGTGTTTTGACTGTCCTTGTCCTTGAGAGGGTCCCTTTCCTCTGTTGTGGGCCTGCCCTTGGGAGTCTCCCTGCTCTTAGGAGGTGCCTTTGTCTTTTGAGTGGCCTTGTCCAAGGGACTGTCCATGGACTTGTGAGTATCCCTTGCCTTGGGAGTACCTTTTGTGTTGAATGCCTGTGTAGCTCCTGAAGGCATGTCCCCCAACAACACTGTGGATCCTGTGTGTGTACTCCAGTGTATCTGACGTTGTCTTCGTGAACAGATTTTGCTGACCTAGGGGATGCGGTCTGTGCCCTGCGTGCCCTGACGTGCTGTCTGACGCTGCTTCTAGTGCAATAACCTGTATTTGAGTCCTGCTCAGAATAATCACTACCCCCTGAGACATCCAGTGGTGTAGATGGGGAAACAGAAGTAGCACCCTGTCCATGCGACTGTACTATTGCAGACGACACACTGCTTGCCAATGACTGCACTGTCCTGTGTAGACCAGCAAGATCGCCATGCATCCCTTCCATGAATGCCACCACCTGCCCCAACTTCCTATCATGGTCTTGGAAAGCATTTGTCATATTGGTCTGCCCCACACACAGCTGTCGCAGCAGATCAACGGCCTCAGCACACAGTGCATTTTGGCTCACCGTGGCAGGGGCAGCGGTGCCTGCACCGAACGCCACTCTGCTCCCCCTACTCCTGCGGGCACGAACAGTACATGGTGCAGTTGGCGGAAGTGTGGGCCCTGTGTGCTGTGTTCCGACAGAAGGTGATGATTGCCCACTCCCAGTCTGTGACAACAGTGCAGGCTCAGCAAGATTTTCCGAAGATGAGGACGATGGTGTCTCCACATGCGAGTCCTCAGGGACGGTCCTGTCCCCCTCTCCGGCGCTGCCCTCCTCTGTGTCAGTCTGCGTGTGTGCGAAGTCTGACCCGGACTCATTTCCTCGACTAATCTCCTCCGTCTGTGGCTGAGTGTCCTCTGTCATAGCTGAAATGCACATAAAAGAGGTGTAAGTCATGGGCACACTCACGTACAGAAGGACAAGGATTCCCAACTTCCATAGCTGACAAAGTTCTTGTAGCACCCATCCTGAACACGGCCCACCTCTACCAGTCATCCTCCCATTACATAAGCGTTGGTGGCCGTGACACATGTACAGCATGCGGACAGGGCAGGAGCACGTACATCTGCACACATTTCCTGCCATGGGGCCATGGACCACTAGGGGATGTGCTTCAACACTCAACTACTAAGCAAGTGGTGTGTCAACATGGCGGACCTGGATGTCAAATGACACCCACCCAATGGGACCAACATGGCATCACAGAGATACATACGCACCACGGAACTCAATACTGTGTCTGTGCACCAATACATGCATTGCACTCACAAGTTTCCTACACAGACAGTATGCTCACCGCTAGTTTGCTGTTGATCGACACTCAGACGTTCGGACAGTTCAGGATGCGTCACTGCAATGATACGGTGCATGAGAGGGGTCATGGAGCGTCGGGCCAGATGGGCCGTCCTTGGAATCATCCCCAGTGTCACTTCCGCTACATTCTTGCTCAGCCTGGAAATGTCGTCCCAGCGTTTGTGGCAGTGTGTATGTCGTCTGTTGCACACCCCCAATGCCCGTACTTCACGTGCAATGCTCCTCCACACGTCCTTGCGAAGGTGCAGCTTGACCTACCATGATGGGAGACAAAAGGGTGTAAGTCAGTGGACAGTTGGCCTGTCACACACATAGGGGCAACACGTATCTGTCAGCAGCCATGCACAATCCGGAACATATGTCGAGCCCACACTACACAGCTAAGATTACAGTAGGCAGGATTATTTGGCCCCCTCATGCACACCAACATGTCCCACACTGCACTTACCACCTGTCCGGGTGCGCCGTAGAGGCGTCCATAGGTGCGGAGCACACCGTCCACGAGGACATCAAGCTCCGCGGCGGTGAAGGGACGAGACCGGATCTCTTTGGCTCTCGACATGGCAAGATCACGGAGTATGACACTAGAGCAGCAGTCGGTGGTCAGCTCAGCAGCAGCAGCAGGTCGAGGTGATGGTCACAGGCAGCAGTCGGTGGTCAGCTCAGCAGCAGGTCGAGGTGATGGTCACAGGCAGCAGTCGGTGGTCAGCTCAGCAGCAGCAGCAGGTCGAGGTGATGGTCACAGGCAGCAGTCGGTGGTCAGCTCAGCAGCAGCAGCAGGTCGAGGTGATGGTCACAGGCAGCAGTCGGTGGTCAGCTCAGCAGCAGCAGCAGGTCGAGGTGAACAGGCAGCACTGGTCCCCAGGGTAGGATGTGTGCTTTTGGGCAACACACATATATAGGGCCCTCAGCACGTGTCAGTGGCATACGTCGCCTGCAATTGGTCAGCCCTGGATGCGTGTTCGTGAAATGGGCCAATGACTGGCCCTGTTGTTGCGGTGCACTGCTTCCGCTACTTTCGATTGGGCATATGCGGCCAGCGGCCCTCTTCCCATTGGCTGCATGTGCACGGACCGTCACGGGCACACATCGGCAACCGCACGTGCAAGCTTCAGGCACGGATGCTTCAGTTGCAACAATGTTCTATCACTGGCGCCACCATGGCGGTGCACGTACTCAGCGGGGGAGGTGCAGGCCTATACACCCTTTAGATGTACTCAATGGACATGCCAGTTCATGTCCCCTCTTACAGTCACATTGCATCATCCACCGTACGCCGGCTGGAGCGGCCGGGCCTAGGACGGCCGTGCCGGCCATGTACACAACCGCCGTGCCAGGCCGGGCCTAGGACGGCCGTGTCGGCCATGTCCACAACCGCCGTGCCGGCCATGTCCACAACCGCCAGGCCATGTACACAACCGCCGTGCCGGCCATGTACACAACCGCCGTGCCAGGCCGGGCCTAGGACGGCCGTGCCGGCCATGTCCACAACCGCCGTGCCGGCCATGTCCACAACCGCCGTGCCAGGCCATGTCCACAACCGCCGTCCTAGGCCCGGCCTGGCCGCGTATGGCCATTGGGAAGTAGCGGAAGCTGTGCACCGCCATGGCGGCGCCAATTATGTTATCTTGTCAGTTGCGTCATGAGGGTTGTGAGCGTGATAGGGAAAGTTCATATGTCATACACTATTGCATGTGTGTCCATACTATGCCCATCGGTGGGCACACAATGGGCAACAGATGTGCATTTGGACGTGTTGACGTCGGGTGTGACCCTACAGACGTTATTACATCTTCACAACTACACAGTACATCACGGCTGTATGGCCAAATTATGAATCTGTTGTCAGTGTGTGGTTCTGGCGAGGTGACTACAATGGTGGTGGTGCACATGCATTCAGTGTATGTGTTTTGGACGTTGTGTCACCATGCATGTAATTACCGTATGCACAACATTATTGGTGTTGGCATTGGTGCATGATGACATGGTGTGTGTGTATCATTATCGTTTGTGTGCATGCACTTGCATGTGTGTCTGTGATGTGGCTACCAAACATTAGGGTAAAGACACACGTATTGTCAGTAAGGTTCACATGTGACTACGTTGCGTTGTACGTGTTGACACACTTCCTGTTGCAAGTGGCTGCACTTTGTTAAAGGGCCACTCCGTATTGTATAGACTGTCAGACATGTCACACATATGACCATTCTCCCTAGAAAATTTGTTGTTGCAAATGTTGGCTAACATGTGATGGAGTTGCACACGTATGCGGCATTTGTAAGTTGACTCAAGTTACATTTCTCTCCCACACAGGAGGGCTCCAAATGTGCATCGGCCATACACTGTGCTGGAGGATATGGTTGACGAGGAGGTGATTAGGAAATTCCGGCTGGATCGACGTCGGTTGATGGAGCTTGTTGCCCAATTGTCTCCTCATCTGCAGCCACGTAGGACGTATCCTGGTTCTATTACACCCACTGCAAAGGTTATGGCGGCACTACATTTCTTTGCTACTGGCACCTTTCAGTACACAGTTGGACATGCCGGGGGGATGTCACAGGCCATGTTCAGCACGGTACTTCGGGATGTTTTAACAGCTATGATGCTGTACAAGAATGACTACATCCATTTCCCACGGCCGGAAGAGTTGCCAGCAGTCAAAGCAGACTTCTATGCACTGGGCCACATACCACACGTTGTGGGTTCAATTGATGGCTCACATATCGCTATCATTCCACCACGGGCACGTGAGCAGGTTTTTAGGAATCGCAAACACTTCCATTCGCTGAACGTGCAGGTGGTGTGCCTGGCAAACAACATCATCTCCCATGTGTGTGCAAGATTTCCTGGCTCCGCACATGACGCCCACATCATGCGGAGCAGCATTGTCCCCCAACTGATGGCAAATCTGCGACCCGGTCAAGCGTGGCTTGTTGGTGAGTGTGCAGTGGGGACTCTTGTGATCTCTGTGTGGCATGGGGTACCCACCATATCTTGTTGTGATGTTTGTGTCTGTCATCCCCCTACATAGGCGACTCGGCGTACCCAAACCGGCCCTGGCTCCTCAGTCCCATACGTAATCCTACTACAGCGGGTGAAATGCGCTACAATGATGCACATGGAAGGACACGGAGAGTGATTGAACGTACCTTTGGACTGCTAAAGTCTAGGTTTCGGTGCCTGGATAAGACCGGAGGGGCCCTGCCTTACTCACCAGGAAAAGTATGCAGGATCGTGATTGCCTGTTGCATGCTCCACAACCTGGCCGTGCGCAATGACATTGAACTGCTCTTGGACCCTGAAGACGAAGAAGTTCCTCGGCCTCCCATCCCACCCATGTCGACTGATGAGGATAGTGGTGAGGAGGAAGGTGTGGACCAGAGGCGCCAGCTCATTGATCGCTACTTCCCTTGAATGTGAGTAACTACCTCTTGTGCCAGTTGACAATGCCTTATGTATGTTTGCTGGTGTTGTGTGGATGTGGGGTGCATCAGCTGTGTGTTCTTGTTTGTGATGGTTGCATATGTGTGTCTTCATTTCTTTGGACATACAAGTCTCCATGATGTGTGTCCTCTCATCCCATGCTTTTGTGATGAGTGTAGTTTGTGTAATGTTGCTGTGCAGTGTGTTGTGATGTGTGTGAATCTGTTTCCTGACGTGTGTTTGCTGTCTCTGATTTTCCCTAGGTCACTCCCGCAGCGCCATGATCATGTACGACTAGGATCCCTGAACCTGTTTACGTCTGTTTCTGAAGGCAATCATGTGCATAAACATGGAGGCAAAACATAATTGAGTGTGTAAGTGAAATTTATTTACAGGTTGTGCATTTGTGCTGGTGATTATTTACAAGTAAGTGGGGGAGAGGGAGTTGGAGTTGAAGGTAATGGCAGATGAAATGTCCGTGCTGACACCACATTGGGGGGTGTCAGGCTAGTCCAGCAGACCAGTGGCAATGATTGTCTATGTGGGACAGGATACTTTGCAGGGTGAATGTCTGGCACAGGCAGTGACAAAGTCTTGGAGCGTGTGGATGGCGCTCCAACACTGCTCTCACCCACTTCCAGCCTCGGGCGGCCCCTCCGTCTCTGAGGTGGAACAGAGTCAGCTGGGGGTGCAGGTTGTTCATGGGCCACATCCGTCGCCAGAGGCACAGGTGGTGGTGGTGGTGGCGGCGGCGGTGGAGGCGGAGGTGACGGTGGCGGTGGAGGTGGAGGTGACGGTGGCGGTGGCGCTACGACAATTGGTGGGGTGGGGGGGGTTGTTCCGGGGGTTCCATTCCCTCCACATTGTTGTCTGCTGGCCCACTATCTGGCCAAGGTACCCCGAGATTTCGCGCAACATGTTCGTGTTGTCCACTGAGTCCTGGTGTGCACGATCTGCATGTTCCTGGGAACGGTCGTATGACGCCTGGCACCTGGCTAGGGCTTGTAGGGACTCTGCCACAGGATGGGGTAGCTGTCCTTCCTCTGTACGGCGGAGTGTGGGTCGCCTGATTGCCTGATGTCCTGTCGCCTCTCTCCTTTGTGGCCCACTCACCCTGCTTGGGTGTGAGGCCGATGGACCTGCGTCGTGCGCTGGGTTAGGCTGGGTGGCACAGGCAGGAGTCGTGGTACTGGTGGTACTGGTGGTACTGGTGGTATTGGTGGTGGTGGTGGTGGTGGTGGTGGTGGTGGGGACTCTGCAGATCACAGAGGCAGGTGTCGCTGGAGTCACACCTGCGACGGTTGTCGGGCCCGGGAGTCCCTGTGAGCCAGATGGCCCTGGCTGTCTGCTTGGGCCCGCTCCATCCTCCGCACCGGAGCTGCCTGTGTCATCGTCACCAGAGAGTCCGATATGTGTTGGAGGCGAGGCTTGCGGCCGGGTGCTGGTTTCCCCAGTCAGTTCACGATCACCTGAGGGACAAGATAGAGCTGGTCAGTAATGTGGACATTACATGTTCATATAGATTTGTACACATTTCTGTGTCCTGTCGCACACACCCCACACACCCCACCCTCCACCACCACCACCCTCCCCGTGAACATGGGGGCCTGTTGGGAGTTGTAGTTGTGAGCTCTCACACACCCCAAACACCCTACCCTCCACCACCCTCCACCCACCACCACCACCCTCCCCGTGAACATGGGGGCCTGTTGGGAGTTGTAGTTTGGTCCTCTCACACACCCCACCCTCCACCACCACCACCCTCCCCGTGAACATGGGGGCCTGTTGGGAGTTGTAGTTGTGAGCTCTCACACACCCCACACACCCTACCCTCCACCACCCTCCACCCACCACCACCACCCTCCCCGTGAACATGGGGGCCTGTTGGGAGTTGTAGTTTGGTCCTCTCACACAACCCACCCTCCACCACCACCACCCTCCCCGTGAACATGGGGGCCTGTTGGGAGTTGTAGTTTGGTCCTCTCACACACCCCACCCTCCACCACCACCACCCTCCCCGTGAACATGGGGGCCTGTTGGGAGTTGTAGTTGTGAGCTCTCACACACCCCACACACCCTACCCTCCACCACCCTCCACCCACCACCACCACCCTCCCCGTGAACATGGGGGCCTGTTGGGAGTTGTAGTTTGGTCCTCTCACACACCCCACCCTCCACCACCACCACCCTCCCCGTGAACATGGGGGCCTGTTGGGAGTTGTAGTTTGGTCCCCTCACACACCCCACCCTCCACCACCACCACCCTCCCCGTGAACATGGGGGCCTGTTGGGAGTTGTAGTTTGGACCTCTCACACACCCCACCCTCCACCACCACCACCCTCCCCATGAACATGGGGGCCTGTTGGGAGTTGTAGTTGTGAGCTCTCACACACCCCACACACCCTACCCTCCACCACCCTCCCCCCACCACCACCACCCTCCCCGTGAACATGGGGGCCTGTTGGGAGTTGTAGTTTGGACCTCTCACACACCCCACCCTCCACCACCACCACCCTCCCCGTGAACATGGGGGCTTGTTGGTAGCCATGTACATGTTGGTGAGTAGGTGTCCGACGTGCATGGGTTGGGGCGTAGGAGATGTGTCTTCTCAGTTGTGTGAGCCTGACCATGTCGTACTGATCGTGGTGCTTGGTTTGTACTTACCAGCCTCTTCTCCTTCATCAAGTCCGTCTAGGCTCTCTGGGTGAAGTATCACCAGCACCTTCTCCTCCCAATCGGTGTAGGGTATGGGCTCCGGGGGTGTTCCGCCGCCAGTATGATTGGCTCTTGCATAGTTTTTGGTGCGGATGCCTTTCACCCGGGTCTTCAGGTCATGCCACCGCCTCTGAATTTCATGCTTCGTCCCCGGCACGGTCCCTGACGCATTCTCCCGACTGACGATCCTGTCCCGCATGTGGTTCTTTTGCGCCACGGACGTCTGCTGGACTTGGGCCCCGAAGATGTGGGGCTCAACACGGATGATTTCATCTACCATTACCTTCAACTCGGTCTCCGTGAATTTAGGGTTTTTTTTGGGTGCCATGGTGTGTGGTGCTCAGTGTGTGGGTTGGGTGAGTTGGGGGGTGCAGGTGTGTGGTGTGTGATGTGTAGGAATGGTGTGGTGGGTGTTTGTGTGGTGGGTGTGGTAGGGTGGTGGTTGTGTGTCTTCTATTTGAGTAAGCTGTATATCGATTAGGGCCTCTTGCTAGCAGCAATGCTGTGATGCAAAGGAGTGTGGTAGTGTGTGGGTGTCATTTTATAGTCGTGTCTCAATGGTTGTTGGCAGTCAGGTGGTAGGTGGGCGTGTTGACTAGTGTGCATTATTGGGTACTTGGGGCGTGTCATGGTGGCTTATGCTTGGTGTTGGTGTATCGGGGGGGGCGTTGTCAATGTTCGTATGTTTGCTTTGTACTTGCGGTACACTTTCTGACATTTGTTTGACGTTAGGGATGTTGTGTGTGTTGGCCTTCCGCAGTGATGCACTGTTTATCGTTGCATTCTTTCCGCCGCGGACGTGGATGGCTGTGCGTTCCGTGGTACAGGCGGATTTATCCTAATTGCGGACACGGAGTATTCACAGGTATGGCGGTAAATGTGTCTTTTTCCGCGGTCATTCCCGTCCGCGGCGGTGGCTGTTCATTAGGCTCCGTCCGCCGCGGACGGAGTTAGATGTGTTCCGTCCACCGCGGACGGTGTTTGTTATGATCCGTCCGCCACGGTCGGAGTTTCGTGACATGAATATCCTAATCGCAACCGCGGAATCTCCGCGGCGCAGCCGGGAGTAAAATTTCCCCGACCATGGCGGACAGACCCATTTCCGTCCGACATCCTAATCGACCCCTAAGTTTTTTTCAACTGGTGGAGGGGCACGTCATTAAAAAGTTTGAAGACCACTGCCTTAGAGGAACATGAGAAAATTACAAAAATATTTTTCCGGGGGTGGGGGAAATAGTATATGTTTTTTCTAAAAGCGCCATCTTTCAGGAACAAGCAGCGGTATATCAAAAAACTGTTTTTTGCCGCAATATTGTCATTTTTTTCTAAAAGGTAATGACTGATAGACCCTTTGGCAGCAAGGACATGTAAGGTATAAAGATGCTAAAAAGATACTGTTTTCCAGAGCCAAAAACTGAACTGCACTTCACAATGAAATTTCATTGTATACCTAGTGTTCAGCAATTCATCTGCTAAAATATAAAGAATGAAAAATAGTTGTGAAGGAAATCAAGGTATTTCTGGAATCTACGTAAGATGATGAGTGTAAGAACAGTGGTTATTTGTAAACCCCTGAATTTGTGGGTACTCATACTACCATGTTGTTAACCTGGCACCATTGGCATGGGTCTCTATTCCATGTTTGCTGTTGCCTCATGTGTTTTTGCTGGTGTTAGATGCTTTGGGCACTGTGCCACTGCTATTCAGTGCCACAGTGCAAGTGCTCCCTACTGTAAATTGATGTACTAATCAGTGGTTCCATGTTTGGCTATTTGGTTTACTTGTCAGACCCTAGTCTAGTGCACTGAGTGTGCCAGGGGGTGTAATCCAAATGCTGCTGGTGGGCCTGCAGCACTGGTTGTGCCACCCACCGAAGCAGTCTTGTAAAGTGTGCCTTAGGTCTGCCATTGAAGAGCCTGCGTGCAGGCTGGGACTGTCATGCTGACTGAGCAAGTTCACCCACTTCCCAGTGCTTAAACCTTCCCTTTTCTTCATATCAGTCACCCCTATGGTAGGCCCAAGGGCAGGGTGCATTGTAAGTATAAGGTAGGACAAGCCCTGATGTGTGTGGCATATCCTAATAGTGAATTACAGCCATTTTCCTTTTTCACTATTGCAAGGCAATGTTCTCCATAGGCCAGAATGGGCTGTTAGAGTTATTACATTTTATAATCCTAACTGTCTTAGAGAACATGGTAGAAATTCGAGTTTAGTATGCCTGAACTCAGAATAATAAAATACGGTACATCTTTTAGAGAAGTTTATTTTAATAATCTGTGTTAGCAAATACCACTTTTAGAAAGTAGGTATTTGCTTGTCTAACCATTCAAACCTGCCTCTGCTAGTTTGTGTATTCCTATGTCTGGTTTTGTGAGTGACAGGGCTGGGGAATTCCAGGAGACAGGCTGAGTCACCCAGTGGTGAATAGAGAGATCTGCATCTAGATGGGAGGGAGGAGTGCACCTTAACCTTGAATAGGGTTGTGCCTGCCTTCCACAATGCTGGCTCCACCCCCTGGGGAGCGGCTGATGTATCTGCCCTGCACACTGAAAGAAGAGAAGGAGTCCTGTAAACAAAGTGCTCCAGGACTGTACTTGCCTTCCACAATGCTGGCTCCACCTCCTGCGGGGCGTCTGATGTGCATGCCCTGCACTGCGAAAAGAAAGGAGAAGTCTGGTAAACAGAGTGCTTCAGAACTGGTTTGGACTGGGTAAAGGCCCCTCTTCCCTCAGAAAACAAAGGATTTCTGTGTATAAATATTGGGACCCTGATCCCATGAAATTTGATCACTTTGGACTACATGAAGAAACCTTTACTGAGGAGAGGAACCTGAAGAAACTGAGGAGAGACTATTCCCAAGCTGAAGTGCTGCTTGGGGGATTGGCCTGCAGTGGTTGCCTTACTGCCAAAGGAAGGAGAAAGGAACTTTGTGTACTTTGCATTCAACTTGTGAAGGATCTCCAAGGGCTTGGAAAAGAGCTTGCCTCCTGCTGAAGTCTCAGGGACAACAGATTTCACCCCCCAGCTCCCCAGAGTTCTTTGGAAGTGTCTGCTGCTGTTTTGGGTCTTCTGAGGAACTGCGTGTTGCAAGGAGCTGGAAGCGCGACTCAACGAGTAGAAGCGTGTCGCCGTCGCTGTGCCTGCCGGCGCAACTCCAAAGGAGGGTGTCGCCGCTGGAACTGTCGCACTGCACCGCACTGGAGAGATTATTTACAACAAGGGGTGGTGATGGACAGAGTCTCTGAATTAAGCAGAGTACTCTCACCCAGTCAAGAGATCAGGGCTAGATCCAACACCGTTTTTTAGCTCATTGCACCATCCCAGTTTCAGAACCTGGCTGTATGCAAATTAGTCTGTCCCTGGCCCAGTGCATCATGGGAACAGGGCAGACCAGACTACAAAAGCCAATTCTTACACTGGGAAGGAAACAAGCTTCCGGGGACCGGTTTCTGCCATTTCAGGCGTCTTCGGCCCAGCTTGCTTGAATCCTGATGGTGCAATGAGCAAGGGACTCACATCTGAGTATACCCTTCCACGCTTAGGGTGGACAAAATTATTTACAACAAGGGGTGGTGATGGACAGAGTCTCTGAATTAAGCAGAGTACTCTCACCCAGTCAAGAGATCAGGGCTAGATCCAACACCGTTTTTTAGCTCATTGCACCATCCCAGTTTCAGAACCTGGCTGTATGCAAATTAGTCTGTCCCTGGCCCAGTGCATCATGGGAACAGGGCAGACCAGACTACAAAAGCCAATTCTTACACTGGGAAGGAAACAAGCTTCCGGGGACCGGTTTCTGCCATTTCAGGCGTCTTCGGCCCAGCTTGCTTGAATCCTGATGGTGCAATGAGCAAGGGACTCACATCTGAGTATACCCTTCCACGCTTAGGGTGGACAAAATTATTTACAACAAGGGGTGGTGATGGACAGAGTCTCTGAATTAAGCAGAGTACTCTCACCCAGTCAAGAGATCAGGGCTAGATCCAACACCGTTTTTTAGCTCATTGCACCATCCCAGTTTCAGAACCTGGCTGTATGCAAATTAGTCTGTCCCTGGCCCAGTGCATCATGGGAACAGGGCAGACCAGACTACAAAAGCCAATTCTTACACTGGGAAGGAAACAAGCTTCCGGGGACCGGTTTCTGCCATTTCAGGCGTCTTCGGCCCAGCTTGCTTGAATCCTGATGGTGCAATGAGCAAGGGACTCACATCTGAGTATACCCTTCCACGCTTAGGGTGGACAAAATTATTTACAACAAGGGGTGGTGATGGACAGAGTCTCTGAATTAAGCAGAGTACTCTCACCCAGTCAAGAGATCAGGGCTAGATCCAACACCGTTTTTTAGCTCATTGCACCTTCCCAGTTTCAGAACCTGGCTGTATGCAAATTAGTCTGTCCCTGGCCCAGTGCATCATGGGAACAGGGCAGACCAGACTACAAAAGCCAATTCTTACACTGGGAAGGAAACAAGCTTCCGGGGACCGGTTTCTGCCATTTCAGGCGTCTTCAGCCCAGCTTGCTTGAATCCTGATGGTGCAATGAGCAACGGACTCACATCTGAGTATACCCTTCCACGCTTAGGGTGGACAAAATTATTTACAACAAGGGGTGGTGATGGACAGAGTCTCTGAATTAAGCAGAGTACTCTCACCCAGTCAAGAGATCAGGGCTAGATCCAACACCGTTTTTTAGCTCATTGCACCATCCCAGTTTCAGAACCTGGCTGTATGCAAATTAGTCTGTCCCTGGCCCAGTGCATCATGGGAACAGGGCAGACCAGACTACAAAAGCCAATTCTTACACTGGGAAGGAAACAAGCTTCCGGGGACCGGTTTCTGCCATTTCAGGCGTCTTCGGCCCAGCTTGCTTGAATCCTGATGGTGCAATGAGCAAGGGACTCACATCTGAGTATACCCTTCCACGCTTAGGGTGGACAAAATTATTTACAACAAGGGGTGGTGATGGACAGAGTCTCTGAATTAAGCAGAGTACTCTCACCCAGTCAAGAGATCAGGGCTAGATCCAACACCGTTTTTTAGCTCATTGCACCATCCCAGTTTCAGAACCTGGCTGTATGCAAATTAGTCTGTCCCTGGCCCAGTGCATCATGGGAACAGGGCAGACCAGACTACAAAAGCCAATTCTTACACTGGGAAGGAAACAAGCTTCCGGGGACCGGTTTCTGCCATTTCAGGCGTCTTCGGCCCAGCTTGCTTGAATCCTGATGGTGCAATGAGCAAGGGACTCACATCTGAGTATACCCTTCCACGCTTAGGGTGGACAAAATTATTTACAACAAGGGGTGGTGATGGACAGAGTCTCTGAATTAAGCAGAGTACTCTCACCCAGTCAAGAGATCAGGGCTAGATCCAACACCGTTTTTTAGCTCATTGCACCATCCCAGTTTCAGAACCTGGCTGTATGCAAATTAGTCTGTCCCTGGCCCAGTGCATCATGGGAACAGGGCAGACCAGACTACAAAAGCCAATTCTTACACTGGGAAGGAAACAAGCTTCCGGGGACCGGTTTCTGCCATTTCAGGCGTCTTCGGCCCAGCTTGCTTGAATCCTGATGGTGCAATGAGCAAGGGACTCACATCTGAGTATACCCTTCCACGCTTAGGGTGGACAAAATTATTTACAACAAGGGGTGGTGATGGACAGAGTCTCTGAATTAAGCAGAGTACTCTCACCCAGTCAAGAGATCAGGGCTAGATCCAACACCGTTTTTTAGCTCATTGCACCATCCCAGTTTCAGAACCTGGCTGTATGCAAATTAGTCTGTCCCTGGCCCAGTGCATCATGGGAACAGGGCAGACCAGACTACAAAAGCCAATTCTTACACTGGGAAGGAAACAAGCTTCCGGGGACCGGTTTCTGCCATTTCAGGCGTCTTCGGCCCAGCTTGCTTGAATCCTGATGGTGCAATGAGCAAGGGACTCACATCTGAGTATACCCTTCCACGCTTAGGGTGGACAAAATTATTTACAACAAGGGGTGGTGATGGACAGAGTCTCTGAATTAAGCAGAGTAGTCTCACCCAGTCAAGAGATCAGGGCTAGATCCAACACCGTTTTTTAGCTCATTGCACCATCCCAGTTTCAGAACCTGGCTGTATGCAAATTAGTCTGTCCCTGGCCCAGTGCATCATGGGAACAGGGCAGACCAGACTACAAAAGCCAATTCTTACACTGGGAAGGAAACAAGCTTCCGGGGACCGGTTTCTGCCATTTCAGGCGTCTTCGGCCCAGCTTGCTTGAATCCTGATGGTGCAATGAGCAAGGGACTCACATCTGAGTATACCCTTCCACGCTTAGGGTGGACAAAATTATTTACAACAAGGGGTGGTGATGGACAGAGTCTCTGAATTAAGCAGAGTACTCTCACCCAGTCAAGAGATCAGGGCTAGATCCAACACCGTTTTTTAGCTCATTGCACCATCCCAGTTTCAGAACCTGGCTGTATGCAAATTAGTCTGTCCCTGGCCCAGTGCATCATGGGAACAGGGCAGACCAGACTACAAAAGCCAATTCTTACACTGGGAAGGAAACAAGCTTCCGGGGACCGGTTTCTGCCATTTCAGGCGTCTTCGGCCCAGCTTGCTTGAATCCTGATGGTGCAATGAGCAAGGGACTCACATCTGAGTATACCCTTCCACGCTTAGGGTGGACAAAATTATTTACAACAAGGGGTGGTGATGGACAGAGTCTCTGAATTAAGCAGAGTACTCTCACCCAGTCAAGAGATCAGGGCTAGATCCAACACCGTTTTTTAGCTCATTGCACCATCCCAGTTTCAGAACCTGGCTGTATGCAAATTAGTCTGTCCCTGGCCCAGTGCATCATGGGAACAGGGCAGACCAGACTACAAAAGCCAATTCTTACACTGGGAAGGAAACAAGCTTCCGGGGACCGGTTTCTGCCATTTCAGGCGTCTTCGGCCCAGCTTGCTTGAATCCTGATGGTGCAATGAGCAAGGGACGTGGAAGGGTATACTCAGACATGAGTCCCTTGCTCATTGCACCAACAGGATTCAAGCAGGATTCAAGCAAGCCGGGCCGAAGACGGCTGTAATGCCAGAAACCGGTCCCCGGAAGCTTGTTTCCTTCCCAGTGTAAGAATTGGCTTTTGTAGTCTGGTCTGCCCTGTTCCCATGATGCACTGGGCCAGGGACAGACTAATTTGCATACAGCCAGGTTCTGAAACTGGGATGGTGCAATGAGCTAAAAAACGGTGTTGGATCTAGCCCTGATCTCTTGACTGGGTGAGAGTATTCTGCTTAATTCAGAGACTCTGTCCCTCACCACCCCTTGTTGTAAATATTTTTGTCCACCCTAAGCGTGGAAGGGTATACTCAGACATGAGTCCCTTACTCATTGCACCAACAGGATTCAAGCAAGCCGGGCCGAAGACGGCTGTAATGCCAGAAACCGGTCCCCGGAAGCTTGTTTCCTTCCCAGTGTAAGAATTGGCTTTTGTAGTCTGGTCTGCCCTGTTCCCATGATGCACTGGGCCAGGGACAGACTAATTTGCATACAGCCAGGTTCTGAAACTGGGATGGTGCAATGAGCTAAAAAACGGTGTTGGATCTAGCCCTGATCTCTTGACTGGGTGAGAGTATTCTGCTTAATTCAGAGACTCTGTCCCTCACCACCCCTTGTTGTAAATATTTTTGTCCACCCTAAGCGTGGAAGGGTATACTCAGACATGAGTCCCTTGCTCATTGCACCAACAGGATTCAAGCAAGCCGGGCCGAAGACGGCTGTAATGCCAGAAACCGGTCCCCGGAAGCTTGTTTCCTTCCCAGTGTAAGAATTGGCTTTTGTAGTCTGGTCTGCCCTGTTCCCATGATGCACTGGGCCAGGGACAGACTAATTTGCATACAGCCAGGTTCTGAAACTGGGATGGTGCAATGAGCTAAAAAACGATGTTGGATCTAGCCCTGATCTCTTGACTGGGTGAGAGTATTCTGCTTAATTCAGAGACTCTGTCCCTCACCACCCCTTGTTGTAAATATTTTTGTCCACCCTAAGCGTGGAAGGGTATACTCAGACATGAGTCCCTTGCTCATTGCACCAACAGGATTCAAGCAAGCCGGGCCGAAGACGGCTGTAATGCCAGAAACCGGTCCCCGGAAGCTTGTTTCCTTCCCAGTGTAAGAATTGGCTTTTGTAGTCTGGTCTGCCCTGTTCCCATGATGCACTGGGCCAGGGACAGACTAATTTGCATACAGCCAGGTTCTGAAACTGGGATGGTGCAATGAGCTAAAAAACGGTGTTGGATCTAGCCCTGATCTCTTGACTGGGTGAGAGTATTCTGCTTAATTCAGAGACTCTGTCCCTCACCACCCCTTGTTGTAAATATTTTTGTCCACCCTAAGCGTGGAAGGGTATACTCAGACATGAGTCCCTTGCTCATTGCACCAACAGGATTCAAGCAAGCCGGGCCGAAGACGGCTGTAATGCCAGAAACCGGTCCCCGGAAGCTTGTTTCCTTCCCAGTGTAAGAATTGGCTTTTGTAGTCTGGTCTGCCCTGTTCCCATGATGCACTGGGCCAGGGACAGACTAATTTGCATACAGCCAGGTTCTGAAACTGGGATGGTGCAATGAGCTAAAAAACGGTGTTGGATCTAGCCCTGATCTCTTGACTGGGTGAGAGTATTCTGCTTAATTCAGAGACTCTGTCCCTCACCACCCCTTGTTGTAAATATTTTTGTCCACCCTAAGCGTGGAAGGGTATACTCAGACATGAGTCCCTTGCTCATTGCACCAACAGGATTCAAGCAAGCCGGGCCGAAGACGGCTGTAATGCCAGAAACCGGTCCCCGGAAGCTTGTTTCCTTCCCAGTGTAAGAATTGGCTTTTGTAGTCTGGTCTGCCCTGTTCCCATGATGCACTGGGCCAGGGACAGACTAATTTGCATACAGCCAGGTTCTGAAACTGGGATGGTGCAATGAGCTAAAAAACGGTGTTGGATCTAGCCCTGATCTCTTGACTGGGTGAGAGTATTCTGCTTAATTCAGAGACTCTGTCCCTCACCACCCCTTGTTGTAAATATTTTTGTCCACCCTAAGCGTGGAAGGGTATACTCAGACATGAGTCCCTTGCTCATTGCACCAACAGGATTCAAGCAAGCCGGGCCGAAGACGGCTGTAATGCCAGAAACCGGTCCCCGGAAGCTTGTTTCCTTCCCAGTGTAAGAATTGGCTTCTGTAGTCTGGTCTGCCCTGTTCCCATGATGCACTGGGCCAGGGACAGACTAATTTGCATACAGCCAGGTTCTGAAACTGGGATGGTGCAATGAGCTAAAAAACGGTGTTGGATCTAGCCCTGATCTCTTGACTGGGTGAGAGTATTCTGCTTAATTCAGAGACTCTGTCCCTCACCACCCCTTGTTGTAAATATTTTTGTCCACCCTAAGCGTGGAAGGGTATACTCAGACATGAGTCCCTTGCTCATTGCACCAACAGGATTCAAGCAAGCCGGGCCGAAGACGGCTGTAATGCCAGAAACCGGTCCCCGGAAGCTTGTTTCCTTCCCAGTGTAAGAATTGGCTTTTGTAGTCTGGTCTGCCCTGTTCCCATGATGCACTGGGCCAGGGACAGACTAATTTGCATACAGCCAGGTTCTGAAACTGGGATGGTGCAATGAGCTAAAAAACGGTGTTGGATCTAGCCCTGATCTCTTGACTGGGTGAGAGTATTCTGCTTAATTCAGAGACTCTGTCCCTCACCACCCCTTGTTGTAAATATTTTTGTCCACCCTAAGCGTGGAAGGGTATACTCAGACATGAGTCCCTTGCTCATTGCACCAACAGGATTCAAGCAAGCCGGGCCGAAGACGGCTGTAATGCCAGAAACCGGTCCCCGGAAGCTTGTTTCCTTCCCAGTGTAAGAATTGGCTTTTGTAGTCTGGTCTGCCCTGTTCCCATGATGCACTGGGCCAGGGACAGACTAATTTGCATACAGCCAGGTTCTGAAACTGGGATGGTGCAATGAGCTAAAAAACGGTGTTGGATCTAGCCCTGATCTCTTGACTGGGTGAGAGTATTCTGCTTAATTCAGAGACTCTGTCCCTCACCACCCCTTGTTGTAAATATTTTTGTCCACCCTAAGCGTGGAAGGGTATACTCAGACATGAGTCCCTTGCTCATTGCACCAACAGGATTCAAGCAAGCCGGGCCGAAGACGGCTGTAATGCCAGAAACCGGTCCCCGGAAGCTTGTTTCCTTCCCAGTGTAAGAATTGGCTTTTGTAGTCTGGTCTGCCCTGTTCCCATGATGCACTGGGCCAGGGACAGACTAATTTGCATACAGCCAGGTTCTGAAACTGGGATGGTGCAATGAGCTAAAAAACGGTGTTGGATCTAGCCCTGATCTCTTGACTGGGTGAGAGTATTCTGCTTAATTCAGAGACTCTGTCCCTCACCACCCCTTGTTGTAAATATTTTTGTCCACCCTAAGCGTGGAAGGGTATACTCAGACATGAGTCCCTTGCTCATTGCACCAACAGGATTCAAGCAAGCCGGGCCGAAGACGGCTGTAATGCCAGAAACCGGTCCCCGGAAGCTTTTTTCCTTCCCAGTGTAAGAATTGGCTTTTGTAGTCTGGTCTGCCCTGTTCCCATGATGCACTGGGCCAGGGACAGACTAATTTGCATACAGCCAGGTTCTGAAACTGGGATGGTGCAATGAGCTAAAAAACGGTGTTGGATCTAGCCCTGATCTCTTGACTGGGTGAGAGTATTCTGCTTAATTCAGAGACTCTGTCCCTCACCACCCCTTGTTGTAAATATTTTTGTCCACCCTAAGCGTGGAAGGGTATACTCAGACATGAGTCCCTTGCTCATTGCACCAACAGGATTCAAGCAAGCCGGGCCGAAGACGGCTGTAATGCCAGAAACCGGTCCCCGGAAGCTTGTTTCCTTCCCAGTGTAAGAATTGGCTTTTGTAGTCTGGTCTGCCCTGTTCCCATGATGCACTGGGCCAGGGACAGACTAATTTGCATACAGCCAGGTTCTGAAACTGGGATGGTGCAATGAGCTAAAAAACGGTGTTGGATCTAGCCCTGATCTCTTGACTGGGTGAGAGTATTCTGCTTAATTCAGAGACTCTGTCCCTCACCACCCCTTGTTGTAAATATTTTTGTCCACCCTAAGCGTGGAAGGGTATACTCAGACATGAGTCCCTTGCTCATTGCACCAACAGGATTCAAGCAAGCCGGGCCGAAGACGGCTGTAATGCCAGAAACCGGTCCCCGGAAGCTTGTTTCCTTCCCAGTGTAAGAATTGGCTTTTGTAGTCTGGTCTGCCCTGTTCCCATGATGCACTGGGCCAGGGACAGACTAATTTGCATACAGCCAGGTTCTGAAACTGGGATGGTGCAATGAGCTAAAAAACGGTGTTGGATCTAGCCCTGATCTCTTGACTGGGTGAGAGTATTCTGCTTAATTCAGAGACTCTGTCCCTCACCACCCCTTGTTGTAAATATTTTTGTCCACCCTAAGCGTGGAAGGGTATACTCAGACATGAGTCCCTTGCTCATTGCACCAACAGGATTCAAGCAAGCCGGGCCGAAGACGGCTGTAATGCCAGAAACCGGTCCCCGGAAGCTTGTTTCCTTCCCAGTGTAAGAATTGGCTTTTGTAGTCTGGTCTGCCCTGTTCCCATGATGCACTGGGCCAGGGACAGACTAATTTGCATACAGCCAGGTTCTGAAACTGGGATGGTGCAATGAGCTAAAAAACGGTGTTGGATCTAGCCCTGATCTCTTGACTGGGTGAGAGTATTCTGCTTAATTCAGAGACTCTGTCCCTCACCACCCCTTGTTGTAAATATTTTTGTCCACCCTAAGCGTGGAAGGGTATACTCAGACATGAGTCCCTTGCTCATTGCACCAACAGGATTCAAGCAAGCCGGGCCGAAGACGGCTGTAATGCCAGAAACCGGTCCCCGGAAGCTTGTTTCCTTCCCAGTGTAAGAATTGGCTTTTGTAGTCTGGTCTGCCCTGTTCCCATGATGCACTGGGCCAGGGACAGACTAATTTGCATACAGCCAGGTTCTGAAACTGGGATGGTGCAATGAGCTAAAAAACGGTGTTGGATCTAGCCCTGATCTCTTGACTGGGTGAGAGTATTCTGCTTAATTCAGAGACTCTGTCCCTCACCACCCCTTGTTGTAAATATTTTTGTCCACCCTAAGCGTGGAAGGGTATACTCAGACATGAGTCCCTTGCTCATTGCACCAACAGGATTCAAGCAAGCCGGGCCGAAGACGGCTGTAATGCCAGAAACCGGTCCCCGGAAGCTTGTTTCCTTCCCAGTGTAAGAATTGGCTTTTGTAGTCTGGTCTGCCCTGTTCCCATGATGCACTGGGCCAGGGACAGACTAATTTGCATACAGCCAGGTTCTGAAACTGGGATGGTGCAATGAGCTAAAAAACGGTGTTGGATCTAGCCCTGATCTCTTGACTGGGTGAGAGTATTCTGCTTAATTCAGAGACTCTGTCCCTCACCACCCCTTGTTGTAAATATTTTTGTCCACCCTAAGCGTGGAAGGGTATACTCAGACATGAGTCCCTTGCTCATTGCACCAACAGGATTCAAGCAAGCCGGGCCGAAGACGGCTGTAATGCCAGAAACCGGTCCCCGGAAGCTTGTTTCCTTCCCAGTGTAAGAATTGGCTTTTGTAGTCTGGTCTGCCCTGTTCCCATGATGCACTGGGCCAGGGACAGACTAATTTGCATACAGCCAGGTTCTGAAACTGGGATGGTGCAATGAGCTAAAAAACGGTGTTGGATCTAGCCCTGATCTCTTGACTGGGTGAGAGTATTCTGCTTAATTCAGAGACTCTGTCCCTCACCACCCCTTGTTGTAAATATACCGCACTGGAGAGAAGCATGCCGCAATGAAGAAGAAGTGTGTCGCCGTCGCTGCTGCTGCCGTCGCAACTCCGAAGAAGGAGGGCGTCACCGCTGTGTTTCTCGCACTGCACCGCATCAGAAGAAGAATCTCGCAACGAGGTCGGAGCATGTCACCGTCGCTGTGCCTGCTGTCGCAACTCCGAAGCCGGAGGGTGTCGCCGCTGGAACTGTCGCATTGCACCGCAATGACCAAGAGCACCTCGCATCCCCTAGAAGCGCGCCGCCGTCGGAGCTGCTGCCGTCGCATCTTGAATGTCACCGCGGTAGTTGTCGCATCGAGCGGAAGCTTCACGCATCGTGGAGAAGAGCGTCGCCACTGAAGCTATTGCTGTCGCATCATAAGGGTGTCACCGCTGCAGTCCACGCATCGAACCGAGAGTTTCTCGCATCCCCGAGAAGCGCGCCGCATCAGCAAGATCTTCACGTCTTTATTTCTTTGCACCTGACTTTGCTGCATTTCCCATCGCTGCGACATTGCTTGTCGTGGAAGCACGAACGCAACTTAAGTAACATTGACGCAGAATGTCGCATCTAAGAACTGAACTGAACTAAGCTTAAATCTACCATCGTAAAGTAATCATAGTGTGTATTTTTGTCGTTTATGGTCTTGTGGTAACTCTATATAAAGTCTACTTATTTTTGATATAAAAACTGTGTGGTGTCCATTTGTAGTTTTGTCACTGGGTTACTGTATGTGGTCACAACTGCTTAACTTACAACGCCTCTGAAATAAGCCTGGACTGGATGCAGCCTAGAGGGTGAGCAGGGGTTATTTTAGGAGTGTAATCCCCTTGTCCTGACTAGAGGATAGGGTCCCTACTTGTCACAGGTACCTACCTGTGCCAACTAGAGACCCTTAAATCAAACATTGGAAGCAACAGCGACAAGGATTCTGGATTTGCATTTGTGACTCATGTACAGTGACTGGTGAACACTACTTAGTGAGTGCAGACCATAACGATACCGCATAATTTTTGGTAGATTCCTTTTTGGATTTTTTTGTTCTATTTTTGAAAGATGCCTAATTCAGTTGTGATAGAGAGAGCAGAATCCATCGCCTCTGTTGATCTTGAATGGGAAGAAGAGAAATTGGAAAGCTACAAAGTTGCACAGCTGAATTTGTTTTGCAAAAAGTTCAATGTTGCCACCTCTGGGTTCAGAGTAAAGGAAGAATTCTACAAGGCGCTGAGGGCCTGGGTAGAAGCAAGGAAAACTCCTGTGTTTGAGGAGGATGACTTGGCAATTGTGCAACAAGAAGGGACAGTGGGCCTAGGAGGAAGGAAAGTACCTTCCCCCGCATGTAGCAGTGCTTCTAACAAAAGTCTGTCTCCAGAGAAGTTGGAGGACAGAGAGAGATCAAGAAAGCATGAAATGGAGATGACAGGTTCAAGGTGGATAGGCAGCTGGAATTAGAAAAAAGAAAGTTAGATCTTGGGGAAAAGAAAATGCAGTTTGAAATGAAAAGGTTTTGAGGGAGTTGGAGTTTAAAACCAAAAGTTTAGCAGTTACTCCCTCTGGAAGCAGCATACCGCCAGTACATACAGTAAGTAGAGTGTATAGTCCCAAGGATGTGGTGAAGGAGTTTTATAAAAATGACGATATTGGTCAGTGGTTCAGAGCCTATGAGGTAGCCATGTCTTCCCACCGGGTCCCTGAGAGAGATTGGGGAGCGGGGTTGTGTGGGAAGGTTCCTTAGTGAGTGGGGGGATACATTGTTAGACCTGCAGACTGATGTCCACAATTCACAATTTGACTTTTTTACCCCAGGACAGGAGGGGACAAGGCCAACCCTCGAGACAGAAACCATCACGCAGAGGATGGTCAGGGAACAATTACACACCAGGCTTCCGGCGCACGAGAAACCAATACTACGAGTGGTAGAGGATAACAACACCATCCCTATCTTTAATTTATCTAAACATCTACTCACAGAGACTGAAATTTCGGTCCTTTCTGAAGGCCTCTCGTTCGTTCCAACCAATGAGAATGAATTATTTTTGACCAAATTGGAACTATATAAATTCTTTAGATCTATCCGATTAAAGAACTTTTTTGCCAACAAGCCCAATAGTATCTGTTCGATTACAACAGGACTACACCAAAATTCTGAGCTTCACAAACAACTAGGGATTGAAGCCAATTACCGCAAACTCACAGGTAATCCAACCCCTAAACTTGAGAAAAAGATCCTTGAACTGAGTAAGATCGGGCATAACGGAGGTTGGCTCAGTGATAGGGAAGCCACTTTCCTTATCAATAAGTCACCCACAGTCCCAGCAATCTACATATTACCTAAAGTCCATAAGAATGCGACATGTCCACCGGGTCGCCTGATTGTGTCACGGTGTAACTCTATCCTTAAACCCCTGGCACAATACGCTGACTTTTTTATTCGCCCCTTTGACACTGAAGTAGAACATTACATCAGGGACACCACAGCGGTGATTAATGTGGTGGAGAATTTATCTTTTGATAATACCAGTGAGCTCTTGGTGTCTATGGACATCGAGAGCCTCTGTACGAATATTGCCCAAAATGATGTCCTCCAGATCCTGGAGAATTTGCTTGAAAGTAGAACAAGGCCGCATGCAGTGCCCACTGAATTCATAATAAAATGCATTCGCATACCGCTCTGTGAAAAATTTTTCATATGTGAGAAAACCTTTTACCAACAACAGAAAGGGGTAGCGATGGGCGCAATTTTTGCGCCGGACATGGCAAATATTTATGTCTCCGACTTTGAAGACAAATGTATTTATAACATCAACAATCCTTTTGCAGCCAGCATACGATGCTGGTTGCGATATATTGATGATATTTTCTTCATCTGGCGAGGGACAAAGGAGACACTTATGAATTTCCATCAATGGGTAAATGCTCAAAACCCTAATCTACAATTCACCATTGCACATGATCAGAACTGCATGGACTTTCTAGACATCTCAATTAAGGTTAGTGAAGACAAGACACTATACACCACGTTGTATACAAAAGCAACCGCTAGAAACACGCTTCTAAAATACAATAGTCACCATCCCCAGGCCCCGTGGGATGGTCTCCATTTCGGGCAGTTTCTCCGTCTTCGGAGAAATTGTACAAGACGAGTAGATTACTTTGCTGAAGCCCAGTGTATTAAAACCAAATTACAAGCCCGTGGCTATCCGAACAAACTCCTCAAGCGCTCTCTTAAACGGGCGTGGTATAACGATAGAGAGTCACTTCTACAAGTCAAGACCAAAACAAATGCCACAAAGCTGGTATGTGTTACCACCTTCGGAACAGCAACCAACTCCATCAAAAAGTTGGTTACCAAACACTGGTCACTCCTATCCAATGTACCAGAACTATGTGAGAAACCAATGTTCGCCTTCAAAAGGGGTTCAAACCTGAGAGACTGATTAGTACATGTATACAGAAATAAAGACACTAATCTAGTAGACAACATGCACCAACTCACCCCAGTGGTTGGACATTATAAATGCAATCAATGTGCAGCATGTCGCACAACTAGCAATCTTAAAACCTTTGTGCTTAAAGGCAAAACCATTACCTAGAAAAGTTTCTCCAATTGCAATACGTCCAACGTCGTTTATTGTATTGAATGTCCGTGTGGACTCAGATACTTTGGTAAAACGACTCAAACAGTGAAGAAACGCATTTTCCAGCATCAGTCCAGGATTCGCTGCTATGTAGAAAATGCTCCACTGGTTGAACATTTTCATTTCAAAAAGCATACTGAGAATGATTTCAGATGGTGGGTGGTAGAAACTGTTAAACCCACTATAAGACAACCAAATGTTGATCGCATCTTAACCATGAAGGAACAACGCTGGATTTGCTATGCAGATTCGGTTAAAAATGGGATTCAATTCATGTACAGAATGGCAAACTCTAGCATGTCTAGTTTAGGTACTAGATCCCAGTCCTGCCTAAGTTCCTTTAGGCTATTGATTCAGAAGTATAAAATATAACTGTAATTTGGATTGCACACTAACGTCTTTGATCTGAGTATGTTAACCTATGCATTCACCTTATCTCACTGTAGCCCAGTTCATATAAATGTTCCAGTTTTGATTCAGTGATGTTTTACAAACACAATTAATCGTTGTAAATGTTGAACATGTCATTGTATATTCATCTTCACTATTTGCTGGTAGTAATTGTTAAAGATGTTAACGATCTATAACAGTAAAGTGCTAGATGTATTATAGATAATAATCCAGGTGAAATTCTTGTAGTGCAATGATTCCTAGTCACTTTGTTAATTTTTAGACTTAATTGATGTTTAACAAATATTGTGCGTTGAGCATCTTGGAATGAATGATAATGTAAATAATATGAGGATGTTTTAGAGAACATGCATATCACAAATATGGTAGATACCTTTTGATATATTTACATTTGTTTTGTATTTGACAATGTTCTAAGTTTATATTTATACCAAAATTCAAATGTAGTCACTTATAACGTGCGACTCTTTAACATGTGGGTTGTTTGCAGTGATCAAACAACCCAGCAACATTAACCTTTAGCTAGCCTAAGATGGCCGCTTCATCGACACAGCCACCTTTACCAAACGAGTCGAGCTGCGGGCCTTTTCACTTCCAGGTTCAGGTATTTAAATTTAGGACCATTTCCCGGCTTTCTTCATACACTTGCACCCATTACAGTTCAGTGATCCAGAATAGGAGACTTACGTTCGTGCTATTTGTAAGTACAAAATGTCACGTTGAGACCTTTTTTTATTTGTGTAGCTGCTATAGTAAATATTGCAGTATAGTCATGCTCGCTAAGCTTAGCCCAAAAACGATGCATTTTTGTTAAACCGTACCATCTACTTGCTTCACTGCATATGGTTAAGGTTCATATACTGACGGTTCATACATTGATGACACAGGTCACTTGTGGTTTGAGCGAGCGGGATATGTTACTACCATTTAACACATTTTTCAAATAAGATTGCTTTTTGCCATTCCAAATGAACATGTGTCGTTTCAGCCATCGCTGTCATTGCTGCGCCATGTTACTATCCTGGAGCAGCTATCGTCTAGTCGTTCGTCAATTACACATTTACTGACGGATTGTATAATGTGAGGGCGCTACTTATTGAATACATGTCAGTTAAACTTAATGTATCACGGATGGTTTAGGCATCTTCACTTTCAGTCCCCTATCATGACTGTTATAGCTTTAGGCAGCTCGTCCATATAACACGCATATCGATCGCGTTAGCTGCACTACTAATAGGAATAGGAACTGATGGGGAGTTTATATCAATCGGGCTTCGGTCCATTGTATGTACACATATCTTAAGTATTGACGAACTATTGATGCATGTGCTCGCTGTAGTTTTAATGTAATACATATATTGGCGAGCAAAACGACCGTGTTTTTAGTATTAAATTGAAAATATAATGACCACTTTTAAAGTAGTCATATGAAATCAATTATACAATGCAAATCTTTTTACCATAGATACCACGAAATATTTGTTGATCCAGAAAAAGCTTCTAGCAGAAGTATTGAATCCGGCAGTTATAGCTGATGTCACGAGCTACTGCAGGTATGCGCCATCAAGACAACACTTGCACTGTTGGCCAGTTTAGAGCAGTAGATACATATTAAATCGATATATGTATTGTTACAGATCTTCAAGTTGAAATATACTGAAGTTGGCGACCAGGTTTCAATCACGCCCTGTTTTCCGAAGTGAGTCTAGCTATTTGGTCTCCATTTGGGTACATAATAGGACCATCTGACCCGTTTTCATTAATGGTTACCACATGCATTTAATAAGAGAAGCCAATTGATTCACAAGTCACCACTGCAGTGGTTGAGATAGGTATTTAAGTCACATCATTAGGATGTGAAGCACACAGTCTCTGACAAAAGCTAGTCTAGCAGCTTATTGTTGTTTTCATATACTGATTGAAACATCACAGTAATTCTATATAATTGCTTTCTGTATAGGGGGCTCTTTTTGAAAAATTAGTCCTGATGATGGTCTTATAGATGTCAACAAGCAAGACCGAAACGTCAACCTAATCTCCATCTCCACAGCACTACTGCTTGAAGGACACCTTTGTATATCACTGAACTTGGTCTTCTTCTCTCATCTATGGAGTTGTAGATATGTTATGAATTGATTTGTTGATTTTTATGTACATCCATTCATAACTGTGATTACTGGATTTGTTTCTTTTTTATCCCCATGATTTGTATTCTTTGATTAAGTCAATACTAAATAATTTTTCAGATCAAATTAGTTTGCTGTGTGCTTACTTTATTCTTTTGTTTTCTCTAGTTTACTTTTATTGAATATTTTGGAACAACTTAATAATGGTTTAGTTATCCTTTGGATATCAGTGGGTTCAATTGCTTAAACAACCCCAGATTGATATGTGTTAATTCATAGGTACTAAGTTTATGAACAAAATCCCTTGTAGCCATCCCTTACCTTAAAACACAATTCATACAGCCACATGAAAGATGCATTGATGTCTAGATATGGTTTGATGCCTGAGCTCTATAGGCAGAGGTTCATGAAATGCAAAAAGTTAGAAAACAGTACTTGGGATAAATATATGACTTTCTTTTGCAGAGCATTGGATGGTTGGGTAAAGGGCAGCAAGGTTAATGATTTTCAAGGTCTCTTTGATTTTGATTGCATGGGAGCACTTGTCTGATAATTTTGTTCCAGAGCTGCGCCAGCATCTGATAGATAGCAAGCTAACTAACCCTAGGAAGCTTGCTGAGGAGGCAGACCGCTGGGTCAGTACCAGGGTCCACAAGGTTCTCATGGGAGACTCAGCCAAAGGTTGGCAGGGTCCCCAGCAGAAGAGTGGGGGTCAAGGGTAAACAGAAGGAGTTCCGCAAAGGGACCCAAAGTAGTCCCCAAGGTTCCCAGCCTCCCCTGAGAGAAAGCAAGGGGCCCGACAGGTAGTCCTGTTCCCCAGGGGCCCAGAAATGTTACAAGAGTGGTGATCTGGGTCATAAGGCGAATTATCCCAGGTGCCGCTTGTTTGGTAAACAAGCACCCACTGGTGCTCCGCCCCGGCAGATGGCTAGTGTAGCCTTGGGTAAGGAGATTAATGTCCAAGGTGGGGGGGGGTCCCGCACAGATGACCCTTGTCTCTTTAGGAGACTGTGAGGAGGTCTCAGAAGCTTAGCTACCCAGGAACACTAAGAAATATGGGCAGCGAGTGACCATCAATGGCCAAAAAGTGGAAGCTCTTAGAGATACAGGAGCCAGTGTGACAGCTGTCAGGTGTCACCTGGTGTCTCAAGAGCAGATTGTCCCTCATGCATTTTGCCGAGTTGTTAACGCCAACAACACAGAGAGTCATTGTCCAATGGCTCAGGTTCCCTTTGAGTGGGGGGGGGGGGGTCTCTGGTACTCTTCAGGTACCTGTGAGGCCCGCCATGCCTGTTGACTGTTGGGAAATGATTTGGAGATCTCCCCTTGGGAAAAGGTGGAGAAAACAACTCACTTGAAGATGGTTTGATTTGATTTGATTTCAGATTTGTAAAGCGCATAGCTACCCTGGGGCGTCCCAGTGCTGACAATCAACCTGTAGCTTTCAGAGGGGGGAAGTTGTAGGGATGAGTTTATGGGAAGAGCCATGTTTTCAGTTGCCTACGGAAGGCTAGGAGGTTGTGTTCTCTTCGGATGGAATGTGGGAGCGAATTACACAACTTAGGCGCGTTGTAAGAGAACAGTCGCCCCCCTGCGCGGGCCTTTCTTATTCTGGGGACACTGGCCAAGGAGAGGGAGTCTGATCTGAGTTGTCTGTTTGAGTGATGTGGTTTGACGAGAGATCTCAGAATGGGCGGGCCTCTGCCTTGAAGTATTTTATGTGAGATACAGAGGGTCTTAAAGGTGATCCTTTCCTTGATCGGGAGCCAGTGTAGAGATCTGAGGGCCGGTTTGGCCGAGCATCTAGATTTGGTCCCGGTCAGGAGTCTGGCCGCGGCATTTTGAGCACATTGTAGTTTGTTGATGACCGATGCAGGGGCACCTAGGTAAAGGGCATTTCCGTAGTCCAGTCTGGAATTAATAAGTCCCTGTATGAACAGTTTCCTGGACTGAAAGGGGATCAAGTGGAGAATTTTTCGAGCTGTCTGGATAAGGCCGAAGCAGGTGCCGGCGGTTTTTCTAGCCTGGACTTTAAAATTGAGGTCTTGGTCCAACCAGATACCTAGGCTTTTAACTTCGGTCTTAGGGGTGGGGGGAGAACCCATACAGGGTGGCCAGGAGAGGCAGGGGGGAGTCGGCGTGGGTTTCCCAGAAGAAGGATCTCGGATTTCTCTCCGTTTAATTTCAGACGCGAATCGCACATCCATTGAGAGATAGTCTGGAGGCAGGATGACAAGTTGTCCAGACAATTGGTCACCTGGTTTATGGAGACTACCAGCTGGGTATCATCGGCGTACATGACTGTTTTTATGCCAAATGGAGTTACAATGTCTTCGAGGGGAGACATGTAAACGTTAAAAAGTGTGGGGCTCAGGGAGGAGCCCTGAGGGACCCCGCACTGGAGGGGGAAATAACTGTGCCGTCGGTCACCTGGAAAGTTCTACCTTCTAGGAAGGATTTGATCCAGGACAGGGCGGTACCGGAGATTCCTGCCATGCTAAGACGGTAGATAAGGATGGCATGATCCACCGTGTCAAAGGTGGCACTCAGATCTAGGAGGCTCACTACCACTGATCCTTCCGCGTCTATGATGGTTCTAGCCTCTTCAACCACGGCTAGGAGTGCAGTGTCCGTTCCCTGTCCCGGTCTAAACCCTGTCTGGGATTGGCGCAAGAGGTTGTTGGATTCCAGAAAGAGGGAGAGTTGGTGGTTGACGATTTTCTCGGCCACTTTGCTGATGGCCGGGAGGAGAGAGATGGGTCTGAAGTTAGACGGATCAGAGGGATCGAGATGGGGTTTTTTGAGAAGCGCGCGGATTGTGGCTTTTTTCCAGTTAGTTGGAACGGTGCCTAGAGCAAAGGACATATTGATAAGGTTGGTGAAGGGGGGGGGAAACTGTGGAGGCGACCAGTTTTAGTTTGCTCATAGGAGCTGGGTCTGAGGGGGCCCCACTCTTCACTGTTTGTAGGATGGTCAGAAATGTTTCAATGGACACCTGGGAGAACATGTCGAGATTTGGGGCCTCTGGGCCAGAGGAGGGAGACGGGGGGAGTTGGGAGGTACTGGGGGTGGGGAGGGTTTTAAGGATGTTGTTAATTTTTGTTGAGAAGAACTCGGCTAGCTGGTTGCATCTAGTGCCCGATGGGTCTGGTTTGTGCCCCGGTTCCGGGATTTTTGTTAGGAGACGCACGATGCGATAGGTTTATTTAGCTGAGTTAGCAGCAGCTAGTATTTTTTCCTCGAAGAAGGTTGCCTGGGTTTTTTTATACAAGTTTTGTACTCCTTCATGGCTGCCCTATATTTATTTTTACTTTCGATTGCCCAGTCCTTCCTCCAGAGGCGCTCGAGTTTTTTACACCTTTTCCTAAGTTCGCGTAGTTCTGGAGTGAACCAGGGAGATTTCAAAGTTCCCTTTTTACTGGGGAGGGATTTAGCGGGAAGGATGGTGTCGAGGGATTGTTCGATCCAGGAGCGGAGTTGGACATCTGCTCTGGAGGGTTCTGAGTCCAGCTCAGGGCTAGTGGAGGCTAATGCCCGAGTCCATGCTGTCGTGTCCAATTTTTGCCAAGGACGGGATGGTGCTTGGATAGGAGGTCTCTCCGGTGTTTCATTTGATAGTTGAAGTTTGAAAAGGATTAAGTGGTGGTCTGACCAAGGAATAGGGAGGGGTTTATTCACTATTAGGCTCGGGAGGTTGGAAAAAATGGGGTCCAGCAAGTGGCCCTTAACGTGGGTAGGCTGATTGCATTTTAAAAGAATATTAAGGGAGGCTAGATCTTCCTTAAGGTCCTCAGCTAATTTGTTTGTTGAGTCATCGAAGTGGAGATTTAAATCTCCTAGGACCGTAAAGTTGGGTGACAGACAAGCAAGAGAGGAGATGGTTTCCACTAGGGATTTGCAAAAAAGACTTTGCTGTCCCGGGGGGCGATATACGAGAATCCCCGAAAGGGTTTTTGATGGGGCTAAATGGATGGAAAACTGGACATTTTCACAGTCCTGAATTGGGCTGTCCTTGAAGTGGCAGGACAGGTTATTTTTATATATAATCGCGATTCCGCCCCCTGTCCCGGAGAGTCTGTCCTGATACTTAATTAGGTAGCCGGGGGGGAGTGATTGGACTATGTCAGGGTCTGAATTGGAGTTGATCCATGTTTCGGTAAGAAAGAGAATCTCAAGATCGGATTCTAGCAGAAGCATATTGATTTCTGCTTTGTGTTTCGGCAGGGATCTGCAGTTAAGTAGAGCCATCTTGATCCAATGTATTTTCGGAGGGAATAGTGAGGTTAGCCTGTATGGGCAGTTCGGACAGCAGGATTGTCCTTCCTCTAAGGATATAATGCTGCCGCATGGAAGGGGAGAAGAGTCCCTGAGTTGGAGAAGGGTTTCTTGGGTGTACCTCAGTGGGAACGGTGCTAAAGTCGCAGGGGTCCCGGGTTCCGGGCTCGGCCTGGCGCGGACGGGCGCAGACGTGCTTACCTTTGGCGCGCCTTCGGCCCGCTGGCGGCGCGCCCGCAGCATGCGTCCGATAGAGGCACATCCTTAAGTGGCTGTAAGGGTGGGCGTGGCCTCTAGTTAGTGAGCGTGGCCTCGTTCAGCAGGCTAATGGCAGCAGGAATGCGGGAATACCCGTGGCAGCTTTCGAGTCGGCTGCGCAGGGTGGTTGCTGGTGCTTCAAGGGCAGGGGGAGTGCCCGGAGTGAAGTGCAGCGATCAGGTAAAAGCAATTGTATCACAGTTTTTCAATTTTTAAAAGCAAGCGCTAAGCGAATCTCCTGGCTTCCGCCTCAGGAGCTGAAGGGTAGACTGAAATGCGAGCTTGTGCTGAGAAGTGCGACTTATATGCTACCGGTGGGCGTGGCCTCTAGTTAGTGGGCGGGGCCTCGTTTAGCAGGCTAATGGCGGCAGGAATGCGGAAATACCCGCGGCAGCATTCAAGTCGGCTGCGCAGGGTGGTTGCTGGTGCTTCAAGGGCGGGGGAGTGCCCGGAGTGAAGTGCAGCGATCAGGTAAAAACAATTGTATCACAGTTTTTCAATTTTTAAAAGCAAGCGCTAAGCGAATCTCCCGGCTTCCGCCTCAGGAGCTAAAGGGTAGACTGAAATGCGAGCTTGTGCTGAGAAGTGCGACTTATATGCTACCGGTGGGCGTGGCCTCTAGTTAGTGGGCGTGGCCTCGTTTAGCAGGCTAATGGCGGCAGGAATGCGGAAATACCCGCGGCAGCGTTCAAGTCGGCTGCGCAGGGTGGTTGCTGGTGCTTCAAGGGCGGGGGAGTGCCCGGAGTAAAGTGCAGCGATCAGGTCAAAACAATTGTATCACAGTTTTTCAATTTTTAAAAGCAAGCGCTAAGCGAATCTCCCGGCTTCCGCCTCAGGAGCTAAAGGGTAGACTGAAATGCGAGCTTGTGCTGAGAAGTGCGACTTATATGCTACCGGTGGGCGTGGCCTCTAGTTAGTGGGCGTGGCCTCGTTTAGCAGGCTAATGGCAGCAGGAATGCGGAAATTACCCGCGGCAGCGTTCAAGTCGGCTGCGCAGGGTGGTTGCTGGTGCTGGTTGGACTGTCTGACTGGGCGTGCGTGACCACCCGGTCAATGTCAGCCGGTAGGGATTCTCAAGAGGACCTGGAGCCTGAGAGGGAGGACCCTGCCGAAGAGAGAAGTGGCAGGGGGCACGGGAAACCAGCCCCCGAAGCTCCCACGAACCCAGGAGGAGGTAGACCCTGAGGGGGATGCCCTAGAGCCTACCGGGGAGCAAGTAGCTGAAATGGGGGATCTGCCTGAGCTGACCCATTGGCAGCAAGAAGGAGGCCCCTCCAGGGAGGAATTCTGCAAGGAGCTGAGAGAGTGCCCTTCTCTTGTGGGCTTGCGGCAACAGGCTGCAAGCCAGGCAGCAGGTGATTAGTCAGGGTCACACTTGATTTACTGGGAGAATGGTCTCCTGTATAGTGGGCCCAAGGTAGCTGAACCTTGGTCAGCCCGTGTGCTGGTGATACCCCAGAAGTTCAGAGCCTTCCTACTGAGGCTGGCTCATGATGTGCCGTTAGCAGGACATTTGGGGCAGGACAAGACCTTTGAAAGGCTTGTCACCCACTTTCATTGGCCCCAAATGCGCAAGAGTTCCGATACTCATTGCAGGACTTGTCAGACTTGCCAGGCAAGTGGAAAGAGTGGGAGGAAGCACAAGGCTCCTCTCCAGCCATTTCCTGTGGTCAGTACCCCCTTTGAGAGGGTGGGGTTTGACATTGTGGCGCCACTGGACCCCAAGACTGCCATGGGCAACAGGTGCATCCTGATCTTGGTGGACCATTCCACCCGGTACCCGGAAGCCATACCTCTAAGGACAGTGACAGCCCCGTGGTGGGACGAGCACTGATGGGAATTTTCTCCCGAGTGGGATTCCCTTGCGAGGTAGTGGCTGACCAGGGTACCAACTTCATTTCCAAGTATATGAAGTCCCTGTGGCAGGAGTGTGGTGTAACCTACAAGTTCACCACTCCTTACCACCCCCAAGGAAATGGGCTGGTTGAAAGGTTCAACTGGACCCTGAAGGGCATGATAATAGGGTTTGAGAAACCCATGAGGCGTAAGTGGGACGTCCTCTTACCATGACTACTCTTTGCATACCGTGAGGTGCCACAGAAATCTCTAGGGTTCAGTCCCTTTGAGCTTCTCTATGGACACCCAGTCAGAGGACCTCTGAGTTTGGTTAAGGAAGGCTGGGAGCAATCTCCCAGGAAACCTCCCCAGGATGTATATATATACATCCTGGCCTTCAGAAACCAGACTAGGCGTTTCAGGTAACTCGCTGAGGCGAATCTGGAAGCCAGCCAGGAGGAGATGAAGCGCTGGTATGACCAGAATGCCACTCTGGTAGAGCTTCAACCTGGCCAGAAAGTGTGGGTCATGGCCCCAGTGGAGCCCTGTGCGCTCCAAGATAAGTGGACCAGACCTTTTGAGTTCGTGGAGCGCAAGAGTCCAGTGACCTATTTGGTGGACTTGCGGTCTCCTAGGAACCCCTTGAGGGTCCTACATGTCAACCGCCTTAAGCTCCACTTGGAGAGGTCTGAAGTGGGCATGCTCTTGGCAACAGATGCTTGGATGGTGGAGACCGAGCCTCTTCCTGACCTCCTGTCAGCCTCAGAGCAAGATGGGTCAGTGGATGGTGTTAACCTCTCTTCCACCCTGACCCCTGAGCAGCAGAATGGCTGCCGCCAGTTGCTGGGACAGTTTTACGATCTGTTCTCTTTAGTTCCTAGTGTCACACATTGGTGCGTCCATGATGTAGACACAGGAGACAGCTTACCTGTGAAGCACAAATATACAGGGTAACTGACAGGGTAAGGGCTTGCATTAAAGAGGAGGTCTCAAAGATGCTTGCACTTGGGGTGATTGAGTCACCTAGCAGTCCTTGAGCCAGCCCAGTGGTCTTGGTCCCGAAGGCTGCAGCGCCGGGTGCCACACCCGAACTCCGATTCTTTGTGGACTACAGAGGGCTCAATTCAGTCACGAAGACTGACGCGCACCCCATCCCCAGAGATGATGAGCTCATAGATCAGCTAGGGGCTGCACGGTACCTCAGCACATTTGCCTTAACGTCTGGGTACTGGCAGATCGCCTTGACTGATGGGGCAAAGGAGAGGTCAGCATTCTCCACACCAGATGGGCATTTCCAGTTCCCTGTTATGCCCTTTGGGATGAAGAATGCCACCTTTCAGAGGTTGGTCAACCAGGTGTTGGTTGGGCTGGAGGAATTCAGTGCCGCCTACCTGGATGACATCGCAGTGTTCAATGCCAGTTGGGAGGAACATCTGCTCCACCTCTGGGAAGTGTTGATGGTGTTGCGGAAAGCAGGCCTCACGATCAAGGCGAGTAAGTGCCAGATTGGGCAGGGTACGGTGGTGTACTTGGGACACCAAGTTGGGAGCGGCCAGGTGGCGCCCCTACAACCCAAGATGGAAACCATTCTGGCTTGGGAGCCACCCAAAAACTCAGACAGAGGTGAGAGCCTTCCTAGGTCTCACAGGGTATTGCAGGAGGTTTGTCACGGGCTATGGCAACATTGTTGCTCCCTTGACAGAGCTGACTTCCAAGAGGCAGCCCAAGAAGGTGATCTGGACTGACACCTGTCAGAAAGCCTTTGAGGCCCTGAAAGCTGCCATGTGCACGGCGCCCGTGCTCCTGGCACCCAACTTCTCAAGAGAGTTTATCGTCCAAACAGACACTTCAGAGCATGGTATGGGGGCTATTCTGTCACAGATGAACGAGGAGGGCCTAGATCAACCTGTAGCCTTTATCAGTAGAAGGGTACTTCCACGGGAGCAGAGGTGGAGTGCTATTGAGCATGAGGCATTTGCTGTGGTCTGGGCACTGAAGAAGCTGAGACCATACCTGTTTGGGACTCACTTCCAGGTTCAGACAGACCACAGGCCCCTCAGATGGTTGATGCAGATGAGGGGTGAGAATCCAAAGCTGTTGAGGTGGTCTATTTCCCTACAGGGTATGAACTTCACAGTGGAACACCGCCCTGGTACAGAACACGCCAACGCTGATGGTCTGTCCGGAGTTTCCGCCTTAGTGAAGAGAACTCCCAGGAGTTAGGGTAGTTCTCCCCACTTTTCAGCTGGAGGGGACACGTGTTAGACCTGGCATCATTGGCGTGGGTCTCCCTTCTATTTTTGCTGTTGCCTCATGTGTTTTTGCTGGTGTTAGATGCTTTGGACACTGTGCCACTGCTATTCATATCAGTCACCCCTATGGTAGGTCCAAGGGCAGGGTGCATTGTAAGTATAAGGTAGGACAAGCCCTGATGTGTGTGGCATGTCCTAATAGTGAATTACAGCCATTTTCGTTTTTCACTATTGCAAGGCTACCTGTTCTCTATTGCCCAGAATGGGCTGTTAGAGGTATTACATTTTATAATCCTAACTGTCTCAGAGAACATGGTAGAAATTCGAGTTTCTATGCCTGAACTCATAATAATAAAATACATCTTTTAGTGAAGTATATTTTAATATTCTGTGTTTGCAAATACCACTTTTAGAAGTAGGTATTTGCTTGTCTAAACATTCAAACCTGCCTCTGCTAGTTTGTGTATTCCTATGTCTGGTTTTGTGAGTGACAGGGCTGGGGAATTCCAGGAGACAGGCTGAGTCACCCAGTGGTGAATAGAGAGATCTGCATCTAGATGTGAGGGAGGAGTGCACATGAACCTTAAATAGGGCTGTGCCTGCCTTCCACAATGCTGGCTCCACCCCCTGGGGAGCGGCTGATGTCTCTTCCCTGCACGCTGAAAGAAGAGAAGGAGTCCTGTGGTCCTGTAAACAAAGTGCTCCAGGACTGTAATTGCCTTCCACAATGCTGGCTCCACCTCCTGTGGGGCGTCTGATGTGCATGCCCTGCACTGTGAAAGGAAAGGAGAAGTCTGGTAAACAGAGTGCTTCAGAACTGGTTTGGACTGGGTAAAGGCCCCTCTCCCCTAGAGAACAAGAGGGTTTCTGGGTATAAATATTGGGACCCTGATCCCATGAAATTAGATCACTTTGGACTGCAAGAAGAAACCTTTACTGAGGAGAGGATTCTGAAGAAACTGAGGAGAGACTATTCCCAAGCTGAAGTGCTGCTTGGGGGATTGGCCTGCAGTGGTTGACTTACTGCCAAAGGAAGGAGAAAGGGACTTTGTGTACTTTGCTTTCAACTTGTGAAGGATCTCCAAGGGCTTGGAAAAGAGCTTGCCTCCTGCTGAAGTCTCAGGGACAACAGATTTTACCCCCCAGCTCCCCAGAGTTCTTTGGAAGTGCCTGCTGCTGTTTTGGGTTTTCTGAGGAACTATGTGTCGCAAGGAGCTGGAAGAGCGACTCAACGAGAAGAAGCGTGTCGCCGTCGCTGTGCCTGCCAGCGCAACTCTGAAGGAGGGTGTCGCCGCTGGAACAGTCGCACTGCACTGCACTGGAGAGAAGGGTGCCGCAACGAAGAGGAAGCGTGTCGCCGTCGCTTCTGCTGCCGTCGCAACTCCGAAGAAGGAGGGTGTCACCGCTGTGGTTGTCGCACTGCACCGCATCAGGAGAAGAATCTCACAACGAGGTCAGAGCGTGTCGCCGTCGCTGTGCCTGCTGTCGCAACTCCGAAGCCGGAGGGTGTACCCGCTGGAACTATTGCATTGCACAATTGCATATGTAACAAGGACCCCCTGAATAGACGAATTCGTAATTCCTAGGTCAGGGAAACAGAGATATTTGAAAAGTAACAGCCTAGGCAATTGAACACAATAGTTTTCCACTGTCCATAAAGTGTTAATCTATGTTTGTCAATTGTACCCTATGGAATTTTTATATTTGTATTGTTATTTTAATGTGATATAATGAATTCTCACATTTTTTTTTACTTGTGTTAATTAATTAATAAAAACATGTTTTTTAAGCAGCTGTAGTTCATTGCTATATATCTTTTGATCTTGTGGAAAACTATTGTGTTCAATTGCCTAGGCTGTTACTTTTCAAATATACTATTGCATTGCACTGCATCGACCAAGAGCACCTCGCATCCCCGAGAAGCACGCCGCCGTCGGAGCTGCTGCCATCGCATCTTGAATTTTGCCGCTGTAGTTGTCGCATCAAGCGGAAGCTTCACGCATCGTGGAGAAGAGCGTCACCACTGGAGCTGTTGCCGTCACATCGTAAGGGTGTCGCCGCCGCAGTCCACGCATCGAACAAAGAGTTTCTCGCATTCACGAGAAGCGCGCCGCATCTGGGAGATCTTCACGCCTTTATTTCTTTGCACCTGACTTTGCCGCATTTCCCATCGCTGCGACATTGCTTGTCGTGGAAGCGCAATGCAACTTAAGGTACATTGACTCAGAGTGTTGCATCTAAGAACTGAACTAAACTAAGTTTAAATGTACCATCTTAAAGTAATCATAGTGTGCATTTTTGTCGTTTATGGTCTTGTGGTAACTCTATATAAAGTCTACTTATTTTTTATATAAAACCTGTGTGGTGTCCATTTGTAGTGTTGTCACTGGGTTACTGTATGTGGTCACAACTGCTTAACTTACAACGCCTCTGAAATAAGCCTGGACTGCTCGCACAACGCAGCCTAGAGGGTGAGCAGGGGTTATTTTAGGAGTGTAGTCCTGACTAGAGGAGAGGGTCCCTACTTGTCACAGGTACATACCTGTGCCAACTAGAGACCCCCAAATCTAACACATGTGATTCAGAGCCAGTTTTCAAAATGTCTTTTTTCTTGTACACTGGCTTACATTTGGAAGCCACAAGTATAGAGAGAACTATTTTGTAATGACAAGTGTTCTTCTATTCTCTATTTACACATGTCTCCCTCTACAAATGGCACATCACTTGTGCAGGTGCGCCTAGCTCCTGGGACAGGAAAGGGGCCCAAATTCAACATGGACAGATGTAATATACCCATTCAAAAGGGGCCCTCTTTTTGCAATGTGGTTAGCTGTTGATTCTGGGCCTGGGCTCGGATGTCACCTATGGAAACCTTCAAAACCCAGACATTTCTGAAAGCTAGCCACCTAGGACAATGTGTCCCTGCCTTAAGGCACCTCCCAAACACCAAAATCAAGCACAATACAGTACATGAAAAATTTAGGATGGGATAAGCACAATCAATAACTGATTTCAAGATCAATGAAAAGTTAAAGGGTTTATTACAAAATTCAAAAATAAGCAGCACAGAGTCAAGGCCTTGAAGACTCTCAAAATGCAAAGTTATATGGAGTATGTAAATTCAGACATTTCTCTAAGTCTCAATGGGCAGAAAAATCAGGAAAGAATTGATCGGTATCCACAAAAGAATAGGAAAGTCTTTTGGCTCACCCCCAAAATGATTACATAAGAAATTAGAACTTTTGCAGAATCACTGTGGTGTGAGAAAATATAAAGTTTCTTCATTAAATCAGTGAACATTAAAAATAAACAGCACTTTACCATAACACCTATGCACTAGCCGACTACATGAATAATTATTCAGCACCTTCTATGCTAATATCATCAGGTTTGCAGTGTCATGTAATGTGAGGCAATAGGTCTCAGTAAAGAAACAGAAGACATGGCAACAAGTTGTTTGTCACATCCAAACTGGGGTAATTCGCCTTGTACAGAACAAGATTATAATGGAACTATCCAAATACATTGGAGTATGTGTGCTGTGGAGCTTGGGGGGAGGGATTGTGCACCGAAATAAGCAAACGGTGGGTGACACAGATGACTTCGATCTTGGTCAAGGTGGTGTTTTGCACAGAAATGTGGTGGCCTTGTGAACATATATTATAAATCACATTTCTACACATAATAGAAAACTTGTTTCAAAAGCAGTTTTATTATATCAGTATGTGCATGTGGAATTAAGTGTAAGATTGAATTGTTCTCATTGTTATTGATGTACAAAAATATGAATCCATGAACGTCTCTTACAAATCCCCCCTCTGAATATTCTATCATCACTAAACGATAATTGATAAGAATTTATTAACCAAGAAATTATAACACAGTCAGCATCACTTTCTGGTATTCTCTTCCGTCATCTTAAACTGGTTGTAAACTTGATCTTTACCATCCATATCAACTTCCTCTTCCCATTTCCATTTTTGTGATTATCTTTCCCCCTTACCAACCACAATTTAAAACAGATACCTCAAAAAATTTAACAAAAGGACCAGAACAATTGCATCAATTATTAGAATAATTACAGGAGTTAGGATTAGCCCAATAGTTCCACCTTCCAAATTACCAGTCCATTCATCAACCTTGTTAGAACCGTTCCCTGTCTCCCTAAACCAGGAACCAACAATCATCTATTGGATTGTAGATAATAACTCTATTGTCATATGGTATTTTTTTATGGTATGAAGGTGCAGCATTCCTATAGCTTAAGTACCTTGCAAACGCAGCCTTTCTTTGCTAGGAGAATATTTTGCGCTAACCACGCTTTAAGCAAGCCAGTTCACAAGTTTAGACAAACGTCTAATTTTCACATCATTCATAGCCACATCTATAGGAGGAATAATAGCGCCTAATGTATCTAATGCTATCTGTCCAAATCCACGTTTTACTCTCCTCAAACCAACTCATGATCAATTCAACTCATATGATAGGCTCTGGGAAGCAGTAAAGTGAGATACCATGAACCAACCCAATTATGTGGTAAATTGAAATAAGCACACGTAATAAATACCTCTGAGAATCGGCCCCCGCGATACAGAAAATCATCATTTATACGACAACTTTTTTCACACTCACTTACTCCCACATATTCAACCGTTGCAATTTTTAAAGGTTCATAACACAGGATTCACATCTCACCCCTTCTTTCATGTTCCATTCTCACTCTAGGATTCTTTCATCTCTACTCTTATCTTTATCTCAACTCTGCAATCTCTTTTAATCTCACTATTCTCTCGTATTCCTTAACACATCCATGCCCTTCTTACTTAAGCTACACATAGTAATTTTATTTCCATGCTCTATTTGTGGAATTGTTTTAAGATATTTACCATATTTAAGGCCTTTCATCTTCAATGAAAAACAGATCCCCCAATGAGATGTTGTAATCTGACAAATTGGGGAGAAAAACTCATTGTCGGTAAGCATAATAACAAATACAGTAAAGGAAAGACTACAAGAAATAGGAAGCTGTAAACAAGTTTCACTTTTACTTGAAGGAGCAGGAAGAAAAGTTCATAAGTAGTAGTTTTTAACATTCATAATTTCTATGACTTCCTTCAACATCCTAGCATGAATATTATTTTGAACTCCATTACCTAAACTTTCCCTATGTATCAGTGTGTTTTTTTTTTGTTGAAAATATATTTTTATTGCAGAAATCATTCACATATTTAAGCCGGTTATCAATTATATAAACATTGTTTGTGATCGATGAAACAATAATATTCATAATACACAGCCATTTAGCCCACAACCCGGGGGTTGGGCGGCGTGAATCAGATATATAGTATGCGTGTGTATGTCACATAATCATGAACATGTCCGGCTCACCCTATGTATCAGTGTGTTATGTTTCACTTCATTCTGTACTGTAGTTAATTCAGTCTTTGTGGAGACCTATCCCACCAGAATAAGTAGGCACATTAACGGACCAACTAGGACTATTAGTATAATTGTTAAGACAAGCAAATGAATAACTTTACAGAATTTTCTGCATTCCATTTTCTATCAAAACTAAAACAAAAATGATTGTGATGCCCCTAACGTTATCAAACATTTACTTTAAAACAATGAATTGGCTTTTCTTCTTATATCTTTAAAAACAATATTGAAAACAAAAAACTTCAAAAACATTTACTTTTAGCTTATTTTATCAGTCTTTAAAACTTTCAAGGTGGTTCTTCTTCGGCTGTTTCATTTTCAGGTTCACTTTTAAAGGTATATTGATAACGATTTATTAGACTGTAGATCTCTGGTTCTGAGTCTTATTCCTTCTCAAACACTGTTACTAGATATACCCATCCAGGAGACATGTACTTTATATTTGGAGTTTTGTTTCTCATTTATCTTTTAGCAACTGGTGACTCACTGTCATTTTGTTCTACAATTAATTGAATTACTTCAGATTCTTGATTGATTGATAGTCTGTTGTGTTGCTTTTCTTTTTTTTTTTTACTATAAAATCTTTATTGAAGCATTTTCATAATTTTATCCCCTCCATAATTTTACAACAAAAAAGAATTATTATTAACACCCGCTACCCCCCACCCCCCTTAAGCTTGAGTTTATACATAAACAAAACAAAAATAGGAATACGGTACTGAAAACCTGACTGTTTTGGTGTCCAAATTATAGTAACCATAATATGCATTTTCTGGATATATAGTTTAAAACAAACTAAATTATATATAAAAAAAAAAAAGTTTATCAGCCCAGATTCTGTATCCAACATGTTAGTGGGTCCCAGGTTTTCAAACCCGTCTTTTGTTTCTTTCTACCTTTCTTTCGGTATATAGCAGTTTCTAAATTATATGTGGCCAGGAGTCTAGCCCGCCATTTTTCAAAAGCCGGAGGGTTATCGTCTAGCCATGCCGAAGCCAAACATAATCTAAGTACAGCCACGGAAATAAAGATAAGCCCTTGAATTTCCTTTGGCCTGGTATCTCCATCTAGACCTAGTATTAATTCTGCCGTCGTTATTTCAAATTGTAATTTAAAGATTTTAGATAGAAAGGAGGATATTTCCCTGCGTATTGTACCCAGTGCGACACATGTCGCAAATATATGTACGATATCTGCCTCGTGCTGTTTACATCGAGGACATTCTGTACCTTTGCCTGATCCCCATTTGGCGATCTTGTTCGGGGTATGATATAACTGGAAAAAAGTGTTTTAATATTGGGCTTGAAGGTTTGCTGACATTAGCCATAATTGAGATGCCTTATATGATTTCTCACAGGTTTCTTGCATCACGTCTAGTTTTTCTTGCCATTTTAATGTATATTTTGAAACATCATCTGGTAAAACGGATATAAGGTTATTATATATACCCCCTATTCTTGTTGTGTTGCTTCCAATTATTGTATCTATTATATGAATTTTTCCGAATTTGGCCAGGCCTCCCCCTTTCTTCATTAAGAAATCTCTAATTTGTAGAAATTTAAAAAAAATCTGATTGGCTTAGTCCAAATTCTGATTTTAATTCATCAAATGATTTGAATCCAGTATTGGAATAAAAGTCACCACACTGGATAATCCCAACCCTTTGCCACCTTTTCATGCACACGTCATTAAATATATCTGGTAGATTGGTATTTCCCACTAGCGCTGTATAGTATGAGAATCTCCCAATCCCCCATATCTTTCGAACATTGTTCCAGGCTGAGTATAAACCCCTTAGGGTTTTAAATCGTACTTTTTTATAGTGGCAATTGTAGGTTAGTCGCCAGAGATGTGCTCTTGTTTCTTTACTTAATATTAAACCCTGTGGTGTCGGGATTGTTTCTTCACATTCTACGTAGTTATATGAGGTCAGAAGTCTTTTGCTATACTGTATGATAGTGGCCCACCAATATATTTTGAAGTTCGGTAGTGAGAGACCACCCCTGTCTTTCGGGAGTGTGATATATATATTTGAGTGCCGCCGTGGTTTTTTATAATTCCATTTGAACTGTGAGAATAAATTATCTATGTCCTGGAATATTTGTGTATTGAAGTCTAGACAGATGGTCCGGAAGAAATACAGGAATTTTGGGAGATATAGCATTTTGATGGCATTGCATCTTCCCACTATGGTCAGATGAAGATTGTGAATTCTACGCAGGTTTTTGCTTGTTTGGTTTATTAGGGGTTCCAGATTAATATTGACCAGATTGTCTTGGTCAGATGTTATATTTACTCCTAGATAAATGGCGGCAGTGACTACCCGATCATCAAGAAATATGATTTTATTATTAACAACTATCTGGGTTTTTCCCTGATTAAGTTTGTATCCTGAGACCTCCCCGAATTGTTTGGCATCTTCTTCTATTGATTTAATTGCTGTGTTAGGGTCTCCAGTGACTATTGCTATGTCATCCGCATAGGCTAGCGTCTTAGTATTGCCGTTGATGCTTTTGATTGGTGATATGGCCGGATTGGATTCTAGTTTCAGGATGAAAGGATTAATGAAGATGGCAAACAATAAGGGAGAGCACGGGCAACCCTGTCTGGTCCCTCTGGTAACTTTAATGCTCTCGGTCATCTCTCCGCTGATTGTGATAACTGCTTCAGGGTTTGTGTATAACATACGGGTAGCGTTAATGAATCGGTTACCAATACCACACTTCGACATTGCTGTCCACAGGTATTGCCACCAGTCCCTATTGAACGCCTTCTCGGCATCTAAAAGGATTAGGGCCATAGGGTCTCCTGCAACTTCTGTAATGTCGAAGAGTGTGATGACCCTCTGAATATGGTCAGTGGTTGATCGGCCCGGAATGAAGCTGTGTTGTCGTGGGGATGTGATTTTGTGTATATATTGAGCCAGTCTTGTTGCCAGTAATTTTGAGAATATTTTAGAGTCGCAGTTAATCAATGTAATTGGGCGATAGGATCCCAGTTGTGCGGGATCTTTATTCTTTTTCGGGAAAACTACAATTTTAACCCTGGCCCATGAGCCTGGTTGTTGCCCCCCGTTAAAAATATGCGTCATTAAAGTTGTTAAGATTTCCTTCAATGATTTATAAAATTTAGCATAGAATTCGACGGGGATCCCATCCAGGCCAGTTGCTTTCCCAGGGGGTAGACTGTTAATTGATAGTAAGATTTCGACCCATTCTGGGCTTTTCGCCAAACTTTCTTGGTCTTCTATAGATAGTTATAGGCTATTAGACTGTTCTAGATAGAGTTCAATTTTACCTTGATTCTTACCAGTTTCTGTGTATAAATCCTGATAGAAATCATGAAATGCATTTCTTATTTCTAGTTGGTTTTGTGTAAGACCATTTTTAGGATTATTAATTTCTTTGATTGTATTTGCCATAGTTTCTTGTCTTATTCGCACCGCCAGTTGGTGTCCTACTTTTAATTGAATTACTTCAGATTCTTGATTGATTGATAGTCTGTTGTGTTGCTAGTGCTTTCTTTTGCAACTACTTTTAAATTACTTATTTTTTTCAGCCCTTTTGTTTCTATTAGCAACTACTGCTGAACCTTCTTCAACCCCTGATGGACTTCTACTCTCTGATCAATGTTAACAGCACGATTTAGTAAACTGTTTTCTTCCTCTGGGGGTTCTTGTGACTTGGAGTTTTTAGTTGCTTGCATCATAGACTACATCTTCTTGCTTCCACTTATGCGTTTTGACTTTAACATTACAACAACTCTGCACTCTGATCCTCACCTTGAAACAGGACAGCACTGCTGGTAGCTTTACCTGAGTCTTGATCTTAACTTGCATTGATCTAGATGTCGCTGTCTTATCCAGTTTCATCTTAAAAATGTTCAAACTTTTCACCCCCTCTGGATTTACGCTGTGAACTTGAACTTGACTCTGTTAATCAGTGATTGTTTTCACCACTTCTTCATCTGCGACCTTCAACCTTTCAGTGTGAGTGGTGTGGATCCGCTGTGGGATTCTGGCAGTTAGGATGACTTGGTAAGGGCCTTTCCACCTCTCCTCCAAGCAGCATTTACTCTAATACGTTCTGACAACTAACCAGATGCCAGGGCTTATATAATGACACTGTACTTCTTTTGTTGCTTCTGTTGCCCAGACCACCTGGTGAGAGACAAATTTCACCATGTCAGCCAGACCTTAGCACTAATTTAGAACTATCTAGAGCAGTGGTTCCCAAACTTTTGACTCCCGAGGACCCCCATTGAGTCACCACTGGAAGCCGGGGACCCCCAAGCAATTTGTATGAGTTAAATAAAAAATATTAAAACAGTAATTCGAAAAAAATACACACGTGTGCACACAAGACAAGTACTAAGAATTTTGGGGCCAGATGTACGACCATTTGATTTAGCGCCTCTCAATTGGCAACACATTGCGAGTGGCAAATTGCGAGTCGCTAAATGAAATGTACAACAGTGTGTTTAACACTGTTTGGGATTCCCAATGGGGTCGCAAATTGCGAGGTTCAATAATATTAATGAGCCTCTCGCAATTTGCGAACCCATTGGGAAAGCCAGCCCTCCCAGGTATAGTGGCCTACTGGGCTCTGCCGGCCACCATGTCTGGGACTGCTTTTAAATAAAGCAGTTTAAAAAAAATGCAGCCCGTTTACCATGCATTTAAAAAAAAAAAAATGAAACGTTTTCGTTTCATTTTCTAAGGGCAGGCAGAGGTCCCTGGGACCACTGCCTGCCCTTAAAAAAAATTTTTGCATGCCTTTGCAAAGAGGAAGGGGTTCCCTGGGGACCCCTTCCCATTTGCGAATGCATTACCATCTACTTGAAGTAGGTGGTAATTGCGAGTGTTTTGTGACTGCAAAACATTTGTACATGGTTTTGAGACTCGCTATTTGAAAGGGAATGCTCCTTCCAAATACCAAGTTGCAAAACCTGTTTAGCGAGTCGGAAACAAATTGCGACTCGCAAAATAGGCAATGTACATGGCCCAATAGGTTTTTGCATGCACAAACGGGTTCGCAAACCCGTTTGCGCATATAAAAACGGATCGTACATCTGGCCCTTAGTATTTTATATTGAAGTAATAGCCCCTCTGTCACATGTATTTCATTTTATTTTAAAGCACCTCTCATACCATTGTAGGATGTCAGAGCACTTTACATCACACACATATAGAGACATTGAATCATACATGTAAATCAGTGTGTATATAAAATGTTTAAAGAGTGCTTGGTCTGAAAAAGCACAAACTCAGGATTCAGAACATAACACAGTGGCTAGCACTGACTTAAACATTAAAAATGTATTTCCACCCAAATAAATCTTTCTAGCAGCATCATGATAATGAATAACTGGGAAAAACATAAGTTACTAACTGGTACCATGCAGTTTGCAAGCAGCTCTTTTGATGACAGTTTATAGGTCCCTCTGCTACATTACGATTGTCACTTATGAAGTGCACAGTAACAAAAGAATCCCTGTGACAAAAGCAGTGACCACGAACCTAAGAACATAAAATACTGCTTTTTAAAAGGCATGTTACACGTTCTTTGCAGTAGGCACATTAACCCTCTGTGCTACATTTGTTAAGTCAAAGCTGCCACTGAACAAAACTCTCCTCACACTCCAGCAGGTACATTAATCACTGGTATTATCTTGACACTTTTATTGTTGCTGTAAAGCTGCTAATTATACAAGAAACCTTTCTGTGCTTTTACAACTGTTTCCTACGGACCCCCTGGGAATGTGTCACGGACCCCTTGGGGTCCGCGGACCCCAGTTTGGGAAACAATGATCTAGAGCAATGTCATCAGTAATTGAAACAAGTGCAACTGAAGAAGTGTAATCTCATTCCTCCACCCATGATCACTTTCTGGGGTGAAATACCAGTCGTTTTGCCAAGAGTATATCCAATGCTCATCTAAATGAGATAAGAGGAAGAGCATCTGACAATTTCAAACCAGTAGAAGCACACACCTTGGTGAAAAGTTCTTGAGAGTTCCATTCAGCATCTCAACTACTTCATAAGATTGAGGACGATAACTACGCTGGAACCTCTGATCAATTTGGAAGCAGTAGAAATCAGTTGTAAAATTTCATTTTTAAAATAGGAGCCCTGATCCATCTCAATAGAAGTTTGAATGCCAAATCTCAGTATTAACTCACTTAACAAAAGTTCAGCAACTGTTGGGCTGTCTGATCTCTGGGTCGGATAAGCCTCAACCTATTTAGAAAACAAGCCGACCTTCCCAAGAATATATTTCAAGCCATTGTAAACTGTCAATTCAATAAAGGCGTCTTGAAGTCTTGTAAATCGGCCCTCTGATTTGTCTATGTAGTTCATTATAGTATTAGTCCTTTATCCCTGATTATTCTTTTGGCAGGTCAAACAATCTTCAGCAACGTTTCTAAAATTTGTATTCTCCCAATATTTCCTAAACATACTGAGCATTGCTTCCCTCCCTAAGTGAAAATTTCCATGACAATAGCCTACCTTGGGATACAAAATTGTGTCTGGTACAATGTAATTATGTTCAGTGGTAACATATATATTGTGATGACTTTTCTTGTAATCTCATTTTTCCAATTTCTAATGTTTATCTACCCTAGCTTCCTTCTGAAGGTCTCTCAATTCACTTGGAGAATCTTGAATTAAACTCAACAAGAAATAATTGACATTTTTCAAATTAGCACAGAATTTACTCTTCATTAATCTTGTTCAGTTTCTTGAATCTCTGTTTCATCCTCAAGTGACTGTTTCATCCTCACGTGAACAATCTCTGGCCACCTGATCAGCGTATCTGTTTTCAAGTGTCACATCTTTTCCAGCCTTATGAGCAGCACATTTGACAACAGCAATCTCTTTTGCCTGCTGTGTTGCTTTCAATAGATCATGTATGTAGAGGCTACATCTGATGGGAGCTCTGGAGGATGTCATAATCCTTCTTTGTGACCAGATTTAGCCAAAATTATGGACACTTCAAAACTATACTGTTTGTCTCTATAAATTGTCACATTTATGTTTTCTGACAAGCAAACAGTTCTTGTCAATGCAACCAACTCTGCCACTTGTGCTAAAGTTTCATTCAGCAGATATGATGCTGCAAGAATCTCATAAACGAATCTTTCTTAATAGGCAGCCTTAAATGATTGTTATGGTCTCTTAGACAAGAACCATAAAGTACCAAAGTTAGATCAGCCACTGCAAGATTAATCTCTTTAATATCTGGTCTTGGTTTGATACATAATTCTGTAACGTTGATGCAGTCATGCTCAGATTCATCATCAGCATCTCTATCCCCGTTGTCACAACTTTTGTTCGAAATAGGAAGCAATATTGCTGGATTTATTGAATTGCATCTTCTGATAGTGATGTTCTCAGCCGCCTTTATGACTTGCTCATATTTGGCCAAATGACTGTTTGTCATATACTCAGTCCTTGTACATGTAGGCAATAGCTCAACAGAATGTGGAACAAATACAATTAATGTATGTCCCATTACAATACCTTCACTTGGTTCAGTTTCAGTGCGAACAGCTGCAACCAATTTCAAACAACCAGGAATACTTAAAGCTACTGGACCCAACACAGCTGAAAAATAGACCAGAGGCCTCATGATCCCTCCATGCTTCTATGTAAGTATTGATAAGACACACCCATTTTTTTCGTGGCAGTTAAGGAAAAAGTTAAAATTATAGTCTGGCTGTCCAAGGGTGGGAGCATTACACAACCTTTCTCTCTATACCCAGAAGGTCTCTAAAGATTCTTCTACAAATGGCAGCGGATTCTTTGTTACTATCTGTAAAACTTATTAAAGGTTTAACAAATAATCCCCACATTAGTGTTGATGTTTCATCCCACAAATTGATTTTTTTTGGGGGGGGGGTCTTGTCAGGACCAGATCTCCATCCGACCAATTGATCTGAAGGCGGAGACACATTGTGCTTGCAGTCCATTAAACCTAATTTGTTTGGTGACAGGATGGAGACTCTTTTTGAGCACTTGGGAGAAAGGAATATTGACAACACTGAACAAGACCGCCATAAAAGCAAGTTACATACAGTTGAGAGGTGCCTGGTCAGATGGAGTTTTGGTCCTCAGGAGACCAGCCAAGATCAAATTGTGGGTCGAAACATTGAAACTAATGTGAGGATCAATTGCAATAACTTCGGCATCTGAAACAGCATTTATACTGGACTGATATGTTTGAATCATGGATACCTTTACTGTATGTATGTATCATATTGTAATTGTTCCACTACCGCACTTATGAGCACTGTGCCATCTGCAATTTATGATTATATTGTTTTGGCATTGTTTACAAGCAAAAATAAAACTGTTCTTTTTATATGTTCAAAACATTGACATGAACTCTGACCTCATGGGCTGACTGAAGTGAGTACCACAGAACAATTTGTTTTTGGTTCCTATTTTAACTAGGACATCTGCTGCAACCTGATTAAAAATTTGTTTTAGGATTGGCTTCCACAACTTGAACTTCTGTTCCAGAGAGGGAAACATTTGGGACATCCACGGAACCAACTGGAGAACTGGTAGCTCCAGTGTGAATTTAAAAAAATGAGGTGGCTGTTGACTTCACCATTAATGTATGGCCACTTTGGTCTACCTCTAGGACTGTTCCAAGTAGGCAATCATACTCCACTCATAGGCACCACCATTGTAAAGTATTTTCTGTAGAAAACTGAGGAAAATCATTGCTCAGAATCTTTGTATTATGTTGGTACTCTACGTTTTATGGTATTTAGTTTTTAATATTTTGCTGCGACATTGAGGCTGTAGGCATACTTCTGAATGGTGATTCCTGATCATGCATACCCAGCACAGAAGCTGGCTGTGCTGGGGCCATTGACTGTATGTCTGTCTGTATTTGGGGACCATATTAATTATGAATTCCTTCTGGATTTTGTTAACATTCATGTTTCCAGTGTCCCATTTCACCAAGGAAATGACAAGCAGTGTCCTTCTTCAACACATTAATGTTTGCATTTATTCCAAGATTATTTCCCATCCCTCTTCCACAACTTGCTTCTGTATCATTCCACTTCCCATTCTCACCCATCGAGGGCATTCCATTCAATCCAGGATTCCCAAATTATACATGACTCAAATCCAAACCAACCTAATGATTCTGAGCACTCCTTTCAAATTGCTTCATCTGGACAACATTTAGCTTCATCTGTTTTTTTCTGCTCTATGTCAAACCAATCACTACTGTATTTGGCAAGGTTCACAGGGTTGCACAGGGTTGGGGGGCTTGGCAAGGGGCAGAGTGCCTCTTAGGTAGCTCTGTACATGAGGACCCGTCCCTTCAAGGCCCTCCCCCCTCCTCACACAGTGCATTAATTTGTAAGTTGGCAGGTAAGTTTTTGCCAGCCCTAAACCTTAATTTTTAATACAAATGTCTCCCTTAGGGTAGGCCCTGAACAGACCAGATGTCAGGGTGCAGTGTATTTAAAAAGTGGGACATGTACTTCTATCTTTTAAATGTCATGGCAGTAAAAAACCCTTAAATTAATTTTTCACTACCTCTCCCATAAGATAACATTGGGTTAACTTATTACCTTTAATAAGTGATAACTTTCAATTGGGAGGAGGTTGGAATATTGAGCTTGGTGCCTAAAGAATTGTAATTTAATGGGCACTTTAGTTGTAAAGTTGAATTATAAGTCACAATTTTGAAAATGTTACTTTTAGAAAGTTGGTATTTCCTGATACTGAACAATTTTGTGCCTGCAACTTGTTTACTGGATCATATGACTAGTTGTAGCTGGTAGTTGGTCTTTGTGTATTTCTCCCAGACAGCGAGATAAAGGGCTATAGGTGTTGACAGGATGGTCCATTTCTGACTTGATGAAGAGGGGGTGCTGTCATCTATCACACGTGCACATCACAAAGGCTCTGCCTGAGTACACTCACAAAGTGTTTGACAGTAGTCTATTGTGACCCCAGACAATCAGGGGAGAAAGCAGGGAGGCAGGAAATTCCAAGGACTTCTGGAGATGGAAACCTCCAGAACCTTCTCCTTCAGGGTGAGCACCATGTATAAATATTGGTCCCTCAAACCCAAATCTTCAGTACATATCTTGACCTGCGGAAGGCTCAGAAGGACTGCTACTCTTTTGCCATGTTTACCTGCTGCCTTGCTGCCTGAGGACTGGGCCTGCATTTTGATCCCAGGATCACCAGATTAACTTAAAAGCGCGATTTGGCTGGCCTCTTGATCAGAACCCTCAGGGTCAGAACAGGGTTCAATCCCCCTGAACCCATCATCGTGACTCAGTTCTCTGAGTCCTGTCCCCCAAGTGGTGCCACCTCAGCCCTAGACCCAATGAAGTGGACCTTACTGTGCTCTGAAAGCCCACCTGTTGTCCTGTGGGCAGAACCAATGTCAATAGCATCCTTAGCGACAGCACAGGACTCTGCCCCGCAAACCCAACAACTTCTTCGGAACCAGCCAGTGCACGACTCATCTTCAACACAGGACTTTGCATCACCAGCCCCTTGTCAATGGCATTCTCGACAACACAGGACCTCATCTCACATCCCTCGCAGTTCCTTGGAACCACCGCTGTGTGAACCATCCTCGATGCAGGACCTCACAATGCTCGGCAACCAGGATTTAAGGTAGTCTTGTACAGCGGGCCTAACTTGGTCCCTGTATCCAGCCTGCACTCCATTACGGTCGGCCTGAACATGGGACTTTGTCCTGTTCCGGCGCAACCAGATACCACAGCTGCCACTAGTGCTTTTAGGCACTATGTTAGCTTAAAACTTTAAAATTGCATATATACAGTTCTGTTGATTGGATTTTCATTGTTTTGGGCTCAAATCATTTATTACATTTTGCTCTATGTGTCTAAATTGGTGTGGAGTTTTCTTGTGTTGTGTTTTCACTTTGTTACTGTTTGAAGTGATGCATAAATACTTTACACATTGCACCTAAGTTAAGCCTGACTGCTTTGTGCCAAGCTACCAGAGGGTTACGCACAGATTAATTTGGGGTTTGCCTGTGTTTCACCCTGATGGAGATTGTGGTTGCTGCTTGACTAGGGTTTCACCCACCTCAACCTGTAATCAAATTTCCAACACTAGAGATCACTCCACTCTTGTTTTTATGAATTAAGTCTTTATTGTGAGCTCTTAAACTCATTAAACCCAATTGTTTTTATTTCATAATGAGTCAAAACAATTTTGTAGTTCCTTCCCAGATTTTTCATTTTACTGACATCAACCTCACTCTCATCAGCCTATTCTTCTAGTTTGTTATGTTCTCTTTTGCACTTCTAGCTGCTTCATCAAATATTGTATTTCATCAACATTGTATGTAATAATCTATTCAGATCAATTGTGCCTTGCAGCATTTCCCCAAATTCAATTTTAAATGACCAACATGAATAATTCTCTCTGTAGGAATTTCTTCGACCACAACTGTAGTAATTGGTGGATCAATCTGAATTTGAGAACAGGCTATGGTATATCTGCTAGTACTCAGAAATGCTGTCATTACAGTCTCAGGTGAAGCACTCGCTATTGTGCTCACAGCCAAATGAGTAAAAAGTCCCTGTGTCTGGACACCTGCATTATACCCCAATGGCACCAATTCCCAGTACCATAACAGGATCAGTACCAGGTTCTTGTCTCTGTATCCATCAATATATGGAGGAGGTCTGGAATTTAAAAGGTCATATAAACGATATCTTCCTCATTAGAATCTTGAGTCTGTTTTTATGTCTTTCTCTCAGCGGTTTTCTTTTTATCTGCCGTTACTTTGACTATTTCAGGAAAAACTCCCTCCATCCATAATATCCTCCCTCCAACATCTTTCCTGTTGATTCCACTTATTCTCTATCCATTGCTTAAAAGCACCCTGAAATTTCTTTTTCTCCTTCTCTGTGGCATTGCGTTCCTATTTGTTCAATGCCTCCAACTGTGTTTGTCAATGTAACGGCTTTCTGTCATTCACGGTCTGTCTCAGGAAATCTAGCTTTCTATAGTAAAATGTACCTTCTAAAGGACATTGCAAGTCTTTATCAGAAGTGGTAAGTTCATGCCATTCAGAAATCCAAGTACATGTATAAAACCCAATGTCTGTCCTAACTTTGTATGAAGGTGGTTCTTCTGCAGGTAATTTCTAGCCCTCAGTAGAAGACACAATAGACATTTTAAGCATTTTCAACACAGCCCCCAATATTTTTGCTAAAATTGATTTAAAAAATCACACAGAATCAGCTAATGAACAACAACATATCACAGTGCGGGTCTCTCAGCAAACTATCAATGACAGTGCAACTTTGTGGCGACATCTCACCATTCTCCAACTGACTAACAAATCACAGTGTGACTTTTTTTTTGTGAATAAGGAAAACAGTTGCAAAATCATTTCTTAATAAACTTAAACTGAATAATCAATATAAACCTTGTCTGCTCCACCATAATAGAAATAAGCAAGTTAGAATAAGACAAATCTCACAAACTATAGAAACAAGAGCAGCACTTCCACAGTATTGTGTAAATCATAATTCACTTTAGGCAGACCCCATCCAGCGACATCTACTCAGGCTAATGTACCTTCTCTTGTGCACCTAGGAGGTAATGACACCAACCTAGATTAGATACACAACCCTATCTGTGTGCATTGGTGCCTTGCAACACACACCACCTTATGCAGACAAGTAACAACAATATCTCAAGGTCTTGGATATTGACAAATCCGATAACCAAACCAACCAATAATTTAAAAAAACTTTCAAAATTACAAATAAGAATAATACATCACAACAACAGTTACCAACCCACCAATCAAAGCCAAAATCAGCATCGCATCACCAAATGATTTCCACATACCATAGCAGTACATCTCACATACAAAACTTCAGCAACACACTTTAAACACACTGGAATCACTCTCTGGCTTCAAATTAATTCCGCCCTATTTGTACTTACACTCCAAATCACTGGAACAGCACTGCAAGTTAGGTTTCTTTGCAAAATCCTTTAAGGATATTCCACATCGAAAAATCCACTATTTCTAAGGACTGGGGATTCTAGATCCTTATAGCAAAAGGAGGTGCTCTTTAACTTGCAAACATCCTGTGCGACCAAAATCCTGTGGGAGACAAAGGGCACCCCAAAATTGGGATACCCCAGCATTTACCTCAGTCAGATTTCTCCAATTTACTGGATCAGAGATGGTGTTCAACCTCAATTGTATGAGGCCATGTCCCCCCACATCAAGGCACATCCCAAAACAAAACAAATAGCAAAATACAATACATTGGAGATTTAGGATTGAGTTAGCCCAATTTATAAACCTCATCATTAGACTAAAAATACACATTGTCCTTGCAATTCTGTGTGGGTGTCTAGTTTTCAGAAATGGCTTGGTTAAGTAGGCTTCCCTGGGTCGAATCCATTGTTGATCCTATTCCCGATACCCTGTGAAAATGAATGGTTTACGGTGATTCACCTCTGCCAAGCATTTGTATCTGTTCCATTGCGTGAGGAGAGTCAATTTTTAAATTTTCTTTCCGTCTGGAAAACCGTGTCTTAACGTGGTGCCGTCTTCCCCAAGGGTATACAGAAAGTCCATCCATTTTCAACCAGATATTGAAGAAAGAACCTTGAAAATCTGATTCTGCCCAGAAACTCATTACTGGTCCAATACATTGATGACCATCTCATTGCGTCCGAGACGCATGATGCTCGCAGAGACGATACCATTGCCTCACTGAACCACCTGGCTGAGAATGAGTCTCTGAGTAAGCTTCAGTACAGTATGATACAGTATAATACTTGGGCCACCGGATTGAAAAGGGCAAGAGGAAGGTGTCACCGGAAAGAGTGGAGGCAATCCTGACATCTTAATGGCAGCATCCCGGACCACCTTGCCCGTCATTATGGACGTACTGAACGCATCCATCTCCACCAGTATTCTGCCAACTGCCTGGAAGCAAGCCATGGTCAGGTCACTAATTAAAAAGCCCAATCTGGACCCGTCTGACCTAGCCAACTATCGCCCCATCTCCCTGCTCCCATGGGTGAGCAAGGTACTTGAAAAATATATCAACCAGCAGTTGGTGAACTTCTTGGAAGTTCAACACATACTTGATCCCACTCAGACAGGCTTCAGACCAAAACACGGGACTGAGACCGCCCTCCTCATGGTTACGGAGGAAACTAGAAAAATCTTAGATCAGGGAGGATCAGTGGCAGTGATCCTCCTTGATCTAAGCGCGGCTTTTGATACGGTCAGTCATGACACCTTACTGAACCGGTTGTCCTGTGCGGGAATCAAGGATAAGGCCTGGGCATGGTTTAAATCCTTCTTGGACAATAGATCCTTCAGGGTCTTTGACGGCGAAGCCATGTCCTCCAGTAGACCCCTAAAATGTGGGGTCCCTCAGGGCTCCTCTCTGAGCCCCGCGCTTTTCAATCTATATATGAGACCGCTGGCCGATGTCGTCCGCCCTTTTGGAATTAAGATCATCTCCTATGCGGACGACACGCAGCTAGTGGTCTCACTGGCGCAGGAGGTTAATCGAACTGCGCCAGGCGGGCTTAGAGAGTGCCTGGAGGAGGTGAGGAACTGGATGTCGTCATCATCCCTGAAGTTGAATGGGGATAAAACAGAGCTGATGCTCTTAGGCCCATCAGATCTGGCCCTTCCCCCCTCTCTGTGGCCCCCTTGTCTAGGTCCTCCTCCAACACCCAAAAAGACTATCAAGAGCCTCGTAGTGTGGTTGGACAGCTCACTTTCTTTTAATGCCCAGGCCACTAAACTCTCAGCCACTTGTTTTGGTATTATGAGGGTGCTACACAAAATATTTCCCCTCCTCCCCCTGGAAGCAAAACAGGTAGCCATTCAAGGTCTCATTCAATCACGCCTTGATTTTAATAATGTACTCTACCTTGGCGCCCCAGAATACACCCTTCGCAGGCTGCAGATTGTACAGAATTGCGCAGCGCGCCTACTGCTCAAAATTCCCCGCAGGCAATCAGTGAGGGCCGGACTGATCAGCCTTCACTGGCTTCCGATCCGGCAGAGAGTTTTGTTTAAAACACTATGTATAGCTCATCAAGCCTTCTGGGACTTAGGACCCAGCATCACACGTGAGCTGGTCACCCACTACACCCCTAACCGTACTCTTCGTTCCAGCCAGACCTTCCTGGCAGTGGTGCCAAGAATAAAAAGATCCAGATCTGGCGGAAGGACGTTCACATACAACGCATCCAAGACCTGGAATACCCTGCCACTCCACCTTAGAGCGAACCCTAACCTCACGGAGTTCCGCAAGCAATTAAAGACCTTTTTGTTTGCATCCTCGTACTAACTGTATGCCCCCCTTCCTGTCCCTGGTAAACTCTGGCTATCCTAGCGCTTGGACGCCCCCGGGCAACAATTTGCGCTTTATAAATTCACAAGTTACAAGTTACAAGTTACAAGTTACAATCATGAAAATACATTTGCCTAGTACCCAAAAGAAGGTCAGGATGTTTCTAGGAATGGTTGGCTACGTTCAACAGTGAATTCCCAACTTTTCCCTGATGGCGAAACCTTTGCAGATGCTCACTCACAAGGTTGTGTGTGATCCAGTGCCTTAGGACACCGATTGCCTACTTGCATTCCTGGAGTTGAGAGAGTGCCTTTGTTGTGCTCAGCCTTGGAAATGCCTGATTACAACAAAGCATTTTCTCTGGTCTGTCACAAAAGGGGACGGTTGTGCTCTATTGGTACTCACACAGATACATGGAGGTCCCCGTAGACCAGGGGCCTATTTCTCAGCTAATCTAGATCCTGTAACTTCAGCATTGCCCGGATGTCTCAAATCTGTTGCTGCAACAGGTGTCAGTATTGAACGATGTGAGAGCATTATGATGGGTTGTCCTCTTACAGTGTATGTATCACACTCAGTTGAGCTTCTGATGACCAGACCCAAGATACAGCTTTTGACAAACAACAAATTGAAACTGTGCGAGCAGGTACTTCACGGTGCTGAAAATTTAACCCTGAAGCGATGTTCTGTGTTAAATCATGCTACCTTGTCACCCATTCCTAGTGCTGATGGGGAAGAATTTGAAGACCATGGCTGTCTGGATTTTTTTCTTTTTTAATATTTTTATTTTAACTTGTTAGTGAGCAGAGCAACTCAGCATGTTACAATCATAATTCCCACAGTCATAAAACACATTTTCTCAGAATATAAATCAAGGACAATGCTGTTGTATGGCGTTTTAGATTCTGAATGGATTTTTCCGATTCATGCCTTTATATAGGTACATTTCACGTTGCCCTTATATAGGCATAGAAATCAAGGCCTTATTTAGGCATAGCCCATGCAACCCAAATACAGGCATGGCTACTTCCATCCGTTCACCAAACGTCACAACTATTTTTGAGAAAACCAGCTTAATACACTATCGTTTTGTAGAAACAGCAACTCTCCGATGCCATATACTGTACATCACCCTAAATAATAGGATCTAAAAGAACAGCCTCAAACACCTATACAAATAACCAAAGAACTCCCTCCCTCCCAACCCCCAAGGGTCAACCAGATACACCCCTCCTGTCACCTATATATAATGAAAATCAGTACGGAACCAGTGCGATAACTCAATTTCACCATGTGCCCCCTAAGCCACACCAAGTGATGTACCTACTCTGTCGACGTGCTCAGATTGCACCCCCATGGTCCCCTCAGTATTCTGTGAGGGGAAGGTTTTGACCTCTTCCCGTAGCGGGGCCTCCCGAATCATTCCCTGCCATCCACTCACGTCATCTTCTAATTTGTCATCTCTTCCGACTCGTCTCATACGAACTACCTCCGCCGTTGTCCACGCAACCAGGTCCCTGGCCCAATTCTTTAGTGTAGGTGGCTGCGCACTCATCAAATAAATCGCCACCCGCCTTTTTGCTAACACTAAGCCTAGCTGCAAAAATTGTCTTGAAAGTTTCTTGCCCTTGGGCCTAGAGATAAGTCCCAGTAGTACCTGCCTACTTGAGCGTTGAATTGACCACCCCGTTACTTGTTTCAAATGATCCAATACCGCCTCCCAAAAGGGGGTCACCTTAGGGCAATCCCATACCACGTGCAGAAACCTGGCATCAGCATATCCACACCTGGGGCACTCAGAGAACCTATCACAGTATATTTTGTGTAGTGTATATGGGGTCAGGTATGTCTGGTGAACAATGTTATATTGAATTAGTTTGAACCGCACATTGGAGCTAATTTGCTTGACCTCTAATGCACCTTTTTCCACTCAGTCTCTGTCAGAGGCGTCTCAAGTAGTTCATCCCACTTGCCCTGTATTGGCAATGGAGCCACTGCAAAGTCGTCCCTCAACGCCCTATAAATATGAGTTACCAATCGGTGGCCTGACCATCGTGACTAGAGTCTGAAGGGTATGAAATATGGGCGGTTCTTCTGGAAATGTCTGACACACCTCACGCGATATTGCCGAAATCTTAGCGTATTGGAAGTACTGTCCGTGACCTAAATTAAACGCTAATTCAGCCTCCTCTCTAGTGAGAAATTGCTGATTCTGGTACAAGTCTCCCATTGCAGCACAGCCTCCTGTCATCTATCGAGTGATGGACATATGCTGGCCAACATTCCTAAACGGTGTAACCGCTCATAGCGGGGCCTCCGGAGCATACGGGCTCTCTACACCACGTTGCAGACCGTGTATACCCATATAACAGCCACCTGTCTAATAATATACAGAAGGTGCACTGAGACCTTCGATCCCAACATAAGGAGTTCCGGTAGGGGGGTCTCTCTATGGGTCCCCCTCAACAGCCATTTTCCCAGTTGTCGCCATCATCCAGCCAGTGTACCGCATGGTGTAATGGGGTCGCAATATAATAATATGCAAATCTGGGGACCTCTAACCCTCCCTGCTCCAAGTTCTCTGTAAGGTAACAAGCTTCACTTGTTTATGTTTACACCCCCAAAGCTAGTCCACCAGTAAGCGATCCAATTGTTTGAAGTCCACACATAGGACATGATAAAGTGAGCTTTGCAAAACATACAGACAACGTGGAAGAACCACCATTTCGATCAATGAAATCCGCCCCGTCAGTGACAACGGGAGATCTCTCCAAAACATGATGGAATTTGTAATCCCCTCGATGCACCGCCCCACATTCAGGTTGTGGTATACATCATGGGTATGCGCCAACCAGACCCCGAGGTATCTGACCGAGTCAGTAACCCAACCCATGCCTACTTCCGGCAGAATGTCCAGACTCACCCCTCTCAGGTTACCCATGGGGAAAAGTTTGGATTTCCCCTGGTTAAGACAGAGTCCAAAAAGCAGACCAAATCGGGCAAGTTCCAGAAGAAGCTCCGGGACCGCCACTTCAGGTTGAGTGAGGTAGACCATCGTGTCGTCTGCAAACATTGACATGACATGAGTTGTATCGCCCACCCGGACCCCCCAGCACCCCATTCGTCTGCGAAGGACAGCCGCAAGCGGCTCCATCACTAACGCAAAAAGGAGCTGCGACAGGGGACAACCCTGCCGCGTACCGCGCTGGAGCACTATCTTATCAGACACCTGGCTATGGAGTCAAACCCGGGCGGTCGAACCAGAATAGAGCAGCCTCACCCACCTCATATACGAGTCTCCAAGTTTTAGCCGAGCCAGAACCCACCACACATAGTCCCATTCAACCGTGTCGAAGGCCTGACGGATATCTGGGAGACATATCACCCAGGCCAAGCCCTCAAGTACCGGTGCATGCCATAAATGCGCCAGATGGCGCAATTCATGTGCTGTATTGTGGGTTGGTATGAACCCAGAATCGTCAGGAAGTACCAACTAGGTCATATGTGGTAAGAGCCGGGCCGCCAACACTCCACTCAAAACCTTCAAATCAATATTGAGGAGAGAGATAAGATGGTAGGAGCCCGGGAAGTGGGGGTCCCTGTCTGGTTTAATAATCATGGAGACCAAGGCCTCGATCAAAGTGTTGGGTAGTGTCCCTGTCTCGAAGGCCTCCATATATACTGCTAGAAGATAGTCAACCAAGTCACCAGTAAAGGTCGTATAAAACTCGTCCGGGAGACCATCGCTCCGGGACATTTCCCATTTTTCTTCTTTTTGTGTGGGGGGCGCCCCCAAAGTCTCCGCCTCCGACTCACCCAGTGAGGGAAACTCAATATCTGAAAAGAAGTCCTGAAATGCAAGAGGTCCAGGGTGGACCTCCGCAGAGCACGTTTGTCCCAAGTGTGCCGCAAATGTCCGCACAATCGCTTCCAGGTATGCAACAGAATCCCGTTACTATCCCTGAGCTGCAAGACTGGATCAGAAGCAGTCTCTGAATTGATTAGCCGAGCTAAGAGTGCCCCGGACCTATCTCCCTCCACATATAATCTCTGCCTATATGTGGCATACTTATATTTCTCAAGACGGGACCATGCTTCAAGTAATTCTGCCTGTACCCTCCCCCATTCCATCCAACTCTCTGGGACTTGATGTAATGTCCCGTCCAGAGCTTTCAATCATCTCTCCAAGGACTCCTTATCCGCTAATAGTTGCTGATATACACCATATGCCGTTTTTATACAAACCCTTCTAATAACTACTTTCATGGCCTCCCATTCCGTGGATCTCGCATTAGTGGAACCCCAGTTCCTGCAAAATAATGTCTTAACTCTTTTTTCACCGCCTGTGCAAAGAGAGGATCCTGCAAGGCTTCAGCACGAAGACGCCACAATTGGATAGGGGACCTGCCCAGACCGGAGTTCACAGTCAATAATAGGGGGGAGTGATCGGAGATTTATCGTGGCAAATAAACGACTGCCTCTGTTCTGGCCAACAGATTGTCCGAGAGATAACAGGTATCTATCCTCGAGAAGGTGTTAGCCGCCGGAGTAAAACAGGAGAGCTCATGTTGTACCGGATTACGGAGCCGCCATACATCTTGCAGCCGCAGGCCCTGCAAAACACCTTGAAGAGCTTCCACAATTCGCGGTTTGGTGTTACCTCTGGGGGGTTCCCTATCTAGGAACCTGTCTAGTAAACAGTTAAAATCCCCCATGAGAAGTATCTCAGCTCCCAGAAACGGAGTCGCCTTCTTCAGCACCGTTCGTAAAAAGTTGGGACAATCAAAGTTGGGTGCGTACACATTAATTATCCATTATTCTGTGCTGTCCTATCTCCCAAACAGAATAACATAACGCCCGTCTCTATCAGTACATGATGGAGATGCTGGAAAGGCACTGCAGGTACCACCCAGATCAGCGCCACTTGGGCGTAGCCCAAATAGGACGTTGCATATATTTGCCCTCTTCAACGCCTACGTAGGCTTTTAATGGAGTCCCCCCATATATGTGTCTCCTGGAGGCCAGCTACTGTAACACCATACCGTTATAAGAAGGCATGTATTTTGCAGCGCTTAGCAATGTTACCCAACCCGCGGACTTTTCAACGAAGGAACTTCAGTGTTCGTATTGCCATGGTAGAGCGATGTGGAAGGTGCATCCCTGAACCCCTCCTGTCTCGTGCTCTTGGCCCTGCATAACTAACACCGGTGCAATACGGTGCATCCCTTGGTGACCCTGAAAAATCCCCAACAACAAATCAAACATATACAAAACAAAATGTGCATGTCACGTCTCTCCACCCCCTTGGCAGTCATGTGAATGAACATACATATTGCTAGGTAAGCCGTCCCATAAACCGCCCAACACCTCCCCCTCCCCCTTACCCATTACAACTAGAAATTACTGTACAAGAGAGTTGGCTACCCCTGGGCGCGAGATCGCTCTCAAACCTCCCCGGTGAACCGAGTCTCTGTAGGGGGTGCTGCTATACCGCCGGCAGCCCAAATCGGACCACTTTTCCGCCAAATAATCATAACATCAATTGAAACAGTGATCAAACTCGAGGCATGGAGCCCAGTCCGAGGAAGGGGAATGGAAATTCACACTGACATCCTACACCCACAATCCCTAAACATCCCACTTTTATTCGCAATTGTAGCCCCAATCAACATCTCCCCCACCAAACAAATTTTCCTCAGAGGTTACCTGTCAGTGCCGGTTCCCACCATTTCAACTTAACATTACTAAAGATACTGTACAGCTTTTTGGCATTAGTCCTTTCCACTGCCGGAGCCTCCAGTGTCAGGGATGAGTTCTGGTGTACCCTCCGCAGAATCCAAAACAAGCTCTGTGACCGAAACCTGTAAGGTGCCATCTCGCTGCACCATGATCTGACCCAAACCCATTGTGCGCCGCTCAGACGTGTGTCTCGGATGTTGCTGTCTATTCCTTACAGGCGATCTGGCGGCGCGTGAGTCCACCGTACCTGAACCAGAGACCAGTCTTCGGCCTTCCGGAGCTTTAGTGATCAGCCAGTCTCTCGCCTCCTCCGCAGAAAAAAAGAACGAGACCCGACTCTCACTCACCACCCTGAGTTCCGCTGGAAACATGAGACTGTATTTCAGATTTAAGTCTCGGATTTGACGCTTGACGGTTACAAAGGTCTTCCTCTGTTCTTGGACTCTCTGTGTGTAGTCAGGATACGTCGCAATGGAATGTCCCTCAAAGAAGAAACGTCGTCCTGCTACGGGAGATCTGGAGCAGGAAGTCTCTCAGGTAGATTCATGAAAGAAAATTCGGCTCGCAAAGGGCCAGATTCTGCGAATCTGGCCCTTTGCGAGCGAAATGTTTGCATTTGGGATTCATCATCCCAAATGCAAAAATCGCTATTTGCGAAATCGCATATTTGCGAGGAATTGCATTTAAGGAATCTCTATTTGAGATTCCTTAAATGCAATTCATTAACCATTTGTAAATTGCGAATTCGCAATTTTTGGCCGCTATTTACCACGAAGTCTGACTTCGTGGTAAATAGCGAAAAAATAGAAAAAAAGCACATTAGTGCATTTTTCTCAGTTGCATGTTACACACACACATGTCCTTTGGACATGTGTGTGCACAACACCTGTGTAAATTTGCATTTATGGGGTTCTATAGGGTGTCCTTTGGACACCCCTGGCACCCTTGAAATCGCATCCTTATTTGCGATTAGCAATTTGCTAATCGCAAATAAGGAAGATGTAGGAATCGCAATATTTCTTGCAATTCCTACATGAATCCCATTTTGCAAGTCCTTAATAGCGATTCCTTATGAATCGCTATTAAGGACTCGCAAAACAGGATGTTGATGAATTTAGCTGTCTATCTCTAAAATTTAACAATTTAGCGATTATGGCCAGAGGAAGGGCTCCAGGTCGGGTGGGGGCACCAACGCTCTATGCGCCTTCTCCACACTAAAGAATTTCGATAACTGTTTGGGTTCCATTTCAGTGGTAATCCAGTTCTCCAAGAAGAGATCCGTGTGTTCCCCCTCCGCCCTTTCTGGAAAACCTACGAACCGGAGGTTCCCTCTCCTCGACCGCCCTTCAGAATCTTCAGCCCGATCCTCGAGCTTAATTACCTTCCACTGCAGGTCCACCACCGTGGCGCTAAGACTCTTAACCTCACTCTTCAGAGTCTCTGAATCGTTTTTAGTGATCGACACCCGATCCAAGACCTTACGTAGGTTGCATCTCAACAAGTTTACATCAATAGCCACGGCGTCTATTTTCCTGATCATATCATCTCTAGTCGCCTTCACAGCTCGGATCACATCCATGAGGGTCAGAGTATCTTCTCCCGCCACTCCAGCTGCCTCTTTCTCTGATGCGTTGTCATTACCTCGATCTTCTGGGCCGTGTGTGACCGACTGGGCATAATTCAGGGTTTTATTTGCTTGTGATTTTGGCGGTTTACCTTTGCCCATAGTTCTTGGCAAACAAATAGATACTGCTAACAAATGTTGACGCAGCACTCGGGCTGTCACTGAGTGTATCCACAATGTTGTAAAGAAGCTCCCAGGGAGCGGAAAATAATGTCGGCACAGGACATTCACCCCAAGTTATGCGGTGTAGGCAACCATATCTCTCCCAGGAACAGTGTGGGGGTCAGGAAGCACCAGGATGTTATGTTATGTTATGTTAATGTGGCTTGTATTGCGCGCAGCTGCCCCAGCGAAGGGGCGTCCCGGCGCTTTCAGCTACAAGGTGAGGGACGCACAATAACCAGAAACATAGTGACAGCCAGAAATACCATAAGTTGGCTAATGGAAAAAGGAAAGTCTTGACAGCTTTTCTAAAGGCAAGTAAACAGTCCATACCACGGATCTGCTCCGGCAAGGAGTTCCACAGCCTAGCTGCCAGATAGCGGAAGGAATGCCCTCCCGCCCGGCTGCGCTTAACCCGAGGGACAGCGACCACCTGCCGGTCCACCGACCGCAACCTGCGTGTGGGAACATATAAAGTGAGCAGATTGCTCAACAGGCTGGGGTGGGCGGATTTCTCAATTTTAAACGATAGGCACCGTGCTTTAAATTGAATCCTACTCTCCATAGGAAGCCAATGCAGTTTCCGGATAGTATCAGCAGCAGAGCAGAATCGTGGAAGACCTACAAGCGCTCTTGCTGAGGCATTTTGGACGCGTTGTAACCGACATATTTTGACCTTATTGGCCCCAAGTAAAAGAGAGCTGGCATAATCAAGGCGTGAAAGAAGGTAGCCTGTACAATCAGCTGACATGTAGTGGGATCAAAAAATGTCAGAAGGGGCTTAAAACCCTGCAACAGGCCAAAACAGGTGCCGGCGACTTTCCTAGTGTGGTCCTGGAAGCTAAGGGAAGCATCTATCCAGACCCCAAGATTTTTGACCAGAGTCTTAGGCATAGGAACCATGCCCAAAACAGTTGGCCACCACTGCTCGTTCCAGAGATTAACGTTCTTCCCCACCAACAAGACCTCGGTTTTTTCTGGCATTAAGTTGCAAACAGTTGGAAGCCATTCAATGAGCCACAGCCGCCATCCCGTCTCTAAACCTAGAGGCATTAGGGGAAGAACCTTCCGCCAAGGTGACAAACAACTGCGTATCGTCGGCATATGAGACCATAACAAGGTCCCATTGTCTGGCAACCGCAGCCAAAGGTTGTACATAAAGATTAAACAAAACCGGGCTCAGGGCTGAGCCCTGGGGAACTCTCTGGTCAATGGGATGGGCCTGGGAGAGAAACGGAGGAGCAGACACTCTGAAAAATCGCTCGTTCAGAAAAGATCTGAACCATTCCAGGGCTGACCCGATCACTCCAGCTTCCTCAAGCCGCTGTAGCAAGATGTTACGTGAGACCGTGTCAAAGGCGGCACTTAGGTCTAACAAAATAAATGCTGCACTTTGACCGTCATCAAGAATGGACCGCAGATGCTCAGAGGTAGCTAAGAGGGCGGTCTCCATACTGTGTCCCGGTCAAAACCCATTTTGAGAAACATCCAGGATATCATTGGATTGCAGGAATTGGGTGAGCACGTTGTTAACATGAGCCTCTGCGACCTTCGCCGCCCAAGGGAGCAGGGAAATAGACCCGAAATTTTCTGGCTTGGATGGGTCCAATGTAGGTTTTTTAAGAATGGGGGACACATAGGCCTGTTTCCAGAGAGCAGGTACAGTAGCAGTGGAGAAGGAGGCATTGATTATATTACGGAGAGGGGCCTGAAAGATGGAAAAGGACTCTCTAAATTGAGAGGGCCTCAGAGGGTCAGCAGGTGAGCCAGTTTTAATTATACCACTCAGCCGAGTGAGCTCCTCCAGCGACAGATGAGGAATGGCTGACAATGTCTGCCGCGGTCCAATGTCTGGGGGCACTAAGATAGAGCAAGAAGGGGCTGAAGGGAAAGACTGATAGATGGCACGCACCTTTCCTACAAAAAAGGTGGCTAAAACATCACACTCCTGTGCTGAAGATATCGCAGGCATGGAGGCCTTCTTAGACCTGAGATCTTTAAGGATCTTAAAGATACATTTTTCTGGGTTAGGACTTAGCTTAATTTGACTCGCTTAGTAGTCCGCATGAGATTTACAGATAGCTTTATGGTACTGCTTGATGGTGGCGAGATAGCACAATTTTTTCTCAGGATTATAGTCCCTTCTCCACTCTCGTTCGGCTCTTTTACATATTTTCCTTAATACACTCAAGGAGTCGGTGTACCAGGGGCTAGTAGTGGAAGATCGCCCCTTGAACCATTTGGCAGGGATCAAGGAGTCAAGACCGTGTTTTATCCAGTCACAAAATAAGCCATAGTCATATTCTGAGTCGGATAAAGGGCCCAGAGGGTTCCTGGCTAGAAAGTCAAGGAACTCCTCAATTTTCAATTTACGCCAAGGACGTTTGAGCAGAAGTTTTACAGCATCGTTGAAACGAGGTTCTATGAGCGGAACAGACATGGCAACCAAGGCATGGTCAGTCCAGCCCAAAGGAGTAGGTGTATCCACCATAAAAAGCTGGATATTAGAGAATATAGGGTCCAGCAAGGGCCCTGCCGTGTGGGTGGGACAGGATATAAGTTGATTTAGCTGAAAAGCCGCCATGTCAGCAATAAAACTGCTAATTTCACTGTCGTGGGTTAAGTCAAGATGTAGGTTCAGGTTCCCAAAAATGCTAAAATTGGCCGGGCCCACAACAAGCGAGCTAACTCTTTCCAGGAGCGCAATTTTAAACTTGGCGGTCGGCCCAGGGGGCCAATATATCAGGAGTCCTGAGAGAGTAAGGTGAGGGCTCACAGAGATCCTAAAACGGGCACATTCGCATCCTTCAATGGGTTCCTTGATGCACAAGGAAGAGTAACAGGATTTAAAAATAACTGCAATGCCCCGTCCTCTGGATTCCCTATTGACCATGCAATTAGAGTATCCGGGAGGTAAAGCTAGATTAGGCTCCATTACCATATCCTCGCTTAGCCAGGTTTCACACAAGAAAAACACGTCAGGGACTTCCTCCATGACAAGATGGTAAATTTCCAGGTAGTGTTTAGCCAGCGACCTCACATTAAGCTGCATAATTTTCAGCCAAGTCTGAGGCTGGGCGCCCGGGGCACATGAAATAAGTGCAGGGGTAGGTATAGCATAAAAACAGGCCAGACAGCTGGCAGAATCTTCCCCTAAGTTAAATAAACTTCCTCCACAGCAGGTGGACCCCAAGTTGATAGCCAAGAGTTCTTCCCTGCTGTAGGAGTGCAGACCGAGCTGCTTCCGGCCAGGGGCTCTGGCGAGAGGTGACGTACAGGCGCGGACGGGCGCAGACGGGCTTGCCTTTGGAGCGCCTTTGGCACGCCCGCTGCGCTCCCGTGCCATAACCCCCTTAAGAAGGAGAGTTCAACAGCTAAACCACTGACCAAGATGGTGGCTAGCCGGAAGTGAGGACTGCACTGAAAGCGTTCAAGATGCCCTCCAGATCAATCAGCCTAAATGGCTGCGGTGGACCGGGGCGTTTTGAACAAAGTTTCAAAATAGGTAAGGTGAGGCAAAAATAGTTTCTGACCAAATTGGATTAAAATTTATCAATGCAGGCAATGCGCGAAAGTGAAAGCTATAAAACAAGAGGTTACAGGTTTAAAAAATACTGGCAAAGTTACACACACCTTACAAGTAGCCAGTTGGCTCAAGGATCCTTGAGCCAACCAGTCCAGGGCCGTCATTCTAGGTACGGGATGATAAAAGATTAACCTATTTGTTTCTACCAAAGGTGTCTCGCTAGCGGTTCAATTAAAGCAGCAGTAAAGCAAAACAAGGGCTGTATCTTTCGATTTAGTCATAATCAAAAAATATCAGAACTGGATGTGTCTAATGACTTCTAAATTAAAGAAAAAGCACAAGTGGTTACCAGCATCAGGGAAGGTGACTGTACCTTGGTAGAAACAAATAGGCTAATCTTTTATCATCCCGTACCTAGAATGACTAATGCTCTACATATGTTTGTTTATTTGTGTCAATCCTCCATATGTGTGACCAGTGTTCTAGGTTCTTAAACCCGGTTGGGTTTTCTGTTTTTTAGATTGCTCGCTGATTAGCGCGCCTTACTGCATTTGTGTTATTTGGTTTTGTGGGCATAATTCACTGCCAGCCCACTGATACACTTACCTTATTTTTAGGTCACTGCACGCTCTCTTTCACTAGGAGCCCACGGGCCCAATTCTTTCTGATCAACGTTGCCCCGCAACCAAGGTGGCTTTCTGGTAAATTACCCTACATTTATTGAACTCCCTAATTAGGTACTTCTTTAGCCCATTTTAATTCTCCCATTAATTCTTGTAGGTGCCCCACCCCTTTCCCCACTTAACGTATCAGTCCTGATGAAGACCCCACAGTAAGGTGCAATTGAACCTACACCCACTAGGGGTCGAAACGTTGAATTTCTTTTTCAACACCTACCCATGAATCAACAGATCATTGTTACTGTGTTTGTATCTTATGGGATAGGATTATACAATTGTTACAGATGTATGGGTCTATAAAATGCCCATGTGATGTCAGCCAGCAATTTATTTGTTTGATCACATCTAACTTTTGAAACTATTTTACACCATCCTGATCCTCACAAATCACTGCCTCCTCCCACTTTTCTCTTTCCTCTCGCTCCACTTTGGGCACAACGTCTAAATTATATGGACTAGGTTTGTACATGTAATGTACATGAATGAGGATGTGAATAAATAACATCACTCATTGTCATTGTTGTTACTAAATTTAATTGTACACGGTTCTACCTTTTGTGTATGGAATATCAGCTGTGGCTATACTAATTAGTACAAGAAAAATTAAACTTTAAAATTGTTACAAGCATCGCACTGTTAGTGAATTGGTATGAACCCCCTTTTTTAATTGCACAGAAGCGCAAAGAAAAAAGGAAACACAATTTGCCTAATTGAAGATTTCAGAATTGAGCTCTTCTTTAATTGGGTGTGTGGATATGTAGGGTCTTCTCCATTTTTGTAGGTGCTCCAAGTCAAAGGCATGCTTCTCTGGGTAACGATTGTTCCCCCGTACAGTTGATTATCTTTGGATTTCTGTTTTTTTTGTAGATTCATGTCAATTATGTGCGGATGTTGCATAAAACGCCAATGCATGCCATGTTGTCTGCATTATAAGAAACAGCACTGTTTTGTAGTGTTATTAAACTTTTTTGTCTGAGTGTAATGCCTCCCTCTCTTTTGTAGCCAGTTATCGCTCACAGACAGATATCATGCTATGGCAAATCCACGTTATCAGTGTAATGGTGGCCATGGTCTTTCTGCATGCAGTGTCCGCTCGGTGTGTTGGCATATGTGTTCTGTGGCTATGTCTCTGTGTGGCTCTAGTGTGAGAATGCCTACTCAAATTATTTATTTATTATTGTATGTGGTTCACTGAGGTGCCCCTCGTGTGTATTTTTGCCTAGCTGGATGTATGGTGACCACCTGTTGTTGAGGCAAATTCTGGAAAGGGACTGTAAAAAGTCAGAACAAATGGTCAATTTTACGGATGCATCTCTGCAAGTCGAACATTAATATATTAGTAGGTAAAAATCCCCAGAGATTCCTGTCTACCTTCCGTTGCCCATGTGATCCCTCATTCCCCTCCCTCCCTTACTCCCTTAATTGGCTATGCACCCCTGATCCTCTAACCCTCCTTTGCTTGTCTGTGCTCAGCTTGCTGCTCCAACCCCACCTGCCCATCCTACATTGTCAGCTCGGTGCCCCATCCTTTTCTGCCCACCCTTCCTTGTCAACTTGCTGACCCATCACTCCCACCTTCCCTTGTCAGTTTGCTGAACCTTCCCCTCTCACACACTCTGTTGTTATCCTGCTCTCCAAGCTTCTTCTTCCCACCCTCCTTTGTCATCTCGCTACCCCATCCCCTCCCACTCACTGTTGTTAGCTTGCTGTCCCATCCTCTCCTGCTCACCCTCTGTTGGCAGCTTGCTGTCCCATCCCCTCCCGTTGGACATTTGCTACCCCAGCACATCCTGTCCCACCCCCCATTGTCTGTTTTCTTCTCCACCCCTTTCACCCTCCCTGCTCTGTTCCTTTGCTTTCCCCACTATTTCATGGGTCCCCTCCCAAACTGCAACATTGTCTACCACCCTGCCCCCCTCCTTGTTTACTCCTCCCCAACCCACTACCCGTTGTTTGTTTTGCAAAATAAAATAAAATACATTGCATAATCCCTGGCCCCGTCATAACGCTTTTTCTTTTTAATTATTCTTAGCCATGCTGCACAGTAGCTATGCTGCTATACAGTGATGCGGCGAAAGCATTGGGGGATTCATGTCATATCACTTATCCACAACAACCACTAATAAGCTATCAGAAACGTAACGCTAATGACGGGCTCATAAGTCATTATCACACAGTTAGCAATATCAAAGGTCCTCCAATGAATCTTTGGTAGAGCTAAAAGGAACTAAGTAATGAAAGACGGAATGCTATTTCTCCATGAGGACCTACAATGAGGAAATACGCTAATCATTAGTCATAATAAACATATCCAAATAACTTAGAGACTTAGGAATAAAGACAAGCACTATTCTTTCTAATTAGGTTGTCCTTGTTATTTCATAATATGAATGGTCAAACACAAATACAAATGAGAATGTCATTACTTTGGTTCTCAACGTTACAGGTTAGATTCACAATAAGCATTTACATCCCATTTATTAAGACATCAGAACAATCAGATATAGGGGAGTGAGAGTGAGATAAAACATTCAGCGAAACACATTTCACTTACATAACGAAAATAATAATGCACACCGTGCAATTAGTCTGAAAAGCTAACCCCACGGCCCTTAGGGAATAGCAAGTGCGCAAAGTCTCTAGACAGTCTACTGGCAGTACTTTACTACTATTTTCTAAACACTCTTTATCTAAATATTGCATAACTTCCAAAAGAGGAAGAGGAAGAAAACCTAGCTACAAATGTGTTTAAAATCTTGAAATAGTTACATTCATGTCTTATACATCCCTCGCCTAGACAGGAAAGAACTCTAAAGCCTTATGCATAAATAGGCAAAAATATCTGTACTCTAAGGAAGTATTTGTAACATTTGAAGGACAGGAGCACGGAAAAGCGCATCCCCTAACATTTCTAAGGCCTACATTATTTTAGCAAAATAGAGAATCATTTTCCAAAAAACCTACATTATACTCTCACGAAGAATAAAGCTTTTTCTTTTGTCGTTTATCTTCTGCAGTTAGGAAGACAGAATAACATTCAATTAGCAGCATCATTGTATTAACTAAGAAAATCATATTTGTCATGCCTTATGCACATTTCACATGTACACTCTAATATTATATGTTACTAATTCCACACAAGCATGCATTAGGGTGACTTTCATCGAGCAGAATTTTTATTTACAAAAATCGTGCTCTATCAACAGCATGGCTAAAAAATCATTGCCAAAGACAATATATGTCCTAGTTTGTAACATTTATCAAACAAACCGCTTCAAGATGGCTGCCCATAAAATGTTATAGTGCTGTTGAACTGGGTTGGCAGAGTGGGCTAAAGAACGGTGATGGATTAAACCCAGATCTTTTGACTGGGTGTGAGTGTTTGATTGGTTCAGACGCTCGTCCATCACCACACCCTTGTGTACCGCGTTGACTTGCATCGAGGCACTTATTTTTCTATCTGTGCCTTGAGCAACCTTCAAATATGTCCATAAATATTTACTAAGACAAGCATTTATCCCTAAATCAGACTGCATGACCTAGTGTGTAGCAACAGTATAACTCTTCAATCCCTGGCGGCACAGCACCCAGGTTAATGTGCTGCATGGCTAAACATTTATAAGTTGCAATGATGCCAGGTTTGGAAAACCACTGCCTGGCTGACGGGAGCACTTCTCTCGAAAACTCTTGCGTTTTCTTCACTAAAGTTTCAAAAAAGTTTATAAACGCTTATTGTCAATAAATACCAAATCATCCAATGTTCATTCTATTCCTTTTTAGGTCATGCCTGGCGAAAGCAGCGCATGCACTCCCCTCACCATGCGAGTGCCTTTTGCAATAAATTCTCCCGAGGGTTTACATGCATGCGTCTGCATGGACAAAGATGGCTGCTCTAGCCATTTGTCCAAAGCAAACTGCATGCGCGTGCCTGTCGGGACTGTGGACAGTCTGACGCCATTTTGTTTGCATTTTGTCATCATGGCAACCAAGCTGCTGCTTCGCGTATGCAGCTTGTTATTTTCTCTTATGCTCTTCTTACATACTGTGACCACGACAGATGAAAACGGGCTTGTAGAGTTTTTTTTAAAGGCTTCAATAAAGTATGTGTGTAGAATAGAGAACAAGGCACATTGCTAGAAAGTACACATTTCGAAGAAATACTAATTTTCTTTTTCCCGGACAGAAGCTGTCCTCTGAAAGCGGGTCTCCCGTGCGCTCCTCCCAATGGCACACCCACCATGTGGAGGAAGCTGGCTCGCAATGAGCTAATGATTCCTGACGCTGTGGGTTTGAGCGCAAGCGGGGCTGCCAGTGATTGTCAGGTGTGAAGGACAGCAGACTGACACCAAGGCAAACACTACTACACACGAGACATCAACGCGGCTAAACCCACAGGGCTAACAAAAGTCTGCAGACAGGTGACCCCCTCGGTAACAGAAGCGAGCCCAGGAGCATAGAACGTCTCCTGGGAAATAAGAGACACCTTGCGGGAAGACTTGGGCCTCACAAGAAACTTCAGAAGCAGAACAGACTCAGTGGGTTACAGTGGTCAAGAGGGACAGGACACACCCTCACACTTTTTTTTAAAGACAGAGTACCGTGGGACAAGCGGACAGAACCCGAGGCAGCATCCTAGGACGTGTCTCATTGCTACAGCCGCAGGTGAGAGAAGCTGAGACGAAGGGCGTAGGGGGCGGCGGGGCCAAGGTAGATGGCAGCAGCCATGGAGAGCACCCTCGCTTCATTGAAGTCTTGATAAGCAACAGCAAATGCCACTTCTAATGACAGGACACAGGAGGCGCAGCAGTGTATTCTGGAGAATGTTTTAGGAGACAGCATCTTCTCTCTCAAGCGACAGTCGCCTCTATTCTCAGGTGACCTGGTTGTTTATTTTTGAGACTGTATCAGGTGAAAGTCTCTTCTGGCAACAGTTTTAGGAAGAACTTCAGCCTCTTCTGGAAAAAAACAGTTGGCACCTGAAGTTACCACTGCAGTCAGTGTCAGAAAGCACAGGATGGTGTCTTCTGGTATCAGACGACACTCCAGCATCTTCTGGCAGAAACACTAGGAGGCAGACCCTTGTACCAAATGTCTCCTAACACACATCAGCATCTTCTGAAAATGTCTCAGAAGGCATATTCTTCCGGAAGGTCTGAAGAGGCACACTTTCTCGAGATGGCCTTGGAATGACCTGGAAGTCTCTTTCTGAAATTATATCACGAGAAACGCCTTTTGGAACAGATCTGCGATGATATCTGGAGTTTTCTTTCTTCTAGAGAGCATTTAGCAGTGAGAGCCTGTTCTGGAAAAGAAGTTTGGAGGCATAACATAGTTTCCTAGGAAAGGTCAAAAGGGAAGTCCCTTATGTAGACGGTATACATACACATCACTGTTTATTAAGGAACAAAAAGTAGACTTTTTAGGGCCAGGGTCAGTAGAAGCATTTGTATTGGGAGGCCTTGAGGGAACTTTCCCAACTTCTGAAGATAGTCTCCAGTGGCACATAGAGCATACACTGTTCTTTGGGAACACAGGACTCATGGGGCATAGGTGCCTTGTCCAGAGCCACAATAGCCTCTTCTTCTGCATTTTTAAGGAAGTATAGTAGCCTTTTCTGAACAAGATCTTAGGAAACAGCCTTGTTCCTGCCTCACAAGGCCACATAACCTTTTCTGTAGAAGGGCTCGTGGGCTATTGTAGCTCCTATGAGAGGCAGTCTCTAGAGGCTTGCTTCTGGGAAATGCCACAAAAAGCACCTTTGTGGAAAAAGTCTCAGATGAAATCAGAAGGCACAGGATTTTGAGAATGTCTGAGAAGTCAGCCTATTCTGGAGAAGGTCTTAGAAAGGAGTCCCAGGAGGTCTTTCTGAAGAAGGCATCGAAAAGAAAAGGCTTCAGAGACTTCCGTCAAGAACAATAGAGGTCTCCAGCACAGAAATGACATTGATGCACCACATTTGCAAGAGAGAGAGACCACCGGAGCCCATATACAGCTCTTTTGGAACACAGGACTCAGGCGGTTTATGTGCTTTGTCTAGAGGGACAGCGACCTTCTGGTTCATTTTGAGGCAATAAAGTTGCCTCTTCTGGAGAAGATCGTAGGAAGCAGTCTGTTTCCAGTCTCACAAGACATCATAGACATTTCTGGGTTCGGTCTTGGTGTATGGTGGTAGCCTTTTCTGTAGGAAGTATCTATAAGTAGCCTCTTCCAAAACTAAAGCCTACGGATGCACAGCAGTCTCTTATGGAGAAGGTTTCACTCAACAATATATTTTGGATAAGGCATCAGGCACAGCAGCCAACTTTGTTTTTAGGAAGATCTGCAGTGCCTTCTTTAAAAGCTTCTTCTAGAATTGGTTTCAGAAGGAGGTGCCTTCTGAAGAAGGTATTGAGAGGCATCCATTTGGAAGAGAGTCTTAGAAGGCACAGCATCTTCTGCACAAGTTCTATACAGAAACTTCTTCTGGAGAAGGGTCACAGAGACAGATTCTTCTGGAAATGGTTTCAAGAGATGGTTCTTTGTTTTTAGAGGTATTTCATCTTTTTATGGAAGGTGCTTCAGAAGAAAATCTTTTTTGAAGATGGTCTCTGGACAAGCCTTCACTAGAATGGTCTCAAGACGCAGAGTTTAACCCCATGGAAGCAGCACCAAACAATAGCGGAGGTGCATCTTCTGGAATTAGAGTCAGGAAGGCTAAGTGCTTTCTTATCTTTTCTGAAAACAATCTCAGGAGGTGCCAGAAGACAGTTATTTCTGTAGAATATATCAAAAGACAGGGGAGTCTCTTCTGGTGAAGGTCTTATAAGGCGACCACTTCTTAAAAAGGTTTCAGAATGAAGGCCCTTCTTGAGAAGTTCTCAGAAGACGGCCTCTCATGCATAAGGTTTTGGGAGACAGCGCACCCTGGCGACCCATTAAGGGGAATACTAAGTAACTCTTTTTGAAGGCCAGGTCTGTTTTTGGCTGCTCTGGCACAAAAACTGACAACTGTTCTCCTGGTGTGGGTAGAAAGCCATTGTCTGTATTCCTGGGTGTATTCCTGTCTGTATGGCGGGAACAGAGGGGCGCCGTTAATGAGTCTGCATTCCCCCAACCCTCATAGGTCATCAAGCCATTCCCATTTGGCCCCATCACCTTATGGGAAGTGGCATTTCAGTCTGGCAGTGTTGCCTCTGAAGAAAGGATAAGGGATTTAAAAAACAGTGCTGTCCCCCAAGTAATCCTCTTTTGTCCTCTTCTCCTCTGGACCAGAAATAAACGCAGAGGTAGAGGACACGCGGGTCTCCACTTATGACTCTGCTTGATGGTATGAAGTAACTGTCCATGTTCTGTGTGCCCAAGGATGACACTCCTTACAACCGGAGGCAGGGCACGTACTATGAGACACTGACTTGTGTAGCTGGCCATGGTAGAATTCTTCAGAGCTGGAGTACAATTCCCTGCAGAACATGATCAATTAATAGATCTATGGGCGGAGGTGGGGGGGGGGTGTCTGTGACCTACTCACTCAGTAATTGTGTCAAAAGAGATCATTTTTATGCCGTAAAACTCCTTAATTTCAAGTTTCTTTACAATATCCAACAAGCATTGGCATAGCCAATAGGTCTTGCCTTTGGGACCTCATAAGTGTTTAGTTATCCAGCACAATATCCTTGGGGCAACAACATCGACTGTTGCATGGCTAAACACTTATAAGGTCCCAAAGGTGAGACCTGTTGGCTATGCCAATGCTTGTTCGCTTCTGCATACCAGACAAATGCCACACGGCAATTGACAGTATGGTTTGTTTAGTAGCTATAAACCACACATGCATTCTGGATCACTGTAGTTTTAGGCAAATTGTAAATGTTTCAGCGTACAAGTTAAATGCAGTTTAAGCTGCATTTTGATGAATTCTTTAAAATGCTGCAAGTATGGTTGAGAGATTGGTATTTGTGTTTGAGCTGGTTGGTTTGGGGAGCTCTAGCTGTTGGCTGTAATCTGGGGAAACATGCACAAAAGAGGAGTCACTGTTTCCCAACATCTTACTGGGCGACTTTCCACTGTGAGCCTGATGCTAACCAGGCAGTAATCTGTCTTTTAGCAAACCCCAGATAGTATAAATATTCTGGAGCTGATCAGCATTGAGTAAACGTAGTTAACTACGACGTCAAATTCAACCACCCGCACTTTTTTAGTTTCTTCACCTTGGCACCAGTTGCTCCAGAGGTGGATTAGGCCTTCAGAATAGTTCCCTTTCCTCATCACAAACTGCTGACAAAGGGTACATTAAGCACTGCTGACCAGCGCTAAAGTCGATGTGCTCTCTCCTCTAAACATTGTATAATTAGTTTACACATGCTTGGTATAATTGATTTACTTGTAAGTCCATTATAAAGCGGTATACCATATACCCAGAGCCTTTAAATTAAATACTACTAGTGGGCCTGCAGCACTGATTATGCCACCCACAGAAGTAGCCTTTCAAACCTGTCTCAGGCCTGCCGCTGCAGGGCCTGTGTGTGCAGTTTACTGCCTCTTCAACTTGACATTTAAAACTACTTGCCAAGCTTGAAACTCCCCTTTTATTACTTACAAATCACCTCTAAGGTAAGCCCTGGGTAACCCTAAGGTTTCCTAGGGCTGTAAATGAAAGGTAGGGCATGCACTGGTATGTGTTCATGTCCTGGTAGTGACTAATATCCTATTTAGTTTTTCACTACTGTGAGGTCTACTCCTCTCCTAGGTTCACTGTGGGAATTCCATAATACACGTTTAAGCAGAAATTCCTTATCAGAGAAGAGTGTCTTGCAGTTTCCACCATATGGAAGGACCTGCGTGTTTGTGGACGGCATAAACGTTGGTATGGTGGCGCAAAACAAACTGTGTAGGACTCCTGTATATTGTTACTAAGTCTTTACATAGTGTTCACACCTCTGCTGTTGATAAATTAGCAACATTAGGATGCAGTGTGTATCATGCTAAGACCTACCATGTCGCTCCCCCATTGCTGAGCGAACCGAGGCTAACATTTGCTCTTGAATGTTGGAGGGCGCCTTTAAACCAATTCATATGTTCTTGGTAAGTTAAAGGTATCTCTATTTCTTCATATGGAATGTATTCTTTTGGTATTTCGTCGTCAGCGTAGTTGTGAAATAACTGCAAACATGATAGGTAATAAATAGCAGAGAGGGTTACAGAATGGGAATTATAAATAGTTTCAAGCTTGATTTGCTTACAGCCAATACATAGGTGTTACTTTCTCAGCTGAGGAGAATGTTCCCTACCACCATGGAAATCTCCCATTTGGAGGTAAGTAGGGGTCTCTGAGAAGGCACGATTGAACTACTCAGGTGATCCACTAAATAAGAACCTTACCAATGTTGGTGACACCATGTCATGTAGTTTCCACCTTATGGTAGGAACTGCATGATTATGGACAGCATAAATGCTGGATGGTGCCAGACTGATTTAGTGCCCCGACTCAGGATATGTTGTCCTATAGAACAGCTAGCTCACAGTGTCACCATAAGTCCCCCTAATCCTAATTGACCAACAAATCTTTTCTAGCAACCACTGAACAGTAATTAATATGTATATTGTTATTATTTTATCATTAATGATACAATTATTTATTTATTTATTAGTTAGTTTAATTAGGAAATGATATATCTTTGCATATTTATGCAAAAACATATACATGTATATACATGTATAAACCCAAAAAATGTGTGCGTGTGCATGAAGTATTGTTAATCCCTATGTAAAGCGCTGCAATGTAATAACAGTATAATAACCCACAAGGTAAAATGTTGCAGTGTGAGGATTTACAACTGTAGAGGAGTCTGGACCAGATCACTTCAGAGGCACAGCTACTGTGATCATTCACGTTTTTAGTTAAAGCAGAGCAGGTGGATGTTCACATCACCTGGTTCAAGACAGAACACAGTCTAAAGGGATTTCTGCATTGTGTAGGACTGAATGTGCAAGGTACTTTCCCCTTAACAATTATAACTTGTTTGGCTTCTGGGTAGCAGATTGAGGGATACATCCAGGGCCGGACTGGGAACCCAAACCGGCCCTGACAAAGTTCTCGGCCGCCGGAGGTGCCGCCGAGCTCTTTGCCGGGGCCGGTTTTCTGGCGATTTTGATACAGGGCCAATTTTGCAGCCATGCTGCAAAAACGGTCCTGTAACAAAAACGGCCCTCAGGAGCCCAAAGCTGGCGCCCACCCGTCGAGCGCACCGGTGGGTTGCCCGGTGCCCGCTATGGCCAGTCCGGCCCTGGATACTCCCTATATTGTAGCATTTATGCAACACATACCTTACTGCATGTGTGGCAGAGCACTTCACTTTGCAAAAACATGTTACATAGAACTGGCTAACAATTGAGCGATTCAGATTATGTGTGTAGTAACGAATATGCAAGATTTTGTCAAGACTAAAACAAGAAGCAGTTGCAATTGTAGCAAAGTTTGGGATCCATTACTTATCCAGTTTCAGGTTGAGTCTATATTGGTGAGCTTTGAGAGATTTATAGAAAGACAGGGGCGTAACACAGGCCCCCGCAGCCCCTGCAGTGCGGGGGGCCTTGCGCTCCAGGGGCCCCTCAGGGGCCCCTCAGTCTGAGCAGAGCCAGCAAGGCACACCACTGTCATCTTCTTCATTACTTAAGGTGCGCAGGCCGGGCATAGCTGCCAAGGTTTTAGATTGCTATGTGTGACATTTTCATAATTTTAGTGTAATTAGGTGTGACATTTCATTTACTATGAGTGACACTTTCCCGTGAGCAAAATCAAGCAATGAAGACGAGGGAAACATATAAATATTAGAAATTAGACCCATCTGAGCAACAAGAAACTCTAAAAAGATCTTAAAAGTGCTGCTAGACACCAGAAATGGAAGGACACTAACCAACATGACACATAGAGAGCCCTGTCCCCAACAGGCCACTTGTTACTGGTTGGAAGTCTTAGCTTCCATGCTCACAACAATACCAGAGGGCACAGTAGTGTTATTGAAAACCTTAACTGAAAGTACAGCGAAACGCCAATAAGAACAGGGCAGCTCTGCAGCCAGCGAGCACTTGACTGTAGCTCATGTAACACTACACAACATTCGGAATGACATAATATTGCAGATGTAAAACAAAATAGAAAACAAAAGATAATGCTAAGTTTCTTCTTATTCTTCCATGTATTATGATGGATGTAATGAAAATATTTCGTAATGGAAAAGGTTAAGAGTTCGTAATGTAAATAAATATATTTCCTTCGGAATATTTAAGTTTCACTTGTCTTTCATTTTGAAGTGTATGCTCTGTATTTTTTATGCAGTTTAAAGTGAACACTGCCTGTACATTACACTTGGACACTGTGCACACTGATGCTGACCAGGCATGACAGTCACGACGGGTTGAGCCAGGCGATAGCTGTAATAATCTTCTAACTGGGGCCATACTTCGGGATCACAGGGGTGCAGAGTGAGGAAGAGCTGCTCTTACGCTTGGACAGACAGTGTTCAGACACATGGCTTTGCCCAGGAGCATGATCACCTACAGGCCCCTGTGCATCGTCAGTGATGATAATACCCCGGCCCGGCCCACACTGCTACGGTGCTAAGGATGACGAGACAGAGCAGCCCTACAGATTGGTTCACACATGAGATCTGCAGTGCCGAGTGTGCGTGCCGTGCTGCTGACATTATAACGAGGTTAGGTAACATAAAGACAACAGTGACTACTACTATCACGGGGCTGCCTGACCAGCAGCCAGCCCGCCCTGCATATTAGATCACAAGACATCATGATCAGACGATCTAGAAAATGCCGCGCGGCCTGCTCTGCCATCTATAGACGGGGCCGAGCTAAGTAAATACGACATGGCCTGCAGCCTGCTCTGCCACTATAGAAACAGCTCAAATTGTGACAAATTCGCCTGTCAGCAGCTCAGCGTGATCCATATGCCAGCAGGTGTTGGGTTATTGCGCAGACTCGTCTACAAGTTGTTGGAGTGACAATAGACACAGATCAGTGCCGCGAGTGCATGCTTTTGTGCTACTCACAGAGCAATAATTGCAGAAACAAACACAGTACTATCAGGCTGCCTACGCTGACCAAAAAAAGTACTTACTTGTACAAGTTCACAGTCCTGTGTCCAGTGCAAAGACTATCGCTCTACGCCGGGGGTCCCCGGCAATGATCCTCCTCAGCCCTCTGATGATGCCGTGCCGGAAGCCCGGTCATGATGATGCTGACCAGTCTGAGAGACTAGTGACTAGTGTAGTCACTGTCTCAGGTCGATGCTGTGCGGCCCGTCCGGTCCCGCCGCCGGTCGGAAAAACGCCGGGTTAATATTAATTATATATTGTTGCCCTCCTGCGCAGGCAGCAGCGCTGTATCACGTGCCAGACTGAGACAGACACTGGGGCCGCACGGCGTCGGACCAACGACACACACAGCACAACTCCACTCCAGTCGTCGAGTCCGGCCCATGGCACAGCTTCTCCAACTTCATTTCCTTTCAGGACGGACGTGAGGTCACGGCGCCACTATGTCTGAGAGCTATAACGCGGCAACAGCTCTGCTGGGCATGCCACTCCGCACCCGGGGTCTCCAGGCAGCAGCCACAGCCAGATTTTGTTATATTGTTGGACTGCAGAGCAAGCCACTGACTCAGAGTATCGACTGAGCGGGCAGGCCGGGCGCCGGCCGGCCCCCCTGCAGACTGCACAAATCGCTATTCTCTAGTTTTCAGGGCAACAGGGTAGGGAACATCAACACAGTCGTCGGACTCTAGCAGGCAGAGCTGAGCAGAGAGATACATTGTAGCGCGGCCGGCGGCGGCGCCGCTCACGAGCTCAGAGAGCTGAGCTGCAGTCAGGTTTCTGTTTAGGCACACTAGTCGGGCAAAGCAGCACTCTCAGAACTGTAGAGAGCCCGGGCACACAGGAGCTGCTGCCGGTGCGCTGGCACAGGTGGCAAAAATGCGTGACAAATGCATTCAGTGCGGTGATGCGGATCACCGTACTGAAATGCGTGAGTGTCACACCTGTTGCGTGACGCTTGGCAGGACTGGCCGGGGCCCGGCCTCTTAATAATTGGTCTCCAGTCCAGGCCTGCCCCGGGCCTCTGAAAGTGTACCAGGCACAGGAAGCAGTGGGAGGACAAACAGAGAAGGAGCGGAGACAGATGAGGGGGGGAGGGGGAGAGATGCCAGCTGGGAAAGGCAAGAGAAGAGGAGGTGAAAGTGAAACCAATGAGTAAAGGATGCTTGAAGAGAAGACAGGCCTGGGATGGAAGACAGAGGACACACACGGTGGGGGTAGGGGGGGGCAGGCTTCAGTAAGTGAAGGGGGCCCCCTCTGTCTCCCTAAAGCAACCTTTAAAGCGGCCTGCCCTGCACGTGCTGTGGACTGAAGAGAAACAAAGTATCAACCCTGCACCAGGCCCGGGACAAGGATGGGGTGGGGGCCCCAGAGAGGGCCCTGCTCCTCTGAGGCAGCACAGCGCTGACTGGACCTGGAGAAAGTTTGCAGCTCCAGGCTTCCCTACTCTTGAAGGGGCCCCCTACAAAGTATCAACCCTGCACCAGGCCCGGGACAAGGATGGGGTGGGGGCCCCAGAGAGGGCCCTGCTCCTCTGAGGCAGCACAGCGCTGACTGGACCTGGAGAAAGTGTGCAGCTCCAGGCTTCCCTACTCTTGAAGGGGCCCCCTCCAAAGTATCAACCCTGCACCAGGCCCGGGACAAGGATGGGGTGGGGGCCCCAGAGAGGGCCCTGCTCCTCTGAGGCAGCACAGCGCTGACTGGACCTGGAGAAAGTTTGCAGCTCCAGGCTTCCCTACTCTTGAAGGGGCCCCCTCAGCCTCCACAGTGAAGAGAGTGCTGAGCACAGGCCTGAGCACTGCACACCAGTTCTGACCAGCTTCAGCCTTTCTTTGAGCAGGAAGCAGGTTTCTGAAGATCTTGCACACAAAAAAAAACAGTTACAATGTATTGCTTTTGTTTCTTGCTTGTGTACGAGGCCTCGAAGGGAAGGCACCCCAGGATTTATAAGGAAACCAGAGTGCTGGAGTGCAGAAAGAAATAGTGGGCAGAGCAGTGATCAGGAGAAGGTCAAAAGGAAGTTCAAAGGAAGAAGCAATGCTGAGAGGGAGAGACAGGTGATAGAACTCTGTGTGTGCACGCAGGAGGCATGGGACCCCTCAGCCATGCACCTTGCCTGTCCTGATATTCAGCAGACACCAGCATGCTCTGTTCTTTGTGCAGAGACAGTGCAATAAGGTGACAGTGCTCTGAAGACATGTAAGTAACCCTTTATTGTTACATTTAAGGAAGCCACTGATTCTACAGGAAGCCAGGCAGGGTTTTTTAATTGCAGGAGTGGGTGAGAACTCTTGCAGAAGGCCTGGAAGGATGACTGCAGTAATATTCAGTGTTTGACTGTAGACCAGGGGCGTAACACAGGCCCCTACAGTCCCTGCAATGCGGGGGAGGGGGGGGAATGGGCCCCCTCACCCAGCGAGAGCAAGCACTGTTGAGCAGAGCTGCCCTGCCAGTGGCTCGCCGTGTGCTCTTCATGGCAGAGTGTTGCCTGCGTGGGCGAGGGGTGGAGGGGTGGCCGTCGATGGCAATTCACTTGAGGGAGTTAGGCAGAACCAGCTCACGGTTTTGGGGTGATGGTTCTGCCGAGGGCACTGTGGGGTGTTCACGGACCTTGGGGTAGGGGGTGGGGGCATACAAGAGCGAGTGGTTACGGGCAAGCGTTGTGGCTTGTAGTGGGCACGGGGGGGGCTGCTGACTCCAGGCACTAGGAGTTGCCCCCGAGGGGTACATTCAGGCCCGGCTCCAGGATTCAGGATCTGGGAGGGCCAAGAGAAAGCATGGGTGGGCCGTGAAGATGAATGGAGGTACTTAGCATTTCCCAGGTATCAGTGAGTTGGGATCAGGCATGCTGGAGGGGCTTTGAAGGGGGTTGAGCTGCATACTGTACCTACTGCTGAGAGCATGTACACCAGATTTAGTTCTGCCTTTCTTGAGGTTTCACCTACGTGCTTAATCTCTTCTGTTCTCTCTGCATCAGGCTTCTTTCTCTCTACCACATGAATCTTTCTCCCCACCTCACCCATCTCTCTTTCCACCTCAACCTCCTTCCTTTGCACCTCACCCTGCTCACCTACCCTCCTCCCCCTCTTTTGTTTTCTTTTTTCCCCTTTTCTTTTCATCTCTCCTTCCACTTCCTCTGCCTCACCCTCCTATTTCTCCACTGCTGCCTGCTCTCTCCCTGGCTCGGCTTCCTCTCTGTTTGACCCACCCCATCTTTTTCTCATCTCACTCGCCGCTCTTCCTGCTTCACTCTCCCCTCTCTCTCCACCTTTTGTTGGTCTGACTGCACCTCCACCTCCACTCCCTTATTCTCTCTAGCTTACCCAACTCTCTCTTCATTACCCTCCTCTGTCTCTGGCTCACCAGTCACCCCCCTCTCTCTTTCTCACTATCCTCACTCTGCCTCATCCTCCTCCCTCTCGTCATCACTCTTCTACCTATAACCCTCCCTTCTCTCTGATTCACCTATTCTTCTTTCTATCTATCTCAGCCTTGACTCTCTCCACCTCACCCTCTTTTGTCAGTCTTGCCTTTCCTACTGCTGCAGGAGGGATAGTGGCTGTACTTATGTGGGTGCATGGATGTGTGCAATCCTGCTACCCTGCACCTGTTCCTGTTCTTCCCTGGTGGCCTTTACCATTTGGAATGACAGCAGCAACAAGGCCTGAATTATTTAAATAGTGTGCTCATGAGCACGCAGAACATCTACAAACACTTGAAAGCATACATGTTTTAAAGAAGAAGTAATAGCCTATGCAACTTTTTAAAAAAGTTTTGGATAGTGCCTACTGCGGTACATGTACTCCAAAGAAGAGAAGTAGCAATTGGATGATCAATCAAAGTTGCCAACCTAAGCTGAACCAACCAAACTTCAAACAGAGAGAGGTCTGTTTCAACCCCTAGCTTCCCACTGTGTAAAGATTACAACTTCTGAGAATGACAAGTGGTCCTTCAATTTGGTGGCTAGTTTCTCAAACAATATTTGACTGTGAGCTCTTTGAGCAGAATGTATTCTAGGTGAAACCCAAGAAAACATACACCTTATGTGAATGCTTCAAAACTGAACTATCTCTTCTAAATTGTGATTAGCTTGTCCCCTCCTCTTTCCTGCTTCCTCCTACTAGTATATCCACCCTTCTCTCTGCTCACCTTCCTTTCTCATCATTTTTATCCTTCACCAGACTCATCTTCCAGCTTCACCATTTCATACTCCTCTCCTGCTACTCCCATCTTATCACCCTCTCCCAGTACATGCCTACCAATCATCAGTCTACTTGCATCACCCAATTTACTCATCATTCTCCTGCTCCTATATTCTGCTTTCCCAGAGTCCTCTTTCATCTTCCTTCATCCAACTCAAACAACATCTTCATCACCTTCTCTAGTTTAACACTCATCACCCTCATACTCTTCTCTAATCAACATCTGTTAAATGTGTTCTCTTGCCTTCTACTCACTCGGTTACTCTTATTTCACCTACCTCTTTCTTTACCATTCTTTTGTTTTATCCTTTTTTCTTACCTTCATCTTTTTTATCCTCACATTCTCCTCGAATCACCCTCCTCCATTTCTCATCTCTGCACCTCATCCTCATTTCCTCATCAAAATTCTATAATTGTTGATAATCTTCCCTGCACTAAAGTGCCACAGGTATGAAAACTGTTTTTCAGGACTTCTGTCGAAAAGACACCATCCCAGCTGCTGGTTAATCGACAACATTAGTGCGCTGTGTACTAACTTTTGATATGCCCCAAAAGACCAGATTTATTTGAAGCTTAAATATCTGTGTTTACCCAGATCAGAGACACTGAGAAGCTCAGAATATTTATACTGATGTAAGGACATACAAGTTGTCCCACTCTTGTGTAAGTAATGAAAGGCTGACAAGATTTTAACTTACTAAGTCACAGATTATAGGAACATCTTTGAAGCAAGTGCATTAGCCCACAGGAGTATCTTATCTCTTTATGATCTGAGGGGCTACAGCAGTGCTATATTCCATTTGTATCTATTCATATGACAAAAAAAGAGAATAAAACGAATACTCAGTCACTGTTGCTCGCAGCAATGTGTGGTGTTTGTGCCATAATTGAGGTGTAATTATATTAGACTCAGCCATCAGTGAGTACCGCTGGAAATTAAAAGTAGGCAGTGCTGCCACAAGACAGCCGCCAGTGTTTTTTTTGTTTAATACGAACTTGCCCTGCCCCAGTCAATGCTGTATCTGTGTTGTATTAGTGAAACTTGTCAAAAGTCTTCACTTCACAAAAGTCAACGGATGTGGTATTTGCAGTATATAGTGCTGCACTTTAAGAATAGCACAAAAGCACACTAACATATAAATACTAATTCCACATTTTCAATTACTTACCATGGGATGGCAAAATACTATAATATTACTGTGGCCCTGTAGTATCTCCCTAATGCTGTGTGATGAGGGCTTTTGTGTCTCTTTTGATCTGGTAGGAGTGTCACAGGCTTTCCTCCTTTTCACATGTGCTCATTGATAACCGCAATCCTCACTGACTTCACGCCTGTCTCCAGGCACTTCAAGCAGCCCATGGCATTGGTGCCTATTATGTTTATTAAACAATTAGGATGAGAAAGCGAGGCCGCTGGCCCAAATAAATCATAACGAAAAAGAACAAACAATGTTTTTCTGCTTGCAAATCGGCGTTGGGAGGGCCATGGGGCTACCTTGGGTGGGCCTGGCACACCTGGCCCTGTCGCTAGAACCGGGCCTGGGTACAGTCGATGTCAGGGGAGCGCTCAACGAATAACAGGCGGTTTGAGGGTTACTAAAGGGCTCTCTAGGGAGGGATAACAAGGAGCACTTGAGTGCTGGCACGGCAAGCAAGTGTGTTTACGAGGTAGGGCTAGGTGCCCGGGACTGGGCAAGGCTGATTGTAAAAATTGGGGCATTGACTGTGGTCACTGGGGGCTGTTCACCTGGACAATGGCGGCTCACAGGAGCGCTGGAGAGAGGCTGTGGGGAGGCCTTTAGGGGCAGAGAATCACAGGCCAAGTCTGGGTGGCATGGGTTCCCCACTCACTGATGAGTCGGGGACAGTCTGGCAAAGGCCCGTGGTCCCTTTAGGGTGTTGAGACTCTAGAGAGAAGCTTAAGGAAGGGTCTGCTTACTGTGGCATCCCTTACAGGCCTGGGGAGAGGAGGGTCTGTGACTGGCGCCACTTTGCCTCCCAGCCACCAGTGCCGCATGCCTACTTCTGAAATCAGACCCCCAGTTGGCCCTAGTGTCCTGTCACCTCCCACTGCCTACTACGTCATGTGCATTCTAACCTTCAAATCCAGTCCACCCATTCCACTTACCCAAACATACATCCATCCAACCAACCATCCACCCAACCACCCAACCAATCATCCACCATCCTCAGCCACACACCCATCATTCCATCCACCCGTCCATCCATCCATCCATTCAACTATCCATTCATCCATCCAGCAGCGACCGGTGCAGTTAATCGCCGAAGGGGGAAATAAAGATGATAGAATAGAGTAAATTAAATAAATCCTATTCCAACATGAGTCAACATCACCCGCCCGCCGAGCTTAACGGCATCACCCGCTCCTGCATCCATCCATCCGTCCATCCATCCATTCAGCCATCCATTCCCAGCCATACACCCATCCTTTCATCCATCCAGCCATACCTCTGTCCATCCATCCGTCCATTCGTCCATCCCAGCCACAAATCCATCCGTCCATCCCTAGCCACACACATCCGTTCATCCATCCATCTATCCATCTGTCTGTCTGCCCATCCCCCCGCCACACACCCATCTTTACATCCATCCACCCACCCATCCACGCGTCCGTCCGCCTATGCAACCATCCCGTCACACATCTATCCTTTCATCCATACATTTTTCCATCCATCCATCCCCAGCCACACACCCATTCTTTCATCCATCCATCCATCCATAAGTTGAAACTGGAAAGCAATATTTCTTAGGGCTATATTTTCTGTGAATGATTGCTCACGGCTTCCAATGAAACCCGATGGTCATGCATCAAAATCAAGCTCATTTTAATACAGGACACTGTCAAGCTCATCTGTGTTAGACTCTTTACTTCCACTTCAACAGTTTAACAACATATTGAGCATCTTTGGTTAAAAAGTTGGTTTTGCTATGTTAATATATAAAGTATGGCTGTACGCACTGAAATAGAATGCACAAGCAATATTTTCAGTTACCAGATTGTGAGCAAATAGTGCCAAATATAATTATTAAATTCTCTTTGAATTGGGGTTCATAGATGTACCAGTAGTTCTTTCTTCTTGGGAAGGCATGAAATGCAAATTTCAATATACTCTATATCAGGGGTGCCCAGCATAGGTGCATGACGGCTAGATCATTGCCTGATTTTCTAAATTACCTCTGGCAACGTGCATTAGTTCCATTGAGCTTCACTGTATGCAGATCTTTCATACATGGTTGTTCTAAAACTGTTACATTGATCCAGCCCTTTTAAACCTACAGAATACACCACAGCTTCACTTCAAGTTGCAGGAAGAGTGTCCTTCGTGTTTGTTTTACTTGTAAGATACTCAAGAGGTTTTCTACATAGATACCTGAAGTTTTAATTCAGAAATTCAGACTAAATTGGAAAGGTAATCATAAGCCATACCTTGCTCTGATCTGTCCCATCTCCTCATAGCCTGGCAAACAAAGCCACCACAGCCCCAAAATATTTCTCCATACAATATTTTTATGCCCCCACCAAAACAAACACACATCATTCTGCCTAAGTCCAACTGTCAAGCCAATATCCTCACTGTTCGTATTATCATACCCCACATTGCTTAGGTTAGCAGTATAAGGGTATACAGAGAGTTGGCAGCTCTCCTCTGAGTATAGTTAAACCTTGATCTTGTTATTTTGGGCATCTCGGTGTAAAAGGATCTGCCTAAAAATAAAAATAAAAACAATGTTTTTTAGGACACGTGGTGACTAGAAGCAATATTGCAAAGAATAGAGGCAAAACTCTAACTCAGTGTACGGGTATCGAAAACGCCAATTATGGGGGAAGAGGCTGTCTCAAAGTGGGGAAAGATGGGCCCTGTGGAAGCATTCATGACTGCATGTAAAAGCAGTGAGTGTTGCAACTGGACCGCAGGGTAAAACAGGCATTTACTTGCTGACAGTGGTCACAGGGGTAGTGAGTTTTTGGTGAGGGATGCTAGACTGCAGTTAAGTGCCCGGGAGGGGCGATGGGGTAGAAGCCAACATGGCAAATGTCAGATGGATGATGTTTGAGAAAATAGTAATCTTAAGGCATATGCAACTACACAGGTCACCCACTTCCAGGGGGACCCCATGAGCGGATCATTTCTGAATTTCACCGCTGTACCTGCCTAGTCTCTCCAGCCGTAATTAACCGTTGAGCTCTCAAGCAGTTGGCAACTAATGTAAAACATTTATCTTTCTATCTCTCTCTTCACATCACATTACTGGTTGTTCAACCAGCCATTCTCTTTCTTTTTCTCTCTTTCCCTCTATCTCTTTCCCTCTCTCTTTTTCCCTATCTACATTCCAAAGTACCAAGCCCATTTCTCTCTGTTGCAAGTCTCTCTAGGTCAACTATGTCTACCTCATCTCAACATCAAAATACCTCTGTGCCATCTCTCTCAACGTCTCTTTCACAGCCTCACCTCTCTCTACTATTTTCAGTGCCTACTTCTATATATCTACCAATCTCTACCTCAACTCTTACTACCTCACGCCTCTTTCTGCCTTGCTGCTATTCCATTTCACCTCTGTGCGTCTCTCCTTCGTCTGCTCTCCTCTATCAGCACCCTCTCTAACTAAAAACTATTTACCTCATTGCTCTCTACCTATTTTAACTACAACTCCTTTCTCTTTCTAATTCATGTCTATCACTAAGCTCATCACTCCACCCCACCACTCCCACATTGTCTACTCTCTTAATGTATCTCACCCATCTTTCACAATCTCACCTCTCCACCTCCCTCAACTTGCTCATTGGGTTACTCTTTTCTTATTACCTCTCTTTCTTGTTCTGTACCTCTGAAACCTTCTCTCATTTTCGCTTGTCTTTTTCCACCTTGTTCGCCATTTCAGCTCATCCTTTTTTACATAACTCCTCTCTGTATCTCTCGATATCAATCTCTCGACCTCATTTCTGATGCATTTCATCCTCTCTCACTATCTTGTTATCAGCCTCAGCCTCTATCTACGTTACTCTTACTTCCATGCCACCGCTTTGCTCGATACCTCCTCTGTCCTTCCCTCAACTTTTGCTACCTTTTTCTCTTCCTCACTATTCTCTTTATCTGACCAGTCTTTATATACCTCTGTGTTTTGCCGCTCTTGCCACCCATTACTGGCTGTAGCTCTTATCTCTCTTTACACCTTACTTGTCTGCATCCAACTCTCTCTTTGCCTCTAACTTACCTCTTTCTACTTTAGTCTTTTCTCTGCCTCACCCTCAGTTTTCACACCCTTCTTCCTACTCTTCTTTCTCGCTGTCTCTCACTCAATCAATAGGTTATTAATAAAGCTCTGCAAATCACCCATGCTGGAGTTTCCAGCTGCTGCTTGGTGATTGATTCATTAGAATAGCCAGGTCTTGAGTCCTTTCCTGAATTGCTGGATCGATGGGACAGACCTGAGGTGCAGGCGAAGGTTGTTCCAAGCTTTGGGTGGCAGGTGCGACAAGGAGCATCTCTACCCTCTGTTGCACTCTACATCCTTACCTATCTCTGTAAATCTATTTTTCTACTTAATGCTTCCTCTTTTTGCCTCTCTGTAGCTTTATTTTTGGCTACGCCAGTTATCTGCTTTCCTCATCTATGTCACCCTTCTGCCACTATCTCAGTATTCCATTCTCATTATTGCCACTCTAGCCTCCTGGCTCTCCCCCCCCCCCCCCCCCCAACTATACTTATCTGAGTCAGAGGTCACTGTCTAACCACAAAATTGTACACCTGGATAAAGGAGAGGAGGGATATACCCAGGTAAGAGAATTCAGGAAAAAATCTGATGGAATGATGAAAATCCTTGTAGCAGGGCTTTGATTTGTGATCTGTGGCTAGATCTTGTCTCTACCAGGTACAGCATTACTGCAGGTAAGTAACTTGTTCATCTGATTGAGACATCTTGCCGCAGATTCCTTACTTTTGAATGAAATACCAAAGTATACCATCACTGGAGGGTCTGAGAACTGACACCACTAAAGGATACCAACTATAACAAAAATGGTCCAGAACCAGAGAAAAAGACTGGACCTCCATAATAATGTAGGTAAGCAATAACATACTATACAAGTTAAAAACAACCTTCTGAAGAACCGCAGATAAGGAAAGTCTCACAAGACACTAAAAAAAACATGGGAATCAAATTATCCATGTTAGCATGACTACTGTGGTAGAAGCCAACCAACACGATGAATAAAAAAACACTCGCATCCTAAAGGGGATCTGAACCCGTGCATGCTCACTGCATAAGCACTGTGAAAGAAACCAAAATAAGAAAAGTCATAAAGACATAGAAGTCATGGGAGGAATGTTACCCCTGATAGTAGGACAACTTGCCAGTAACTCTGTAAAATAAAGCTACTGTCGTACATATAATGACTCAAACAGCGTGTTTGATACTTGTCAGACACGGAACAGCAGGTGAAGTCATGGAGGAAAACCTCTTTACCATAAGAGTGCTACCCAAGCTAGACCCACACCGAAGCAGCAAGAGTGGTCCATCACTCATGCTAAGGGATAAAGAAACCTTTAAAAAAAGAGTCAAAGCAACATACCTAATGTGTAGTCGTAAAGTACATGTTTACTGCAAGGGTAACTTGGCACTGAAGAACTGACGTTCAAAGCACCCAACTGAAATGTACCCAAGTTATCAACCTCAGAAAGAATATAAGCTGAGACGCTGAGATATGAAACTGCGGTCAACAGGATAAACACAGGCCCCTACCATGAACGTATAGTCCATGAAGTCACCGGACCCAAATATAATAATAATCCACATTTGTAAAGCGCACAATCACCCGTAAGGGTCTCTAGGCGCTGGGGGCCGTCGGGAAGATTAAGCAAGCTATTGCCCAGAGTCACATGGTGCTGGGCTAACCTGCCGCCGGAGCCGGGGATCGAACCCTGATCCCCAGATTCCAGCATCAGTCGCTCTGGCCGCGGCGCCACACCTCTCCATATAGCAACTAGGGGCATAGAAGCAGTCATAACCTTAGAGAGATATAACAAAGACTGCCAGGATGTTTCCTAGAAATACAATGGCATAGGAGTAATTAAATAAATAACCACCTATGTATAGATAAGAGAAAATAAAACACAGAAGAAAAGTAAAGCTGAACAACCAACCAGACAATACTGACATAGTATGGAAACCATAAAGGCCATTACATCACATGGGAAAGCAACAGCTAGCTAAAGCATCAGCATAATGCAAATTGCCCGAGACAGCATCAGGAGGCAATACAGTATAAAGTTGAATAGCCTAACGAAACCCAAGGTTAGTACATAATCTTAAAATATGAATAGAGACCCATCTACAGATGATATAGAAAAAAAACATACTGAGACTGAGGAATTTGAAAGGATTCCATCATAAAAGAATCCCAGCGATCGAAAAAATAAACATAAACATATATATATGCCATTTAGGGACTACAGTTCACAAGTGTAAACCGAACTACAACACCTAGAGTCAGGTAAACGATTAAAAGTGTTGACTTCAGGAAGAGCCATGATCCAGTAAGAAAAGAATAAAAGGCAACAACAAAATCAAAAAGTAGAAGCTTTGAGGCAAGCGCCTAGTCCCCTTAAGGCCACGTGTAGAAATACCTTCAGAGAGAAGAAAAGTTACATCATTAGCGAGAAATCTTAGTAGTAATGCAAAGCATTCTAACAACTCGAAAAGAGTCAAGAGTATTAAGTAACCTTCATAAAAGAACCGAGAGACACGTTTCCCTGGAGACCAATAATAACATGACATAATCCCAGAAAAGAAACAATTTCGACCACAGGACATGTATGAACCAATATTGTCTATAAGACAGAACCTGAAGAGCAAAACACAAAGGGGGGCATTAGGATGGCGGGCGGACATTGTCCGCCCGCCATTCTTTCGGGTATTGGGACCGCCCGCCATAAGGGCGGGGGTCCCGTGTGGGCAATTAGCATGCGCCCGCCACAGTGGCGGGCGCATCCTGCATTCCTGGCATTGTGGCGTGCGGTGCACTCAGCACCACCTGCCACAATGCCAGGAAGGCATGTTGTGCACTTCCATGCACAACATGGCAGGCAACGCGCGGTACCTGCCATGTTGTGCATGGAAGTGCTGGGGGGTACCATAGGTACCCCCCATGTGCCACCCCCCACCCCCCAACATCCTGGGGGCCCGCAACGGGCCCCCAAACACAAACACTGCATGCTTTTCAGTGCCGTCAACACCGCCACGGAAAGGCACCCTCCCACCTGCATCCTAATATGGATGGCGGTGTCTAGCAAACACTGCCACCAGGCAAAACCCTTTTCCGCCCGGTCAACTCATTGACCGGGTGGAAAAGTGGCGGACGGTCTTCCCGGCCGCCGCTGTCCCCCCCGCCATACTAATGTGGCGGGGGGAAATGGGTGGCGGGCGGACTAGGATGTAGGGCGGATCGCCACCGCCATGCGGGCATTGGCGATCCGCCCTACATCCTGATGGGCCCCAAAGTGTTTGAAGAGTCTCAAGAAGATAATCTTGTTGCCAACAATGATCATATAGACTGATACTCCCATGGAGGTACAAATATCAAAAACTCCCAACAAAGGGTACCAAACTTCATTAATGTATGATATTGTAAGTCAGATAAATAACCAAACTCAGAGGGTGAAACTCAGTACTCTCGAACAAGGGTCCAATAGTGCACGAACTGAGAATCACAGCTTGGCCTATTTATATATTTAGAAATGCTGACATAGCATACAAAAAGTACTCCACCTTGAGTACAGACACAAACCATGAAAGTATCATCTCTTGAGTCCTTCTGCAGAGTGAAGCAAACTGCAAGACTGTATATCAGGTATCAATTAAAAACCAAACACAAATAAACAGCTGGAAAACTGTCTACGATAGAGCTGAAGGAGAAAGGCACGACTTGTGTGCCAAGCAATAATAGTAACCCAGAAAGCCACATATTGTGGAATATAGTGTAAAGAACACAACTGTACTGGATGATAAATCCACTACTATAATGGTAACAGCCCAGAACAAGAGTCAAGCAAATATGTGGAAAGAATCTCAAGGTTAGGAAACAACCATAAACTCCTGCAGTAAGCAGAAACACCAAACCAGTTGCAAGTTGAAGAATACAGACTGCAAGCCAGTGATGAATAAACACTTACTTCTACACAAGTAAGAAAGAAAGAAAGCAAAGCCTTGAAAGGCATGTCTAACTCTCTGTATCACACCATGCAGCTCTAAATCATCACAAAGCTTAATCAGCATTCACACCAAACAAATGTATACCATCACACAGCAGATCTTTCAGGCTATTCTGTACAAGCTCTGAAAACCCAGACTGACGCAGCTAAGCATGTCTACACAGTGGAACTGGCTGATGCATAGCTCTACCCACGGAATCAGTGGTGTCCATTACTCATTGTATGATGAATTCTGCCTCCTCCCGTCCATCACGCACCAACTGTAGCAGTTCACTTGTGGCTTCCTCCGGGAAAGAGGGCAACAAACTCTCCACTGAGTCTCATAATGCATGGGAAAACCTTCAGGGAATACAAGTAGTATTCAAAGACGGTAATGCGGCACTAACAGAAGAGAAAATATTCCTTCCATAAGTTTCCAGCCATCTGGAGCCAGTGGTTGATGAAATCAGAGGGAGGACATTCGGGTCCGCTGCGACTGAAGCTAGTTGCACAACCAGACCTGTTGTGGAGGGATGTTTCAAGAGACAGTCAGGCTCCCCAGGGGCAGGCCAATGCCTATGAGATATACCCCGGTATACTAGCATTCCCTTTACTATCCTTGCCCAAGCCCCTAACAATATGTTGTGGTGAAACTCATTATAAGGAAGTAAGGGCTCCACTCCCGTCTTACCCTGGTGAAGAACATCCACCAAAGGGTCTTTGAATAATTGCACCAAAGGGAGCTGGCAATGTATAGAACAGGTGCCTTGGGGGGTAGCTGTTCTCTTACACTGCCAGCTCCCCTCTGTGAAAGTAACTCACCTCTGTTGCCATACCAGTAGGAGAAAGCAAATCTGGAACTGGGGAGGACTGAAGACAACTAGCCTTATCCAGGTTAGCCAGCCAGTTTGCCTCCAAGGAAGCATGGACAGTATTGTCTAAAGGGTATTGACACTCTATAGTATCCCCTACGCCTTCTAAACTGGGCCTTCTCGTAGGAAGAACAGAAACACATTCTATGGTGGCTGATGGAACGTTGGCTAAAGCGGACGGCTCCATCGAAGCTGTGCAGCTAAGTGTCGACATCGGAAAGACTACTTGGTACGGTGTCGATTGGCGCTGTCAACGTCACAGGTTGACTTGTCGCCAAAGATAAAGACCCCCAAGAGCTGTACACCAGCGCCATCCCAAATCCAATAACAGATTCATAGGTACCAACTGGCACCAAGGGCGATCCCGCCGGCGAGGATCCAGTAGGGCACCTCCCACTTCTTTGGGACTAGAAAGCACACTAGAGCGGAATTGAGGCCCTCTTTGTTTAGAGTTTATCATCATCAATAACACTTTATTCGTCCACATTATGGTCATAAAAGTACATTTACACAAAGAATGACCCAAAACTACAGTACGAGTACATAGTAATAAGAAGAGCGGAGCTACTTTTACATCTACAACTTGTTTAAAAACAGTTACTTAGCCTTATATATATTTAGTATATCATGATAAAACCTTTAGTATCAGCAGATACTGTGATAAAAATAAATATTATGTGAAATCAAAACTAAAAAAGATAATCATACAAGTTTAAAAACATTTCTCCCTTCAGGACTGCAAAACCCAACCTAGTTCTATGGCTGATCAAAGTTTTTTCTACTGCGTACAGCCCCAACTAAAAAACTTGCAACCCCATAACTTATCAGAGGTGATGACAGCATTTGCAGATATATCAGGGCAAGTCTTACTTGTGCAAAATGGCAATGTTTTAAAAGAGGTAAAATGTATTTAAACCATAAATCACTATAAACACTGCAGAAAAACATAAAGTGCAACAAATCTAGAACTGAAAAATCATCACAGGAACAGGGCTTTAGGGTACCTGACTTGGAGAAACCCTTGGGGACTGAAAGACCCCAATGAATACAATTAAACCTAAAACTGATTAAAAGAAAGCGATGATGCAAATTATTGAATCAAGACCAAAAGTTTTGATCTAAAATCCCAGGTCTTATTATCATATAATGTCTAATCGTGGGTTTAATAAGTTCATTATTTGCCCTTTCCAGCCTTCTCTTGGTTAAAATTGACTGTGGATGTCTTTCAACTCTCCAAGGTGCAAAGGTAAAAATCTCAGGACACCCCGATTCCATGAACTGTTTCGAGACATAACCTAACCAGGGAATGTCTGCTGCCCTGTCTAGCTTCATCTAATGTTCTAAGATAATTTGATTTGAGCAGGGTATGTGTCTAGTAGAAATAATGAAGTATCCTTTGGATTTTATAACAACTCGTCCATGACTAATCATCTAAATCTTTCGCACCTGGTTAATCAAGGCTCACCATTCATGTGCCATCACACTTGAGAAAAATGTACCAAACGACTCCCATAAAATTACATTGACTATCAAAGTTACAAAGATATAAATCGATTTATTGGTAAAATGCAAAAGTTGAAAAATACAGATAAAATCAAAGAGAAACCTGTATCGGACAAAGACCATGTATTATAATGTCACATCTGAAATATACATTTCAGCTCTGATATACAGTATCACATAAATAAATATTACATACAAAAAGGAAACATGAAAATAATGGTAAAAGGAGAGTACATAACACAGGCAAATTTCATATGCCCCTTATTAGTTACATATCTGTGTGGCAGGGTATGTGTCTAGACCATATTTTTAGCCACCATATTATGGGGGCCACTGCTATGCAATCTGTGATGTAACCCTGTCTTAATTCATCGTGCACTATCAAGGCGGGGGTACTCGGCGGGACAGCTAGAAGTTTCCATAGATATTTATTTTCGGCCCCTTGCAGATCATTAACCTCCTTATATCCCCGGACCTCACTACCATAAGTTGTCATAGGGACCCATTTCTCATTATAAACCTTCAATACTGGTAAAAAAGGGTTTGCTCCCTAGTTTCCTGGCAAAATCCAGTGTTGCTCCTGCTGCTCTAGCTAGGGTATTTTTCTTAAGTGTTCGCTGGGCCACCCAAGACCCCTTTTTGTCAAATAGAACACCCAAATATGGAACGATTGCAACATTAAATCTCCGCCTTTACATGTAAGTGATCGCTTCTCACGCTTTATATTACTAGATGACATTATAAGGGATATTGAGAAATTGATAGAAAAGGTTGAGTGCGACCATAAAATCAATAAAAGTATTTACAATACGTTTCAGCCCTATTGGTGTCCTGGCAAGTAAAACTGCATCATCAGAAAATAAGAGGGCAGGGATGGATTTAGAGCCTACTCTAAGAGTATCCTTGCTGGCGTTGGATAGCACGCCCCCAAGGTTATTAATATAAAGTGGTGTAAATATAACCTGAGCCAAGAAACATCCCTGCCTCAATTCCCTCTTGACCTTCCATGATTTTGTAAGGGAGCCATTTCCAATATATCTAGCAGAGGTAATTAAATTGAGGTGAGACCAATTCAGGAAGGACACCAAGTTAGCATTCATGCCTATTTCAAACACTAAAGGCCATAGTTTGGACATATTCACTCTATAAAAAGTGGACGTAAAGTCCATGAAAGCCTTAAACATACGACCTTTTTTTGGCAAGAGTATATTTGCTGGTCATCATAAGTAAGTTCATGCATTGGTCCACTGTTCCCAGGCCCTTCCTAAAACCAAATTGCAAATCAGATAGCACATTGCTTGCTTCTAACCAATTGCTTCGGTGATCTAAGATTACCTGTCCCATTATTTTTGGTGCTGAGTCTAATAGCGAGATCGGACGATAGCATGCAGGATCGTCCCTGGCACCCTTTTTGTAAATAGGTAAAATCACCACCGTGGACCGAGAGTGAGGTGAGCCAACCACTGTAGAAGCGTTAAAAACCCTTGTTAGAGTCTTTGCCCATGTCCCAAGGACCAACTTTTAAAGATCCACAGGTACCCCATTGGGCCCCGGGGCTTTTCAGGCTGCGGCGGCCACAATCACTTTCTGGACTTTGCCCACCCTAAAACCTAGCGAGAGCGAATCAGTACTGGGTTCCCAGGGTGTAGTTTGTTCTAAGACCACCTCAGTGTAAAGCTGCTCAAAATGGCTGGCTCATCTATCTGCGGGAATAACATACTCTATTCTCGACAGTTTACTATTCTTGAAAAAGGGTCTATTTACAATGTTCCAGAATTTTTAGCTGTATGCCAGGACATTGACCTGATTTAGATCCTCCCATGCCTGTACCCGTATGTTATAATTCCTTAATTTTAAAGACAATTTATACGCTTTTCTACAAACTTTAATCACTTCTTGATCCATTGGTTTCTTTTTTAATGCAACTATGAGGGCTTTATGGGTTTTAGAGCAATCTGCATCAAACCATTTTTCCCCTTCAATGTCTCCTGATCTTCCTTGACCAGTGAGGTTTTTTGCAATTTGCTTTGACAGCTCATCAAATGCTTCTATTTCTGCATCGGGCTCAGTGTGAGTATTAAGGCACTGCTTAATGTCTTCTTTGCCCTCCGTATGCAATCTTTTTAAAAAATCATCTGGGATGATCTTCCCCCACCTAATATTATGAGCCTGTTCTATTGGATAGAATTCCCTATTTGCGAGGCTCTTTGACTCAACTCCACGAAATACCATCAACCCCTTAGATTCAACAATGATTGGGTTATGGTCACTGTAACTGGTCCAAGATGAGCTCACTTTCATTATATTTAGAAGCAAAGGAGCGGATACCACAATATAATCTATAGTTGAATAACACCCCTCCCAGAAAAGGCCAGTACTGGCTCTGATTAGTTTGTGTGCTCTAAACAATGTCAGTTAGCTCTCTAGAAAGATACTTTGGGCGAATGTTCAAATCGAACCAAAGGAGCAAAACTGTCCAGCGCCCCCCAGCCCAGTATACAATTGGAAGAGGAACAATGTACATTCAAATCCCCCATTATAATAAATTCACAATGGGTGCGACTATACTGAGTAACGTGCTCTAGAGAGTTTTCAAGTGCAGCTATATGCTCACTATCGTCATTCCTGCAAAAGGAGTTATAGAAATTAATGACCACCACAGTGGGACTCTTGGGGAAAGTTACTTCAACTGCTTGCAGATGTGGGGATGAACTAAACAGGCTCCTAATAGTACAAGACAGTTTGAGCGATATTAAACTAAGCAGACCTCCCTTTGCTTGTCCTGTAGCAGAAGGAGATGTGGCCTTAGAAAAAGATGCAAAGCCATCCAAAATAAAAGAATCTGATGTATCCCAGGTTTCTTGCAGTGAAACAATATGGGCAGACTCTATTATCGCTAACCACTGCTCGTCATCCTTTTTTGCCCTCAGCCCTGCAATACTACAGGACATGAATATACAGATAGAAGGACCTATCTCAGCAGGTACAGAATGTGGCTGAGTCTCCTTTGCCACTCCAGGTGGCAGAGGGCACCCAGTTGGGCAAAGGTAATTTGTTGTCAATGATCACTCCTAGATATTTTGCCTTCTCTACCGGGGAGGGAAAGGGTTGCAAGTTCGTTAGGCCAGCAGGCCAGTGACCATAACGAGGGCTGATTACCAAACAGGATCACCTCTGTTTTTTCAGAGTTTAGTTTCAGGCAGATAGTTCTTATCCAGTTTCTAATGGCTCCCATACAACTGTGGAATCTTCCTGCTATAGTATTGTCATTAGTCATGAAAGAGACAACTATTTGAGTGTTGTCAGCAAGGCAAGTTAGTACAAAGCGTTAGGATCTGATGAGGTCAGTCAGCGGTGTAAGATAAACGCTGAACAACGTTTGACTCAATGATGAGCTTTGCGAGACCCCATAATGTAGCCTGAAAGGTTGTGAAACAAACTGATCTAAAGCTACCAGCTGCTGTTGATCAGAGCGAAAGGTTCTAAGCAGGGCAAGGGCAGGTCCTTCTATTCCAATGTATTGCAGGCAGTTGACCATCAATGTGTGGTCAACCGTATCGAAGGCCGCAGATAAGTCTAGTAGCTAGAGTGCTACAGCTCTCCCTGGTCTAGAGTGGCCCTCACCTCTTCTGTGGTTTTGATTAACACAGTTTCCGTGCTGTGTCCGCTTCTGAAGCCGAACTGAGTCAGATCCACTAGCTTGTTGTTCTGTATGAACAGAGCCAGTTCTGTATGAACAGAGCCAGTTGCTGGTTCATGGCTTTTTCTATTATTTTGGCCGGGAGAGGGAGGTGTGAGATAGAGCTATCGCTATTTTGGTTGGTCTGATTTAGATGGGGGTTTTTTTGGGAGAGAGAGTATCGAAGCTGTCTTCCACTGCTTGGGGAAGGATCCTGATTTAAACATAATTTTGAATATGATTGAGAGATGATTGGCAATGGTGTTCATCGCTATTCTCATTACTTCTGGGGGACAGGGGTTTAACAAGGATTTAGCGGAATTAATTTGTTTCATGATCTCTTCTTGGCTAGTAGGAGAGAATTCTTTAAGTGTGGCCTGGGTGACGCCTGGGGTATCCATATTGTTAGCTACAGTGGCTGTTGCTTTTGTTAGATTATGTTTGTTATATAAGACTTCTGCTTTCTCTAAGAAGAAGCTGGCAAGAGAGTTGCCGAAAGCTTGACTGCTGTTCATTAGTCTTTTGCAGTGGGCAAAGATTAGTTTAGATACTACTTGAAAAATTTCTTTAGTAGAGTTCTTGGCGAAGTTGATTTTTTGATTTTAGTATGGCGACTTTTCTTTGATTAGGAGAGATTTGTAATCAGTTCATAAACTTTTATTCGGTTACACATAGCGAAACCATAAAAAGTACAGGAATAAAATATTACAATGCATATAGAAAGTCTCGATGAATATTACATTTAAAAAAACTTTTAGCATTAAAAACCGTTAATTTAAAAACAATTCATTAGGATGCTACAGCGAGTTTTTAGACATGATTTTAAAAAACAAGCTACACATTTAGCAATATATTGGGAGTCCAGAAACTGCAGGGCCAGATAAGCGGGCCGACATGTTCTCAGACCCAATTTCCGGAGTAAAGGAATGATCCAGCGCTTGCGAGGAAGCTCATAATATCTGCAGAACAGTGTTACATGAATTGTAGACTGAGATGATGTACCATCACAAGGGCAGTTCATGATTTGTAATCATTTAGGCAATGTTTATATTTTTCTTTTTCCACTTGACTGTATTCCTTTCTCCACTTTTTTTTCTCGTCTTCTGCAGCATTGTCTTTGAATTCTGAGGTTGTTTGAGAATCATGGCAGTGGGCTTGTTTCTGTGGGGGTGGGAGATTTTCTCTGGAACCAAGAGCAAGGTTGCTACTTTTAGCCACTTTAAAAGGTTAAGGGTGTCTAGATATAGGCCAAAACTGTCTATTGTCTATGTTAGAGCTTCCATATCTCGATTGGAGGCATCTTCTAGTTGGAAGTTGAAGTCTCCTTGAACAGTGAGATCATTAGCTTAGAGACTTGCTTCCAGTAGAGAGCTAATAGATGCTGCAAACCTTTTTCTAGGACCTGCGGGGGTGATATAATAACAGTCCATTAAAGGATTGAGAATTTAAGAGTTCTGTATTAAAAAGGAGAGCATCATAATCTGGGGAGGAGGTAGGCTTGGAGATGGCCTTAAGGTTATTATAATAAATAATGGCTATTCCAGCACCCCTCGACCCACCCATCCCCACCCCACAGTTGAGAGGTCTGTCTAGTTTGTGTATATAGTAATTGGGAGGTAATGCCAGGACCAGATCTAGTCTCAGGTTTTGGTGATGAACACTATGTATATCTGGTGGTTGTCAACAAAACCTGCCAACTATAGTTTGTGTTTCATCAGACAGCGTGCGTTGGGAATTTGTTGCTTTGATTTCATAGAACATTGGAGGTTGGTGGAAGCTTGCTTATCCTCTCTAAACTGACCAGCATGTTTAGGACCATTATTTGAGCTCCGTATTTCCCCCCATGGTACTGGTTGGCACAGGGAAGGCACAGTTATTCGTGCAGACACAGTCCTTACCTTTGTTGTTGGGGGCGAGCAGCTGATTTCTTGAACAGTATGTCCTCAGCACCAGATGGGTTGGCAAACCAGCAGAAGGGGTGCAACCCTCTGCACCGATAAGAGCAGACAGGCTTGCCTTTGGTGCGCTTGCAATGGTTTAGTAATCCTCCATACCAGGGGGGTGTGCCTCTGGGCCATTACTTTCCAGCGAGTGTTAGAGGAAACAGTTGGGCAGCTTAAAGGGCTTGGGGAAACTATTGGGCAACAAAAATCAGAACCAGGGTCCAGCAACCCTGCAATGCACTTATAGGCTCCCCTATGAGGCCAAATTACTGGTAAATCAAAATAAGCACATAAATTAAGAGAAAGGTTAAACAGTAAAAAAAAAAAATACAATACAGGAATTACACATTCCAAGATGGCACCTGTTGTTGTGGAGCCAGGCACCTACAAAACGGTAGCATTGATTTTGCTTGCAAGGAAGAAAAAACAGGCGAAGGCGGCAGTTTCAGACCTACCATAGCAGAGCTGCGCAGACGCACTTTGTGGTGGTTTGGCCAACGAAAATCGGAACCAGAGTTCAGCAACCCTGCAATGCATTAATAGGCTCCCCTATGAGGATAAAGCTACTGGCAAATAAAAATAAGGAAATCAATTGTGAAAAGGGTTAAACAATAAATCAACACAGCCTGGGTGTTTTCCCTTTTCTCTGTTTTCAAATTGTAGTCATGAGCACTCTTTCTGAGCACTTTCTCATATTTCTGGGAACAACCAACATATGTAAATAATGTATTTATACTCTTGATGAACAATACAATTTGAAATTCATACATCTAAGTGTATTTATTTTTGTGTGATGGAAAATTATATTGTTGTTTACTCTTTCCTATCCTTAGAAGTAATATTTTCCTCCATCCGCTAGCTAAAAGAGGTGGGAGATCAACTGAATTAGGATACGTTAATTTGTTTGGCCTAACGTCTCTTTTTTGGTCTACCTGATCGGACCATTGTGTTTTTGTATCATAAGTCACCCAGGTCCTTTTGGTTTTGGGAGTTACCCCATTGTTATGCAATAAATGTTTGTAAAAGTGGCATATTTAAAAGGGTAATGATACATTCAACTTTACCAGTAAAGAGAATTTATCATAACCATTCCAGTGATATGAAACATGACTACTTTCCAATCAGGAATTACAACTTATAAGTGCAATAATTAATTCCCAATATTAACGTCGAGAGGGGTAGGCCTCACAGTAGTGAAAAACAAGTTTGGGTATTATTCATTACCAAGACATACAAAAATTAAAAGTACTGTCCTGCCCTTTCATTATACCGCACCCTGCCCTATGGGCTACCTAGGCCCTACATTAGCGGTGGCTTATATGTGATTAAAGGAGAGTATAAGGCTAGGCAAGGCCGTTTAAATGCTGTGTTGACATGGCAGTATAATTATTGAGACATCTTAAAGTGCTACTTGCGGGCTGGCACAATCAGTGCTGCAGACCCACGACTAGCATTTAATTTACAGGCCCTCAGCACATGTAGTGCACTCTACTAGTGACCTATAGATAAATAAGATATGCCAAATGTGGATAAGTCAATTAAACCATACTTTAGGGGCGAAGCACATGCGCTTTAGCACCGGTTGGCAGTAGTAAAGTGCTCAGAGTCCGAAGGCCAACAAAAAGAATTCCGCAAAATTGGAGGAAAGTAGCCAAAACATTTGAAGGAATACCACCCTAAGGCTTAAAAGTTTAGCATTTACTCTGTCTGTTTAGTGCTTCTTGGTTTGGTTCTTTTCATTGTGGTTGATTGATTTGTTGCTAACAAAATCGGTAACGCTTGGATAAGTACTTTCTCATCTTTCCTAAACAAGTGTTCCTGAAAAACCAGTGAGCAAAGCAATGTTTTCATTCATTGCATCGCTGCAGAACAATTTTGTAACATTTGATACCTAGGCAGGCTTTCCCATATTGATCTGTTAGACCCCTTTCAGCAGATTTGTCAGATGTCCTTGGCAACAGTGGTATTTTGACCAAAAGCTTGCATCTTCTGCAGTCTGCAAACTCGCTTGTATCAAAATAATTTGTGCAGCATCCCCCTCAATCACCACAGTGATATTGTGATGGAACTGAAACTTTTTATTAACTCTAACAATCACCATTTTATTTGACAAGAACTGAGAGTTTGTGAGGCCCATGGACAATATCTTACCCTGCTCATGTTTTTAAAACTGTGAAGGTCTGTACATGGATTAGCTCAAGTAGAAGGTTTTGAAGATCAGAAGAGAGGGATTGTGCCTCTGTAGAAAAGTTGCAGTGAGTGAGAAATGCCCATGGCATTTTTAGGTTGAGCCTAACCAGCGTGCATGCGCTGTCTGGAAGACCTGATGTAGTTGAAAAGGACTTAACTTCTGCCTGCTACCTTCCCATTGGTTCAGTGCAGTGTTGGTCTTCCTTGCTGCTTCCTAAATGGTTCAAGCAGCGATACCTCACTTCCGTTTTTCGAAGAGGAACACTGGCCAACTACAGTTACCTTCCACTTGCATTATTAATCTCTTTTTTTGGGAGTACTCTTTATCCTGTTTCCGGCGTGCCACAACTTCGGCTGCAGATGCTCTGTTTTCCGCCCGTCACGGTCAGTGAAATATAATTTTGTTATTAGCAACCTATTGCAAACTAAAGTAGCACACAACAATAAATCTATACCGACACTTACCAATTGCTCTTGCAAGCTGCCAGCAGTTACTGAAGCAGGGGTAGAAAGCAAAACTGCTGAACCACAGACTTATGATTTACTTTTTTCTTTAAAGCAGACGCGAAACCACACCTACTAACTAAATTCTACTTTTCTCGCTTCAGTGATTGGCTGTAGTTTGTAAGAGGTTAATAAGGAAAGGAAATAGCAACTTCAGGATTCGACATCACAAATAATGCTTTGGTGCTGTGCTGCTCAGCCCACTTTCGTAAAGCAACTGTTCTGTAGACTTCTTTAAAACATAATATGAACCAAGAACTTTGTTACAGTCGATATCTCTTTGCTTGAGTAAGGAACGTGTAATTTACAGTCTGTTATCAGTTGAAGACGACAGGCTCTCGTAGTAGTTAATGAGGAATGTGTATGGCGAGCAGTAGGATGTGGAGAGGTTAATGTTGTCAGTCACTCAAGTTAAGTTTTTATGTGATTACACTGGGATTGGAGCATATACATAGCAAAGCCAATGCCTCATTCTGTGCCTTATCTGGGTGATAAACCTGTGACTTGTGCATGAAACATAGAACATATAGTGAATGTTAAAGTTGTATTGTATACCTTTTTTGTAAGTGTATAAAGCTGTCAGTTAAATTTCAGATTTAATGCTTGATTCTTCAAGGTGCTAAAACTAGTCACGCCCATCCAGGTTTGCTCACTGTTCCTCACCTCATGCACACCAACAATATACATGTGTGTACTTAACAGTGACTGCAATGATTATATTAAACCCTGTTGTTAGCAATTGATAGTCAACAACCAGATACTGGCTCGATATTTTCAGATATGCTGTGGTGTTGTCACACCATCAAGTGGACAAAGACAAAAACAGCCTCCCTTTGCAACACAGCGAAAAATAATTGTAACCAGCCGATTAAGGAGATGGCAGTTTGTGTGCCTGATGGAGTGAAGTACCCCATCTCGTTTTTATGCATTTATTAATTGAGGCGTTTAATAATGTGCAAAACGATATTTTAGCCACTCCCAACCTTCTTTAGATAATAGCCACTTACGTGTGAATGGCTGATTGACTGTAAAATGGAAAGCACTGCAAGTTCAACCCTAGTCCAAACTTTTGGCACCACCGAAGGGGTGCCCTGGTGTTGTCATTCCTTTCCAAGTTATTATACAGTCATCAGACAGTGCCTGTACCTCTAACAGTTCTAACAGTTCTAATAATGCACAGGCGGCTCAACACAGTGAATCCCCCGGACCTTCCTCGTAGTATCTAATTTAATACCCAAAAAGAAAAATCTCTCAGTACCTTTCTGTAACATAAGGTACAGATACACAACCCATGCTACTCCATGCCTCTGTCCCACCTCTCCCTCCAGCCTTGTCACCTCAGACTTCAGTCTGGACTGGTCACTTAATGACTCCTCAGTCTCTGTTTCCTGATTACCTGTGCACCCTTCTCCCTTCTTCTTGCCTCTCATCCTGCACTTTAACATTCTCTGTGCCACCTCTCCTCCTTCAGTTTTTGCTGTCTCCTGCCCCTTTCAATTCTCTCACCTCTCTGCCTTCTTTTCGTGTTGTCTCCTGCTGCAGTTTTACCTTAGTCCCATTTAACAATCATCCGAACACTTTCCCCTCACACCACACTGTCTGTCTCCCCCTCCCACCTCTTCCACTATAGCCCCACTTTATTCCTATCACATCTCTCTTTTCTTCTTTTCCCTCATGCAACTTACCTTCTCCCCATCACATAACTTTCTGATTCTGTCATTTTTTTCTAATGTTACACATTACTGCACCACACCAGGCCCTGGATCATGGATGGGGTTCAGTGGCACAACTAGACCTGTACTTTGGAAAGGGGGGGGGGGGCACTAACACTCCCAGTCAGGTCCAGCTTGAGAGCTGGTGGCAGCCACTACAGTCTTCTTTGGCGCTCTCCTCCCGTATATCCTCCTTTTCCACGAATTCCCTCACTACCACTCTACAACAGTGCACCACATCTCTCCATAGCCTCTCTCTGACGTACATTTCATTTTTTAATAGTGCTACTCATACTTCACTCACTCTCGGACTGATTAGGACGGCTGTCTGGCTTTCGTCCGACCGCCACCCTATCGAAACGGGACCGCTCGACAGGCTGACGACAGTCCTACCAGAGGCATTAAGATGCGAACGCCACCACTGCTGTCGCAATGCCTATCTTTTGCATTGCAGCAGGTGCTGCTGGATGCAGCAGATGCCGCAATGCAAAAAGGGGACACTTTACATATCCCTGCACTATGTGACAGGCACCATGTGGTGCCAGCCACATGGTGCAGGGATATGTAGGGGGGCACCATAGGTATCCCCAAACAACCCCACAGCTTAGAGACATTGGGAAAGGAGACCCCCAAAGTAACTTTCCTGCTGCTTTTCATGGCCGGTTAACTGCCATGAAAAGGCGGGCAGAAAGGGACATACTAATCCCTATGGCAGTGCCAGGTAGTCGCCGCTACCATTGTAGGGCTTGGATTTCCTTCTGGCGCATCGGCGGGCTCAAGGAGCCTGTCAGATGCGTGGCAGTTGGTCTTTCCGACCGCCAACCATCCACCCGCCATGGTGATCTGCATGGTACATGTTCTTTGCAGCAGGCACATTGACCCTCCGTGCTACTTTACGATGAGCTAGAGTTATCTTAAAATTTTTGTTTTTGCCTGAAAACTACTTGATGCACAAGGAAGTTTTTTTGTTGTTAAATACCCACTCCACTATAAACCAAAAAATATAACAAAAAAAATTATCATTTATAACGCCAGTAGCTTTCACTTTTACAAACGAGAGACCTATTGCATTGCAATGCTCGTTTACTTTTGTTAGAGTCAAGTTATTATAACACTTTTGTGTTGGTATTCAACACAATCACATATGTGTCTCTCGTTCGACAGAGCCCCACAAGAAGTTCTGTTTTCAGACTGTTTAGACAAAGCTTGCTAGTTGCCATTCAGGTTTAAATTTGCCCAGACTGTCAAAATGCCTGTTCTGATTGTTGAACTCTAAGACTCTCGATTCTGTTGTTATTAGGATCCTGTTTTCTTTTACTACAAGTCGTACCAACCATATTGTCTCTTCAGAAGATTTTGATTTCAAAATCGGTTAGCAAGCAGTGATTAAAGAGTAATCAAGATTTTTGATGTGATCATGGGGATGAACAATGTACAAACAGCGCTCATGGCCACGTGGTGGTCATGAACAGTAAAAAATAATAAAATTAATTGTGTTTGCTACCACAACATGCTTAGTACAGTTTTTTAGGTCCCGCTAAGGCAGTGTTTGCTCTGTCTCTTCGAGACATGTTGTGGTCAGGTTAGGACATGAAGCTCCGTCCACTTTCCGCTCATCTTTTTAATTGGCTCTTGTCCCTGTCCTTTGTAAGTGGTGGCTTTTCATTTGCCAACAGGCATATTAGTCCCTCCTTTTACGGCCTTGCCTCTTCTTGTAACCTCCCATGAGTTCCACATGTTGTTACTCTGCAGGTTTTAACTACAGCCTCCAAGCACTATTTTCTAAAACAGCGTTGTCGTGCCTGCTGTTGCGGGCAGGACACGCTGTCCCGCGGTGCATTATTTAATTTTTTAATCTATTTAATGCGGTACGCCTGGCAAGAATAATGGCGGCCACATTTTATTTTTGTCATTTGTTGACCGAACCCGGCTGCATGCCTTTCATTGTGTTTATTTATGTTTTATTTTTACAATTGCGGCTCGGTGCTCCTGCTTTGAACATCTGAAGCTAAAGCGTGGGTGCCGCGATTGCTTCAAAAGTAAGTAAACAGAAAAATAATTGCATTTTTTTCATGTTAGTGCACTTATTTAGCAAGTGCGGCACCCGCGCTTTAGCTTAAGAAGTTAAAAGCTAAAGGGCGGGTGCCGGGATTGTGACAAAAGTAAATAAATAGAAAAAAAGCGTGCAGCCACCGGGTTTTTAGGTCTCGCGTCAGCGAAAGACCTATTGCTGCCTAGTCAGCTCTGAAGGGACCACAGACCGGGGCACGAGCGCCGATTGCACCTCGTGGACGAGCGCCGATTGCACCTCGTGGACGCGCTCCCCCCCCCCCCAGCCGTGCACATATCTTGCTCCACCTTCACAGCGGCAGCCTCTCACAATCACGCGCGCACCCACAGCCACACTCACGGAAGCACACAAACACACACACACACAAACACACATACACACACAGACACACGCACACACAGACACACACACGCACACACACCCCTCCCCCGTACTTACTTGACTATAGTTAGATCTTACCTATTCAGGACTGCAATGGAAGTCCAAAGTGCAATCCCTGAGTGTAGCTTCTCGTTTTTTGTAGCCCCATGCATCCAGATTAGACTCCCTCTAGTCTCCGGGGTGAAATCTGGAGCGGGTTTCGGTCGAGCTAGCGCTGGCGATTCCTGTTGGGGTGGGGTGTAAAAAAGGCGTCAGGAGCTGGCCGCGCGCCGACAAGCGCTGTGAGCGCGTACGGTGCAGCGTCAGCTTCCCTCGCGTTAGCACAGGACCTGTGCACGAGCCAGCCGACAAGCGCTGTGAAGGCATGCGGCGGCGTGCGCTTGTTAAAAAGTGGTATAAAACTGAAGCACACTGCCCATCTGATCAAGCTCCGAGTTTGAAAGTCCAGGTGCGTGGTGGCCAGGCTCCTTACAGCTCCCTCTTCCTCTTTGAAACCGAAGTCCCGGAGGCGGCTAAAGCGAGCGAGCGGCCGCCGCACATTCCGCGCGTTCCCCGGCCGTGACGTCACGGGGTTCGTTTTGCGCGCTAGGGCCCGGGACACAAAGTATTGCTTGCGCTTCCTGTGGACAGCGCTGTGCAGCGGAGCTTGGAGTCTCTCCTGGTGCTTCCGAGGACTGGACATTTAAACCCGGCAGAAGGCTTTCTCCGCCCGCAAGAGCAGGGTTTGTTTAGGAGGTGGAATGTGAGGGGAACTTCTTTCAAACAGGTAAGTCCCGCTTTATTCGCACCAGTGGCCTCTTTTTCAGTGTGGTATGACGCTGTGCTTGTTGTTTGAGAAACACCCTGCGCTGCCGGGTCTGTAGGGTCCACCTGCCTCTTTGTTTGGGAGTCAGACTAGTGTCCCCTCGCTGGGCAGATCTGTGGACTGCTCCTGCAGCAGGGGATATACATCTACCCTTTCTGACTGGTGTCTGGACAACTGAGCACCTCACTCTGCTCCAGAAGTGTCCTTCTGTTGTGTCCCGGTGTTTCGCTTAGTTCTTGGCATTGCCAACGAGCACGGCCGTTTTTATATCACATTTTATTCCAAGTGCCACCAGTGCCTACGTAACGTTTGTTCTTGTGCTTGAGTGTCCTCCTTATATTGCAGTATTATACCTCTATGTTTATTTTGTACGCCTCTGTAACTGGCACACGTCACTTTTTCCTCCTGTAATGCACCGTTTGCTACCTCGTGTATTTTGTTGGCTCACGATTTGTCATTTTTGCTTCATTTAATGTAACGTTTGCTTTTGTATTTTACTCACTTGTAATGTTCTCATGTATCAGTTATGTTCCTACTGTGAAGCGCTCTGACACCTTCGGGTAAAGTCCGCGCTATATAAAAACGCATAAATAAATAAATAAAGACAATGTATGTGCACTGCCAATGCAGATACTTAGCAGGAGCAGTAGTGACGCATCTTAACGTTTTGTTCTGTACTTTCTTCTTTTTCGGACTCTTCCCAAAACAACCCCGAGAGAATAGGGCCAAAGTCTTTTAAACGTTCAGAGTTTTATTTGGCACGTATTAAAATGTTGTTTTACCATCACCTTTAAATGCACAGTACTGAATGAGAAATGTTAGGCTCTTGTGTTAACCAGAGGGAGTGTAAAATGCAGATTGGACTCGTCAACCGAGGGGACGCTTGAGTTGTGGAAATCTGCTTTTCTCATTTGCCTGTTGGTCTTGTGTTTGCAGCAGGTTGGCTCAGCGTGTGTACCTGCACGCGTGCGTATTTAATGTCATCATGGCAAATAGTCCGTTTTTCCTGCGCACTGCAACCGTCCTCCTATGCTCAGTTGCATTGCAGCGACAGAAGATGCTTTAATGTTTTTATTCTGTCACGGTATTAGCACGTGCTCTGCTGTAAACATCCCGCCATACCTTCCTGCGCGCCTTCCTGTCAGAGGACGGGTACATGGCCCAGTCGGATGCCAGATTGTTGCGTGTGAGTAAATTTAGACAGCACGTTCCAACCAGACGTCGGTTGTTCGAAACTATGTCCACTTGTCTAGCAAAAGAACATATGTAACCATATTTTAAAACATGTATTCTGTGGATGAATACAAACATAAAATGTTTTGGATTTTTTAAATGCCAGAGTAATGTTTAGATCTTCAACAAAACAACCTCACCCAATGAATGATACTTTTGCTTTTCTTTCCAGTATAAAATATCCAAAAGAACATTCAACTTAAAAATAAGTTTGGGAATAAATTTATGGTCATTTTGACATGACCCAAAGTATTTGAGGCATTGATTTATGTATTTATTCTGATTAATCAAGTAAGCTGTGACGTAGCGGTACAAACCCAGCCGTTCTCGAAGGCGGGCGCACTGAAGTTGCTTCAAAGTGGAAAAAGCACTGTAAATATGATCTAAGAAATATGTGTTTTTTCTTTTATGATGCAATGCATGATGAAAAGGCTGCGTCTTTGCACCATATGAGCGGCTTTGGTGTATTCCTGAAAATTCTGCATCGAGCTGTCGCCCTGAATACTTGTGACTCCCAAAGGTCCCTCGAATTCTCTTCTTGAATTTTTCTCAGATAATAAGTCCTTAAAATGACTTTGTATTTAATTCAAAAGGCTTGAAAGCCGTCTACTGGGCCTGTGAATAGCAGAGGCAATTTGGTCCTTTTAAAGCTAAGCAGTGTTTGTTTCCCTCCTCTCTCTCCCCCAGTTAATCTTTGATTGAGAGTCCTTATAAATCACAAAAAATATACACAAACGCTTCTTATGCAATCAGTGGGATTAGCAATGCTGACACACGACAGCCCGTGCACGTATTGGTACAGCATGGGCTGCGGCAGCGTGCACTGCCCTACCACGGGGTCTCCCCAGTCCTGCCCTGAAGTGAACTAGCTATCTCATGCTCCATTTCCATTCAAGTCCTGGCCTCTCTTCTGAAACCACAGTGGCACAAGCCAAAGTGTGTAAAATCCGGTGAGGGCATAACACAAGCATTTGCAATGCAATAGGTCTCGCATTTACACAAGTTTAAGCTATTGGTATTGTAAATGACAATGCATTTTATTTATGTTTTAAAAACCAAAATATAAATAAAAGGCATGGCCATTTACAATGCCAATAGCTCAAACTCGCGTAAATGCGAGACCTATTGCATTGCAAATGCTTGTTTTTCTATTTATTTACACAGAGCTACGGAGTTCTTTCAGTAGGAGGGATGTGCGTGGAAACCATGCGCATGTCCACAAGGGAAAGACTCGCATTGACTGAGTCGCAATACAGTCATATTTCGGGCGCTCAGGCACTACTGTTTACTGTAGACTTCTGCCTGGCGAGACATTTCCCCTCCAAAGCCACACCTGCTCTGTTTGTGTGATCGAAAATCCTGCCAGCACTTGTTTTGTTTTACAGTCTCCTCACCCCGACAACTTAGTTTTACACTGCTTTGGATCTTGTTTTAATTGTTGCAAGAAATGCATGCTAAACGTTCATCTTTTATGTTTATGTTTAGTCTCATTAATTTGAGCGTGTTTCCGGTTGTTCTACAGGTCTTTTTAACTAATAAAGAAGCGGAAGACTAAATTGCAGTTTAAAAGTAGTTCAAGTGGCACTAAATCAAACAGCCGTTGGTTTTCTTCAAACACTCTAATTTGAGTAAATGAGAGAGAATTTAAAGGCAGAAGGTGTAGAAAGAGTCAGCAGAAGTGTTATGAAAACTTTAAACTCATGCTGATTTCCGCAACATCACTTCTAAAAAGAAGTGCAGAGGGATTTAAAAAACCATGCAAAGTGGCGAAGAAGTTGGTTACATGGTCTCTCTTGATTTCTGTGGGAACCTCTAGGGTACAAGTATGACACCCATAATCACCAAGAAAGCCGTTATTCCTCTCGGGTTTGTAACAGGAAGAACAGGTAAACTAGATAATACCTATTGCTCCCATGTAAAGCACTATGTAACAGAAGTAACTGAGGGAACATGCAGTGTATAAAAGCACATTTACTTCCTGACGCAAATGGGGATAAAGGCAATTCAACTTGGTGCCTTCTCTGTAATGTACGGAAATGCCAAGCATGCAATTTTGACATTGCGGCGGGTGCTGCTGTAACCAGTACCCACCGCAATGTTAAAATACGGAATGCAAGTGTAGGTCGTGTCCTAATTCGCGGAGTGGGACCACCTCATGTCTAGTGGCTGGTCGAAACACCGCGAGGATGGCGGGCGGACTCAGGTACATGCGCCATCCTAATAGGCCCCCTAGTCTGGTCCCCTGAAATGTCAAACGTAGCAGAAAGTTACTATTTTAGAGAACTGAAGTGGGTGAAGAAGCTACTCTTAGCTCTAAGAGCTGTAGTGGTGGCTGTCCTAGAGTGTAGTGTAGTTCCTATATTCCCAATAGGCTCTGCGCATTGGAATAACATAAACGATAGTTTAGACGTAGGACTGAGGTCATCTAGGTCTCTACTGAATATGTTAGACTTAATTAGGTATGCCAGCTAGCTCAGAGGTCACTAGAAACTTTCTCGAATGAACAGGAACGGGATAACTTTCTTGATTAGACAAGAAGGGATTCGTTTCTGACAACCGCATAAACATGACAACTTTGCTCCCCCCAGAATAAGGAGTATATCTCCAGAGTCGTGTGGAAACAATAGACAGCTATTTCACTCAGTCAATCGTGCATGCTTAGTTTCACCAGAGTGCAGAGAAATAGAGAGACGGCGTTTTCAATAAAAGTTGTTATTTATTGAGCAGTCCTCTTTCTCATGCAAGAGAAGTGAATTGCCACAATTGCAATACTTGTCATAAAGTAAAGTGCGTACAGTAAAAGGAGTATTATGAAATAATACTGTAAAAGCATTGATAAGGTTTCTGAGCCATATGATACTTAAAACGGATAAAATACATACAATTATAAAAATTGACTAAACGTGCTCAACTGGTGTTTCTAAAAATACGCCTACCCCGGTGTACCTGACCTAAGCCTAATACGTGGGAAGGAGTAAGTAAGTTAAGATAGTTTTGCCAAGAATCTGCATCAAGAATTCTCTAAGGATCTAATCAGATCCGTACCTTGTTTATAGAATGAAGGAGGTCTTGTATCTCTCTCTCAGGACTCGATCTCCCAGCAACCCGCAAGGGTGACTGGAAACACTGGAGCTGGATTTCTCGGCAGGAGAAAAGACAGCGCCTCTCTCAGTGCGTCAAATGGGAGGGTCGGCTTCCTTCAGCACTCGCATCAGCTGGGCGTCGGGCAAGTAGATAGCCGCTCTGCTCCAAACCACCGTGTGTTTGCTTAAGGCAAATGCTGGTATATTTATACCTGGAAGGTGCCGAGTTTGACGTAAGGTTGGACATAAGACGTCACTACTTCGAGCACTCCACTGGCTGCCAATATGCGAAAGAGTGCAGTTCAAAGCTCTCTGTATGACTCACCAAATTCTGCACGGTAAAGCTCCTCCCATCCTTAAAGACCTCATTGTCCCTTACACAACTAAGAGAACACTTCGGTCCACGAACGCACACCTGACCTTGATACCGAAGATCAAGAGGGTGCGATCCGGAGGCCGTTTGTTCTCGTACAACGCCTCCAAATTGAGGAATTCGCTCCCCCTGGACATACGAGCACAACCAAATCTTGCCTCATTCCGCAAAAACTTAAAGACCTGGCTGTTCCCTTAAGCCTTCTCTTTCCAATTTCGCTTGTTTCTATCAATTAGCGCTGGGACTCTCACAGGCAGCCATGCGCTCTATAAATCTTTAAAATCTTTAAAAAAAATCTAAAAACTTACAGTTCTTTATGGACTCCAGGAGTTCTTGTGCAAATCAAAACAAAAGCAGGGGGAATTCCCGGGCTGCTGGAGGCTTGGTTTGTTTAAAGAACGCGTTGTACTTTCTAGGAGTCTATGGGAGTAGCCTTGCCGTATTTGGACTGCATTGGCTATGACTAAATATGGATATGATTCCTATGCCTTTATAAGGATATTATTTGTTATAAGCACATAAGGGCATGAATCGGGAATATTTAAATAGGGTCCTAGATACGTTTACAACACCCACTCCACGTATAATGTCCATCATTACTAAATACTAAGCAATACTAAACATATAACAATGCATGCGTTTTCCAACCCACCCCAAAATACATAAATTGCATTTGAAATGGTATATGGTATATACACGAAAATGAGTATTTATACTGTACGTTTTTCAAGCAGTGGTATCATTCAGATAATGCATATAGAAATATCGGCTGAATGAATTGCGAAAATTACATTTATGAAATGGCTCTCAATACAGAAAAGAAGGTCGAGACCATTTCATCACATATTTATACAATACTGTACATGTGCTAGAGGCTAGGTCAAAATATTGTCTCTAGAGTCTCTAAAATAGAAGTTCTGTTCTCTAAGAATAGTTCTACTTTAAGCAGAGTACCATGTGCCAACAAAAAAAGGTAAATATTTTGGAAATGGAAAAATAATTTCACTTTCACGGGAAAAAAATTGTTCCAAATGTTTTTAGTAGTGTTGTTTATCAAAAACTGAAGGCCGAATTCAGAGTTCAGGGAACGCTGTGTGCTCGTTGTTTTAAAAGTTATTCTCGTTGTTAGGAGAGAACATTAAATCAGACAGGCTTGCGAAGAATTGGTCTACAACAGTAGGTGAAAGTTCGACCAAGTTCGAAAAAGCTGAAATAGTGCATATGTGAGAATCATTGCTATCATCGATGTCTGGATCAGCAATGCTCACAGAAGGTTGTACCTGTGTGGTGCTGCTTTCATATCGTACTTCACCGCCACCTAATCGTAATGGTGAAGTCTCAACGAATGCCGTCATCAGAATAGGTAGCCGCTGGGGACAACACGTTGCATGAGCCGTTACCGAACCAAGCAAAGTATCGATATCCATAGGTACTGCTGATGGTAGTGTAAGATAGACGTCCAACACGCATTCTTCTCCGCATAGCAGACATCGAAGCACAGGTAAGATGCAATCTTGCCAGATTGGTCTGAATGAAAGAAACCAGGTAGTACTCAGATCTCTTACCCGGGCAAAGCCGAGGACTTTAGTGATCCGTTCTCGGTAACGTATAGCCAGGATCGTTTCTTCCATTGTAGCCTGAGTTTTGTCTGTGGCTTGGCTTGCCATATCGGAGCAGAAGGAACAAAAATAAAATTCCTGTTACGAGTCCCAAAAGAAGAGGCAGGCCGCCGAATACAGAATGTACAAAATTCGGGAAGATGCCAAGAACTGTTTCAAAGGGTGCTAACAGTCCAGAAAAAATTGTCTTAAATACATGTGCGATGCCACTGGTATCTGACATGTTTAAGATTTAGCTTAACATTTCTACGAAATGCACGGGGCAATTTGTCGATAATAGGGTATGTATCTCTGCTGCTGTCCTTGCAACTTGCAGATCATACATCTCTTTAGGCGAGGTTAAAGGCACAGTTGTCTGTAAAAGAATAGACTTCATTCTGCTTAAAGTATCAATTCGAATAGAAGAGATATTCAGAGAAGGCCATATTGCTGCCTCCTTGTCTGGTTTGCTGTTTGGATACAATACTTGCATACAGCAAATGACCCTGGAAGTAACGGTTACGAGATAGGCTTTTCCTGGCACCATGCCACAACAGCTGTGGTCACTTATTTTAACATAGCTGCCGTTGGAAAGCTGTCTGAAAAAAAGGCTCTATCTGTGTTGCAGGGGTGCCATGCAGGTGACATGAAAGGTTATTTAATGACCCTTCGCAGGCTCCATGCAAGTTAATACCTTGACCCAGAAGTGTACCGCTTAGTGAATTTTTACAGTTGAGAACTGTCTAAAAAATACGTCTTTTTTCCCTTCACTATAACATTTATGTGTATAAGGTAAATTCCAGGTTGACTTGATGTATCCTTTACCCAACCTTTCATACAGGGCTGCTGGTATATACTTTTGGCAATATTGAAACTGAAAAGTTGTTATCGGAATTGTAATTGTACCATGTATTATCCATTCAATGACAGGTCTCTCTGACATTGTCAATGGTAATCAAGTTTTTCAATGCTCAGAATCGTATAGTCTGATACTTTTTGTGCCAAACTGATTTGTTTATCAGTAAGGTTAAAGATAGAAAATAATGACGTTATGTTGATTAGACGCCATGGCACGTAGCCTGAACGCAGGTTTTGCAACGTCCAGCATAGCTGTACAATAGAACGCAATTGGGACTGACCATGTTGTAACATTAGCAAGTCCTGCTCTATTATATCAATAGCAGATGATACAATGCTGTCCAGTGAATACATTCTGGAAGACAGAGTCGTTAACCCATTGTCCACTACAGACAGTGATTTTTCCAAATGAATACGATCAATTTCTCGTATTTTTTCTGCAGTTTCAATTTGTGTCACTTTCCAAGCTTCGTTGTAAGCAGCGTATATACCGGCATATATGAAACGTTTTTGACGCTGTTTGTGAGGTCCCAATATGAAATCTCGCAAGTCAGCACCTTCTTTAAGTAAAGTTAAGTGTTGCTTAATTTCAGGCAGTGTGGATTTCTGTAGCCACTCAAGGCATAGTTTTCCTACACTATATGTTGTAACTATCCCTGGATGTTGTCTCTGTGAATATCTTGGGTCTGGCCTGGTTTGTTTGAACCCCTGTGTTTTGTTCAGGAACCTATCTTGACAGTTATTTGTGTCTGTGGGCCAGATCAACTATTTTTTCCAATCAGGATCTGTTCTGTTTTGGTATAAAATATGCAATACGTCTATCTCCACATCTGTAGTGCTATTACTATCAGGTATGGGCTTTGGAATAGACGTCTTTTATCTTGGCTTGGCCAAGACAGGTTGTTTGTTGAATGGTGTCATTCAGGAATATTATCTGTTCTGGGATCATGCAGGCTCTAAATAGTGATTCTAAACCTTGTACCTGCCAGTATTTTGTACCCCAGATAGTTTTTGTCTCAATGTTGTTTTTCCAAAATTCAAAACCAAATGTAGACATTTTTTCATAACATTTTTCAGAATAAATCAATTTAGTATTTGTCAACATTGTTTTCATTCCTGTCTTATTTAACATTTTAAAATAAAAAGTTTCTGGATCACTGTTGTTAAACCCTGAGAAGTATGTGAATTTCTCATAAAATGTTTTCGACCTGCCTTTTGGCGGTGTTGGACAATTTTCCCATTGGTTATAAGTAAAAACATTTCTAGGTTGAGCAGATTTATGCAAATAGTGATGACCATAATGATTATAACAGTACATTTCGTCATAATTTGATGAACCCTGCAAATAATCATGTTCTGTGAATTTAGCTGAGATTTGTAAATCTGACATCATATTATTAATATTTTCAAAGTCCCAATCATCAGAGAAAGTACTTGGTGTTACAAAGTCACTTAATGAAACCTTGAATTGATGTGGATATTTCAAGAGCTCAATCGGGCCATAGATTTCGTAATCAGTTTTGTCCCATGCTACACCCCCAGGTATAGGATTGGCTGTGATGTTCACTGATTATAGTTCTCTTTTTTCGATGTGTGAAGATCTGTGAGGCTTTAGGACCAAGTTGATGTTCTGACTTGCTGTTTCCATTGTACTATAGTTTCCTTCAATAAATTTTCCCAAACTTAAAACCAAGATGAGCCAAAGTAGGAGGAAAAGTACACCTAACACAATCCATAATTCAATCCATGGTGAAATCAGATATGTTTCTTTGAGTTGATGAAAAAGTTCAGTCATTTTTCCTTTGAAAGTTTTTGTTGCTGGCGTTTCTTCATGTTCACTTGGATCATCAGAAAAGTCATCGAAATTGATGAAGTAGCCAGATGCAGTTCTGTCAATTGTTGGAATTGCTTCCGGATTTTCCTTTGTCTTTGGATCTTTCTTTGTTTCATTAGTATAGTCTGAGGCTACATCATTGTAGACAGGTGTTTCTTGACGAACTGTTGCAATTTGGGTTTCAAGAGGCACAAGTTCCATGGCTTTGTTGCATAGTCCTTTTTTATTCACTGCAGGTTTATCAAATGTGACTAGTCTCTCAGTTTGAACCTCTTGGATTGTAGCAAGATTTGGTCTTCTGCTATTTCTTGGGAGTCCACTGGGCCTACTACTTATTATTGGCCACATGATTGTGGCTTTACCAGGTCGATTGATATAACTCTGTTCTCCTTTTTACCAGCAAGGGGCGGTAGTACTACTGATCTCGTTCCGCTGACAGCTAAGACAGGTACTGCTTTTCTGTAAGAAGGCCCAAATTTCTTCTTCACCGCGATCTTTTCTCTGACCAGATCCCCAATCTTTGGAATCCAGACAGGTCTTGCTGGGACAGGTGGTTTTTCTTCAGTGGTCGTTGGCTTTAGCTTTATGTTACTTAGACTTCTTCTTGTTTCATTTAGGTCCTGTAAAACAGCCAAACGATCTTTGATATCAAAGGTTTTTTGTTTCACCACTGAAGTGTGACAATCTAGGTCCTGGATTATCATTCTAGTACCGAACAATAGTTTGTATGGAGTGATACCTCCTAGAGAATTTCTTGGCAGATTATTAAGACTACGTTGAACACTTGTTAGATGTTTGACCCACCCATCACCCGAACCTAATACCCTCGCCGTTATAGATTGCTTTATGTCACGTTTTTTTCTCTCCACTACCGCATTTCCCTCGGGATGGAATGGACTAGAGTACCGCAATGCAATGCCCATGCTGGTCATGGCCTCTTTGTAAGCTCGAGAGCTAAACGCAGGACCCTGGTCAGAATGCAGCATGCCAATTGTGTATGTGCAGATAAAGACTCGCAAATCTTTTATAACAGTTCTGGCGTCAGCCGAGCGCTGGGGCCACATCCAAATGAATCTCGTGCAGGAATCCACTGCGACCATGATATATTTATACTTGCCATCCCTTTGCAAGGGACCACAGTGGTCCAGGTAAACACATGCTAATGGTTTATCTGAGATCAGAAGGGGCGTCTGTGCTGGTCGTTTCACTGTTGATACTTTCATTCTTTGGCATATTTCACATTCTAGAACATAGTTTCTAGTCTGTTTTCTCATGCGTGGCCACCAATATCTCTGTTTTAATAACGATACTGTGGCGGAAATACCAGCATGTGCAGAAGCAAGCCCTTCATGTGCCGCTAAAATTAGTCCTAACCTGTGTTCCATGTTTGGAATTGCCCTATCCCCCACTCCAGGGATTCGAGCAAAAGGAACATTATTCGCATCAGTTATGTATGAGTATTTTACTGGAAAGCCTTTCGGGAGTGTTTTTCTATCATCTTTTACTGAAGCACTGACAGCTTGCATTATATCTCTGTCTATTTTTGTTTTTGACCGTGTGATGGCAGCTACGGAAGCTGTTTGCTCAGCTGCCTTCGCGGCCTCATCAGCCAATGAATTCCCTGCAACGTGAATGCCATCACGTTGATAACTCAGTGTATGTATCACGTGAGTCTTTTGTAGTTCTTTTTATAAAAGAAATACTTGTTCCCAAAGCATTTTATGCTTAATTGTGCCACCTTTTGCATCTTTGAAGCCGTTTTGAACCCAGTTCTACAAGTATTCATTGTAAGACTGAACGCAGTAATATGAATCGCACACTATTAGTGTGGGGAATTCGCGATCGGTATTTTCAAGCACCATCTTAAAAGCCAGTAGTTCAGCTCGCTGAGCTGTACAATCTCCTAGAGATTGAGTTTTAGTGACCAGTGGTCTAAATTTTCCTTCGTGCCAACGACCTTTAACAATCGTGCACGCAGCACTATATGCTTGTTTACCCCCAACTGCGGGTTGTGCTGAACCGTCTGTATATATTATACAGCCGTAATGTTCTAGAGGCAGGATTTCGGTCGGCAGAGGACATTCATATTCATATTGGAGAAATTCTTGTGTTTTTAAATTAGGATCAAATTCGTATACTACGTCTGATGCAGCAAGAGAATTAACCCATTGTATCCATCTCGGATGTAGAGCTTTAGCATTTGGAATGCTTGCTCTTGTTACTGCTTCTAGGGCAGGTAATGGCGTAACGATTATTATTCGTTTACCTAGTGCGAGGGCTCTTTCTTTTGCTACAGCAGTTTGAACCGCAGTTAGAATTTTTTCAGTAGAACTGAATTTCATTTCAGCTTGTGTGTACAAGTGTGATTTGTAAGCTATTGGTACCATTTCTCCCTCATTAGAGGTCAGGTACGTGAATCCGCATCTTCCTGGGATGACTCGGATTACAAGGTTGCATACGTTTTCGCGTGTTTGCAGTTTTGTTTTAGTTAACATGTCTGTTTGTAATGATCTTAAAATTTCTGTGTGTTTCTGAGTCCAATTGATTGGTTTGAAATCAGATTTTATTAATTCATATAGAGGTTTAATGCATAATTTAGAATGTATGTTCTTCCGAAATTCAGGAAGCCTAGTATTGATTGTAAGTTCTTCAGTATTTTTGGTGCTTGGAGTACTGCACACTTCTCTAAGAAGTTGTCTGCTAGGCTTTTGCCTTCACTTGATAATTCATGTCCTAAAAACAGGACAGTTAGATGGTCAATTTGTGACTTTTTAAAGTTGAATTTGTACCCTTCAGCTGCGAACCCAAGTATTATGGTGTTCACTCTTTTTAAGTGAGTCTCCAGGCCATCGTCTGTGAGATAGATGTCGTCGACATAAGATAATGCCTCATCATCATATATTTGTAGTAACTCTGTTACCCTTGCTGAGAATAATCCTGGGCTATTCTTGAATCCCTGTGGGAGACGGCAAATACCTGCTTTCAGGTGCTATGCTTCGACAAAAGAAACCGTTCGAAATGTCTAATGTCGTTTTATATTTTTTGCGCACTATGTTATTCATTAGTGCTGCACTGTGTGAGTTTTGTACTGCAAATGTTTTGCAACAGGAGTTTAAGTGTCTGTTTTCCAAAACTAGACGATATGAATCGTCTGGTTTGGAGACAGGAAACAAAGGATTGTTCATCACCCCCTGATATTCAAGTTGATCTAAGATCTCCCTGACTTGTTTTTTAGCTTCTTGCTTAACGGGATACTGCCTTTGTGCAGTAGGTTGATTTTGTAACTGAATTTTGTGGTGAGGAGAATCCTCATCCCATCCTACATGATTTTTATATAATGCAGGGGCTTGGGCTACTGCCCATTTTCTTGCAAATGTGTATTTTTTATGAATTGAGATATGATTTGAGAAGGCAGGCATAATCATTTTTTCGCCATGTGAGCACTCCCTGACAAACTCTGGTGGCCAGTCTTTTTCTGCTAGAAGGATATCATAGCCTTTTTATAGGTTATCCCAAAGGAGACCCCTTATTTTCCTAGTTTTGTCCCCCTCTATACGTAATGTTATTTCGTATAATTTATGGGGTTTGCTAACTCTGATATCTGCAGTTTCCACCTGAATGTATTCATTCGTGTCCACTGTCTCCAGAAGATTCATCAGAATCTTGCGAGCTATGGTCACTTCTGCTGCGCTGTCTAGCACTGTCTGGGCCCATTCTCCGTTTTTCAGTTGTGTCCTCAGAATCCTCAGCATTTTTTATTTTAATACTAGCTACCTTCTTCTTTGGATATTGTAATTTTTTACTTTGATGAGCAGGTTCCTTGTCTTTGGACTTGACGTGCTCTTCTTTGTGTTCTGACCGTCCTCTTCTTTCCGATTTCTGTGAGGAAGTCTGAAAAGATCGAGAGGGACGTGTATCAATATCTTGATATCTATCAGGTTTTCTCAAATGATCCCTATTTCTAAGGTTATATCTTTTTTCAGAGGGCTCCCTGTGGGGAGACTTGCCTCCTCGTTCTGGTTTATGATGCGGTACCAATAATAGCAAAGATGTCGTACTGGCCATATTTAATTATTGATATGTCACAAGTCCATCTTGGTCGCTTGCCTATGTTTATAATATTCGCGGGATCAATACCCACATATTCGACTAGTCAGTATGAATGATTCCAATTGCATGGAGTGACTATTCACTGTACCTTTAATATGCTTTGAGGCCCGCGCTAGTCCGTTTTCTACTACTCGAGGACCGTCAATAGAGTTGCCCCTAGAGATGACCTGGAACTTCTTTAGTAGTAGTCCTTTGTTTATATCGTTAGTGGTGTTCCCCACAGCGCGACTACAGAGTGCTTTCTCCCGCGACTGAGAGCGGATCTCGATTTAGATGGAATACCTCTACCAGGTATGATACGTTTGCGTATGGTTTATGGACCAGGGGAGGCTATAGTACACTTGGTTAATAATGTTCTCTCCGATGTAGGAAACCACCCGTTTTGAATGTGACCGAACACGACGCGGCAACCTGCCCTGATTAGGTATGTGTTTCTCTGACACTGGGTGTGGAGCGGTGGTGGTGATTGGTATTCTCTTGTAATTGGACTCCGTAGAGATTAGTAACTCTCCGCATGTCTGTTTCTTAGGTCTTGTGTTCGTGATAGATCGCATTTCCATAACTACCAAAAGATTCGACGCACTTACGTTCTACCCTTTCCAAGTAGGAATCTTGTCACAATATGATCGAATTTAAGGTTTGAATACACTATAGATCGTTTCCACCTCTAATACAGTGTATTATGGAGTTATCTACAAGAAGATACACTATATTGGTTACACGTGATAGTTACATGTCATAGTATGTATGAGATTTCAGAAGTTGGCTCTTAACACTAAGTTTAACCTTGAGTGGAATTTCTGATCTACTATTATGTCAGGAGTGACATATGTCTATCAATACGGTTCACTTGTTTTGATAGAGGTTTGGTTTGCATTGGTCCTTTCTGAAGGTGCTTTTTTATGAGTCTTCAAGGTATACCCAAGCGGTTTTTTGTAATTAATTGGCAAAAGTCTAGTAGTATTTCATTCACTCAATTTTAAGGATGACGATTAAGTGGCATAATACAGCCGATCTGGAATTTTATTTTTATTGTTTCAGATATTGACGATTTTGAAAAGAAAGAAAATACTTCAATTTACCACCGTGTGAAATTAATTTCTCCACGCACCATGGTATCATTTTAATTCTTTTGCGGTTTGGATGATGTCATCTCAATTTCTCCTAATTTGATGGAGAACACTGTACTAATATAGTTTTATTTATATTCCTATAGAAATCATAGTGTACCCTTGGTTTTACGTTTCTTGTCCTGAAGAAGACCCCGATGTAAGGCCTTAAGTACGCCTACAGTTGTAGCGTGGGGTCGAAACGTCGACGGCTACTTTTCTTTTCATCTTAATTGACGCCGCCCCCAATTTTGGGATATAATATGCCAGCGTCAAATACATGATTCTTGACGAATATTTGGAAATCTGTGATTCCATGTTTTGGCTCAGGGATCTGAAGCCAATTTAGTTTGTAAATGGTTAGTGATTTTGAAATAATTGCTTGTCACAACTATTATCATTTCTTATTTATTTATTTATTTCTCTCTCACAGCATCACGCTAATTTCCCCCTTTCCCTCCTTTCTTGGGGCACTGTTATTGTATTTCCTGTATTGTAGATCTTGCCCATTGTGATTATTTTACAGTGTTTTGCTTCAATGTTTCTATTAATGTTCTTGTAAATAAATATGACTAATGTCTAAACGGTTCACTGGGACTCTTTTCTCATATATCATATAGCACCCAGGTCCCCAGTGACTTATTTGGGTAAAACCCCCTCTTCATTTATCTAATCTGAGCAGGTGCATACCTGCGAGGTTTTGTTTAACTTAAATTGTTCTTAGATTCTATCTGTTTAGACCATGGTGGAAAGTGAACTACTTTCCTATACCGAAGACTATATTAACACACTTATACAGGACCAATCTAACCAATTCTTATCCAATACAGTTTTACACGTTGATGTCACTCTGAATGATAAGGTCACTAGATTAGAGAGGCTTGAGAACAAACTTATCATGACACGCCTACATGGATATCTACTAACGAAATATTTGCAAGAAAATATTATTCCAGTGGGTTTACAAATTAAAATTGAACCAGCCATATTCGTTGATGTGCCAAAGTTTAAGGAGGGATTCAGCTACGTCGCAAACAATTGCTCCCGGCACTGGATGGTGCTGGGGGTGGAAACGGCAGCTGAACAAGTTCAATCCCTCACAAAAGAAATTGCTGCATTGAGAGCTGAAATACTTGGAGACAATACTCTAACTAATGCCAAATCTGCACGAGAGACCTTGGATGCCACATTGAAAGACTTTGATGTTACTACCCAAACTAAGAAACTTGAGAAATTGGCTAAAGACTTGCGAGCATTCGATAAGAAGAACGTCTACCCCTACCTCCAACCGGACTACTACAAACAGGACAATCAGGGTCGTTTTTCGAACCGAGGTAGAGGAGGTTTTAGAGGTAGAAGAACATATACCACCTTTTCGGATTCTTCGTATAGCTCGGGGAGCGAATCGGAACAAACCACGCCAGGACCATCATCCAATTACCAATTTTGGCTATCCACAGTATCCACCACCACCTCATTTTTTGGGCCAAGGCCAGACTCAATGGACACCACCTCGGGGTCACAGCAATTGGTCCCGTGGTCAACAACGGGGACAACAATCCAACGCAGGCAACCAGAATGGAGGCAGGGGCAGAGCACAGAAACAAGTAACATTCCGCCTGGAAACCCATGGAGAAATCTCCACGAGTAGGAACACTTACCGGTGGTGACCATTGCACCTGTAACAGCTACATCTATGGCAACAACAGTGACTGTCTCAAACCCGATAGTGAACATTTCTAAATATCAGCTATCAGAAGAAGAACATAAGGTGTTGAGTAAGGGCCTCTCCTACGTACCAACTACTCCTCCTAACAAATTTCAATTGAAAACTGAACTATATAGATTCTTCAGGAAGATTCGCCTTAGATATTTCTTCAGACACTCCACCGCCCAACAAAGATCGTCCGTAACAGGATTAAAGGAACCTTCAACCTTTTTTCCACCATCTTACGCCATGAGCAACAAAATCCTTGCCTTTGAAGACGTAGTCACCCAGGATGTGGAGAATGCTGTCTCTAGACCAAAGTACACCAGGTTTAATTTGAGTAAAAGTGAAAAAATGGCGCTAAAGGGTCTTAAGAACAACGTGGATATAGTCATCAAGCCCGCCGATAAAGGCGGGGCAATTGTGATTCAGGATACTAACGCCTATAAAGAAGAAATCTATAGGCAGTTAAGAGATGGTATCAGCTACAAAAAAATCAATAGTGGCCCCTCAAAAGAACTTGCTCTGGCAATTTTACAAGCAATACAGAGAGGTCTGGATGAAGGTTTCCTCTCTGAGCAGGAGTTCAAATTTCTTAATCAAAGTCACCCTCGCCTTGCGACCATCTACACCTTGCCCAAGGTGCATAAAGGCCTGGATAACCCACCCGGACGACCGATTGTGTCCGGTTGTGGTTCAATGCTGGAACCACTTTGTCAGTACATAGACTTCTTCCTGAAATCACTTGCCACACATACCAGCGTGTATCTCCGTGACACCACACAAGTAATTAATCTAATTGATCAAAGATCTTTTGACCCAAGTACCCAAATACTAGTAACTTGTGACATTGTGTCACTTTATACTAGTATTCCACAAATGGATGCCATTGCTGTGATAGAGAAGGCCCTTGATACTAGGACCGCACCAGTCCCGGTACCGACCAACTTCATTTTGGAACTTTTGCAAATCGCTATGATGAAAAACTTTTTTTTGTTTCAAAATGACTTCTTTCTCCAGACGAAAGGTGTAGCGATGGGGGCTACATTTGCCCCAAACCTGGCAGTACTGTTCATGGATGATTTTGAGAATAAATTCATCTTTAATATTACCAACCCGTTCGGACACCACATGGCGTTGTGGGTCCGATATATAGACGATGTGCTGTGCATTTGGGAAGATACAAAAGATGACCTCATATCATTCCATACTTGGCTGAATAGTAAGAGCACAGACATTCAGTTCACTTTAGAAGCTAGTAGTGAAAAGATTCCATTTTTGGACATCATGATTTATGTCGATTCCGAGAAAAATCTCCTGCAAACAAAACTCTTCCGAAAACCATCGGAACAAAATTCTCTTTTACAGTATAGTAGCCATCACCCGAGGGGACTACGTGACAATTTACCGGTTGGCCAATTCTTTCGGATCCGTCGAAATTGTTCTAGCAAGGAGAATTATATGACTGAGTCACAAGAACTATCAAGTCGCCTACTTGCACGTGGCTATCCGGCACGTTTAGTGAAACGTGCACGTCAGAGGGCATGGTATAGTCCTCGCGAAAGTCTGCTAACATCTGAACCAAAACAAAACACAGCCCTGGAAAGCATTATTTGTGTGACTACATTCTCAACTCGGAGTAATGATGTAAAAAAAATCATCAACCACCACTGGAGTCTAGTGGCGGACGACATTGGACAGAAGGCCCTCCCCCTACACTCCTTTAAGAGGGCACGCAATATTAAAGATGAGGTGGTACAATCTTTCCTACCCATACCACGGAATCCAACAATCCAATCTTTGTGGAATCTCCCACCAATTGTGGGTCACACTAGATGTGGTACCCGTGCAGCATGTGACACAGCGATCCAGACAAAGGAATTGACGTATAGAGGCAGGTCTTTCACACTACGATCTCACATGAACTGTAATACGTCTAACGTAATCTACATGATCAGGTGCCCATGTGATTTAGCATATGTGGGCCAGACCCAACAGAAGGTGAAGGCTCGTATCCTACAGCATAGCAGTAGAATTAGATGTAATGTACAGGGGACCCCCTTGGTAGACCACTGCACTAGACATGGCCATACTGCAGATACTCTACAATGGCTAGTCCTAGAGAAGATTATCCTAGGGCCTAGAGGTGGCGACGTCACACACATTCTCACTCTCAGAGAATCCAAAAGGATGACCATTCTAGACACTATCCGAAATGGATTGAATGAAGCCGAGAGCAGCTATGCACAGTTGGCTAGGTTTGGTCGGTAAATCCGTAATACAAGACCTTCACCCTCATGTATGAGAGGTGCGTCTTATTTTATCTGTATGCTATATTGAGATATCGCATTGGTTTGCTTACATGTTTTCGTTCAGCATCAATCTGCTACATCTGAGGATACAAATATAAGTAATGCCATTTCATTATGTGAATAGGTATACTTTTGGATTATGGATAATTAGTACTGTTGTATTTACAATCTCTTCCAGTACCATATATGAATTGCTCAACTACTGGATATGTCTATATTGGTGAATCAGGCGAGATATAACACTGATTTGTTAACTGATGATAACTCTAATAATTATTCAACATATGTTCTAAGGGATTCTATGTATTTACATTCATCTAGGGAGTTATCTATTGATCTATCGACTGTGTGGATGCATGCCACTTCACCCTCCTGTGCGAGAGGTGCGTGGCTCTTTTTCGTCATAATATGGGTCCATCTGGAAATATGTGCCTTATGTTTCTGGTTTATGATGCGGTACCAATAATAGCAAAGATGTCGTGCTGGCCAAATTTAATTATTGATATGTCACAAGTCCATCTTGGTCGCTTGCCTATGTTTATAATATTCGCGGGATCAATACCCACATATTCGACTAGTCAGTATGAATGATTCCAATTGCATGGAGTGACTATTCACTGTACCTTTAATATGCTTTGAGACCCGCGCTAGTCCGTTTTCTACTACTCGAGGACCGTCAATAGAGTTGCCCCTAGAGACGACCTGGAACTTCTTTAGTAGTAGTCCTTTGTTTATATCGTTAGTGGTTTTCCCCACAGCGCGACTACAGAGTGCTTTCTCCCGCGACAGAAAGCGGATCTCGATTTAGATGGAATACCTCTACCAGGTATGATACGTTTGCGTATGGTTTATGGACCAGGGGAGGCTATAGTACACTGGGTTAATAATGTTCTCTCCGATGTAGGAAACCACCGTTTTGAATGTGACCGAACACGACGCGGCAACCCGCCCTGATTAGGTATGTGTTTCTCTAACACTGGGTGTGGAGCGGTGGTGGTGATTGGTATTCTCTTGTAATTGGTCTCCGTAGAGATTAGTAACTCTCCGCATGTCTGTTTCTTAGGTCTTTTGTTCGTGATAGATCGCATTTCCATAACTACCAAAAGATTCGACGCACTTACGTTCTACCCTTTCCAAGTAGGGATCTTGTCACAATATGATCGAATTTAGGGTTTGAATACACTATAGATCCTTTCCACCTCTGATACAGTGTATTATGGAGTTATCTACAAGAAGATACACTATATTGGTTACACGTGATAGTTACATGTCATAGTATGTATGAGATTTCAGAAGTTGGCTCTTAACACTAAGTTTAACCTTGAGTGGAATTTCTGATCTACTATTATGTCAGGAGTGACATATGTCTATCAATACAGTTCACTTGTTTTGATAGAGGTTTGGTTTGCATTGGTCCTTTCTGAAGGTGCTTTTTTATGAGTCTTCAAGGTATACACAAGCGGCTTTTTGTAATTAATTGGCAAAAGTCTAGTAGTATTTCATTCACTCAATTTTAAGGATGACGATTAAGTGGCATAATACAGCCGATCTGGAATTTTATTTTTATTGTTTCAGATATTGACGATTTTGAAAAGAGAAAATACTTCAATTTACCACCGTGTGAAATTAATTTCTCCACGCACCATGGTAACATTTTAATTCTTTTGCGGTTTGGATGATGTCATCTCAATTTCTCCTAATTTGATGGAGAACACTGTACTAATATAGTTTTATTTATATCCCTATAGAAATCATAGTGTACCCTTGGTTTTACGTTTCTTGTCCTGAAGAAGACCCCGATGTAAGGCCTTAAGTACGCCTACAGTTGTTGCGTGGGGTCGAAACGTGGACGGCTACTTTTCTTTTCATCTTAATTGACGCCGCCCCCAATTTTTGGATATAATATGCCAGCGTCAAATACATGATTCTTGACGAATATTTGGAAATCTGTGATTCCATGTTTTGGCTCAGGGATCTGAAGCCAATTTAGTTTGTAAATGTTTAGTGATTTTGAAATAATTGCTTGTCACAACTATTATCATTTCTTATTTATTTATTTCTCTCTCACAGCATCACGCTAATTTCACTCTTTCCCTCCTTTCTTGGGGCACTGTTATTGTATTTCATGTATTGTAGATCTTGCCTATTGTGATTAATTTACAGTGTTTTGCTTCATTGTTTCTATTGTTGATGTTGTAAATAAATATGACTAATGTCTAAACGGTTCACTGGGACCCTTTTCTCATATATCATCCAAAACTGCAGCACTGAAACTGCCCTGCTGCAAGTGATCGATGACGCGCTGCGAATACTAGACTCGGGGGGGTCTTGTCTTCTAATTCTCCTTGACCTTTCGGCAGCCTTTGACACTACACCCTCCTCAACACTCTTCAACAGAGAATGGGCATGGAGGACACTGTGCTTAAATGGTTTGCTTCTTTCCTTTCTGATACATCCCAAATGATCAAAATAGCGGACAGTCTTTCATCTCCTTTGGCGGTGGGTCAAGGTGTTCCCCAAGGCTCTATTCTTGCACCCACTTTGTACAATCTCTATTTGGAACCTCTGGGAAATCTCCTAAGTAAATCTGGGGTCAACTATCATCTCTACGCAGACGACACTCAAATCTACCTCAAGGTTGCCTCCACTCACGATCTCTCCGTCCTAAGCTCTACCCTCGACTCCATTCAAAACTGAATGTCAACACATCAACTGTTTCTGAATCCTCCAAAACTGAATTCCTCCTCCTCTCCTCCTCTCTTTCTCCTCCCCCTGTTCAATCATGGATGGACCAGATGAATCTGCTGAACAATAAACCCATCATTGTCGACAGCGCAAAATCCCTCAGTGTCACACTCGACACAAAACTCAATCTACTCTCCCACATTAATTCAATTGCAAAGTCTGCCCGATAGCAACTGCGCCTTCTTTGGGGGATTCGTCGCTTCTTCCCGGAGCATGACCTTAAAACCCTGGTCCAATCGCTGGTCCTCTCCAGACTGGACTACTGCAATTCTCTTCTGACTGACCTCCCCAAATCCCACGTATCCCCCCTTAAGTCTGTTCTCCATTCAGCAGCTCGTTTCATTTATGGGGCCAAAAGAAGCGACCACATCACTCCCATGTTATCCACCCTCCGCTGGCTTACCATCGAGGCTAGAGCTATCTACAAGACTGCCTGCATCACCCACAAAGCCTTGCACTCCTCCTCTCCGCGCTACTTGGCGAATAAACTGAAACTCTCTGGAGGCTCTAGACCATCACGAAATGCGGAATATCTACTGCTGGAACCTCCCATTTTCAAGAAGGAAAGATCGATGGCCCAATCCTTTTCAGGCAGCGCAGTGAGAATCTTGACCTCGCTTCCGCCTCAGCTCCGGACCACCACCTCCTCCCAGGCATTCAAAACTGACCTCAAAGTTCTCCTCCTTCAAAGACACTTCCAAATGTAATCCATGCCCTCTCTATTATCTGAAGGAAGCCCTTCAATTATTGAAAAATCTACTTTGCATGACTATGGAAGTGTCTTCCCAGTGTGTTCTTGTGGTTTGAGAGTCTGCCATTTATTGCAGTATTATCCTTCTACCTGTGTTTGGGACTCGTGTGTAACATGCACCTGTCGCTTTCTCTTGTAACACAGTTTTCTACCTCTTAAATTTGTTTGTTTTCGATACCTGCACAAGTGCCACCAGTGCCTACGTAACGTTTGTTCTTGTGCTTGAGTGTCCTCCATATATTACAGTATTATACCTCTATGTTTATTTTGTACGCTTTTGTAACCTGCACACGTCACTTTTTCCTCCTGTAATGCACCGTTTGCTACCTCTTGTATTTTGTTGGCTCACGATTGTCACTTTTGTAATGCACCGTTTGCTACCTCTTGTATTTTGTTGGCCCACGATTGTCATTTTTGCTTCATTTAATGTAACGTTTGCTTTTGTATTTTGCTCACTTGTAATGTTCTCATGTATCAGTTCAGTTCCTATTGTGAAGCGCTCTGACACCTTCGGGTAAAGTCCGCGCTATATAAAAACGCATAAATAAATAAGAATAAAGGGGTTACCTTGAGGGGATTCCTGTCAATTTGACTTCTAAGAAATATAGAAGTGAAATGTGTGTGAAAGCAAATCTCATACAAGCTAGAATATTGAAATAATGTAAAAATAACGGTATCAGAGATTGATCAAAAATGTTGTAGAAATTGACTGTGGTTATGTTTTGTCTTCCAAAAAAATAAATAAAGATGATAACAAAAACAATCGGGCCGGTGTTGTTGCAGGTAAGCAATTCGATTTTCTTCATCATTGTCACCTTGGCATGTTTTCGACATATAAAGGCTATGAGTCTTCAGGTTATACTACCAGTTAAATATTCTTGCCTGGGCATTTAAAAATACGAATTTCTATTAGCTCAATTGTTTCATCACTTTTGTTTTGCAGAAACAAAATATTTCATGTTTGAAGAGTTTTGAAAATTTCAAAGTCCATACTACCACCACTGCTGTGTTCCGTGTACCAGAACTTTAAAGATGACCTGAATTAAGTAACACAAGTGCCCCCTGGCAAGTTGGCCCCAAAACTTAGCCCTAACGTTGTCAGTTCCCCCCCTCCTTTTTTCCTTCTCCTTTCTTTTTCTTCCTTCCCCCTTTTGAAGGCTCCTCAACAACCAGTATTAATTGAATAACTGAACGGAACTGTGCAGCATATGGAACATTATATAACAACTGTAACCCTGTTATGCCTTCACCTGTCTGTATATACCATACTTCTTCTAATAAAATCTTTTGAAAAAAAAGATGACTTGAATTATCTGAAGTTTAAGATAACAACAAAGGACCTCAGCACAGTATCTGTGACCAATACTGTTACATTTCACCCTACTTGTTATTTTTTATGACCACTTTTATAACAGAATCTTTTTTACAGGACAGTTAATAAAGTAATGCATACATTTAAAACCTCAGCACTGTTATCTAGCAGGTGTGGCACAAAAAAGATGATCTTTCACTTATTTGAATACTGTTTTCTCACAAATGTTTCAAAGATATTTTCCTTTCTGTAATATGGTTAATAAATAAAGTTTATTTATTCAACTCCTTTCTTAATTTTTTATAAACCTTGCAAAAATGTGTCCTTCACATCTTAGTATTCTCTTGAGTGTAAGAAATATTAATGATGTATTTAGCTGTATGTAGCTTGGTTTGACTTCATAACATGACGTTATCAGGTACCAGGCGTGGCTACGGTGCCCACCGTAATGGCCGCACACTAGCGGAGCTCCCTGCCAAGACCAAAGTTTTGGCCCTAGAAATCCGATCCAAAGATCCATACTGGCCTGGAACCGTTGAGGGATGGAGTGGGCGAGCCGCAGTAATAGCGGAGAAAGAGTATGAAGGCTACCCCTGCTCCCAATCTGCACCGGATAGCTGAGACCGCCGAGCCGCGGCTGCATACAGCGGAGGCCTGAGACAAAATATCTGATGTGAGGCCTCTTATGGAACTGGCGAGTCAACGTACTACTGGGAGTAAGGCGAGGCATCGGGAGTATCGCACCCGGCTGCAGATCCCGGGGGACCTGGCGGACCGGAGTCATCAAGGAGGGCATTGAGGTCAAAGGTGAGGAGCTGCACAGCGTAGCACATCTGAGCAGATGCCCTACCCAACGGTAAAGTGAAAAGCGGGCAGAAGGGAAACCGAGGACATCAAGGCTGAAGGAGAGGGGCCGTGCAATAGGACACTCGTGAACTGCTACCATCCCCCGTAAGCTGGAGAACAGCAGGCGAGAGACAGAGGCTGCAAAGTGTCCTCCCCTGAAGAGCTGAAAACTGCAGGTACGAAGCCCAGAAGCAACGACAGTGACCGCGTAAACGCTGGAGCATTTCCCCCCAGCGGAGAACTGAGGCGGGAGCGCCTCACCGGCGACAACAGTGAGGCCAGAATAGAGAAAGCTGCAGCCTGGGGGACACGGCCTAACTGGATGGCAGGGCCCAGGTTCCAGACAGGGGGGCATACATAATAGCAGGCAAGACGCGAAGGAAGGCAGATGGGGTGGCGGGGATGGAGTTACTGGGGTTCGCCTTGCAAGAACCAAAAGGCAGGATCCTGACTGGATTGATATGTTATAGACCACCTGGTGCGGATACACAATACCAGGCGTTGTTTGACACCATTGCCGCCCTTGCCCTGTCCCACTCCAGAATGCTGATCCTGGGGGATTTTAATTTATAGGACAATGGGTCCCTGGGGAGCCACCTGAGGGATCTGAAGGACAACTGTGGAAATTGGGGTCTTGATCAGCTGGTACAGAAACCAACCCACTCGGGGGGACATATCTTAGATATGGTCTTTGCCAACCAGACTGAGACTAAGATGATTGATATCTTACCTCAGTGCTGGACTGACCACTCCCTAATCCACTTCCAGATCTCTATACTCATTGAGGGGAACGGAAGTGAGTGTCCGGTGACTTACAGGAAGGGACGAAATTGGTCTAAACTACCAAAGGATAAAACAAAACCTATCTTCATAAGCAATGTCTCCTATGACCCAGAGGAATCGGTAGATTTGAACTATCAAAAGTATTGTAATAACATCATAAACACCCTGGACAGATTTGCCCCTCTGAAAAACATAAAGAATAAGAGGAAACCATCTGCCCCCTGGTTTGATGAGGAGCTGAAATCCCTACGCAATGCACGCCGACAGGCAGAAAAGAAATGGCGTAGAGGCTATTTAGATTCGGATAAAAAACTGCTGAAAATGGAACAGACAAAATATAAAGGGGCCATTGCCAAAGCTAAGGCACTCTTCTATGCCACTACTATTCTTCAGTCCCCTAACAGTACTAAAACCCTTTTTAATATCATAAGGGATCTCTCACACCCCACCTGTACGAGTAACAAGGTGATTGCTACTCAAGGGTTATGTGATGAGATTGCGATCTATTTTGAGGAAAAGATTGCTAAAATTGTGGGAGGGCTGAAGGAGGAAAGGGCTACCTGCAAAGATGCAGTGGCACAGATAGAAGAAGAGAAACCTCTACCAATACTGTCATCACTGGAGAACTTTACCCCTCTTACAGAGGAGCTCTTTTTCAGTCTGGCCCACAATATATCATCGGGGTCACCCTTAGATCCCCTTCCGCACAGGATCTGGAAGGAATATGGGGCAGAGCTGTTTCCTTGGATGCATCAGATCTGTCGTCAATCTCTTGAAGAAGGTATAGTGCCGGAAGCATGGAAGCAGGCAGTGGTTACCCCCCTGCTTAAAAAGCCATCGCTGGACCCTACTATCCCGGCGCACTTCAGGCCTATTTCCCTCCTGCCCTACCCGATAAAAATCGTGGAAAAGGTGGTCAGTAGGTCTCTGTCAGGTTATCTGGAAGACAACGGCCTATTGGACAAGGACCAATTTGGCTTCCGCCCAGGCCACGGAACAGAAACTGCATTGGCAACCATGCTGGACACCCTACGAATGCGAGCCGACAATGGCAACTCCTCAGTCTTAGTGCTGCTGGACATGTCGGCCGCATTCGACACGGTCAGCCATGCAGTTCTGCTAAGTAGGCTGAAAAAACTGGGCGTTAAGGGCAAGGCCCTGATGTGGATACAATCCTACCTGACACATAGACAACAGGTGGTGACCCTAGCTCCCTTTTCATCTCCCAAGTCCCTGGTTAGTCATGGAGTTCCTCAGGGCTCCTCGATTAGCCCTATTCTTTTTAATCTTTATCTGCAGCCCCTGATTCCCATGATTAAATCCTATGGAATAGATGTGATAAATTACGCCGACGACACCCAACTGGTGTTCTCCCTAGAAGGAAGACAGGCAGTGACCATGGAGACCTTTCAGAACTGCATGAATAGGGTCTCCAGGTGGCTGAAGATAAACTCCCTTCAATTTAACGGGGGGAAGACGGAGGTGGTTTACTGCTCGTCAGCCAAACTGAGTCAACAACCTCCCTATGAGATCAGGCTTGTGCCGGGAGCTGATCCCTGCATCCCAGTTAAGACCGTGCGCAATCTAGGGGTACTGTTTGACGCAGATCTCCAAATGACCTCTCAGACGAATAAAACCATCAGTGTTTGCTTTGGACTGCTGAAAGCACTTAGACAGATCCTGCCCCTTCTGCCTGATGAGTCTAGATCGTTAGTGGTGAGGAGCGTGATCCTGGCCAGACTGGACTACTGTAACTCTCTTTATCTTGGGGCCCCCTTATACATCTTGCAGGGGCTCCAGAGGGTCCAGTCTATAGCGGCCAAGCTGGCACTAAAAAGACCACGTAGTTCCTCCACTACGCTGGCGCTCAGAGACCTACATTGGCTGCCAATTGGGAGTAGAGTCGCTTTTAAGTCCCTATGTATTGTATATAGAGCCCTGCACAATACGGGACCCATTCCTTTACAGGAAAGGCTTTCATGGTATAAGCCCATCAGGTCCCTGCGTTCCTCTAGTCAGGGTCTGGCAGTAACTACCAGGATCAAGAGATCGAGGATGGGAGGCAGAGCCTTTTGCACCTCTGCATCTAGGCTGTGGAACGAGCTTCCTCAGAACATCAGGCAAATTGACACCCTACTGGGATTCAGAAAGAGCCTGAAAACATGGCTGTTCGCCAAAGTCTAACCCCCGTGATTCTATCTAATAGTTCCGGCGGCTGTTTTATATAAGCTATAACAGCTAGTGTATTGTCGCACCATCTGACTACTTCCTGTTTGGGCGCCAGGATACCCGTAGGGTGACAGTTGCGCGTTACAAATAATAAATACAATACAATACAATACAATGAACACCAGTGATAGAGTTGCACTCCAGTCTGTGAAGAGAAACAAGCGGCACCGGGTCAGACTGGGCAGTAAGCATACTTGTGAATGAGGATAGCTGCAGAGGCGGGAGGAGAAAACCTAGAGCCCTGGTAGGTCTGGCCTGCTAAACCCAGTAAATCCCAGACAAAAGAGCCACATGGGAGATGGTGATGGTCCGAAAACCCTGGAAGAAAGAGCAAGCGAGAGCCAGGGGACCAGACGTGGCTAGAGCAGTGTACAAACTGCCAAGTGAAGCATAGGTGGGTGTCCCCTTGGAGAGAGACAAGAAAGTGGCTGAGAACAGTAGGGGTTCACGATAAGAGAGCTTAGTGGTGAGCAAATGCAGCTGGAACCCAGAGGTAGACATGGGCAAACCCAAACAAGTTCCGGCTTAAACTAATAACGAAGGACAGGGGGAACCCACGCTTGTAGACATAATGGTGGAAATAGCTGATTTGAATGGTATGTTGGAGCCTAAATTAGATGCTGTAACAACAGATGTCAGTCTCCTCAGGGCGGACTTTCACAAGATCTCAGATAAGATCTCAACAGCATGACTACAATCATCAACAAAGAGCTTGGAAGAACGAGTAAACCACCTAACTAAACAACAGGCGGCTATGGCAGCGAAGCTGGAGGTTCAGGAGGGGAGGTCCCGCAGGAACAATATCCGAGTGGTAGGGGTGCCAGAGGGGGCCAAGTGTCGACCTTTTCCTGGAGGATCTAGTCCTGAAACATTTGAGACCCAAACGCCTGTCTAATGTCTTCGCAGTTGAGAGGGCCCATAGGGCGCCGATCCCTAGACCAAGACCAGGAGCACCCCCATGCACAATCATGGCCTGGATACTTAACTACAGGAATAGGGACACTATCCTGCAAGTTGCGCGCTCAAATGGAGACTTCACACTACAAGTTTGACGCCAACGTGGGTTTGTTTGAGGCAGTAAAGAGGGAGCTCCGAACCACAGACCTTAAATACATGATGTTGTTCCCTGCCAGGCTCCGAATTATAGCAGAGGGGAAAACACGGCGATTCAACACACCAGAAAGAAAGTGGCAATAGCTGGAGAGTTAGCGAACAGCGCGGCGATGTTCGCCCAGAGAGACAAAAAATGGCAAGACACCTGGGGGCCATGACACGCCAAGTTGATCAGAGGAGTGTGATGTATTCCTATAGGTTCTGAATCGATCCCCCTATTCCTGACCCTATTCTGGTTAAACAAACCAACAAGTTAACTAGCAGTCAGCCCATGAGGCAGAAAACCCCCATGATGCAGATACCGTTATCTGACGCAGTCACACTACGGCACAGGAACGTGTTATCTGATTAGGTCATAACGCTTGCGATCTAATTAGACAAGCGATATTCCTCCAGCCCCTGATAAGGCATACGGAGTTCTCATAACAAATCAAACCCATGACAACCTGGGCAAAACCCTGCGGCCATTGTTTTGATTTCACCGAGAACTTCAGCAAAAGAATGTGCTAACGAGCAAGTCGTATGACATCCTTATTGACGTATCTATGTCCATCCTTACGTCAATCTCGGCACCTTAAAGGTATAAATATTACCGATATTGCCCTATGCAAACACACGCGGTGGTGACGAGACGGAGCAGCCATACTTGCCGAAGCCCAGAGCAGAGCAGACCCCGCTGGCGCAGCCCCGCCTTCCTGACGCGCTGAGAACGAGACGCGCTGCTTTCTCCTGCCGAGAAATCCAGCACCGGCGCTTCCGGGTAGCCCTCGCAGGCAGCCTGGAATATCGAGACCAGAGAGAGAGATACCATCCCTCATTCATCCTTAATTCCAGGTACAGAACTGAATAACCCCTCGCAGAGAATTCTTTAGTTATTCACTTGGCAAAAACAAACTTAACTTAAACTGTAACTTTCTATTCCCGCCCACGTATTAGGCTTAGGTCAGGTACACGGGGTAGGCGTATTTAGAAACACCAGTTGAGTACGTTTAGTCAAATGTATATGTGTATATAATATATTTTATTCATTTTAAAACATCTTATGGCTTAGAAACCATATCAATGTTTTTACAGTATTATTTTATACTTCTGCTTTTAATGTATGCACTTTACTTAACTATAAGTATTGCAATAATATCGATCCATTTCTCTTGTATGAGAAAAGAGACTGATCAATAAATAACACCTTTTTATTGAACACGCCCGTCTCTTCCTTTTCTCTACATTCTGATGAGACTAAGAATGCACGTACTGACTGAGTAAAATAAATTGCCTTTTGTTCACACGACTCTCGAGATACACTCTTGATTAGGGGAGAGCAAAGTTGTCATGTTCTATGGTTGTCAGAAACTAAATCCCTTCTTGTCTAATCAGGGAAGTTAATTCCTTCCTGAACATTCGAGAAAGTTTCTAGTGAACTCTGAGCTAGCTGGCAAACCCAAAACTTTAAGTCTAATATCGTCAGTAGTAGACCTAGTTAACGTCTGGTCTAGGCCTTTACTATTGAAGGTATTATTCCAATGCGCAGAGCCTATTGGGATAATAGGAACTACACTACATGGCGCCCAACGCGTTTGGAAAGGGCGATAAAACTAACGTAAGACATTTAAAGTAACTCAGTCGTGCTTTCTCACTCAGACCCCTTTTCTCCCATAATACTCCAAAGACGTCTGGAGTGGGTAAAAGGTTATATCCGCCAGACCTCGCAGGAGGGAACTCCTATGAATGGTTCTTGGTATAGTCAACGTTGAAGGATACACTGTTCCAAAATATTGTGCATCTAATCTTTGTTTCCATAAGAAACCTGATCTGCAAACAAACAAAATAACCATCCTGTCGGTAAAATGGTAGACAGTGATGAAGAAAGAGAGGCAGTTAGATTAGCAACTGAACTCGCAGCAGCTGATGCTACCATGCAGGAAGCAGACCAGGATATAATACTCATCCCGGTCATTAAAAGGAAATCTATAACCATAAAACTTATAGAAAATGGACTGACCCCTAGAGGTGGTACAGTCATATTCGTAATTGAGGTACACGAATATCGGCAGACAGAGGTATACTATTCATGGATAAATTTTCCAGCAGCAAATCCTGTAACAAAGTACTTCCACTATTACAAAATAGAGGAACCTCCTGAAACGTACACTCCTTTCGAGGAGGTGGAAGTACCACTCAAATTTCAAGAGCATTTGCTCTTATTTGATGGCGCCCTAAAACATAATAATCACATCACCAGGCTCGGTCCTTTAGGTAGACCAGGAGCAACGTGGCCGGTCCTAGCCGGATACACACCACATCCAGACATCGACGAGATGTCTGCAGCTAACCTATTAACACAGCTTAAACAATTAATAAAAATACATAGACAACTAGTCCAGTATGTGATGCGGACTTCAAGAATTCAGCCAGCGATTAAACTCCCACAGCTGACCCCTCACCAGGGGAACACAAATAAAATTACACCACAGAACATCCAGTCCTGCCTAGGTAAAGTACCGGCTAAACGGGAACAAATACCATTCTGGCTAGCGCAGAAAATCACCCAAATAGAGGCGGTGTTTCCAGACACCACCCCGCTAGAAAAGCACAGGATTCTGACTATCTGTCTTCCAATGGGAATCACACCACACATTGAGGACTGTGACACTTGGGGTACAGTCTTTGCTTCCATCTACACAAAAACGCACGGTGTTCCATCCATTTCGGTAATACCAGATGTGCTAAAACAAATTCAAGATGAATACGGTCCAGAACCCGCTTTAACTCTTGGTATGAAATTACTAAAAGACTTCAAGCAGGTCTCGGCTATATTATTAGCCAACATAAAGGGAGAAGCAGCAAACGTGGCGATCCGCCAGAGGTTAAAGGAAACAGATATAGCAGACCAACCAGCTGAAATTGCCAGAATCATAGAAAAATCCTATGAAGAACTAGGTAGAGATAGTTTAGGTGGAATACCAGTAAAACCACAACTAATTGAAAGTCCTGAAAAAATATTTTTTAATAATAATTCAACATCACAGAAAAAGAGCTGGGATGGAAACAAACAATCCAATCCCAAAGAAAAGAAATTCCAGTCCAGAGGAAGGTCTCCTAGGCGAAGAGAGAAATCTCCGAACCAAAGACACAGGTCACCCCAGAGTGACCCCTCTGGGAAAAGATATAACCTTAGAAATAGGGATAATATAAAAAAGCCTGATAGATATCAAGATATTGATGCACTTCCCTCTCAATCTTTTCAGACTTCCTCGCAGAAATCGGAAAGAAGAGGACGATCAGAACAAAGAGAAGAGCACGCCAAGTCCAAAGACAAGGAACCTGCTCAGCTAAAAAAGAAATTACAATTTCCAAAGAAGAAGGTAGCCAGCATTAAAATAGTTAACAATGCCGAGAATTCTGAGGACACAACTGAAAAACGGGGAATGGGCTCAGACAATGCTAGACAGCGCAGCAGAAGTGAGCATAGCTCGCAAAGTCCTTATGAATCATCTGGAGACAGTGGACACGAATGAATATCTTCAAGTGGAAACTGCAGACACCAGAGTTAGCAAACCTCACAAAATATACGAAATAGCATTACGTATAGAGGGGGATAAGACTAGAAAAATAAGGGGACTATTTTGGGATAATCTCTCCAAGGGCTATGATATCCTTCTAGCTGAAAAAGACTGGCCACCAGAGTTTGTCAGGGATTGCCCTCATGGCGAAGAAGTAATTATGCCTGCCTTCTCAAATCATATCCCAATTCATAAAAAATACACACTTGCTAGAAAGTGGGCAGTGGCTCTAGCTCCTGCTTTATATAAAAATCACGTGGGATGGGATGAGGACTCTCCTCCTCACAAAATCCAGTTAAAATCACAACCTACTGCACAAAGGCAGTACCCAATTAAGCAAGAAGCTAAAAAACAGGTAAAAGAAATACTAGATCAGCTAGAATACCAGGGGGTGATTGAAACTTGCACCTCACAAATGAACAACCCTTTGTTTCCGGTCTCCAAACCAGACAATTCATATCGTCTAGTTTTGGATTACCGACACCTTAACACATGTTGCAAAACTTTTGCAGTGCAAAATTCGCATAGTGCTGCACTAATGAATAACATAGTGCGCAAAAAATACAAAACAACATTAGACATCTCTAATGGATTCTTTTGTCAAAATATAGCACCAGAGAGCAGATATTTGTCTGCGTTCTCAATAAATGGCACTCAAAAACAATTCTGTCGGTTAGCCCAGGGGTACAAGAACAGCCCGGGAGTATTCTCAGCGAGAGTAACAGAATTACTACAAATATATGATGATGAAGCATTATCTTATGTCGACGACATTTACTTAACAGATGATGACTTGGAGACTCACTTGAAGAGAGTGAACACCATAATACTTGGGTTCGCAGCAGAGGGTTACAAATTCAACTTTAAAAAATCCAGAATTGCCCATCTGACAGTCCTGTTCTTAGGATATGAATTATGAAGTGAAGGCAAAAGCCTGGCTGACAATTTCCTAGAGAAATGTGCCGTAATCCAAGCACCTAGAACACTAAAAAACCTACAGTCGATTTTAGGCTTCCTAAATTTCGGAAGAACATACATTGCAAATTACGCAGAAAGGGTCAAACCCCTTTATGATCTGATAAAACCAGATTTTAAAAGATCCAATTGGACTCAAATACACACAGAAATTCTGAGATCCTTACAAACAGACATGCTAATTAAAACAAAATTAGAAACACGTGATAACACACGCAATCTTGTGATTCGAGTCATCCCAGGGAGATGCGGATTCACATACCTGACCTCTAATGAGGGAGAAAAGGTACCAATTGCATTCAAATCACACTTGTACACAGAAGCTGAAAAGAAGTTCAGCATTAAAGAAAAAATTGTTCATGCTGTTCAAACCGCAATAGCTAGAGAAAAAGATCAAGCTGACGGTAGACATGTCACACTCAGAACAGCAGAATCAGCCTTTGAGGCACTAACAACACCGTGTAATTTACCAACAACAACACTGAATCCGGAATGGATACAATGGGTGAATTCAATTACAACGGACAAAGTATACTACTACTTTGATCCAGAACTAGAAGAATTAAAAAATCTAGAATATGAAAAAACATACCCTCTGCCAATCGACATTCTGCCTTTACGACATTACGCCTGTGTAATTTATACAGACGGACATGCTCAACCCCCCGTTTGGGGAGAACAGGCATACAACCCCACATGTGGGATTACAAAAGAAGTGTGGCGCGGAGGTAAACTAAAACCTCTATTAACAAAAACACACTCAGTAGAAACTAATTCAGAACAACAAACTGAAATACTAGCATTGAAAATGGCGCTAGATAATGCGGATCGCGAATTCCCGACACTTATAGTGTCAGATTCATATTACTGCGTCAAATCATATAATAAGGATTTGCAGACATGGATTCAGAACGGTTACAAAGATGACACAGATGCACCAATAAAGCAGAAACTGCTCTGGGAACAAATAGCTCTTTTACAAAAAGAGCTACCAAAGACTCACGTGACACACTCACTGAGTCATCAGCGTGATGGCGTTCACGTTGCAGGGAATTCATTGGCTGACACAGCCGCAGCGGCAGCCACTAAATCGGCTCCCGTAGTTCGAAAAAAGCGCACAATAAAATACATTGACGGTGAAACAGTGCTGGCGGTGAAAACGTCATCTAAAGGCGACTGCTCAGCGCTACCGATCAACTATCTACTCAATTATACATACATAATCGATGCAAACTCCGTCCCTTTTGCTCGAATCCCTGGAGTGGGGGATAGAGTGATTCCAAACATGGACAGGAGAAACTTGTTAATCGCAGACGCACATATGGGCGAGGGTCTCAGACACCTCAAACTAAAAGATTCTCTGGAAGAATTACAATCACGGTACTGGTGGCCAGGCATGAGCCTGCGTCACACCATGTTTGTAAAAATCTGCCCAAACTGCAACAGAGATCGCAGTGGGGAGAGAAACAGTTTAATACCACGTCGTTTTACTCCAGAAAAAATCAAGAGTAAAAAGGAAGGCTTGCGATTAACATATACAGGCTAGTTCCACTTATAATGTAGATCACCAGCACTCGGCTGACGTCTGGACTGTTATACAAAGATTTGCGAGTCTAAATGGCATATACGCTAAGAGCATGCTACGTTTGACCATTGTTTTCACTCTAGCCCTCCAGCCTGATGGGAAACATGGCCAAATGAGCATAGCACAGCGGGAATCTTCTCACTTCCTTCCTGAGGGATACGGGATGGTGTAAAGAAAAAACCAAGGCATAAAGCAATCTATAACGGAAAGGATATTAGGTTCGGGAGCTGGGTGGGTCAAACATCTAATAAGTGTCCAACGTAGTCTAAATAACTTGCCAAGAAATTCTCTGAAGGGATTCAGTGCGTACGAATTATTATTTGGAACTAGGATGTTGATCTCTGACATTGATAGTCAGACTTCAGTGGTGAAAGAAAAAAGCTTTGATATCAAAGACCGTTTGGCTATTTTGCAGGACTTAAACAAAACAAGAAAAGACCTGAGCAACATAAAGTTGAAACAACAGCCAACAACCACTGAAGAACCACCACCTGTCCCAGCAAGACCTGTCTGGATTCCAAAAGTCGGGGATCTAGTCAGGGAAAAGATCGCGGTAAAGAAGGAATTTGGGCCTTCTTACAGAAAAGCAGTTCCTGTCTTGTCTATCAACGAGACAAGATCAGTTGTACTACCGCCACTTGCTGGTAAATAGGAGAACCGAGTTGTATCCATCGACCTGGTAAAACCACAATCATGTGGCCGATAACAAACAGTAGGCCAAGTGGACTCCCAATAAGTAGCCGAACACCAAGGTTTGCTACCAGTACAGAGGTCCTAACGAAGAGGCTCATCACATTTGAAACGCCTAAAGAAGATCAACAAGGACTATGCAACAATGCAATAGAACTCAGACCTCTGAAAACCCAAATAAAAACTTTTAGCAGAGACACACCAATCTACAATGAAGTACCAAGTGCAAATGCAAGAAACAGTGACCCTGAACCAATTGGAACAATTGACAGAACTGCATCCGGCTACTTCATAAACTTCGATGATTCCTCTGAAGGCCTCAGTGAATCAAAGACACAGACATCATCAAAAACCTTTAAAGATAAAGCTAGAGAACTTTTGAAACAACTGAAAGAAACATATCTGATTTCTCCATGGATCGAATTTTGGGTGGGTTTTGGTGCATTTATCCTCATACTTTGGCTCATCATGGTACTTACTTTGGGACGCTTCATTGAGGGAAAATATGCTAAAATGAACACAGCAAGTCAGAAAATCAACTTGATCCTCAAACCACACACATCGTCACACGTCGAGAAAAGAGAACTTTCTTCAGTCAACTTCACAGCCAATCCTATACCGGGTGGGGTAGCATGGGACAACACAGACTATGAAATTTATGGTCCGGTCAAAATCCTGAAATATCCACACCAAATTAAGATCTCATTGAGTGACTTTGCAAAACCAAGCTCATTTGCTGATGATTGGGACTTCGAAAGCATTAATAATATGATGTCTGACTTAGTAATGTCTGCTAAATTTAGCAAACATGATTATTTGCAGGGTTCTACAAATTATGATAGTATGTACTGTTATAACCACTATGGTAACCATTTTTTACATAGATCTGCACAACCTAGAAATGTTTTAAATTATAATCAATGGGAACATTGTGCAACACCTCCAAAAGGGAGCTCAAGAACCGTTTACGACAAATATTCATACTTTTCAGGTTTTAACATAAGTAATGCTGAAACATTTTATTTCAAATTGTCAAATAAGACAGGGACAAAGACCATGATAACAAACACAAAATTGATATATTCGGACTCATTCTTTGAACAAATGAATACTTTTGGTTTTGATTATTGGGACAAAAATGTTGAATTGAAAAGTGTTTGGGGCACAAAAGAATGGCAAGTACAGGGTATAGAATCTTTGTTTAGAGCCTGCATGATCCCAGAACAAATGATATTTTTAAATGACACTGTTCAACAAACTACCTGTCTTGGCCTAGCCAAAATTAAAGACTTAAATAAACCGTCTATTCCAAAACCAACAATGTACAGCAATAGCTCTATAGATGAAGAGATAGACGTAAATTATGTATTAAACCAAAACAGAACACATCCAGATTGGAAACAGTGGTTGATCTGGCCCACAGATACTAATAACTGTCAAGACAGATTCCTGAACAAAACACAGGGGTTCAAAATGACCAGGCCAGACCCTAGATATCCTCAAAGACATCACCCAGGGATAATAACCACCTACAGTGTGGGCAAATTATGCCTTCAATGGCTACAAACTTCCACACTGACAGAAATTAAGCAACACCTAACTTTACTTACTGATGGTGCTGACTTGCGTGATTTCACTATGGGACCACGCAAACAGCGTCACAAGCGATTCATAGCAGCCTCTGTATATGCAGCATACAATGAGGCCTGGAAGGTTACTCAAATTGAAACAGCAGAGAGAATACGGGAAATTGACCGTATTAATTTGGAAAAATCACTTTCTGTAGTGGACAATGGGTTAATGACTCTGTCCTCCAGAATTTTTTCTTTGGACAGCATTGTGTCTTCAGCAATCGACATATTATCGCAAGACTTACTGTTATTACAACACGGTCAGTCTCAATTGCGTTCTATTGTACAGCTTGGCTGGACGTTACAAAATCTACGTTCAGGCTATGTGCCTTGGCGTTTAATCAACACAACGTCACTATTCCAAATCTTTAACCTTACTGATAGACAAATCAGTATGGCACAAAAGGGTGCTGATTATACAATCTTGAGCATTGAAAAACTCGAAAGATTACCAGTGACAATGTCAGAACGACCTGTCAGTGAATGGATAATACATGGGATAATAAATATTCCAATCTCAACCTTCAGGTTTCAATACTGCCAAAAATATATACAGGCTGGCATGTACGAGAAATTGGGAAAGGGGTACATCAAAACATCATGGAACCTGCCCTATTCACATGCATGTGTCAGTAATAAAGGACAGAAAGTGTTTCTTAGTGGCAATAATTGTGCGATGTCACTAAGCGGCACGCTTCTGTGTAACGGAATTAGTTTGCATGGAGCCTGTGAAGGGAATTCATACAACCTTTCATGTCACCAGCAAGGCGCACCTGCAACAGAGATAGAACCATTCTTTCAAAGACTCTATAATGGGAGTTACATTCTAATTGTAGATCGCAGATGTTGTAGTCTTATGCCCGGGACACCTTATCTCGTAACTACGACTGCGAAGGTCAAGTGCTGTGGACGCTCATTGTTCCCCAGCTCCTTTCCAGACAGGGAGGCAAGGGCATGGCCCAATTTGAAAATTACTTCTATTCGAATACATACTTTAAGCAGAATGAAAACAGTGCTTCTTCAGACGCCTACAAGGCTCACGTCATCAAAAGAAACGTATGATCTACAAGTCGCAAGGACGACTGCAGAGATACATTCATTGTTATCAACTAATTCCCCCATACATTTCGCAGAAATCCTGAATGAAATCTTAAATATTTCTGATACCAATGGGGTCTCAAAGGTATTTAAGACAGTATTTTCGATGGCATTAACACCATTCAAAGCCATACTGGGTATTTTTCCAGATTTCGTCCATTCGATTTTTGGCGGACTTCCCCTGATCTTGGGACTAATTGCAGGAATCCTATTCTTAGTCCTTATTTTTCGTTATGGCAACCCATGTCACAGACAAAACTCTTGCGACAAGGGAAGAAACAATCCTAGCCATTGGATACCAGGACCGGATATCAAAAATCCTGGGACTCTCCCGGCTTAGAGACCTGAACATGACTTGGTTTCTATCATTTCGACCAATGTGGCAAAGATGTGTTTTACCTGTATTAAGGTGTCTGCTATGCGGAGAAGAATGCGTGTTAGACACCTGTCTAACGCTACAATCGGATGCGCCAATGGATGCAGAAACATTGTTGAGCCCGATCAAGGTTCACGCTTTGTGCTGCCCTCAAAGGCTACCAATCCTGATGACGGCATTCGTGGAAGCTTCACCACTACGATTAAGGGGTAGTGAAGTTCAAGATGAAAGCAGCATCGAACAGGTACGACCTTCTGTCAGCAATGCGAATCAGAATGTCAATGGAGACAATCATGCGCACGAATGCATGGTTACCCCTTTTTCCGAGTTAGTGGAACTTTCCCAGGAAGCTGTTGACAGTTTTTTCGAAAGCCTAAATGATATGATGTTCTCACCAGAGCAGAAATAGAGACTTTTGAGCAAGCTCGCACACGGCGTTCCCTGAATTCGGCCTTCAACTTTAAAAATAAAGTCACATGAACAATTTTACCTCCAGTTCACGGACAGCAATTTTTTCAGCAGCCCCAAAATATTTTTGCATATTTTTCGGGACACTATCTTCTGCTTAAAGTAAGAACTATTCTTAGAGAACTAAGGTTTCTAAATTTTAGATAGCTTATAGACATTAGCTGCCCGCTGATATGTTCATAAATATTTTATTCTGTGATGGAATGGTCTCGAACTTTTTTTCTGTATTAAGAGCCATTTCATGTGTAAATTCTCATATACCAAATAGCAATAATGTATACAAATGCGTGATTACTTTGGCATTATTCTACAGCTTGAGTGCATACAATACATATGATTGCAATTCTTCCGTATATTTGAAAAATTTCAAAATGCATTTATGTATTTTGGGGTGGTAAGGTAAACACTATACTCTATAGTATGTTTTACTATGCATAGATTAGTAAATATGTCCATAGTTAGCGTGGAGTGGGTGTGATGTATTCCTATAGGTTCTGAATCGATCCCCCTATTCCTGACCCTATTCTGGTTAAACAAACCAACAAGTTAACTAGCAGTCAGCACATGAGGCAGAAAACCCCCATGATGCAGATACCGTTATCTGACGCAGTCACACTACGGCACAGGAACGTGTTATCTGATTAGGTCATAACGCTTGCGATCTAATTAGACAAGCGATATTCCTCCAGCCCCTGATAAGGCATACGGAGTTCTCATAACAAATCAAACCCATGACAACCTGGGCAAAACCCTGCGGCCATTGTTTTGATTTCACCGAGAACTTCAGCAAAAGAATGTGCTAACGAGCAAGTCGTATGACATCCTTATTGACGTATCTATGTCCATCCTTACGTCAATCTCGGCACCTTAAAGGTATAAATATTACCGATATTGCCCTATGCAAACACACGCGGTGGTGACGAGACGGAGCAGCCATACTTGCCGAAGCCCAGAGCAGAGCAGACCCCGCTGGCGCAGCCCCGCCTTCCTGACGCGCTGAGAACGAGACGCGCTGCTTTCTCCTGCCGAGAAATCCAGCACCGGCGCTTCCGGGTAGCCCTCGCAGGCAGCCTGGAATATCGAGACCAGAGAGAGAGATACCATCCCTCATTCATCCTTAATTCCAGGTACAGAACTGAATAACCCCTCGCAGAGAATTCTTTAGTTATTCACTTGGCAAAAACAAACTTAACTTAAACTGTAACTTTCTATTCCCGCCCACGTATTAGGCTTAGGTCAGGTACACGGGGTAGGCGTATTTAGAAACACCAGTTGAGTACGTTTAGTCAAATGTATATGTGTATATAATATATTTTATTCATTTTAAAACATCTTATGGCTTAGAAACCATATCAATGTTTTTACAGTATTATTTTATACTTCTGCTTTTAATGTATGCACTTTACTTAACTATACGTATTGCAATAATATCGATCCATTTCTCTTGTATGAGAAAAGAGACTGATCAATAAATAACACCTTTTTATTGAACACGCCCGTCTCTTCCTTTTCTCTACATTCTGATGAGACTAAGAATGCACGTACTGACTGAGTAAAATAAATTGCCTTTTGTTCACACGACTCTCGAGATACACTCTTGATTAGGGGAGAGCAAAGTTGTCATGTTCTATGGTTGTCAGAAACTAAATCCCTTCTTGTCTAATCAGGGAAGTTAATTCCTTCCTGAACATTCAAGAAAGTTTCTAGTGAACTCTGAGCTAGCTGGCAAACCCAAAACTTTAAGTCTAATATCGTCAGTAGTAGACCTAGTTAACGTCTGGTCTAGGCCTTTACTATTGAAGGTATTATTCCAATGCGCAGAGCCTATTGGGATAATAGGAACTACACTACAGGAGAGTAGCAATGAGACAGTGGATGTGTACCACAAGAGGCAGCACCCGCCAGAAAAGAAGAAAAGGAGCACTGAAGGCAAACAGTTTGCAGAACACTGAGTTGAGACACAAGAGATATCCTTTTATCTGGTGTTTGTTTTGGGAGGGGAGGGATTGGAGGGATTAAAGGGGAAAAGCTCAAGCAGAAATTCCCAGGCCAGGACTAAAATTACTTTACTGCAGTCATAGGCAAAATGAGCTGCACAAGGACACACAGGTCAGACCTAGCCCACCCTGAAATAAGTTGACGTTAGTTTGTGGGTGACAGGTACTCTGCAAGTTGGAGGGGTAGTTTTACACCCACTAGGCAGTGTAGCAGGGTGGGGGGACCTAAGGGAGGGGGGTAAGGGTTTTACAGGTTATTTTATCTGTTTCTGAAGGGGCTGCTTTAAAGACAACACGGATACAGCACAGGAATAAAAGGGTGGAACAAGCAAGAAGAGGGAAGATGGGTCTACATACCCAGCGATCAGCCAGATACGGTGAACAGGTGAACCATCAGTATAAGGATTTTGAGGGGATGCAGGAAACTGGGGATAGGCGAGCCCGACATTGGCCAAGTATTTATGGGGGAGGGGGATTGAGAGTCATGTCCTGGAATGTGAATGGGTTGGCAAGTGAGATAAAGCATACAATAGTGTTACAAAGCATCAAACATAAGCCCCAGATTTGGTCCTCCTACAGGAAACGCACCTGAGAGGGAACTACTGTAAAGCATTGGATCATTATGAATATGCTAGGCGAGTACATGCAGGTTATACATCAGACTCGAGGGGGGTGGGTGTTTTAGTGTAGGTCTCCACCCTGTTGGTATTAGGGCAGACATGGTATGACCGAATGGGTAGATACGCTTCAATTTCGAGAATATGGGAGGGAGTAACGGTGAACTTCTGCTCGGTGTGTGTCCCCCCTCAACTACATGGGGAGACACTACCGGCACTGGGCACTCTAATGCTGGAACTGCCAAGGGGAGTACAAGTACTGGGAGGAGATTTTAATGCTGCCTTGGACCCAGCAAAGGATAGAATGACGTGTAACAGGGTGTGGCTGGAAAGGGAACCTCTGCACGGTTTATAGAAGCAATGGGACCGATGGATATATGGCGTGACAATAACCCCACACAGCAATAGTGTACATATTATTCTGCCTCCCACGGTAGCTATGCTAGGTTGGATTACATATTTACGCCGCAAACTCACATGGGTTTCTTTTGTTCGGAGATCCACCGTGCAAGAGGGATCTCAGATCACTCGCCGGTGGAGGTACAGTTAAGGGAACCCAAACGGGACGACACGCTTCCTCCGAGACTAGACACATGGGAGTTCAAAGACAAAGACTTTAGGCAGAAGGTACGGGAGCAGTCGGAGCTACACTTTAAGGAATACAAAGGATCAGTTCCATCGGCAGACATACAGTGGGAGGCATACAAGACAGTCATACGAGGACAGGTGCAGGGATTGATAGGAGGGAAACTAAAAGAAAGTCAGCTACAGTATGTAGAACTCGGGAACGAAATTGCAGAACTAGAAACTTAGGTACTGGCTGAGGGTGAGAAAGGGGCTGTAACCACCCACCGGGTTCTGGTTGAGCAGAAAGAGCCGAGAGATCTAGCAGAGAATAGTGCGAGGGCCCTAGCACTTACCATACAGAGGAAACTCTATGATGTAGGGGACAAGGCCAGTAAGACGTTGGCATGGCTTGAATGCAGGATTCGGGTAGCAACTGGGTACAGGAAATAAAGTGCTTGATGGGATACACTATAGGATGGGGAGAGAAATTCCAGAAGCCTTTGCAACTTACTACGAACAGCTATACGCCCCGGTCTTGAAACGTACCGCAGAGGACGGTGTAGAGCTCCTGCAGGATATATCGCTCCCAGAACTATCTGAGAAGGACAAACAGATGTTGGAGCAGAACTTATCAGAGGAGGAGATAGTTAAGGCTATCCAGGATCTGCAATCGGGTGAAGCCCCGGGCCCGAAGGGCCTGCCAATTGAGCTCTATAAAGGATTGGCCATTATAGTGGCATAATATATGCTCTGCACGTTTTAGGCAGTGAAAGATAAAGGATGCTTGCCAGATGATCAGCATACTTATCTAATAAAAACTGTTCCTAAACAAGGGAAACCCCCGGAGCATTGGCCATATCTCTTTGCTGTGCTTGAGAAATTGGGATTTGGGCATGGCTTTATCGGGTGAGTCAGGCTATTGTATAGAGAACCAAAAGCAAGAGGACGGGTAAACGGGATGGTATCCAGACCGTTCACACTGGGAATTGGGACACTACAAAGGTGCCCACTATCCCCGATGTTCTTTGCGCTGGTGTTGGAACCGCTGGCAGCATGGGTAACGGTGGATCACATGGTGAGATGTATTGGAGGCTACGTGAAGTGGGAATAGCGAATCTTGCTATATGCGGCTGATATCCTACTCTTCGCCACAAGACCATACAGTACAGTGGCTTTTTGGCTTTTTGTTAGTTACTCCGGCTATCAGATCAAATGGGATAAATCCCCATTACTCCCTCCAAGACTGGCCAGAGATGCGCCCCTGTTAGTACAAACAAGTTTTAAGTATCTAGGGATGCATATTACCAATTTTCTAAGTGTCTTCCTAAGAGATGATCTTTCTCCATTGATTGAGAGGTTCCGGATGGATGTGGCACACTGGAGGGGCCTCCAACTATCCTTAATGGGTGGGCAGCCCTCTTCAAAATGATGGCCCTGCCCCGCTTTCTCTATATTCTACAAAAAGCCCATGCTGGGACCCTCCAGACCACTTTCGGAAGATAGCTGGGGAGTTGCGGGCCTTCTCTGGACCAGAGGCAGCTCCAGAATAGCCCTTTCAAAGCTGCAGAGGGGTGTTTATGAAGGTGGGCTGACAGTCCCTGATATTAAGAAGTATTACTGGGCAGCACAGTTAGGCAAAGTGAATGCGTGTGTGTATGCTGACAGGGAGACTGACGATGGGAGATAAAGGATATCTGGTGGTACTATACCAAAAAAGGGTGCAAAACAACTCCCACTACACACTCAAACAGTTATCCAGGTGTGGTACGAGGTAAACAAGTATTTGAAATGCATAAATACTCTGACCAAAAAAATGCCCCTATGGGACAGCTACATTTCAAATGAAGTGGGTAGACTCGAAGGTTTTCATGAATGGAGGATATTAGGGATAGCACTTGGGGATGTGTGGAGGGGCTGAGCACTGATTACATTCCAAGAAATGTAAGATGAATATAGTATGGCGAACTCAGGAAGATTCCATTATCTGTAATTGGAACATGCGCTACAGACGCACACAGGCAAGGGGGATAGCATATCAGAATACATGCCGATTGAGGATAGCCTCCTACTGGACCCATGGTGTCCAAAGCAGTCTCGCTGACATATAAGAAAATAATCAATAATTCACCAGACCCACTAGTCCAACTGGGAGAGGCATGGGAAACGGAGGTAGGAATCCTAGAAGATGAAGATTGGGTAGAGGTATTGCAGGGACTGATGGAGGTGGCCATAAGAGCACGCTTCAGGTTAGTGCAGCTAAGACTCTTGCACAGTTCTTATCTCTCCAGTTCACTGTTATGTAGGCTGGGACGAGGTGAAACGGACAAGTGTAGAAGGGAATGTGGGGAGGTCGGATAGTTCTTCCACATTCTATGGGAATGCCAAAATGTTCAGAATTATTGGACGGAAGTCACCAAAGTTATGTCGGAAGTAGTAGATAGTGTAGTGCCGCTAGAACCAAGATGGTTGATATTATGTGTATCGGGAGAGGAACCGTGGCCCAAATATCAGAGACTATGTCTTCTGACGGTGGCAGCAGTGGCCAAACGGAATGTGGCTAGGGAATGGGGCACGACTCACCCACCAAGGTTAGAGGCATGGGCACAAGATGTAAATTGGTGCAGACAGGCGGAGAAGGTTATCTATCAGAGTTGGGGCCGCACAGGGGAATGGACGAAAGTTTGGGGTGGGTTGGAAGTGTGCAGGGGACACAATGAGGACTCCTCCGTTTCCTCAGTTTCAAGCGAGAAGCAGAGAGGTAGACTAGGAAGAAAACGATGGCCGATTCGAGATACCAGCAATCTTTTGTTCCATTGTTTATGGGGGAGGAGGGGGGGTACAAGGGGGATGTAAAGCCTGTGTTTAAATGACTGAAGACATGAGTGTATTGTATCCAAACAAATGTTTGGATAAACAATAAAAAAAAATGTATGTTATTAGGTACCGTTCTATTACTTCAATCTTACCTTATTGACTATTCTTGTCCTTTGTAAGGAAAGATAACAATCATTTAATGAAATACAATGTACAATTGGCAGCAAGTAAAATTCAGATCTATTTGCTCTATTTTACTGTGGTATGTTAATCGATCTACACAATAATGTGTACAGCACACAGTTGAAGAATTCAAAACCCTTTTTTTAAAGGCTAAAATATTCAATGTAGTACTAATACAGGTATTGTGAGAGACTGAGTGCAGGTACATAGATTCTTCTATTGCATACGCTCCTACGCTACAATGTGCTGCACTCGTGCCCACCTACAACAGCTGGGTAACAAGTACCATGGATTCACAAAGGCAGCAGCAACAGCAGTACCTAACGTCGCTTGCCCTGTGATAGGAGAACTCCAGAGTGTATTGCTCCGATGGCCAGTGTAAATTGGCCTGCTAATTTTGCAGTACTGCACTTAAATTCTCTGTCTGTGGGTTATCTGTAACCTACTAGCTCGAATGAGACCCTTTCTTTGCTCTGTGCCCTCCCTCCCAGAGCGGTCGTGCGAGAGCTGGGTGCATCAGTGTTGGTGAGTGGATTGTGGTCGGCACTGGTATTAGTTGAGTCTGCAATGGGAAACATCCTTTACAACGCAACTTTTACCACGCAGTGTGCCTTTACGACGCAACTTTTACAACGCAAACCATTACAACGCATTGCGCTGGGGGCGCTCTAGGATAGGGAATAGGTTTAATTTACTATCCAACACCTTCCCTACTATCCACGGGGACTGGAGTTGGAATAGTAAATTAAACTATTCACTATCCAGCGCCCCAAAGCACTATGCGTCGTAAAGGCATGCATTGTAAAAACAGCGTTGTAAAGGCATGCGATGTAAAAGCATGCGTTGTAATGTCATACATCCGTCTGCAATGGCAGAGAGGACAAAGCTATAAAGGACCTCCACAAAGTGAAGATAGCAATAAAATTGGGTGGAATCCAGTGTTTGGGTGCCGGTGGCAGCGTGAGCAGAGTATTAAGGGAGGAGGTAAGATAATATTGATTTATTTACATTGTTTTGGTGCCTAGCATTGCTGCAATATTTGATTACTTTGGCACAAGTTTGATAAACCCTGATAGAGCCTCCCCAGTTTAAGTGCCCATTAGAGTAGTTTGACCTGCCTTGAGTTTGTAACCAGGCCTGCCAAGGAGTTCAATAAGCCCATCAATAATGCAGATTATGAGGCACCCCTAAGAGAAAGGGAAGACGGGTTAGGTCAAGACAAGTTAAAAGTGCTGAACAGTAGGCTCAGACTAAGGCCAAGCTCAAATCCAAATTTGGCCTAAAAGGAAAAAGGATATAAAGTTGGCAGAGGAACCCAGATAGAAGATTGGTAGAACATTTTTGAAAAGGCAGCAGTTAAATCTAGTGTGCAGCGTTGTGTTTGAGCTTATTCTGTAGCCCCTAAATGTTTATTAAGCTTAAAGCTTCCAGCTTTCTATTTTTACAGATAAAGAGAGAAAACAACATGTTTCCTGTCTGCATTTATTTTTAAAAGTTGAAAAATGCAGAAAATTGGGCTTCTCATGGGTGACACTACTCCATGCTGTCTTTCGTGATTTCCAGGACAACAGCTGAGCAGATAGACAGCATGGGAAATTAAAAACGGGTTCAGATTTCCCTAAATACAGGATATTTTAACATATACTTTTAGTATAATGCCAATATTTACCTGTGGGTGTAATGTTTTGCTATTTTTGGCTGCTTAATTCCTTCGCTGCTAGGCCTCCACCAACCCCCCAACACCCCACCCCCCCATAAGCCTTTTTTTTATTATTTGGGGTACTTCATGCTTAGGCCCCTATAACTTTTCTTCCAGATAAGGTATCCACGTCAAATTTGTGCCCCTTTTTCCAACAGCCGGAGGATTCTAAAGGTACCCAGTGTTTGTGGATTCCCCTGGAGGGGACCCAGAAATTAGCCAAAACACACTTAATTAAAAAAATGGGAAAAAAGTGCTGCAGAAGAAAGCATCAGTTTATTTCCCTTGCAAATGGTATCAACAAAGGGTTTGTGGTGTTGAAATTACCATCTTCTCAGCTTTCAGGGACAGGCAGACTTTAGTCAGAAATCCAAACTTTTATACATAGTTTTGGCATTTTACTGGGACATAGCCTATTTTTCCTATTTTTCTGTCCTTTCAACCTCCTTCCATATAGTGGTAGAAATGAATGTGAAAGCAATAATGGATCCCAGAAAGCTATACATTTCTCAAAAGTAGACAACATTCTGAATTCAGCAAGGGGTCATTCGTGTAGATCCTTGAAGTTTTTTTTATAGAAAGAAACAGTTGGAAAAAGAAAATATTGAAATTGAGTTGAAAAAACTGCCATTTGTAGCAACATTTTCACCTGTAGCGTCTTCGAAGTATGACAATGTTTTTACAGTAAAATACCATTACATGCGCTGGTACCTTCTGGTTGTGGGGATATATAGGACCTGTAAGTTCACCAAGAACCCGAGGAACCCAGAGGCAATAACTGAACTGCACCTTGTCATTTTTCATTGTGTACCTGTCATGAGGCTCCAATAACTTCGCAGAGGCAGTACGATGCTTGACCCAATCATCCTCCCACCAGTGTCTTCGCCTCAAGGGCAAATCCCCTAGCAGAAGGGAAAAGGGGAAGTGGACAGAGAAGAGACACCTTGAGAACTTCCGGCACCTTCACCGATATGGTAGTTCAGTCTTGACCTTAGCTGCGGTCACTGTGGGTGCCTAATACACAGAATAAGGGAAAGAATAAACAACAACAATCACCTACCAATATTCTCACTCTATGAAATAATTAAATCTTATCCTACCAGTGGTTCCCAAAGTATTGCTACTCTTCATGAGGGTGTGTAGTAATATTCAGGGAGCTTCATGCCTGTGAGATAGAAACTAACGTTACTGTGGGACCTTTCCAATAGTTTACGACCTACTTAACTAATACTCCCTCCAATTACCTGTAAGCTCTCTGTATTTGCTAGAGTCTTGATGCAAACATGTGGCTAGAAGGATTCGCACTGCTGAGTTGTCTTCTGAGCGCAAAAAGGTTCAAGGGGGAATGAGAAAGCAGTAAAAGCGCAAGAAGGGAATAGTTACTCAGTATCTTGTTTGCTGGCAAGAGGGGAAGGGAAAAGCCGCTGGCTTACTGTTCCTCTCATAACTCTCCGTGCGAAGTCAATGGAGTCCGTAGTACCTTCAGCTGAGATATCCTGTCGAACTTCAGCGGAAGGAAACTGGCTCCCACGACGACAGCGGATGAAGAGGACCGTAGACTCAGTCACTGCAGCCGACGGAAGATCCTTCCTTCAGGGACTGATAACAACTATTGTCTACTAATTTAAATGTGACTTTCAAGGATATTCCACTCTCTCGGCAAGTAGCCACATCGAGCGGACTCAAAGAGATTATTAAACTAACACTGATAACTCCTGTCGTGAATGTAGACACGGAGCTTCAAACACTAGCGACTACCTCAGAAACCCGAACAGTTGAAGTGCGCAGTTTGAAAGCAGCGCGAGGCACATATCAACTAGCCCTCACGTACAAGCTTCTAAGTTGCTTCTATGGCCACAGCGGCGGCCATCTTGGGAGGGACAGAACACTCACTATTACCTGAACCTATTTACATTGTACTAAAAAGAACCTATTTAGCAATACACGGGTACCAAACATTAACCCGACAAGGCTTCACTATTGTCCTCGCACCATTCCCAGTTTTAGGAACATAGGTAGATGCGATTTGCAAAATCCTGACAGTACCCCCTCTCAAAGACCGATTCATCGGTCCAGGTTTGAGAGGTTTCCGTGCATGGAATCTCTTAATGAGTTGTGGAGCTTGAATTTGGGATACTGGCTCCCACGACCTTTCCTCAGGACCGTACCCCTTCCAATCCACCAGATAGAATAGTCTTCCTCTTTTGATTTTAGAGTCCAGAATGTCATGAACCTCGTACTCAGGGTGGCCAGAAATAACTAAGGGTTATGGTGGTTTACCCAACCTCATGTGTGATTTAATCTTTTTTAATAAAGAGACATGAAAGACTGGATGGATCCTTAACTTAGCTGGTAACTTTAATCTCACTGTCACTGGACCCAAGACCTGCTCAACTGAATAGGGACCCACAAATCTTGGTTAGAATTTCCTATTCCCTTTTAAATGGAGGTTTTTTGTAGAGAGCCACACCTGATCTCCTACTTGATATTGCGGAGCGGGCTTTCTATGTCTGTCTGAACTCTTCTTGTAAGATTGCTTGGCCTTTATCAAATTTTCCTCTGCAGATTTATGTAATGCAGCCATATCGGTCAACAAGGTCTTAACTGCTGGGACTTCTAAATCTTCCTGAGTAGAGAATGGATTGGGATGTCGACCAGAATTCAAATAAAATTGCGAGTAACCCGTAGAAACACTCTTAGCATTATTACTAGCAAATTCTGCCATCCACAATTGATCCGACCACTCACCACCCCGCTCAAGGAGAAACAAACGGAGATACTGTTCCAATTCCTGGTTAATTCTCTCCGTCTGTCAGTCTCAGGGTGATAGCTGGTAGACAATCTACTCTCAATCCCCAAACCCTTGAGATAGGCTTGCCAGAAATGGGAAATAAACTGAGGACCTCGATCTGAGACCACTATCTTGGGGACCCCATGTAGTTTTACAATATTCTCGCTAAATGCTTGTGCTAGCTTTGGAGCAGTAGGGGTACCAGACATAGCAATAAAATGACTCATTTTGGTGAAAGTATCCACAATCACCAAAATAGTATCGAACCCCTTACTAACTGGTAAATCTACAATCAGATCCATGGATACTGTATGCCACGGATGGGTCGGAGTAGGGAGTGGTTGTAAAAACCCCTGTGGGGCCTGCCGACTAGGTTTACTCCTGGCGCACAGTTCACAGGACTGTACATATTGTTTGACATGAGAGGACAACCCAGGCCACCAAAAATAGCGCTGAACTAAATCCATGGTCTTAGAAACTCCTTTATGGCCTGCCAAAGGATGATCATGGCAACTTTGCAAGGCCCTTTGTTGAAGTGCGGTTGTAGGAAGATACAAGGCCCCTTTAAAGTAAGGTAATTGCTGGTTTAACACTCTCTCCTTCCCCGATTGAACCCACTTCTGGATTTCTTCTTTCGATAAACTTTTCAAAACTTCTTCTTGAAAGCTGCTCAAAGAAAGAGCACAAATGATTTTAGTTTCGGGAATGATAGGTTGAGGTTCAACAGGATGTTCACAATCTTCCGTATTCAAATGGGAAAGTGCATCCGCCTTTCCATTCTTTGTTCCAGGGCGAAACGTGAGCACAAAATCAAAATCTGCAAAGTACAGAGACCAACGCAGCTGTCGAGGAGTTAGGGTCTTCGCAGATTTCAAGAATTGGAGATGCTTATGATCAGTAAACACGGTCACAGTATGCTTAGCCCCCAGCAGATAATGCCTCCAATCCTCAAAGGCATCTTTTACCGCCAACAATTCTTTTTCTGCGATCGTGTAGTTCAGTTCAGCTGGATTTAATTTTCTGGATCGATACGCCACCTGATGCAGCTGACCAGTTTTCAAATGTCGTTGGGAGAGAACACCTCCAATTGCCTGATCCGACGCATCTGCTTCTACAAAGAAAGGTTCTTCTGGATTGGCATGCAAAAGAATTGGTGCGGACACAAATCTCTCTTTGAGATGAAAAAATGCCTGAGCTGCCTCTCTGGTCCACTCGAACCTTACCCCTTTCTTTAATAATCGAGTAATAGGGCGATCAATTGTGAAAAACTCTGAATGAAGCGCCGATAGAAATTAGCGAATCCCAGAAATCGCTGTATCTCCTTGACATTATGCGGTTCAGGCCAATTCTTTACTGCTTGCACTTTTCCTTGATCCATAGTGATTCCATGTGGCGAGAGGACGAATCCTAAAAACTCCACTGTAGTTGCATGAAAAACACACTTTTCCAATTTTACATATAAATGATGTGTTCTTAAACGTTCCAACACCATTCTGACATGCTTGGGATGATCCTGTGTATTCTGAGAGTAGATCAAGATTAACCCTGGGCGTAGTGTGCAGAGTGGGGCTCCGCGGAGCTACGCGAAGTGGGCACAAAACTACGCCCACCCGCGCACTCCGCGTAGCCCCACTCCGCGCCGCCCGCCTCCCTCCCGCCCTCCCTAAATACTTAAATAAAAGGATAGAAAGCCTTTAAAAACACTTACCTTGTCCGCCGCGTCCCCCGGGGCTCCCTCTCGCCGTCCCTGGATTCGCGCCGCCATGTAGGATACTAATGCGCATGCGCGGGCGCCCGCGCATGCGCATTCCTCATGAGAAATGCGCATGCGCGTCCGCCCGCGCATGCGCATTAGTATCCTACATGGCGGCGCGAATCCAGGGACGGCGAGAGGGAGCCCCGGGGGACGCGGCGGACAAGGTAAGTGTGTTTAAAGGCTTTCTATCCTTTTATTTAAGTATTTAGGGAGGGCGGGAGGGAGGCGGGTGGCGGCCGGCTACGCACCGTCTGCGGAGCGCGCGTAGTGCCGCCTGGCTACGCCCGCTACGCAAAATGCGTAGGAGACGGCACTACGTGCACTCCGTGCACGGAGCGTAGCTGGCCGCCCACCCTTAATCAAGATATCATCCAAATAGACAATTGCCACTTTGTCTATCAAATCACTCAAAATGTCATTAATGAAGTGTTGAAACACAGCAGGTGCGTTACACAACCCAAAGGGCATCACACAGTATTCGAAGAGGCCAAATTTGGTACGAAATGCGGTCTTCCACTCGTGCCCCTCTTTCATCCGCACCAAATGGTACGCCCCACGTAAATCAAGCTTGGTGAAAATCTGAGCTTCTTTAATTTGATCCAGAAGAACGGAAATTAAAGGCAGGGGGTATCGATTCTTGATAGTGACTAAGTTCAGAGCACGATAATCGATACAAGTTCTCAGACTTCCCTCTTGCTTCTTTGGGATGAAAAAGAGCGGCGAGGATACCGGAGACTGCGAAGGTCTAATGAACCCATTGGCCAGATAACGGTCAAGATACTCCTTGAGATGGTTGTTCTCAGCTTCGGTTAGGGCATATATCCGACTGCAAGGAAGTACAGCTCCTGGAACCAGATCAATAGTACAGTCGTAAGAACGATGTGGTGGTAACACCTCTGCTTCCTGTTCACTGAAAACCATTTTCAAATCCTGATATTCAGGGGGAATTTCTCCAGAATCAATTACACAAATTTACTGACTTCCAAAAGATAGTAAAGAAGCGGGAGATGGCTCCGCAGAATTTTCTTGGTGCCCATAACAATGTTCCAGACAGAAGCTTGACTGCATCCTGACTGTTTGATTCTCCCAGTCAATTGTCGGATTGTGTGTAGCCAGCCAAGGTAACCCCAAGATCAATTGGAACTGGGGGGCGTCTATTAAATTGAATTGCAACACTTCTCTATGCCCATCCGCTTGAATCAGCTCCAATTTTTCGGTATGACTGATAATTGGCCCAGACGACAAATTTGTTCCATCTACGGCTCTCACAGGTTCTGGTCTTTCCTTCCTAATAGCTTGAATTCCCATGTTTCGGGCATACTTAATGTCACAAAAATTTCCTGTGGCCCCAGAGTCCAACATAATAGCCACTCCAGAAATCAGATTTTCACGGAATTTTAATGTCATGTGAAAGATTACATGCGGAATACACGACTGTAGGGTATTAGGGATTAGATGGGATTTCGGAGTCGTCTTTTTCTCCTCCACCACCAGAGCGACTCCGCCTACTGATGGCTCACCTCGTTTCCCTTAAAAGGTAATTTTGGGCGCTTTAGGCATTCCTTTACAAAGTGGCCAGAGGCTCCACAGTATAGACACAATTTCTTCAAACGCCTCTGTTCCTTCTCCTCTTTACTCAATGGACCTCGAACTGCTCCAATTTGCATGGGTTCTGTCTCGTTACTCCCTCCGGAACCTTTCTCGGTCCGAGCCCGATCAAACCGGGGAAAGTTTACTCTCCAATCTTTCCTCTTCTCTCCCTTTCGCTCAGAATTGCGAAAATCCAATTCCAGAACTAAATCCACCAACGCTGGCAACTCAGTAGGCCGATTCGGAACTTGTGCCAATGTGTCCTTGATCTCATCTCTTAGGCCTCGATAAAATAAAGCTGCCCGTTTCTCCTCTGGCCAGTTTGTTTCTACTATTAACTTGTTAAATTGCGTCAGGTATGAGATCAAATCTTTAGAGCCCTGCCGCAATTCTAGCAACTCATTATCAGTGGCCTGAGAAATCCTTCTCCTGTCAAAAATTCTGAGGAACTCAGATTTAAATTTAGCGAAATCACAAAGGATTGGGTCATCTTCGCTCACCAAGGGCATCGCCCAGTTGGCAGCATCCCCACTGAGATAGGATAAAATAAATGCTACTCTAGACTGAGCATCGGGAAAAAGGGTTGGGCGGCACATAAAGTGTAGAGAACATTGAGTTAAGAAAAGTTGTGCCTTTTGTGGATCCCCAGAAAACCGCTCGGGAGCTGCTAGAGGAATTAAAGGAGAGACTGAGTGGATAACCTGAGCAATTGACTTAGGATCTGAACTTGCGGTACTGGTGTTAGACGTGGAAGGAACCTGAACTGGATTTCCCATAACTAATCCATCCATCTTCTGAGCCAAAACTCTATTTTCTTGTCGAGAAGCCTCTAGTTCTAATTTTAGACTTTTATTTTCCTCCCTTACAGCTCCTATCTCTCTCTGGATCCCCACTAAAATGTCTCCCAGATCCTTTAGGTTTAAACCCTCAGCCATACTGCCTGGGCGAAGTAAATACTTGGGCACTTCAATCTGTCATGAGGCTCCAATAACTTCGCAGAGGCAGTACGATGCTTGACCCAATCACTCTCCCACCAGTGTCTTCGCCTCAAGGGCAAATCCACTAGCAGAAGGGAAAAGGGGAAGTGGACAGAGAAGAGACACCTTGAGAACTTCCGGCACCTTCACCGATATGGTAGTTCAGTCTTGACCTTAGCTGCGGTCACTGTGGGTGCCTAATACACAGAATAAGGGAAAGAATAAACAACAACAACCACCTACCAATATTCTCACTCTATGAAATAATTAAATCTTATCCTACCAGTGGTTCCCAAAGGTATTGCTACTCTTCATGAGGGTGTGTAGTAATATTCAGGGAGCTTCATGCCTGTGAGATAGAAACTAACGTTACTGTGGGACCTTTCCAATAGTTTACGACCTACTTAACTAATACTCCCTCCAATTACCTGTAAGCTCTCTGTATTTGCCCCAACTTGGGTTCTGTTAGAGTCTTGATGCAAACATGTGGCTAGAAGCATTCGCACTGCTGAGTTGTCTTCTGCGCGCAAAAAGGTTCAAGGGAGGAGAAAGGGGGAATGAGAAAGCAGGAAAAGCGCAAGAAGGGAATAGTTACTCAGTATCTTGTTTGCTGGCAAGAGGGGAAGGGAAAAGCCGCTGGCTTACTGTTCCTCTCATAACTCTCCGTGCGAAGTCAATGGAGTCCGTAGTACCTTCAGCTGAGATATCCTGTCGAACTTCAGCAGAAGGAAACTGGCTCCCACAACGACAGCGGATGAAGAGGACCGTAGACTCAGTCACTGCAGCCGACGGAAGATCCTTCCTTCAGGGACTGATAACAACTATTGTCTACTAATTTAAATGTGACTTTCAAGGATATTCCACTCTCTCAGCAAGTAGCCACATCGAGCGGACTCAAAGAGATTATTAAACTAACACTGATAACTCCTGTCGTGAATGTAGACACGAAGCTTCAAACACTAGCGACTACCTCAGAAACCCGAACAGTTGAAGTGCGCAGTTTGAAAGCAGCGCGAGGCACATATCAACTAGCCCTCACGTACAAGCTTCTAAGTTGCTTCTATGGCCACAGCGGCGGCCATCTTGGGAGGGACAGAACACTCACTATTACCTGAACCTATTTACATTGTACTAAAAGGAACCTATTTAGCAATACACGGGTACCAAACATTAACCCGACAAGGCTTCACTATTGTCCTCGCACCATTCCCAGTTTTAGGAACATAGGTAGATGCGATTTGCAAAACCCTGACAGTACCGGGTATATGGCAATTCATTTGGAAAACAATAAAGGGTCAAAAATAGGCACCAAGGTAACCTATATATTTCTAACCTGGGAACAGAAATTAGAGTTTACAAGCAGCAGTTATTTGCAAATCTCCAGATTTGTGTGTACCTATACAAACATGTGAATTAGAGGCCATTTTCCAAAATGACTTTTCTTTACAAATTGTCTTACAATTTGGAAGGCAAAAATGCAAAGAAAGCCAATTGGTAATAACACTTGTTCTACTATTCTGTGTTACCCTAAGTCTCCCAATAAAAATACTACCTTACTTGTGTGGGTAGGCATAGTGCCCGCGACAAGGAAACGGCCCAAAACCCAACGTAGAGACATCATATTTTTCCAGTGAAAATTGACCCTTTTTGTGCAATGTGCCTAGCTGTACATTTTGAACCCCAGCTCAGCAGGCATCAAGGGAAACCTAGCAAACCAATACATTGTTGAAAACTAGACACCCAAGGGAATCCAGGATGGGGTGACTTTTTGGCTCTCATCAGGTTCTGTTAACCAGAATCCCTTGTAAACCTCAAACTTTGTCAAAAATAATACATTTTCCTGTGATGGAAAGTTCTGAAATCTGCTTGGATCCACAAACTTCCATGAACCCAGCATTCCCATAGTCTCCCGATAAAAATGGTACCTCACTTGTCTTGGAAGGCCTAGTGTCCCCAGAAGAAAACGACCCAAAACACAGTGTGGACTCACCACATTTTTACAGTGAAAACTGACTCTTTTTTTGCAAAGTGCCTAGATGTGGATTTTGAACCCTAGCTCAGCAGGCACTTAGGAAAATCTACCAAACATATACATTTTTGAAAACTAGACACCCAGGGGAATCCAGGATGGGGTGACTTGTGTGGCTCTCACCAGGTTCTGTTACCCAGAATCCCTTGCAAACCTCAAACTTTGTCAAAAAAAGACATTTTCCTCACATATCTGTGATGGAAAGTTCTGGAATCTGTGTGGATCCACAAAATTCCACCAACCCTGCATTCCAAAAATCTTCACATAACAATGGTACCTCACTTGTGTGGGTAGGCCAGGTGCCCGTGACAGGAAACGGCCCAAAACGCAACATGGGCACACCACACTTTTACAGTGAAAACTGACCCTTTTTTTGCAATGTGCCTAGCTGTTGATTTTGTACCCTAGCTCAGCCGGCACATAGGGAAACCTAGCAAACCAACACATTGGTAGGAAGTTTGTGCCGGCACAGTGATCCCACACAGAAGTGTGAGTTTCTTTCGGTTAAATTTGAGGTTTGCAGGGAATTCCCGGTAGGGAGTATCCAAGCAAGTCATGTATACCTTAACTCCCCCGGGTGTCTAGTTTTTAGAAATGTGTGGGTTTGATAGGTTTCCCTAGATGGCCACCGAGCCCGGACCAAAAACGCAGGTGCCCCCCTTGCAAAACCAGGTTGTTTTGTGATTGGTAATTTTGTTGTCTCCACAATACGTTTTGGGCCCTTGCCTGTTGCGGATATTTGGCCGCCCCACACAAGGGAGGTACCATTTTTATCATGAGACCTGGGGTAATGCTGTGTTAGAGGACATTTGTGTCTTCCCGGTGATCCCACAACTTTCCCACACAGACATTTGTGAAAAATTACATTTTTTTCAGCTAAATTTGAGGTTTGCAGGGTATTCTGGGTAGGAAAACTTTGTTGGGGTACACACAAGCCTTACCTCCCAGACTCCCCTGGGTGTCTAGTTTTCAGAAATGTGTCGGTTTAGTAGGTTTCCCTAGATGGCTGCCAAGCCCAAGGCCAAAACCCCAGGTGACCCCCTTGCAACACCAGGTCGTTTTGTGATAGGTAATTTTGATGTCTCCACAACACATTTTGGGCCCTTGCCTGTCACAGGTACTTGGCCCATCCACATGAGTGAAGTACCATTTTTATCAGGACTCCTAGGGGAATGCTGGGTGGTAGAAATTTTGGAGTGTTTCTGATACCAGAAGATTATGACACAGTAATGCAAGGAAAATGTGGGACTATAGTCACATTTTTAGGTTTGAATGATCCATGAGATGCACACCACCGAATAGCCCACATTTTTTTAGTGCCAATGGGAAGCCTTTCAGCCTCAGCCTGCAATCCAGATGCCTCTTGCTACACCATCTAAGCATCAGTGTCCTCTTCTAAACAGGCACTTCATCCGCACTGAGAGTAGCTTCATTATCAGATGATTTCTGATGGACAGAAAACTCACTGCCAGAATCTTGCACTTCCTCCTCTGCCTCAGATGCACTGTCAGTATCATAATCATGGTCGGAGGAAGATTCAAAAAGCATACCATCCACCTGCTGAGCAGTAATCCTGAGGCTAGCCATAATCCTTACGAATAAAGGTAACCTAACAAACAAGTCAACAACATCAAACACTTTGTAAAATAAGTAATAAACAAAATATGGCTTTATCACAAAGACCTACATACTCCAAAACGATACCACTCACTTGCCAGAAAAACCTAGACTCGCCACCACCTACTCTGGACAGACGCAGCAAGGATAAACAATATCCCACTAAAAAAGAAAAAGAAAATTACACATGAGATAACGCAATACACATTGTGTGCAAATCGAAAAACAATTTCACCCTCAGAACTTACGTTAAATATGTTGCAATTATGACACCACTTAAAAAAAATTCATTAATGCATGACAATAATACTCACTTGGAGTAAACACAACAAAACTGTTTTTCTTACCAAACACCTTCAACTACTCAAACTGCATATCAACCACGGCCGAAACCGCAAAAAGGAATCAAAAAAAAAAGGAGAAAAAAAACATTACAATCACATATGCAAATAATGTACTAGTCCACACACAATCTACCAGCCATGCAGGGGGGCAGATGGGCCTAAAAAAAAAAAGCATGCACTCCTAAAAGGGGTCTCTCCTCATAAACAACTTAGTGAAACCAACGTCCCCGGTGTCTAGTGAATTCTGCCCCCCTTGGGACAAGTGGACCTGAAAGCATATGGCTGATCTGCACACAAGGGGGGCAGAAACAGCCAAAATAATCGCCTCCTGAAAGAGGAATGACCCTTGCCCAAGGGGCCTCACCTCAACAACAACATTCAGCCATCCCTGGTGTCTAGTGGCATCTTACCCCCCCCCCCCCCAGGAAAAAGGGCCTAAAAACAGAAGGATGATCCGCCCCAATGGGGGCAAAAACTTTTGGGGGGCATCCCCTTGGGCAGGGTTGATTATTTTGGACGTTTTTGCATTTGGGGCAAAAACTTCCAAAATAATTAACCCTGCCCAAGGGGATGCCCCCCAAAATTGCAGAAATTGCTCTATAAGGAAATCCCTGGTGTCTAGTGACTACTGATCACTACAAGATGAACTCACTGTGGATGTAGCTGCTAAATACCTGAAATATGTGGTTGGAACCAGAGGCACTATGACTTAATGCTAGTACTGGACTGTATTAACTGTAGCTAATAGCATACTTAATTAATTAGATTTCCTCTGACTGCCTTTCTTATAAGGTTTTTTTTATTTTTTTATTTTTTTATTTTTTTGAAAACCTTTATTGAGACAAAAATAGGAGATACATGCGCAAGCCCACAACCATCACGGCCGGCCGCAAAGATAGGCGGGAAAAAAAACAGGAGAAAAGTACGTCAATACACAATCAGGACATTACGAAGTACGTCAGAAGTGACTACGGGGTGCGCAACACAGGAGAGGAGGTTTTCGTTTCAAATTAGATGAAGCGAGGGGGCTGCAACAGGAAGGACTACACACCTTACATAAAGGGACACAAAAGAAACGCAGCAAGAGGGGCGTACCCCATTCACAATCGAAATTAGGCTATAAGTACAGCAACTATACAGGCTAAGCAACCGCAACAATGAGACCGGATAATAAGCAGCATTACAAGAAAACAACAGTTCCACGCGTAATCCCAGAAAGCCCACCCCCAAGAACAGGAAACAAAGATGTAGTGAAACACAGAAAGAGAAAAGGCGCAAGACCCAGAAACAGCCAACCCTACAAAGAGGAAAGAACCCTCCCAAAGCCGGAAAAGAGCGATAGGGACCATAGAACAAAACAAACTAAAATAACAAACCCCCCCCCACACCCACCACCCCGCACTCCTGTAATGGCTACGGCCAAACCCACTAACAGCGTGCCTGTCGCCCCGGAACTGCCCCATAGTAGGGAAAATATAAAGATAGAAAGATATAAAGAGTGGAGGAGGAGAGAAACAGACCCGCACCCGGCATGGAATATTCGGGCCACCCATCCCTAGACCCCGCCACCGATACAAATGAACGTACAGTATCCCCGGCTCACCATCAGCATCCCAGCATTACGAGCAACAACAATCCTGACATGAGAGGAGACACCCTCAACCCCCCCCCCCGCGGCCCGGCGTAGCGACAAAGTCCAACTTCATAGTAGCGTCCACCCCCTGCAGCCCCGACAGTATACGCTACCACAGTCATTGATAGGGGGAGCTCAGCCCTGGCCCTTGCGATCGGGAACATCGACGTGGTTCAGCTGCACAGTAGCCATCTCGAATGGGACAAACAAGCAAAGTGACCCCAGCAGAGCACAGCACCGTCCAACAAAGTCTGTCCATTCCAATTTCATGTGTGCGACAGCGACATAAAGATGGACATCGCACTGTAACAGTCCACCCGGCCAGGGCAGTAGCAGCAGCTGCAGAACAACGTAGGAAGCGTCTCCGATAATCCACAAAGGAGTATCCAAACATGGCGTCCGAGGACGAGACCCCATATAATGAACAAGCACGCAGACATCAGACCGCTGCATCTCCAACGCAGACAGCACCTCGGGAACATCGGGAGCACATACCTCCAGCACCTCCGGGCACCCCCAGGCAGGCAGTCCACAGAAGTCGGACACAAGATGTGGCTCAGCGTCCCGCAATCGTGAATGTGCTCGGTCAAGCAAGGGCACAGCAGCGAGAACAGCATCCAGACGGTGCCCCAGGTCACAGGCGTCGCCACATAAAGCAAATCGAAAAAGATCCAGGGCTCTCAGAATGTCCGCAATCCGCACCGGTGCCTTAGGAGGGGAGGATGTAGCAGATCCCTGCACACGGGGCTCGGAAATTCTTTGCAGCCCACAAGACTGGTCATCCACGTCGCCATCACAAAGCTGAGCACCACGCCGGTGAACTGTAGAGCACCACCCGTCCGGGGGCACAAAGGGAACACAGACCATGCTGCACCATGCAGGAGTAAACGTAGCGACCGCAGTGGCCATGTCACTAGTTGCAGCCCGGGATCGTGAAAAACAAGGTCCAGTTGCTCGGCCTTTAAAATGGCGCCCGCTTCATCACGGAGCGAGACAAGAAGCAAACAAAGGCATACACAAGCCTGGGCGGTGACACATTGTTGCACTCTCAGCCGATATGCCCTCCGCGTAGAGATGAGTAGAGCGGACAGAATGTAAACACCCAATTCAGCCGCTGCGAGCCGTCGGCCGGCTCGACTCCGTCCACCGCGGCCACTGTTATCGTGGGCGAAGGCAGCCAGAGTCGAAGAACAAAGACCCGTCAGCGCCGGGCAGCGTCCGGGAGAAGGCGAGAACGTCCCACCGCTTCCACCGCAGGGAGCGCTCAAGAAAACACACCATTGGAGTCGGGGTCACCTCCCGAACCCGAAAATATAACTCAGGAGCAGGATTGATGCCAGGATTGATCCCGGGACGGGAGGAAAGCGAAAGGGTCGGCGGAGCCGAAGGATTAGGCGGCCATCATGGTTGCAGGCTAGGCTCCTCCTCCTTATAAGGTTTTTTAAATGTTTTAGTACTTTTAATGTCTCTTTTTTATACTTAATTGTATTATTCTATGCGACATGAATTTTTTATGTGCTTTTATGGTCTTTTAACAAATACCGAATAAAGCTATCTTTGATTTGATTTGATTTGACTACTGATCCCTTTGGGGGGAAGATTGGCGGAAATGGCCCCAAAAATTACCTCAATAAAGGGGGGCAACCCTTGCCCAAGGAGCAGCTCCCTGACATTGCCAAAGAAATTCCTGGTGTCTAATGGTTTCTGCCCCCCTTGGAGCAGATGGGCCTAAAAACATAAGGCCAATCTGCCCACACGGGGGCAGAAATGGCCAAAATAATGACCCCCATAAAGGAGAGCAACCCTTGCCAAAGGTGCCGCTCCCCAACATTAAAAAAAATCCCCGGTGGCCTAGTGGGGCACCCAAAAATTTTTTTAAAAACCTGCTGATCTGCCCCCAGTGGGGGCAGAAATGGCTAAAATATTAGCAGGGGCTGCTCCCTGCAATCACAAAAATTCCCTGGTGTTTAGTGGGCATTCCTGCATCAAGATCGCGCCCCAAGTGCAATTGTGTAGCAAGAATGCTTCAAAGAGACATCAGAGGAGAGGAAAACCCTTTCCTTTCCACCGATGCCTCTTTGTTTTTAAAATAACCCTCACCAAGGAGAATCTCACCTCCATCCTCTGGGTGCGCTAGAAGCAAATGGCTTCCAGCGCATCCGACTTCATCTACTGACATCGGCGCACGGTGCGCGCTGTTGTCATTAGATGATGAGGTGGGGGCAGGGGCAGCAGAAGGGCTTCCGCTACCTGGTGGGGGCAACTCAAAGGGAGGCCCAAGGGGGGGAGCGCCAGAGCTCCCCGTGGGTGAGTCCTAGGACAGCCGGGAGTCGTCCGATGCACACGCCCACTGTGGCATGAGATGGCTTCCCGTCATCCTACACATGTAAGGGGTTAATTTGCTAAATTGGCGACAGGTAGTATAGTATGAGTGCATGTTTATCAATTAAATAAATGGATATATACCATTTTAGGACTCCATCTATTTTTAAAACGCTAAAATAAATATGGATAAATACCAACAGAAATGGTAAAATAATAAATACCATAAAACAGGGAGCCCTAATTAAGATTGACTGTTTTCCTTGCATTTGTACAATAGATTAGAGACTTTGTGGATAAGCATTTTAAAGCAACAAGAAAGGAGAACTCACTTCATAATTTAAAGATAACTGAGAAAGGCACAATGGAGGACCTGGTATTCAAACTGCCCTCTGTATATTCAATTCCTGTTTCATATTCCGAGCTCATTTATCTGGAGCCATTTATATCATTGTCTCCCAGTATGAGGGATATTAGTAATCCCTTAGATGGAGACTCTTTGGGAGGCTTGAAACAAATGGTATCAATGTTTCCTCATGGATATGTTTTAGGGAACTCAGTAAGGAGGGAATTGATGAACTTGATATGCCTGGAGAATATGGAGCACCCCAGTCTGGAGACTCAAAGGTCGCTATCAGTTCTGAGACATTCACTTCCTCAATACTCAATGTTTTGATATCAGGGTAGGAAACGCTGCATGGAATACTGGAAGCCTTGGTGTTTAATAAGGACATATTATAAACTCACTTGTGCCATTTAAGTAAAAGTGCCTCTGAAAAATAAAGAGGCTAATTCCTGTTTGCCTCCTCTTCTAAGACGTCTACCATTAGGGTAAATAGGGGAAGCTAAAGAGGATGCAGGTTTACTGTCTTCTGCCATAAAAACAGCAATTTCCAACTTTGTGTCTAAATGGCCTGTATTCATTAAGAGGAGGGGGACTCTGGCGTTCCTCCAGGAGAAGATATGTTATGGGGCATAAAAAGGCTAGGGAAGGTCAAGAGCAAGCGGTACATAAAGTGGATCATAAACCGTATTAGAATAATGATGGTGTGACCTAGAAGGTGTAATTAATGCAAGGATTCAAAATGTAAGTACACCGGGCATCATAAATCCTCCTGTTTCCAAGCATAAAGATACAATATAATCAAAATACAAATATGCTAAAATCTGCAAGGACCCAAATATTTTAAAGAATTACATAAGTAAATAGGAGTATTAAATAAAGAAGATTAGAAGTGTATAAAGGTATGATTTATATCAAAACTAAGTGGAACTACCTTGATACAATAAGAAGTGGAAAAGGAGGTAAGAAATTCGACCTCTAAAGTGATACCAGATTTTGCAAGTTATTTCAAGTTGCCACTTTAGAAATAAATGTTATCAAACTACGTAAAATGTGTTTGGTTTGTAAAATATAATAATAATGAGAGACTATGGTTCTGTTCCATTAAGATCAAATAGAGTGGTTGCCTTTGTTGAAGAAAAGGAGCTCCAATCACAAGTGATACAAATTATGAGCTTCCAGGAGCTGGAAAGCATTGAGACCGAAAATAGCCCATTGCCTCTGCCATTAAGTAGACTCAAAAATGGACCAGAGTTCCTTTTTTCCTAATATATAAACCTACAATATAACAGTACAAAATATGATAACTGCAGTGACGGGTTCATTAAGGATAACTTGCCAGAGAATACATTCTTCCCCTCAACCTTATGTGCACTTAAGTGTTTTGGAAAAAAGCTGGGGCGTGGCTAGCAGGCCACCATGGCGGACGGAGTTTGTTAGAGCTCCGGAGCCGCCGGGGGAGAGAATATCCTGAAGTCCACGACGAGGGGCTGATTCCGCCTGGAAACGGCCGTATCCGGACGATAAGACCCCCTGCATACTCCGCTGTAAATCCTGGAGGGCTGACGGCAGGCGGGTAGGAGCGGCACCGTGGTCAAGACTGGGGCCTGGTGCCTCGCTGCAGACCGGGGGCTCGAGTGGCCGAGGTGCCCGGAAAACGAGGACGGGAAGGCGGCGGTGCGGCGGAACCTCCACAACCCGGGCAGGGACTCCAGAGACCCCGGAGACGGAGAGCCGGCCCCCACGACTGCTGCTAGCTGAGGACGGAACCCTGCGAGCCCGGGTACTGACGGAGCTGGAGGCGAAGGAGCACGGCCTGGCGCTGTGGCCTGGGGCTCTGAGGCATGAACACTGAAGACTGACTGCCTGCGCCGGTGCCTGACCATTGGGGATCTCCCTACCTGGCCCACTACCACTCTGCGGAGACTGGAGGTGAGGAGTCGGGAAGCGAGTGGAGGGAGCCCCTGAGGGCCCCTGGGGGCCTGACACCGCACGGAGCGCACAGGGCCACTGATTACCGGCGGAGGCAACGGAGGCGGGCGGGGACCCGTGAGCCCACGACTGGGCCCTGTTGCGGAGCCCCGGAGGACTGACTGACGGGGGGCAGTGCCGAGGTGCGCCGAACCCTGCCTTCAGGTGGGTCGGAGATTGGAAAGACAGCGAGACCTGGAGCGACACCCACACACTGTCGATCGGCCACCCTTGCCCTCCATGGCTGGGAGCCGGCCCGAGGCGGTGCCCACCTGATGCTGCTGCCGACCTGGTTCTGCCGGACCCCCATAGGTGGGGGGGAGGGCCACTTTGCCAACCGGGAGTTGGCGCTAGAACCGGACTGAGGGCCTCTTTTACCCAGACCAGGAGGGAGACGGCGCCCCCCCCCCCTTTTTTTTTACGGATTTGCTGGGACCCCCGGAGGGAAGTGGTGAGAGAGGCCGAGAGGAACAATTCCGGGAGGTGCAGCGAGCGCCGTACGGCCGAACGACGCCCCGAGACGCACCCCTGCCGCCAACAGAACGCCCGCAGTCCACCATGGTGCGGAAAGGCGTGAAGGCCGTGGAGGGCAGGGAAGGAGCAGGCACAGGACCCTCTTTGGATGCGGACCCGGGAGGCGCGACGTCGCTGCTGTCGACTTCCATCGCCTCAGAGACTCAACAAGGCGACAAGTTAGACCTCATTCTTAAGGAGATCAGAGACTCTAGGACAGTAATGGAGACGCAGATGGGCACCCTCACCACCAACCTTTCCTTGCTAAAAGCAGATCATGCGAAGTTGGCGGATAAGGTTAAAGAGCAGGGCCTGACGATGGCTGAACTTACACCGACGGTGGCGGAACACTCGGACTCCATACACTTGAACCAACGCCAAGTTAAAACCCTGATGGAACGTGTGGAGGATGCAGAAGGGCGTAATAGACGCAATAATATCCGCGTTATTGGCCTGCCGGAGAGAAGCGAGGGATCTCGCGCAGCGGAGTTCATGGAACAATGGTTCCGGGATAACGTCGCCTCTGAGGGTCTGTCACCTTTCTTCTGTGTGGAGAGAGCCCATAGGATCCCAACTGGCCAACCGCAACCAGGACGGACACCACGGCCGCTTATTGTCAAGATCCTAAATTATCGGGACAGGGACATGCTGCTGAATCAGGCCAGATTAAAGTCGGTCATACTACAGTGGGAAAACAAACGAATATCACTGTACCCAGACTACACCACTCAAGTGCAGAAACAGCAATCCTCCTACTATGAAGTAAAACAGAGACTCCAACGGGCGAAACTGAGATATGCTTTATTATTCCCTGCGCGCCTGAAGGTGATCCATGACAAAAATCCCATTTTTTTTAAAGCCCGGCCGACGTGGAAGAATGGATGGAAACGATGGAGATCGAGGACCATATAGACCCGACGCAGACCTCTACGGATAATGGATCCAACGAAAGCTCGAATCAGGATAAGTCTGGGAAGGGCGCCCGACGCAATCACCCGAAACAGCGCAAACCTACCGCCCAACAGCAGAAGCTGGGACAAAATGATGCAGTGGCAACGGTGGGCTCCTTCAGAGAGGATCGGAAGACGATCCACACGGACACTGAGGATAGTACCATCCACTCGGACTCGGACAGCAGTCTGGTCCTGTTCCCGACAGTGACACCCAGAGCTGCAGACGAACTTATGGATAATGCCCAAGAATGAAACTTCCTGCGGCTCTGCCTGTGGCCTGAATGCATCATGATATCCTTTTTTGTATGACCTGGGGGGTGGCGGAGGCGGGAGTGGAGGGACGCTATGTTTGTTTTGAATTTATTTGGGGCCCTTCCCTTGCTGAACTGCACTAGATGGCCTGGATTCGGGGGGAGGGCAGGACAAATGTCCGAGGCTTGGGAGATGTGACCCGGGCGCCTCCTGTGCCCCTGAGACACCTAATTATGCCATGCTGTCAGTATCTGCAGGGGGCCAGTCTACTTCCCTCCTCCCCTCCCCTGTTCCTCTGCTTTCCCCCCCCCCTCCATGAGACGTGGATACGTATACTGAGCAATTACGACAGAACTCTCCCGGCGGCGCCGTTGAGCCGACGGCTTGACCGGGTATGGCTCTATGGACATGGCATTTGCTTGGTCGCCCCCCCACTAGCGTATGCAACGTTACCTGTTTACCTATGTTTAAAAGTTTATGGTTTGGCACAGCAGGGTTTGGTGGCTGCGCCTCCACAGTTGGGGTTTGGGATAGGGAGGGAACTGTCTCCTGGTTGACGACGCTGATTCATCTGTTTGAACATTTGGTAACACTCTTCGCGACCCCTACAGACGGCTATGGCTGACGTTAGAGGAAAGTACAAGTTGGTCACCTGGAATGTGAGGGGACTGGGGGCTGTACAGAAGAGACACAGAGTGCATGCTTTCTTACTTAGACAACAGGCACACATAGTGTTCCTTCAGGAGTCACACATGACACACTCCGAGACACTCCTACTACGGAAAAAATGGAGGGGTACTGTATTCTCCACGACATATTCTGCCTTTTCCAGGGGAGCCACGATATGGGTACGCCACGGCACTCCATTTGTAGAACTAGAGAGACGCACAGACGATCAAGGGCGCTATGTATTGGTGAGAGGAACCTTGGACGGCGAGGTGGTGGTCTTGGGCAGTATCTATGCCCCGAATTTGGACCAGGATAGATTCCTTGCTGTACTGGGCCGGGCATTGGTGGACTGGGTAGATGTCCCCTGGATATTGGGAGGAGATTGGAATATGATCTTAGATGTGACCCTCGATAGGTCACACCCCCCCCTCCAGGCGGCGGGAGTACATAAACTATCAGAATCTTTCGGGACATGGCTCCGGGGCTGGCGGTTGGCTGATACCTGGCGCGCACTACACCCAACACATAAAGAATACTCATGCTACTCCCCCGTACACAACCTACATACTCGATTAGACAGATTTGTGTGCTCCAACTCCATCACGACCAGATGCGCCACGTCAGACTACCTAGCTAAAACGTTTTCAGATCACCGCCCGCTAACACTTGATCTACACTGGGGAAAGATACCCTCGCCGGTCCCTACCTGGAGACTTAATCCCGCGTTACTCGAGGATGGCCCGTTTAAATCACATATAGCTGACACCTTAACTGACTACTTTGTCACAAACTGGGACTCGGCGTCCTCGAACCTAATTGTATGGGATGCAATGAAAGCTGTAATTCGGGGGGCTGCTATAGGCCGACTAGTAGGAGCTAGACAGGAAATCCATGATAAATTATGCGACACAGAAAAGCGCTTGCGAGACCGTGAGACTGTGGCAGGGCAGGACCCCGACAGGAAAACTGATCTGCAATTGTGCAACATTGAGCATGCTGAATTGCTGGAAACCCTGAGGGTGATGGACTATGGGACATACCTGAAACGCCAACAGGCGGAGGCGGACAGATCTGGTGCTTTACTTGCACGGCTGGTCAGGGATGCCCCAGAGAGCCCTACAATAACGGCTATCCGAAACGCAGCAGGCGAACTAGTGCATACACAACTAGGAATTAATAATGTGTTTAAAGTTCACCTGGAGAACCTCTACGCTTCACCCCCCGTGGAGGCTGGAGAGGTCATGACAGACTTCCTGGAAGAGCTCACGCTCCCAAGGTTGACCCCGGAAATCCAAGCGGCCCTAGCTGGGCCTATCACCCAGCACGAAATAAGGATAGCAATTCACGCACTCAAACGAGGCAAGACCCCGGGCATGGACGGCCTGCCAGGGGAGTTCTATCAAACATATGCTGACGTGTTGGTCCCCGTCCTGGAGAAAATATATAACACTGCTTACGAGACTGGCCATCTCCCAGCTACCACCATGTAGGCCTTGGTGATCTCTATCCCAAAACCCGGTAGGGACGCCCTGGAGGTGGGCAACTACAGGCCCCTCTCCATGCTCTCCGCGGAATATAAGATCCTTAGTAAGGCTATTGCCATGCGGATCCAGCACCACCTCCCTGGCCTGATCCATGCTGATCAATGTGGCTTCCTCCCAGGGAGAAGCACCTCCCAAAATTCGAGACGCCTCCACGCACTTATGACGACTACCCCTCATACATTACCACATGCTGGCTGTATAGCCCTGGATCTCCGCCAAGCGTTTGACTCCCTGACATGGAACTTCATGTTTGAAGTCCTACATCGTTTTGGCTTTCCGGAGGCCCTCATAAAATGGATCCACCTACTGTACACAGGCCCGACCGCTAGATCACGTACGGGCAGACACACGTCTGACAGCTACGAAGTCCATCGGGGCACCCGACAGGGCTGCCCACTGTCACCACTACTGTTTGTTCTGACGCTGGAGCCTCTGGCTATTGCGCTCCGCACCAGGGCTGGCGAGGAGGGCATACCAGTGGAAGGTGCGAATCACATGGTCTCTATCTATGCTGATGATATCTTAGTATTCCTCCGAAACCTGGAAGGAGACCACTCACACCTGGCGTCTATCTTCAGACGATTTGAGACCATATCTAGCTTGGCTATAAATCCGGGGAAGTCGGTGGGGTTCTTTTTCCGGGATGGACAGCAGCCCCCCCCACATACAGTTCGGCGCACATGCAATCCAAGTGGCACCGACCACGTTTAAATATCTCGGAATAAACGTATACAGAGACCCGGAGGCCCAAATTGACGGTAATATCCGGAGGGCCATCACTGGCCTACGAGGTAGTGTGGGCTTCTGGACGACCCTACCCTTGTCAGTAATGGGACGAGTGGCGGTCTCGAAGATGGTCCTGCTCCCTCGCATACTGTATTTTTTTGTAAACCTGCCGGTCCTGCTCCCGCAACAAATTTTCACCGCACTAAACACATTACTGATCACCCTTGTATGGGGATCGGGGAGGAGGCGAATCAGCCTTAAAAAACTGCAACTACACACCAGACAGGGAGGGGTAGGCGTGCCTGACCTGCGGAGTTATTACTATGCCAGCCAGCTCCAATGGTTGACCCGATGGGTGGCGGGCAGAGATCTCCATGAGATTGCTTTCACGACGGACAAATTGGCAAGGGGGGAATTACACTCCCTTCTATTGCCCAAGGCTAGGATCCCTAGAGACTGCCACCCCCTCCTGCATGTGGCTCTAACCTGCTGGAAGAAAGCGCTGGCATACACGGCTGGGACCTCTCCATATGCTGACAACATACCTCTACTGGGACTCCCGACACCGCAAGGGACCCTAACATTACGCAGACTACGCCCCTGGACGGAGGCCGGGGTGGATAGGGTGGGAGACCTGTTTGGAGATGATACCATGCTGGATCATATTTCATTTGTGCAGACCACGGGGGCGCCTCCGCGCTTATACATGTTACACGCCTCAGTGACTCACTTCGTGCGGCGAGCTTGGGCTCTGCACCGTACGAAACCGGACCAACACGAATTGGTACACCTTCTACATTACATGGGCACGGGGGGACACCTGGTGAAATGGCTGTATACTGGTATCAGGGAACATGTGGCGTCGCCGATCACCGCCCTTAGGGAGATTTGGACTGAGGACTCCGGGGAAGTTATAACGGACGGAGAGTGGAAAATAATTTTGGGACACCATAGAAGAGTATCCAGGAATGTTAAGTTTCAGTTCATACAGGCCATGGTTCTCCATAGAGCATACAATCAACAAACAATTATTCGAGGGTTCAAGGGAAGTATTTAAAGACCTGGGCACAGTTATAACCCCCCACACAAGATATAGAGAACAACAAATAACTGTGGGTCTAGTTATAAGCTAAAGACATGCTATGCGTTGCTGGCTATGTGTCTGCTACTACTATTTAAATAGAAGACAGACTGGACAGTTAACCACTGTGAAAAATGTCCATCAGTTACTCGTTCTTAGGCACCCAGTACATCATCTGGTCTACTCCACAGTAGTTTGACCACCACTCTATCCCCATAGATATATATTGGAGATACGTAGTGTAGGATAGATGTCTGGTAGGTGTTGTTTGTTTGTAACTGAGAGCAGTGCATAAAAAATAAGTGAAAGAAAAAATATGTGTAAGATTGGATAGTGCATACAATAATAACTTTATTCTAGGGTCATGCACCTCCAATATTAAAAACAACAATAGTGCAAAAAAGTCAGGTGGTTCAAACAAATACCTTCTGACTGGGCTATCTGGTCGACATGTTTCTGCGGGTAATGGTCAATTACTATACCAACCGCTTCCTCAGGACCCATAAACTTAATTGCTACTGCTTACGTGATAATATGTGAAAAACAGGACATTTGTGAACAGAAAAAAGTGTCACCTGTACACTTCCATTTTCCTCCTGTGAAAGTCCAGTTGTGATTAAGCCAGCATATCCACATGTAATGAAATATAAACAATAATAACACCTTCGTTAGTAAGGGCTACACAAGCAACGTTGCTAGAATCATACCAGTACTGCATCTGGGTCAAATGACCCTAGTATGTATAACATTGTATGCGTAATCAATGCCTCACCTTAATTTGTAAGGGGAATTGCCTCACCTCACCTGGCAAACAGCTCAGGAAAATGAAGCACCGCTCTAGAGTGCAGAAAATATATAAAGAAAGTCAGTATTAAAAAACCTGTGTCGGGTCAGTGCAGAGTCACAGCCTGTGGGATGCTAAACAGCAAACCAGCAGGGGTCAAATGTCTTATCATTTTCCAAAATTAGGCAAATTTATTTCAATGGCGTCAGGCATGCAATATATAGATGGTCTTTTCAATAGCCATTCAGTATCTATGGCTATCATGACATGATATCTGCACATTGCCTTCAAGACAGAATCATCAGCTTAGGGGTTAAAAATAGCGCATCCAGGCATTAATTGTTTGTGGCTACGATCGATAGTATTCAGCCAAAGACAAATATGCACTGTCTGTCTCAATGTGCGCCCATGCGCTGAATCTTAAAGCGCATTCACTCGATTTACACACAGAGCGTCTATCTAGTACATCGTGTCAGTAAGGAGTTAATCAAAGCCCCTCCCGCACCCTTACCTCTCCGTCGGTACTTCAAGCAGCCGGCCGGGCTGTTTGGGGAGGTACCGCGGGGGGAGACGAGCACTTCCTTATTGTTACAGGGCGAGCGCGATAGGTCACACGATAGGTCACACGAGCTCATAAGTGCTGATAATGCATCATTAATATACTAATCTATGTACTTGCCGCGTTTTGAACTACAACTCCCATGATCAGTGGTAGTCTAAACGTCATGCGACTGTTGGGCGCTTCATAGACTACATTTCCCAGAGGCGAGTGTAGTTCCCATTGACGCGCGACAGAGGAATCATGCAATGCGCGCGTGGGACCACATTTCCCAGAAGCATGGGTAGTTTCAGGAGCCGCTCGTGTGACCTATCGCGCTCGCCCTGTAACAATAAGGAAGTGCTCGTCTCCCCCCGCGGTACCTCCCCAAACAGCCCGGCCGGCTGCTTGAAGTACCGACGGAGAGGTAAGGGTGCGGGAGGGGCTTTGATTAACTCCTTACTGACACGATGTACTAGATAGACGCTCTGTGTGTAAATCGAGTGAATGCGCTTTAAGATTCAGCGCATGGGCGCACATTGAGACAGACAGTGCATATTTGTCTTTGGCTGAATACTATCGATCGTAGCCACAAACAATTAATGCCTGGATGCGCTATTTTTAACCCCTAAGCTGATGATTCTGTCTTGAAGGCAATGTGCAGATATCATGTCATGATAGCCATAGATACTGAATGGCTATTGAAAAGACCATCTATATATTGCATGCCTGACGCCATTGAAATAAATTTGCCTCATTTTGGAAAATGATAAGATATTTGACCCCTGCTGGTTTGCTGTTTAGCATCCCACAGGCTGTGACTCTGCACTGACCCGACACAGGTTTTTTAATACTGACTTTCTTTATATATTTTCTGCACTCTAGAGCGGTGCTTCATTTTCCTGAGCTGTTTGCCAGGTGAGGTGAGGCAATTCCCCTTACAAATTAAGGTGAGGCATTGATTACGCATACAATGTTATACATACTAGGGTCATTTGACCCAGATGCAGTACTGGTATGATTCTAGCAACGTTGCTTGTGTAGCCCTTACTAACGAAGGTGTTATTATTGTTTATATTTCATTACATGTGGATATGCTGGCTTAATCACAACTGGACTTTCACAGGAGGAAAATGGAAGTGTACAGGTGACACTTTTTTCTGTTCACAAATGTCCTGTTTTTCACATATTATCACGTAAGCAGTAGCAATTAAGTTTATGGGTCCTGAGGAAGCGGTTGGTATAGTAATTGACCATTACCCGCAGAAACATGTCGACCAGATAGCCCAGTCAGAAGGTATTTGTTTGAACCACCTGACTTTTTTGCACTATTGTTGTTTTTAATATTGGAGGTGCATGACCCTAGAATAAAGTTATTATTGTATGCACTATCCAATCTTACACATATTTTTTCTTTCACTTATTTTTTATGCACTGCTCTCAGTTACAAACAAACAACACCTACCAGACATCTATCCTACACTACGTATCTCCAATATATATCTATGGGGATAGAGTGGTGGTCAAACTACTGTGGAGTAGACCAGATGATGTACTGGGTGCCTAAGAACGAGTAACTGATGGACATTTTTCACAGTGGTTAACTGTCCAGTCTGTCTTCTATTTAAATAGTAGTAGCAGACACATAGCCAGCAACGCATAGCATGTCTTGAGCTTATCACTAGACCCACAGTTATTTGTTGTTCTCTCCATAGAGCATACCACACACCCCAGAGACTTCATAGGATGTTCCCTACCGCCGCACACTGCTGCCCGAGATGTCAACAAGATGAGGCACATATCCTTCACATGCTTTGGACATGCCCGAAGTTACACACTTACTGGGCGATGATCAAACACACCCTACATTCCATAACTGCGCTCCGGATCCCTGAGGGGGCACTACCCTGCCTGATAGGGAATAGGAAACGACCCAAAACACGCAAAGCACAACTGAAATTTACGGATCTGGCACTAGTGTTGGCAATCAGGGGGATCACTATGAGATGGAAGTCACCCAGGGCCCCGCAGGTAGTCACGTGGCGCACTGACTTGTTGAAGGGGGGCAAAGCCGAAGCCGCGGCGCTGCGAGAAGAGGAGAACAAGGGCATTCGCAAATACCCCATAGCACTGGACTGGGACTCAATGTTAATTGATTTGGAAGAGGTAGACCTAGATAGTATGGGAGACCTGGTGGGGTGACCGCATACATATGACGGAGGGAGGCTGGGATCCACAAACAGCAGTCCCACTCACTGGGGTCGGACCGGGTTGAGAACCTTTACCTATTTCCGGATAGATTGAGACACTTTGGACCGAAATGTAGAGTGTACAAGAGAGGACAACCAGGAGACGGGAAGAGGGTGGGAGGGTATTGGGGGATAGTTGGGGTTTGGAAATTTAGATATGTCACGATTTTGATGTTTCAGGATCACCACTGCGACAACTCTGAGAATGGGTGAGACAAATGACTCATGTTGATACAGAAACGATATGTAATGTTACTGATAACGAAAACGGAAAAGACTGTTGTGTACAATGATGTGAGGACATACAGTAATGTATAACACCCTGTAACAGTCACGAATAAAGAGTTTAAAAAAAAAAAAAGTGTTTTGGAAAAAAAATAAAATCGATAAAAGATGGAGAAGCAGCAAGGCCTCAGCAGACCACACTGCCTTCAAAACCGTAGTCACCGACTGCCACCACCTCATCAAAACAACTAAGAAAACTGCCATACAGTAACGTATCAATGCCAATGCACACAACAGAAAACAACTCTTCACTGTGGTCAAAGAATTCACCAAACCTGGCATGGAGACAGCAGACATCCCACCCTCCCAAGACCTCTGCAACAACCTTGCTACCTTCTTCCACCGCATTTTCAAGGCCATCTACGACAGTGTCACAAACCAAGGCCCACCGATTACACACACAACGACCACACTCAATTGCCCCTGACCCCAGCAGACCATGCTCAACTAGTCTTCCCTCACCACTGATGAGACCCTCAACCTCGTGAAGAGCATCCACTACAGAGCCCCCTTGGATCCCTGCCCCACCACATCTTCAACAGAGCCAGACACTCCATCTTACCTGAACTCTGCCACACAATCAACTGCTCCATCGAATCCGCCCCATTCCCTAAAGACTGGACCCACGGGGCGTGGATTAGGCACCACCGAGCATGGTTGTGTGAGTCCCGAGCTCCGTGTCGGCCTCGGCATTTATCCTGACCTGTGACTCCCCCGGCGGTGTCGGCGCCCTCAGTGGGGGCCCTCAGGAAATTGTGAGGGCCCTGTGTCCAAGTTGAGCCCAGATCTCGGCGGCGGGGATCGCCGCTGCAACTATTGCGGCTGCCGGCTTTACAGACGGGCCGGCCATCTTCATTGCGGCCTACGCGAGGTCCGGCGTCCCTGGCCTCGAGTGATCCTGCACCCGCCGCTGCGGTCGGCGGCCCGGCGGAGACGCTGTGGCTGGGTGCGGGGGCCCCCGCACCGGATGGGAGTGTAGCGCCTCATGTGCAGCGCCGGCCGGAACACTGCTGGTGCGGCATCAGCGGAGGCGGTGAGCGACTGAGCACCCTAATCTCCTGCTTGGGGCCCAGAAGAGCCAATTGGATGGCGGTGCTGCCGTAGTGGCGCTGCGGGGACTTCCTGTGGCAACGGGGACCTCGGAGGCCTGACGCTGTGCGGTCTCCCCGCCCTCTCGGCGATTGCTCCCCCACGCCTCAGCCTGGAGGGGAGCTGGCCTCATCGTTGGGTGGGAGCTAGCCCGGACGTTTGCGCTGGCCCCCTGCCCTGCGGAACTGTGGCCTGCCTGTGCCCGTTTGGGATGACGGTGAGGACGCCATAGTAGGGCACCTGCTCGGCCCTCTGGTCGGATTGCCTCGACTCCACGGGCGCTGTTCTCTTGCGGGGGGTGCATACCCTGACTGGTGGATTGCGACGCGCCTGGAGTGGCGGTTTGAACCGCGGGGGTTACAGCAGCGAAAGGTGCTTCCCGGTGGTGCAGGAGGCTGACCCGGAGGGAGTGGTGCCAGCGGGGGCAGGGAGCGTCCATTTTATGAGGATCCCGGCGCGGTGGCCGGGTGGAGCCCTATCCCTGACAAGTGGTGGCCAAGGCTGGATCCCTAAGGGCCTGCTTTTGTGGTGAGGACGGGCGAAAGGACACGCGGCCATTGGGGAGGCCCACCGGTGCACCCGTAGCGCTTCTAGTGGTGTGAGATTGGGAACACCTGACCCCGAACTCTTGGGTGGGGCGGCTGCCCTTGCAGCTGGGCCATGGGGAAGCCGCGGCGCACCCCGGAGGCAGTACAGACAGACCCCGTGGATGACTCGCTTGACCCTCAAGCCCAGGCCCCGGTTGGAAGCCCGGCTGTGGGGTTACAACAACAGCAAATGGACCAGATTCTTAAGGCCATTGTGGACACTAAGGAATCACTGCACCTGGACATAACGCAGGTTTCAACCAGCCTTGGACTGTTGCGGGCTGATCACGGCAAATTAGCGGATCGTGTCAAGAGCACAGAAATCGCACTTGCAACGCTGGAGCCGGCGCAGAAGGCGACGGACGCGTCGCTGAGCGACCTCTCGCGCAGAGTGCAATTGCTGGAACAAAGGGCCAAAGACGCGGAAGGGCGCAACAGACGCAACAACATCAGGGTGGTGGGCCTTCCTGAAAAATGCGAGGGGGACGATATGGTGGCCTTCCTGGAGAAATGGCTGCGAGAGGTGGTCGCCCCCGAAGGCTTGTCCCAGTTCTATATGGAGAGGGCTCATCGCGTGCCGGCCTGGCCCCCGGCTCAGGGCCGTCCCCCCAGACCGGTGGTTGCGCGCCTGCTCCACTTCAAGGATCGTGATCTCCCACTGCGGAAGGCCCGGACATCTGGCCCCTACAGAGTGGACAATGCCTTCGTTTTCCTCTACCCTGATTATTCGCAGGAGGTCCAACGTAGCCGGGTTTTTTTCATGACTGTCAAGAGGGAGCTCCGCAACGAGGGCATACAGTATGCTTTGTTATTCCTGGCGCGTCTGAAGGTGATGGTGGATGGGACTGCCTCCTTTTTTGACGATCCCAACGAAGCCTGGCATTGGCTCGAGCAATATCGCGCGGGCAAGGATGGCCCGGGACAACGGGGCTCAGAAACCGAGATGCAGCCAAGACCCCGACGGGGCCGACGCAACAGGAAACGTGGGGTGAATGGGCAATCACCTACTAATTCTCAGACTGGTCTGGAAAGGCAAGCAGCGCTACAGGCGGTAGCTCTCATCTCCGGATCAGCGAAGGCGACATCCTTGGCAGACACTACATCCCTCCAGGGGTCGGAAGAGGTGGGGTCCCGGGGTTCTGAAGAGGATAATGACCATCTGCCTGAGGTTACTCCACGGACTGCTGATGGCCTGCTGGATGACTGTTGATTCCTGATTCCTCCCTGTGTACAGTGAGGGGACAAATTCAGGGAGGGAGGCCGCACCACTGGGTGGGGTGGACTTGACTTAGTGAACGAGGGCGGGGGGATGGATCCTTGACCTGAACGGGGGGCTTTGCCTTGGGGGGGGGAATTCGGCTAGGGGGGTTCCCCTGGGGAGGGGCATTGCCGGGAGGGGAGGGAACTTCAGATGCGAGGCCTGACCACTAGTTTAGACGTGGGAGGCCGCAGTCTGGCTTGTGCTGGTGTTGAACCACCCCCTCTACCTCACACTTACTGTGAGACTCTGGTAGCTACCAGGGTGTTTCCCTTAGTGGGTTAGTGTTTGGATGGGTACCTATGGTTTAGAGCCTGTCTGGGGAAAGTTGGGGTGGGGGGTTGTTGGGGAAGATGTGTTCAGGAAGGGGTTGTCAGTGTGCCCCTTAAGCTGCATTGGGTTGTGTTCAATGACGTTCTTTCCTATGGCGACCCGACTTGAATTGAAATGTGTAACGTGGAATGTGCAAGGGCTGAACTCCATGAGGAAACGCTATAAAGTGCATGCATATTTCGTTCGCAGAGGGATCCAGGTGGCCTTTCTGCAAGAGACGCACATTTATCAGACAGAGGGACGGGCGTTGCAAAGGAGGTGGCGGGGACAGTTGTTTTATACCACTTACTCTGCCTTTGCCAGGGGGACATTAATATGGGTGCGATCAAGGGACCCCTTCCAACCTACGACCACTATCATAGACCCGGAGGGGAGGTATGTGCTGGTGTTGGGCCGCCTGGATGGTAGAGATGTGACCTTCAGCAGCGTCTATGCCCCGAACTCCGACCACGCCGCATTTTTTGCGCGGCTGTCTGGGAAGTTGGCATCGTTTCTAGTTGGCACAGTATTTATGGGGCGGGACTTCAACTCAGTCACCGACGTGGAGCTTGATCGCTCCCACCCACCGCTGGCTCAGTCAGTTGTACGACGGGTGGCCAAGGTACGCAGGGACTGGCAGAAAGCGTGAGGGCTAGTAGATGCATGGCGCGCGCAGCATCCCTCGGGCAGGGACTATTCCTTTTATTCGGTGCCACATGACTTACATGTGCGGCTTGATGGCGTCTTGTGCACTCCGGGGGCGTTGGAACTCACATGCAGTAGCGAGTACTTAGCGAGGACGATCTCGGACCACAACCCCTGCCTGATAACTGTGCTCTGGTCGCGGCATCGGCAGGTGATTCCCGACGTGGCGATTGAACCCCGTGACGCTGGAGGACCCCGTGTTCGCGGCGGAGCTCGGGGAGGGCATAGAGCGCTACTTCCCGGGCAACGCCGGGACGGCATCAAGCAGGGCGCACAAATGGGACGCTTTTAAAACAGTGGTGAGAGGGACATGCATTTCGTCCGTCGCTGGGGCGACCAGGGTATTGGTACAAGATATAGACCGGGTGGAGGCCACCCTGCGCCAGGCGGAAATAGATAACCACACGGATAGGAGCGGCTCGGCTGCAGTGGCGGCGGCGCGCGAGGAAGTGGTGACGCAGGTGGAGCGGCTCCGCTGCTATGATTATAGAGAATATATGGCCCATGCTCATGCTGAACGGGACAAGGTAGGGACGATGTTGGCTTGGCTGGCTAACCCGGCGGTCCGGGGCTCCTCTATAATGTCTCTGACTACACCCGCAGGGGACCTGGTCTTCTCCCAGACGGAAGTGAATACCCAATTTTGGGAATATTACACGCTGCTGTATCAGAGCAGGATGAGAGAACCCCCCGAAGGTCTGGATGATTATCTAGAGGCCGCGGGACTGCCGCAGTTGGGTCCAGACCAGAGCGCCAAATTGGGCGCACCTATTTCGCTGGGAGACATTAGGGCAGCGCTCAAACACATGGCTCGGAAAAAGACGCCGGGAGCCGACGGCCTTCCCGTGGAGTTCTATGCAGCTTATTTGGACCTCCTGGTGCCACACTTGCAGTCGGTTTACCAAGAGGCATGGGAATTGGGCAGATTGCCACCCACCATGAGAGAAGCGATCATAGTGCCGCTGTTGAAGAAAGGTGGGGAACCTGAGTCCAGGGCTGCGTACAGACCGCTCTCCATGCTCACAGTGGACTATAAGATCCTCAGTAAGATCCTGGCCACGCGCCTTTTAGATCATATGGGCACTCTGGTACACCCTGACCAATCGGGGTTTATCCCTGCTAGAAATACTACGACGTGCATACGGCGGTTGCTTCGTATCATGGGGGATGGAGGAAACGGCTCGGCGGGGACGGCGATGCTGTCGGTGGATATCGAAAAAGCGTTCGATAGCTTGGAGTGGCCGTATCTGTTCCGAGTACTGAAGGGGTTTGGTCTGGGAGATCATTTCATCCGTTGGACCAGGCTGTTATACAGCTCTGCCACAGCGCGGGTTCGTACGGGACGTACCATCTCAGTGGCCTGCCGAGTGGAGAGAGGTACTCGACAAGGCTGCTCTCTGTCCCCTCTCCTGTTTGCGCTGGCTATCGAACCGCTGGCGGCACCTGCTCGCCTGGGACATTTGTACGAGGGGTTCTTGCTGCGCGAGGAGCTTCATTATATATCGTTGTATGCGGACAATCTTCTTTTATATTTGGCCGACACAGGGTGCGCCCTGCGGGGCGCTAGGCAACTGCTCGGAGAATTCGGCCGCCTGTCCGGCCTCCAGGTGAACTGGAACAAGACCTGTTTGTTCCCATTGTCCCATGGGGATGGGCCGCCCCTGACACTTGATGGCTTGCGGTGGGAACCCGACTGCTTATCGTATCTGGGGGTCTGCATATTTCATGCCCCTGCCGACCTCTTTGACGGGATTATGGGTGGCGCGCTGGGAGGGCTCAGAGGCAGCATAGCGTTCTGGCGTACTCTCCCCCTATCGGTAGCGGGGCGCGTGGCCCTTCTGAAGATGGTGGCACTCCCGCACCTGCTCTACTTCTTTCATACCCTCCCGATCTGGATCTGGATCCAACGGGCGTTGGTGACGGAATTTATCTGGGGATCCGGCAGACGTACTGTTGCGTTAACCACCCTGATGCGGCCGAAAGAGGAGGGGGGGCTGGCGGCCCCAGACTTTGAGTGGTACTATCTGGCTGAGCAGCTGCAATGGCTTACACAGGCAGTGGCATGGGAGTTCAGGGGGCCGGACGGTCCGCAGGGCAGGGTCATTCCCAGGCGTGTCCTATCATTCATTATCCTCCGACAGCAACTCCGGCTGGACCAGCTCACTCTCGAGGAGAGCACCCTCCGGTCATGCTGGCTGCGAAGTCAGAAGCGCGCGGGGTACGTGAACTCCTATGCCCCGGAAATCCCTTTAGGTATGTGCACGGCACTCCCTCATGGTGGAGATTGGTCGGCATTGGCTGGATGGGAGGAGCGCGGGCCCCACATGATGGGCGATTTATATAGGGACGTGTCTTGCTGCCTTTCCCGGCCTTGCGGGAAGCCTTTGACCTTCCAAGAGGGGACTATTTACTGCATGCTGCCCTCGTGGCGGGAATTCAGAAATACTGGAAGATGGGATTGTCGGAACCCCCGACGTCGTCGGGGTGCCAATACGTCACTATGGCGGCGGGTACAGTTAAGGCCATCTCCTGCTTATATCGGCGACTGTCCACGGAACACCTTCCCCCTCTGGATCGCCTGAGAGGCAAATGGGAGGGGGACCTTGGCAGGCCCATCCCAGAGACGACGTGGCCACAGTTGCTGAGACGGGCCTGGAAGGGCACGCGCAACGCTAGGTTCCAATTGGTCCAATTTTACACTCTCCACAGGGCCTACTTAACCCCGGTCAAGATTCAGCAGTATTTCGGGGGGGGGCCAGTCGCTGTGCCCTCGGTGCCAGGCAGAAGACGCTGATTTTGTTCACATGTTTTGGTCCTGTGTGGGGCTAGGTTCTTATTGGGCGGATGTGAGGGCATGCTTGAATCGTGTGACGGAGAGAGAGTTGGAGGCTGAGATGGGAACCTGCCTCCTGTTGTGGTTTCCACACACCCCTTCCACTAAAGTGACAAGCAAATTTTATGACTTGGGCTTAATTATGGCAAAGAGGGAGCTCACCATGCATTGGAAGGCGAGGGCAGGTCCTAGTTTTGGGAGATGGAAGGCGAGTTTCCAGCGGTGGGTTGGGAGTGAGGCGACACTTCGACTCCAGCTGGCTAGGCGCTCCTCTAATGATAAGGCACTGGAAGTTGCGAGGACTTGGGGAGCATTGGTGACGGAGCTCCAGTTACCGGAGGAGCCGGAAGGCGAGGACGTGGTACAGGTTGGGGCAGATCAGGGAGAGAGCACTAGTGTGGAGGCCACCGGGAACGTTGAGGGGAATGTCCTAGATGGGGAAACTTAAGCATGTATAGGGAGGAGCCACGCACTACACGACACATCCTACCAGATTGATAGTTCAGAAAGGAGAGTCGGGGCACATGTGAGCGAACGGATGGAATTTACCTTTTCTTGGGATTCATGGTGATGTTATTTTACATTGATATAGATTGACCTTTGTGGAGCCAGATTTGTAGATGCTCCATTGTACAAGGTGATTTGAGGGCACACTGACGGGGGGTGGGGGTAGTGGGGGAGGAGGTAGGGGAGTTAGGGGGGGGGGGAATAAGAATATTGAGTATTGTTTAATCCGGGTTGCTTGACTACCACCACCACATTGTATCCAAGGTGTTTTCTTTTCTTTTTGTATAAGATGGTAAATTGCTGATATGTCGCTTGTTTACTCAATAATAAAAAAACACTTTAAAAAAAAAAAAAGACTGGACCCACACAGAGATCAACCCCCTGCTGAAGAAACCCTCTGCCGACCCGACGGACCTCAAGAACTACAGACCCATCTCCCTGCTCCCCTTCACAGCCACTCATCGAGAAGGCCATTAATGCCCTACTCTCTGAGTTCATCAAAACAAACAATATCCTGGACCGCTCCCAATCTAGATTCAGAAGCAACCACAGCACCGAGACCGCTCTCCTCCTCGCCACAGAGGACATCCGCTTCCTCCTCAACGAAGGCAAGAACTCATTTGACACTGTCTTCCACGACAACCTCTGCGCTACACTTCATGACGCCGGCATCAATGACAGAGCCCTTGATTGGACCACTTATTCCTAACCAGCTGAACACAGAAAGCCAGACGTCTACCTTTTCTCTCAGAACCCACAGAAATCAGCAGCAGAGTGCCACAGGGCTCCACCCTCTTCTACATCTGCATGGCCCACTTGCAAACATAACAGAAGCCACGGACTCAACATCATCCTCTATGCCGACAGCACACAGCTGATTCTCTCCCTCAGCAAACACAAGCCGCCAAGGACAACTTCCACAGTGGAACCAAGACAGTAGCCACCTGGTTAAAAGTCAGCTGCCTCAAGCTCAATTCCAATAAAACTGAAGTCCTCATCCTGGGCCACACCCCCTCTGGCTGGGATGACGCCTGGTGGCCCACGGTGCTCAGAACTCTGCCACACCCACACGCCACTAATGCAATATCAGCATTATCCCGGACTCCTCACTCTCAATGAACCACCAGACCAACACCATCTCGCCGTCCTGCTTCCACACGCTCCGCCTGCTCTGTAAAATTTTCAAGTGGATACCCACAGAGTCCAGGAAAACCGTCACCCACGCATTCATCAGCAGCACTCTACTACGGCAATGCACTCTATGCAGGCACCACGGAAAAATTCCAAAACGCCTCCACCAGACTCATCCTGAACATCCCCATAGCAGCCACATCACCGGCCAACTGTGGCTTTCGCAATGCCGGAACCACATACCTAAACCACCACCTCTCCTTCCACATTCCCACCAGACATCTCAGCTCCGCTTATCAGGCCCTGGCCTCCCACGGATTCACAGGACCACTACTGGAGGAAGATCCTTCTACCTCACTGCAAAGACCTGGAACTCTCTACCACGGCATCTCAGGCAATCTCCATCTCTGCCTCAATTCAGGAAGGGCCTCAAGACCTGTCTCTTCGAATGAACAGCAGATTCCCCCTCCCCCCGCTCAGTGCCTTGAGAACCTTACAGGTGAGTAGTCGTGCCTTGCAACAACACTGATTGATTAACTGATTGATTGAAGAATCACGGAAGGATACATCAGTGAAGAATAAAGTAGATTAGGGCAAAGGAATCTTGAACACCCTTTAAAGTTCTCGTGGAATATCCATGAGTTAAAAATAATTTTAGAGACAAATGTTTTTTAAAAAGGTCTTGTAGGCTCATTAACTCATTTGTTTACAGGAGACTTGGTTACACAAGGAGGCTCCTGTATTAACCGGAAGAAAGGAGAGCAACTTCTAAACCCCTCGGGTCATGCTGCATAGGGGGTACTAGCTCTAATCTCTCAGGGTAGCAAGAGATTTTAGCACTTTGAACATAATGTGTAATTGCATTTCACTTGCTCATGTTAAATTATATAAGAATAAGACCAATATAAATTTGGCAGATGTGGCAAATGTTTTTGACCTTGGCGAATAATGTATATAATAAACAACAGATTTCACTCTTTGAAGAGGATCTAACAGCCTATCTCTAAACTCAAAATCCCAAAACTCAAATGGGATTATGGGGGAGTCAGTCAGTAAAATAAACACTGACATTTTTTTCTAAAAAGAACCACAAGACTATACAAGCAATGAGACAACATTTTCTTGTGCACATATTCAGATCATGGATCCCCCATAGAATTTCTGAGTTATAAGGAGTGTGTACGGCATGCCATACACAAGGTGAAACACAGGCACAAACTTGAAGGGATTGCATTTGTTATAAAAAAAAATTAGAGCCATTCTACAAGATCGTAAATTGCGTTGTTTAAAGAAAAGTCTTAAATATAGTATCCTGGGACTTCAAATTCACAAACCAATGTAAAAATGTAACATCCCTTGAGATGAGGGATTCTTGCATGGACATTTTGCTAGCGTTTTTGATCAGACATTTCTGCACTTAAAGCTAACAATGAGATACACCATGTAAGAAGGGTTGAAGCACCCTCAGTTGTTAAATTATTAAATGCTTTGAAACTCACTTTACTACCAATGATTGATTATCTTTTGTGAGCAAAAAGCTGATGAGACTCATTTTTTTTAGCTCTGCCTTGCTGGCATCCAACAGAGATTCTGGGTCATCAAAGAACTTTGTTCTATTCATCCCACAGCACAGTGTGTATGTTTTTTATCCAGGGTGTTTCCAGTGCTCAGTCATGTGAAATACAGCCCACCATTACTCTCCTGTTTAAAACAACCTCTTGCATAGTTCATATACCATGCCATAGGAGTGGGGGCATTACTCTAATAAAGTCATCTCTTTGCAGGAGTCTTAATTTCCTGTGGCATGTGGTAGACATACAAACACACAAAAGGTGATGGGAGGATGCTAGCAATAAGTCTAACCAGTGGCAATCGCACAGGGTGGCATTCTAACCTATCTGATTTTTGACCCCCATGCACCTTAGATTAGACCTATCTATATGCATATCAGCCTGGACCTCGCTCCAGAAGTAACAGTCCAGCCTGAACTGCCAAGTCAAGTCCTCTCCAAACAGAAAAACAAGCAACCAGTTTCGCTGTGATTGGGGCTCTTCAGCCAGGTGTAGCTTGGTTCAAGTGGCAGAGTGAGGAAGGGACCCATGTCAGCCTACCCTAAGCCACGTAGTGCGTTACATCAAACACACAAAAGCTGCGCTCACTGTATTACCAAAACCAAGCTGTATCTGGCTGATAAGCCCATAGCTAGGGTGAAACCAGTCCTGGGAAGCTTGTTATATGGTTCATGGAGGACCTGGCCTGACAGTTTGGCAAGACTGTTCCCATTAGGAGCAGGGTAAAAACTGATTTGCAGATGGCTGGGTCCAAACTGAGGTGGCATAGTGAGCAAAATAATGATTAGACAAATTGCAAGCATTCCTCCCATCATCTTCTGTGTGTTTCCTAAGGTAGACAGATTCTTGGAAAAAACTGAAGTCGTTACTGTCAGGAATTCTCATATATAACTAGTTTCTTCACATTTGCATTTCCCCAAATGCACAGCTGCAGAAATACACTTTGCATGATAAATAGTGCATGATTCCATTCAAGGGTTTTAATCTCAGTATTGACTAGGAGGAGAAACGTGCAGTAGTTGCCTTTGCAAATTTTTCACATCTTGTTTCAACCTGTTGCTTCTATGTCCCCAACAGAGTTAAAAATAACACCCAGATAAGAAACCATGCATTTGTTATATGTTAAAACCGTGCTATGCTAGATTAAAACATTTTTTCAGGGACTTAAGTTCCCCACAAGTCATTTCTTAAAGCTACCCTTTAAATCTGGGTTTCCATTTAGGCTGTAGATTTACCCATCAAACACTGAAGTGCTATTGGATGCGGTTCAAGAGGACCACGTCATCTGCATAAAGGAGCGCTGGAATCGAAGAATGGCCAACCTGGAGCATGTTCCTTCCTACCTCTGCCATCACCTTCTTCAAGTTAAAGAGGAAGGGTGCAATAACTCACCTGTCTTATCCCCTAGCTATAGAAAGATCATCAGTGCACTCCCCTTTTATACCAAATCTTACTCTGGCAGATGTCCCTGTATAGATGTATCGAATTATATGAATAATCTGCACATCCACCCCCATCTCCTCCATTAAACAGCACATGTTGCTGTGTGAGACACATTCAAAAGCACTTTATAGATCCATAAAACCTAGACAGATAGTTTCCCTTTTTGCTGCTGTGTATTTTGAAATTCATAGGGACAGATTTAGGCATTGTTTCACAGTGCCTATGCCCCTCCGAAATTTGTATTGGATGCGCATCGTGGTATTTTGCTCTTCTGCCCACACTTCTAACCTGGCTAACATGACTGTCCCCAACACCTTGACCTGTGCATCCAAGAGGGAGATTTAACTGTTTCATCATGGGTTAATCCCCTTTCTTAAAGATGGGGATAATTAATGACTGGGAATATGTGTACAGCACCCTGTTCGGTAAATTGCTTTTAGAAGGTTGGTCAATAGGGGACCCCGTAAGTCTTAAACACATCTGAGAGTACCCCATCTGGGACTAAAGCTTTGGAGTTAGCACATTTATTTATTGGATGAACTTTCTTCTAAAGTGGGCTCAAAGGTCCCGCCGATAGGGGAGAAAATATTGAAAGTAGCGCTTGCCCTGTCTTCAGAGGGAGGCCTCCTTTCCTCACCTGCATTTATGATACTAAAGTAGCCTTTCCATATATTTGTCGGTATCACTACATCTAAGGATGCAGCACCACTATATCTCTCTCTCAAAAAAGGCATATTAATCACATTGTAGAAAACCTGAGTATATCTTACTTTGATAGCACCCACCAGAGTAGCCCAGGCATCTTCAATTATGATTCTCATACTATTTATGAGTGCATGTTTCCATAAGCTACTGTACGCTATGAGCTCCATTATGGATAGATCTGCTTTACGCAACGTGCCCTTTAATTCTTTATGTGCTGTAGTACATTCAAAATTGACCCCGGCGTTTGGGTTTTTTGTCTTGCCACTATGGGGGTCTGGAGAGCTTTCTTCTAATGTCAAGCGACATTTTAATGAAAGCCTCTTTAATTTTTATATCATCGGCATTCTTATCCAAACAGATGTCTACCATAGATTTGTCTGCTTTATTAAATTGGCCAAAAAACACTACATGGGTCATTCTGTCCCACTTTGAGGGGCCTTGTTCTCTGAAACCTCAAAGCCTCTCACCTTTTTACATAGATTAGAGTGAACATCCCATAAGTGACTGTCAATTTAAAAGCTTTGAGGGCAGTGATCACTAAAATAATTGACATAAATTTCAAAATTCTGGATACGACGACTCTGATTGTTTGATACTAAAGTAAAATCAATCACTCTTCCCTCCAGCTGTAAATGTGTCTGCGAAAAGGGCAGCTGGATGCTCAATTCATTCGCACACTGCAAGATGTGTTTAACAAAAACATGGTTGATCATACTACCATAACCCACTTGCTTACAGTACATTTGATAATTGACCTTAGCATCAATAAAACCATATACCCTCTAAGAGAGAAATTACATAAATGAGTATTAGAGTTCCCGTCCCATTTTGTAAGAGTCATGTGTGTCCTCTCCCATTAAGTGCACTTGGAACTCTGTCCAGACTTTCAACCACACCACTTCTCTGCGCAGCTACAAGACAACGTTTACACATACTATCCGCACTCCCCTTGAAGCTTAATTTCCAATAGTTCTGATTAAGGGACTCTCAAATCTGATATTTATAAACACATCCTTCTATTAGGGTAGAAATATAAATCTTCAGTCCACAACCAAGGCATCCCCAAATTGTAGTGCACTGCAGGTAAGTGTAATGTCACAATATATATATTTTTTTAACTTAACTGTTGATTTTACCCAATATATTCCTCAGGCCTGCCACGTTAAAAAATGAAAAGAGACCAAGAACTTATGCAGACTTTACTCTGTCATCAACTACTCCTCTCCATTAGCATAATTACTGATCACCTGAGAGTGCCTGAGTAAATCAGTATTCACAAAGTTGTTGAGGCAACTAAAGCCAATGGCAATAGAAAGGGCATAGTTAGTAGGGTTAATGCTGTTGGAGATTGGCTGACGAGGCAATATTTCAGTAGACCTTTTTGAGAGGTTATGGACACAAAAATGTGGGGGTCTAAAAAAATAACCAATAAAAAAGGTAAAATCTGGACATTTTCTTTGTGAAGAGGTCTAAGTCGCAACAAAATCCTCTCAACCAGATTTGGGGTTCTCAAATTGATATCAAACACTCCACTTGAGAAGGCTTAACCCCTCGTCCCACCCAATTCACCCTACCTGCATATATGATGTCAAGTGCCATTTCATTTGTAAGTCCCACTTTCTAGCCTAACTAGTTTAAAGATGTATATTTTAAATCATTCCAACTTTCAGTCTTCCCTTCAGAATAAGGTGGCAGGTTTGTCTAGACCAAGACATTCGGGGTTGCAATGGGAGGGGTATGCTAAATTGTTCAAATTACTCGTTTTTATCCTTTCCAAGCTGGGATTGTAATTGTTTGGTGCCATAAAGTTGTGCCATTGTTATTTAATTGCCTCCTAAGAACCTGCACCCCAGGCCCCTGTGCAGACCCTGCCACCACAGATGCCCCTCCCAGTACAGATGTGTGACTGATGCTATTCTCTGCCCCTCTGGACCCTGTTTTTTGTAGTTTTGCAATAACTTCACATTAAAGACCTACTTGGTTTTCTATCTCCCTTTGGGTACTTTCCCTCTTTCCTGCACAATATATGACTCTTCTGGGGATGATAGGTGTTAGACCTGTCATCCTTAAGCTGGTCTTTCCCCCAACTTGTTGCCTTTTATCTCCCATTTTTGCTGCTTGTTTTTGTTGGCCTTAGGATTCTCAGCATTTTATCACTGCTAACCAGTGCTAAAGTGCACGTGCTCCGCTAAACAGGATGACATTGGTGTTTACCTGATTGGCATATTTGTTTTACTGGTAGGCCCCTTGTAAAGTGGTATATACATACTCCGGGCCTGTACTTCAAATGCTTCTAGTGCGCTGTAGCACGGATTATTCTACAATTCTGCTGCTGCCACTGGACTCTGCTTTCTGTGAGTCCTACCCTTACCTATGGTGTCCCATCCAAGCTCTGGACCTCAGAAGTGGGCTCTGCAGCTGTTTTCATTAAAACGCAGCCCATTGCATCAAGTGCGTGAGAAATTCTGCCGCATCAGGCTATGACGCCGACAGAGGCGGCCCAACGAAAGCAGTTCCACAGCCTGCACAGTTCAATGGCGATGCTCTGCATGGCTTCACAACGACACATTGCATTTACTACAATGGAGCTAGATGCTGGCACAGGAACCCTTTTGCGCATTTCAATGATGACGCAGTAGACTCTCGACGTCAACAAAAGCTTCATCCAAGGTATTTATTCAGCGGGACCTGTCCGGGACCTGTAGCAGGCCTGTCGCCAATTTTAGTTGCCATGAGCTTTGGATTTGCATCGTCCCTCACGACCCCAAGTAACCTTTTGCCCCATAGTAACTTCTAAGCACTGTTTTTGCATTTAATATTTAAAAAATAATTTCTCTACTTCCACTGGATTTTTGTTGTTTTGCTTTTATTTTGCTCAGATAAATATGATCTATTTTTCTAAACCTGTGTGGAGTCTTTTTGTGCTGTTTCAATTGTGTTTCTGTGTGTGTGTGTGGGAGGGGGTGCGTGTGTGTGTATATACACTCAAAAAAAAACAAAGTTAAAGGGACGTTATAGTCAGGTTACACCATTTTATACTAAAAAAAACACTGAATTTCATAGAGTTTTAGTTTAGTTTTAGTTTTAGTTATTTCGAGTAACTATAATTCATACCGTAAACTAAATATAACTCGTCATCACAGTGATGACGAGTTATATTTACTTTAGGGCAAGCACCCAATCCCTTGCAGGAACCCAATCCCTCGTTATGCATGGCATGAGGTTGAGTGCAGGCCCACTAGTGCCCTAACCCACTCTGCACACAGTCTTCAGCTGTGTGTGGTGTAGGGCCCGCGGCTGATGTGATGTTACTATATTAAGAATGTCATTTTAAGTAAGACAAACCTATTGACTTTGCCAAAGGGTCAGAACCCCAGAATATAAAAAGTGGGCCTATTAGATTTATCAAGGGGTCAGCATATCAACATATATAAAGGAGGCCTATTGCCTTAGTCAACAAAATCACCAATAATTATAATCATATGTATATTTCGTCAACTAATATATAGAAATGTGTTTGTCAGAAAAAATATCACTGATGTTTATTTTAAAAAAATCAACATCTTTCAGTCTTTCTTTAAAATCTTCCATGTTATAAAATGCAACCATAAAAGCAACCACAATAGGTCCCAGCACTAGAGCTAAAGAACATAAAGCGACAGCTTAGAGTGCTTTAAAATAATATGCACACCCTGCCTGCTTCAAAAATGATTGATGATGCCCCTACTCCTTTTTTGAGCACCACCAGGCTCTGAAAATATACAAGTAAAAATCCCTTGCAGGGCCTTATAGGGATGGTCCTTCTTTAGAGCACTAAATAATGAATTAGCGGCTCCTGCCAATCATTCATTATTCCTTCTTATTTTTTCCAATGTTGGGGGCCACAGTGGAAGCCCCATAGCCCCCTGTCCCTTGCTGGCTCCCCACCAGCACCCATACCAGTGTCGGCAGGAACCAGGATTTTTTTTTCGTTTTTCCAAGTGGGTGGCCTGAGAAGGAGCAAAGATGTATTTTCTGCCCAGGAAAGTACCCTAAGAGCGGTAGTCCCCGGGGTCAATCTGCAGCATGGGGAAGAGGGGCCTGATGCCTTCCTCTCCAACAATCAAACGGCAGGGATGGGGCCCCCGGACCCAACAGTGTCTCAGGAGGGGGGCCACTTGTGCCCTTCCCTTTCTTTCAGATTCAGCCACAGGGGTTGGTGTCCCAGCGAACTCTCTGAGGCACGGGAAGGGGTCTGCATGCCCCCTCCCCTTGATTATAGATACGACCTGGAGGATTGGGTTCCAGTGGCCCTAGAGTACCTCGGGGAGGGTGGCCGCATGAACTTCTCATCTTCATTTTACGTTCTGCCCCGGGGGATGGAGTCCCCAATAATAGCTCCGGAAGGGAGCCGCAAGTTCCCTCGATGAACTTTATTTGGGACTAATCAGAGGTCCTCTAGCTTGCTCCCTGCTACTCCGGGCTCTTCCTTTGTGACCCCTGGCCTCAGAGGAGGCAAAGATTTCGATCCCTCTGAGACCAGGAGTCACAAGGGAATTGCCAGGAGTAGCAAGAAGCAAGCTAGAGGTCCCAGCTGTGACCCCTGACTACTCCCAAATGGTCCAGTACTCTCTCCTCTTTATTTCACATTCAGCTCTCAGGGATAGGGTCCCCGGGGCCTGAACAAGGCACAAGGAGGAGAGCCACACACCCCATTCCCCTCAATAAGTGATTCACCCCGGGGAATTGGATCACGGGGCCTGAATAGGTTCGGGCAGGGGAGCAGCATGCCCCCTCCCTTATTACATAATCTCCGGGACCCACTAGGCTGTGGCCCACAATTTTTTTTAAATGCGCTGGAGCTTATGCTTTACTTTTTTTAAGCATTTGCCCTGGAAACTCCTCAATTTTAAGCAATTCTTTTTAAAAAATATATCTTTTGTCCCGAGGAGCGGCCTCTCTTGGACCAACCACCCCCACCAGGCCTAAGGGGGCAGGGTAATCCTACCCTGTCCAAATATGTTGTTTGGCCTTTTTTCAAAGACAGGAGACTGAGTCCCTGAGTCTTGAGATGCTGCTGACACATCTTAACTGATACAAGGAAACCCTCATTTAAAATATTAAGTAAGTTACCCCTAAGTAGGTCTTGTTGCCCACAAGGTATGTTGTCTGATATTTAAAAGGGGACATGTAAGAATTTGAAGTTGGCATGTTCCTACAGTGACCAGTCCCCAAAAGCTATTTTCTCTGTATAGGGCCATAGTTGTTTCTATAAAAGAAACAATTAAAATGTAATGTTGGTAGCTATGGTTTAGAATAAGCTGCACAACTGTTCAATCAATGTTTTTAATATTCATTAAAAAACCAATTCAGTGGTAAAGTGGAATTTTTTATAAATATACAGAAAGGGTTACTTTAAGAAATTAGACTTTTCCTCTCTGAATCTCAGGTAAACTAATAAGCATCAACTATGGGGACAAGGGTTCTGCCATGTCAGATTTCACTAACAATAAAGCACTATGGCTAGTGTACAGTGAAGCAAACAGGAGGTGCTGAAAAGGGGGGAAAGTATGCCCTTGGAAACATTTCTAGTAAATAGTAGAATAGTGCCATCTTCAACCCAGCTCTTCAGAACACATCTGGGCCTGTGCATGAACAGAAGGCTCTGGACCTCAGTCTGTGACCCGTGTTGATACCTGGGGTGCTGGAACCGCTTTTAGTTGTATCCAGGGCTGAGAAGTGTACTCCAAGAGTCAGTTGACAGTTCTGCGTGGGTACAGGAACACAAGCTGCAAGAGGTATTTTCCTTGAGTGACCAGCTGACCATTTTTAATTGATCCCACACACATAAGGGTGATGAAAAACAAACTAATTCACTATCTAAGAAAACCCCTTTCTTTGATAAAAAAAAAGCTCACCCACCAATCATTGTATGCTTCATCATCAGACTGCTACTACACTCCCTTTGTGACATCAGCAGGTGTGGAGCAAGTGGGTTGATTGATTTTCAATTCTTATTGTGAGAGTATCGATGGGATGAAACTGCCTTAAGTGCACCACTGTAATTTTGATATATTTATTTCCTCGGTCCCCTAGACAGGATTCACAATTACTTCATTTGACGGTCTATGGGTATGTTCTTCGCCCATCCATTTCTCTTTAAATAGTGTCCATAGTCTGGGCCAGTCGCGGCAGGCATTAATTTCAGGTGGGGGCGGGGATCGCACTGAGAGGGTCGCGTGGGGAGAGGGTGGGGTAAATGTAATAAAAAATAAATGAAAAGCTTACATATCAGCAGGCTGGAATTCGCGTTTTCTCTGTTCCTGCTCCTGCTCTCCTGCCTCCAGCAGGAACAGGAGCAGGTAGCCTCACTCCCCTAAGCCAATCACAACACTGCAATGACAGAGTTGTGATTGTTGGGGACGTCACCCAGCCAGGGACTTACTGGGAGGCCATTTTCTCTATGTAGGCTGCATTGCAGCCTGCATGGAGAAAAGGCAGAGTGCACATGACAGGTTTGAGCGGCCCCAGAGTGCCGACCAAACCAGTCATGCTCACTCAGGAGTGGGCACACCACTCCTCCCCTGCCCAGTCCTGCTTTCTGAGCTGCCCCGACAACCCGCCGCCCACCAGCAACCAAACCCTTCTGCTTTCTCGCAGTGCGAGAAGCAGAAACATAAAATGGTAGTTATTACCATTTTAATATTTATGCTTCTCGCATTATGAGAAAGCAGTGGCGTGATGCTCCTCCGCCCTACTAGAGGAGCCGCCCCTGGTCTGGGCTTGGACTGGACTCTGCTAATGGCCTCTGCTAGAGGGAGTCCTGACCCCCAAAATGTTTTCCCTGAGATCCTAGTAGCCTTAGGGTGATCAAGAGAAGCTACTCTAAAAAGTTGGGGTGGCCTTGGTAGGCAGGAAAATAGATGTAGCCTTGCTCTGAGCTTTTTAATGCCCAAAAGAAAACGTTAGCTGACCCTCACAGCTAAAGTATCCATCTTTGGGGGCAGTTGCACAAAATCAGCTTCCAGGCTTTCTAAACTCCCAAAAAGAGATTAATTCTCAAAGCAGAAATCTTGACTGGGCGAAAGTGTGAAAATGTTCTGGTTGACGAGAGGACTTTGGTGGCCATGAAATTTTAATTTTCTCACTCAGAGCTTTTCCCATCAAAACCAACAACTTCAGCAGGACCTCATCCAATGGCTATCCTACTTCAAGAGATCTTCACCCGATACAGTCTTAAACCTTGCCCCACTTGAGGATTTCAACTTTCATAATAAAGACTCAGTCATAAGGTAAAAACTTCAGCCAAGATAATCACTTAGGGGTATTTGACCACCTCTCCATTGTGGTCAGTCTGAAATTGTGTTTAGGTCACGGTCAACTGGGAACAGAGACTTCTGATTGACACTTTAGCTCTTAATGGCACTTTTTGACCTAAAAGTTTAAAAATGCATATCTCCTTTTCCAATGATTTGGAACTTATTAAATTGGGTTTAGTTTTTTCGGATTTTTAGTATGTGTCTGATTTATATTTTTTGTTCTGTTTTGACATTTTAATTGTTGTGGTACCCTTAAATACTTTACACACTTTTCCTAAGTTATGCATGTCTACTTCTTGCCTTAGCTACCAGGGTTGATCCGTTGTTAAAATTATCTAAATTGTGTGTTTAACATGACCGGATTTTAGGACTCGTTACTTGGGTCCTTCAAAACGAATTTCCTACTTTCTAACTAACCCTCTACTACAGACAGGATATAGGAAATGTCCACATTTTAAAATGTGAATAAAGTTAATGCATTAAACGAGCAAAGGGGTGCATTGTAATTGTCATTGGGGTAAGGATCCAGAATAATGACTCCAAAATGTTGACTGTACAAAATAGAGACTTCAAAATATTGTGAGTACAAAAATTTCTAAGATGGAAATATCAATAAGTTTATTCTTTTTTTCTACATTAATATCAGAGTTTCTTAAATCTCATGGTATTTAATATTATTTTTAATAAAATGTCCTTATTTTGTTTTTGAAGTTATATTGTGAACTAGCAGCCCGCCCCGGCATTGCCCGGGGCAGAAGGGGGCTGGGGGCAGCATTTTGGGCTTTGTGCAGTTCCAACCGGGCCCGCGCCAGCCCGCCCGCCCCGACTTTGCCTATACCGCCCCCCGCCTGCCCGGCCCGACATTGCATATACCGCCCCCCGCCTGCCCGCCTGCCCCCCGCCTCCCGCCCGCCTGCCACCCGCCTCCCGCCTGCCTCCCGCCTGCCTCCCGCCTCTGCCTTACCTCAGCCGCATACAGGACTTCACCGCCATTCCCGGGCCCCCGCCCGCCCCGACATTGCCCGGACCGCCTCCCGCCTCGCCTTACCTGAGCCTCCTCGCCGCTCGGAGCCACTGCGCCACTCCTCGCCACTCGTCACTGCTCCTCCCCGCCTGTCGTCATCACGCAGGTGTAGGTCGAGGTCAGCGCTACGTCGCGGCCGGCGCTAGTTTTAGGGGACTACTTTGTTTATAAATTTTATTTTTTTAATTTACGTTTTATTTTTATTTTAAGTCGCCTATATCCATCTACACACCCTGAGGATTCCAACAATGTATTGGGTGTGTGGATTGGCGCTGTGGTTCCCGAGTTTACCTGGCCAAAAGGTGCAAGTACTCTCTTTATAATAGTAGTAAGATAAGAATAGATAATAATCTATAATATTCATAAATTGTTTGAAATTAAAATGTATATTTGTTTGCTTGTATGGTTTTAATGGGGTATTGGGAGGGCATTTTAATAACTACATATTTATAGCAATTTGAATATTTGAATTCATTGTTTCAATTAATTTTTTATTCATATTTGTAATTATTATATTCCTATATTATTTTGGGGGTTTTAACAGCATTTTTTGTATGCTTTTGTAATAATCTTAATAATTAAAATGTTCATTTCTTTTTTAAACCATAATAATACAATTAATGAATAAGTAATATAAACAGTTATCTAAATGTTTTATTTACCTTTACTTGTTCACGTATTTATGTTTATTCAATTGAAAATGTGTGATATTTGAAAAATATTAAATATTTTAATATATATTTTATAATATTGTTATTAGCATTTAATATTATGTTATTACATTCATCATATATTCAAATAATTCTACAATTTTAAAGTAAGTAGGTTTGACCCCACTTTCAACCAAACCTTTAATGATAGTAAGTTGAGCACACCCGACTTTTTAGAATAGTTTCTTTGACCCGTACATCTACCTATCTATCCATATAACCTCCCATACACCTTCCAGCGTCCCCTTACCATCATCCTTCTATCATTTAATCCATCCTTTCATTCCATCCATTCGTTCAGCACTTCATCTATCCAATTCCACCTTCTTCCATGTTATCCATGTTTACAACATTCTATCCAGTGACCATTCTGTTCACCCACTGCTCCATCCACCATCCATCTTTTCACTCTTCCATCCGTCCTTTTATCCACGTATCCATCCTTCCATTCATTCATCTATTCACTTTTCTCTCCATCCTTTCAAAAAGTGACTCTTTTTCCCTTCCATCATTTAACCTTTATATCCATTCAACCTGGCACCCTTACTTCCTTTGTTCTTTTTGCCTTTTCTTTCAACAATTCTTCCTGTCCATAATGTTTCCTTTATTCCGTTCACTAGTCCTTCCTTTCACCCATACTTCCCACCCTCTTCCTCCCCGTCCTCCTTGCCAGTTCCTATCTCACGCCATCATTCTTTCTTTTGTCACCTACATTTTTAGGTCTCGTCCTTTACCATTGCGAAGCAATGGGAAATGGGGGAGAATTCAAGTGCTCAAACGGATTGTCAAACCACCGCTTTTTTCCGTGGCGTTTTCTTCGAGTGCACGTACAGGCACACGCATTTGGCCCATACACTTTCATGGCCATCTGTTCCTGTTCCTAATGGCCCTCCCCCCTCCCCCAGCACAGAGCGCGCATCGCGGCCGCACAGCACATCAAAGGGCTTCTCCCAGCGTGTGCTGTGCGGCTTCTCCTCCCCTAATTATGTGGCCGGCCGTACTTGTGTTTCCTGGCCGCTTCCCGGCCGCTCTTGTATTTAATTAGCAGCAGCAGCATTTCTCCTGCGCCAGGCCACATCAAAGGCTCTGTGCCATTAAAACTTAACTTATCTGCGAGGTAAAAGACTGCGAAGTACTGAAATCCTAACCTGGAAGTAAAACTCCTGATGTACTCACTTGCAATGTAACATCCCACGATGGAAAACCTATGATGCAATGGTGACGTACATACACCCACACCCTACTGCCCTGCATATCTGTGAATCCCAAAGCCGAGTCCAAGTGATCTTACACTCAGGTCTTGCATCAATCATCATTCCGTGTAAGGTGCATGTTTATTTCCCGCCATGCCGCACGCTGAATCACAGTCTTCAAAACTTGACAGATTTATAAACCTTGTGTAAAAGTTCCGCAGTGTCAGCAGGAGCAGCCCGTAATACCATGGTTACACATTTTACAGATTAAATTCATTTTCATGCCCTGAATTGCGCATTTGTTCTGGACAGTAATCCTTCAAGAAAGAGCTGAAACCTGTATTGCGCTTATCTTTCTCCATACTCTTCCAGCAAGAAGTGTATCCTAAAGGAAGCCAGACACACACAAAGGTCTCAGTAGCCTCGGGGGACCGGATGTGTTAGGGATGCCACTCATACATTATTGGCTCGAGAGCATCCTTCTTAGACAGACTGCAGCAATGAAGAGGCTCACACAGAGAGAGAACAGAATGTAAATCTCCAGAATATGATTGCAGAAGCACTGACTAATGCTCTGGCGGGTCCGTCGCTTTGATAATTTGTGCACACCCGGTGGAAACATAAAATATTAAGACATACGCGGTTCTTGTGCTATTCGCCGTTTTACTGTTCTTCCCGGTAATTGAATACGGGTTGGCTTGCCCAGGCGGTTTCAGCTCCCTTCCCTCCTTGTCTTCAAGGACAAGCCTGGTACATTTTACAGGACAAGCCTGGTTATTCCTTGCATAACTACTTAAGATATGAGGTTAATACACATTTTATCTTGTTTTATTTTCATAGATGTCTTTTTTGTTTAGTTTCTTTATAATTTCAACTGACATTTAATCCAGATTTGGATTCGGGATTCTGAGTTCTGCAACAAAATACAGACACCTTCTATATTTTCCTTTCACATTTCAGGAGGAAACACTGGGTGAAATGTCACATCAAAGGCTCTGTGCCACTTTCACCCACACAGCAACACTTACAGACACGCAACGCCACTCACACCCACGCAAGCCCACTATCATCCACGCAACACCACACTCACCCACGCAACGCCACTCACCCAAGCAACACCACTCACACGTGCAACGCCACTGACACGCGCAACGCCACTGACACGCGCAACGCCACTGACACGCGCAACGCCACTCACACGCGCAACACCACTCACACGCGCAACGCCACTCACACGCGCAACGCCACTCACACGCGCAACACCACATGCACACGCAACGCCACTCGCACACGCAACGCCACTCGCACACGCAATGCCACTCGCACACGCAACGCCACTCGCACACGCAACGCCACTCACACACGCAACGCCACTCACACACGCAACGCCACTCACACACGCAACGCCACTCACACACGGGTGCAGATTGTGGGTGCAGATTCAGAGAAAACTCAGCAGCACCACCACCATTGCAATGCAATAGGTCTCGTTTTAACGCAAATTTAAGCTATAGGCCTTGTAAATGGCAAAGCCTTTTATTTATGTTCCAAAAACCAGAACGCAAAAATAAAGGGCATAATCATTTACAATGCTAATAGTTCAGACTCGCGTTATTGCGAGACCTATTGCATTTTCAATGCTTGTTCTTTCTTACATTTCTCTCTGCCACTTGCTTTTTTATGCTCTCTGTGATTTTTCCTTATTGTTTTATCATTTGTCTCCTTCACTGAACATTTACTAAACAGCACCTCACCTTAAAGCATTTTATTAACTTTTTGTAGCCAGATGTTGTTGCTAGAGTGAGGAGTTCACAACTTCACTGTCTCTAGAAGTGGTTAGTGGACTCTACAGGGCCGGTGGGCTGGTGAGCAAGTTGGGGTCCCTGGTGCTGTTGGCTGTGCAGTCTCGATGGGCAACAGAGATGCTTTGGTAGGCTGGTGTTGGTCACTGTAGCTGTGCGTTGCTGGTGAGCTGCCTGGATGGTCTAGCTTGGAGCGGCCAGGTCTGGGTGACTGTGCAATAATTAGTAGGCTCCAGGTGCACTCTGGGGCGATGCATTGCTGGTGGGTTACAAAGGTTCAAAGTGACACACCCATGGACCCTGGTGTGGGTGACTCTGCACAGTAAAGATTCTCTCGCGGGGTGACGCCGCCCTGGTGACTGTGCATTGCTGGCAGAAGGTGGGACACCCTGCCCCAGGCTTCAGGGATGCGCAGGGCATCCCCGGGCATGGACAGCGAAGAAGGACTGCGCGCGCGGCGGTGCTCTCCTGGCTCCAGCTGCCGCTGCAGACACCAGCGCGCGCGGCTCGTCCTCCGGTTGCGACGCAATCCCCTGGATGGGCGGTTGCCATGGTTGCGGGGTCACATGCGTGCTGCAGGCTCCTGTGGCTGGGGCGCAGCGCCGAGTGACGGAGGAGAGGCGGCGGAGCGCGGCGTGACGGCGGCACCCGGAGCGGACGCTGTGCCTGGCGCGAGGGGGGCGAGGGGGCCGCGGGAGCGGGCAGCAGCACGCGCACACCCCCGGACCCGAGCTGCGCCCGGCCCGCGCGGGCGCTGTGAATGTATAAGGGGCTCCCCGGTGAGCACTGCCGCTGGATGTGCTGTACGCTCGGGTGCACGGGCCCATGCCCCTGGGGGTGCAGTGTCCATCATTGTGCACTGCCCTTGAACCCGGCGCTGCAGTGCCTTTGATCTGCTGTCACCCTGGAATTTAAGTGCACGAGTGTGACTGTGCAGTGCCGCTGCACCTGGGCGTGCAGTGCTAGTGTGAAGTGCTCCAGGACCTGAACAGGCTGTGCCACTGAGTGTGCAGCGTTCTTGAGTATACAGTGCCCCTCGGGGGCAGTGTCCCATTATCTGAGTGGCGTGCCCCTACATGTGGGCGAGCAGTGGGCTTGGATCTTGTCCACGCTGCATTTGGATCTGGGCAGCGTTCCTGGACGAGAATTCAGGGCACCTGTATTTGGGGAGGCAATGACACTGGGTCTGAGTGCCTCTGTGTTGAGGTTTTAATTGCTTCTGGTACAGTGTGTACCTGTGTACAGTGCCCCGTAGTCTGAGTGTACTTTGCCCTAAATTCGAGTATGAGGTGCCCCCTGCTCTGAGCTGGCAGTGCCCCTTGAGTGTAAAGTGCCCCTTGGTATGAATGCATAGTGCCCCCTGGTATGAATGTATAGTGCCCGTGGGTCCGATTGTGCTGTGCCACTGGATGTGGCCCTGATGTGAGTGTGTTGTGGCATTTGTGCACTGGGCCATCAGGTGTTTAGTCTCCTCGGTTGATTGGCATCCCTAGCGGTGCTGATTTCCAGCCTCTGTGACTGCATTGCCCCTGGGTACCATCCCCCCGGGGTTCCCGGTGCCCCTGGCTGCCCTGCCCATCCACTGACCGGCGTCCACGAGTGCCCACTGCCCCTCGGTGCTCCCTGGAGGTGCCTGGGCCCCTCGGGAACCATCCCCGGGCCCCCGGTGCCTCGTGCCGCGCCCGCAGGCCTCCGCCGCCGCCTCCGGGATGAATATAGAGATCCCGGCGGGGCTGACCGAGCTTCTGCAGAGCTTCACGGTGGAGGTGCTGCGCTCGCAGCCCGCGGACCTGCTGGACTTCGCCCTGCAGTACTTCACCGAGCTGCGGGAGAGGGAGAGGGGCAAGCCCGCCCTGGGAGGCCTCGGCCATGACCGCCGCGGCCAGCCCCGGGGGGTCAACTTCGCCCCCGAGGAGCCCATGCAGACAGACTCCGAGAACGACGACGACGAGGACGACGACGAGGAGTTCATCGGTAAGGACTGGCGGCTCTCCGCCTTCATCTTTCTGCTGTCGATAATATGGTATGCTTACTGTTTTCGATGTGGCTTGCTAGCTTATTTTAAGGTTGTATGCCCGCAGTGTGCAGGCATTTCATGGAGCGTACACTGAGCCTAGCCTCCCACGTAGTTGCCCTCTATATTTGTCACTCACGGTGCACTGTCCTTGCCCCACAGTCTCTTTATCTTTATAGCAACACGTGCCTTCCCAATGCTGGTCACCCGTAAAGTGCTCTTAAATGTCCCACAGAGTCCCTAATAGTTACACTGGAGCACCCACTCCTTCACAGAGATTATCTCCCCATCACATCCGGGGCCTTAACGCAGACTCCTGCAGCATCTGCCGCACAGGAGGGCCCCAATCCATCAGGGGCCCCCAACTCCTCAAGGATCCCCCATTCAGCCCAAGGTCAGTTATTATCTGTGAGCCATTTGCGACTCAAGTGCCCCTTTCCACGTTCTGGGAGAGGGGACATCTTTTTGCGTAACCCCACTGAGCCCATTCTGGTAGTGTCTCTGAATGCCACTGCCTATCTAGGCCTTTACTCTCTGCCGCTTTATCTCTCTGTTTATCAGTACCTCCCTCGCAGTGCCCCTACTGGTCCCAAGGACCCATCTCATGTTGCCTGTCCCTCGGGGCACCCCGCTACTCACCTCGGCACCGACCTCAAAGGTCCTCCTGTTAATACCCTGCTGTCGGGCATCTCCCAGAGCAGGCCCCATCAGCCCCCAACCCATCAGGGGCCCCAACCCCTTCATAGGGACCCACGCCGCCCAAGGCAAATGCATGTCTGTGAGATATGGACGTAGGGGCTCCCTCTTCCAATTCTGCAGGGATGGCCCATCAATTTATGCTAGCCACTGCCCCAGAGGTCAGATGAGGCCGGATGATGCCTGGCCGGGAAGCGACAAGCACTCATCTGGGGCCAGCGGGACTCGGGGCGGGCACAGAGACGCCCGAGGCCTGACATTCATAGTGCGCACCCTTGGGCCCTGTGCTGACTCGTGAGCCCCCCTCGTCCCTGGGTCTCCTGGTCTGGCACCTTCAGGCGGAGATGGTATGCTCCGGGTGAATGACGTGCGCAGCTTCCACGTTAGAGGCCGAGACCCAGGCCTCCGTCACGTTTGATTTTTATATAAATATAAAATAATACAAACGGGCTTTATGTGCTATAATACCAACGCAACAGTGCTCCGTGGGGCCTGCTGCGGCCAGCCCTTGTGGCTGAGGGCGCTGTGTTGAAGGCCACCTTACAGGACTGACTGGGCCGCATAGACGCCGACGGTGTGCATGAATGGGGCCTGGGCGCCTCCACGGAGGCCGAGGCAGGGAGAGGTGTCCCGAGGAGGCAGCATCCACTGACGAAGAACCCCCCCCCCCCCAGCAGCCCCTCAGGCCTGCGCCTCATGCACCCGAAGGCACGGTCCGTCCTACGCAGCTGGGGGTGGGGCGCGTTTTGAATGCATGGCAGCGATCGGGTGATTACATGTACAGGTGTGGGGCGCTGTGAATGCACAGCTGGGTTCGTGCACTAAATGACATATAGAGAGGAAACTCTTTGAATGCAGAGAGGGGCGAGATAGGACGTGGTACTAAAGATGCACATCTAAGATGGAACACACGAATACACATCAGGGGCAGTACACTTGAAATTCACATCGGGTAGTGTACATTAAATGCATAGTTGGGCAGGTGTTCTTTAAAGGCAGGGCAGGGATTCAATACTTTGAAAACTCACCTGATACTTTGTAACTTTATTGCACGGTTGAGGTGGTGACTTTGAACGCAGAACAGGGAATAGATACTTTGAAAACACACCTGTTACTTTGTACCTTTAACGCACAGTTGGAGCCGTGTATTTGAATGCAGAGCTGGAACGGTATGCTCAGAAGGCACTCGTGGTACTTTGTACCTTTAATACATTTCCAGGATGATGTACTTTAAGGTCACAGCTGCTGTGGCATCCTTTGACACAGTGGTGCATGTTAAATTGCACATCAGGATGGTTAATTTTAAATGTACTGCGGGGCGGGCTGCTCTGTATGCATAGCTGGGATGGTTTACTTTGAATGTATGACCGGGAGAGTGTAGTTTAGATGCACATATAGAATAGGGGCCTTTAAATGTACTGTGAGGGCGATGGGTATTCTTTAAATGCACAGAGGAACGATGCACGTTGAAAGCACAGCTGGTATTCAGATGCAAGACTAGGATAGTGTACTTTAAATGTACAGCTGCAGTGACGTATTTTGAATTGGCAGCTGTCGTGGAGCTCTTTAATGAGCAGCTATGGACTTTACACATTAAATGCCCAGCTGGGATGGTTACTTTACATGCACAGCTGCAGTGAGATACTTTGATTTGCGTATCAGGGATGATATACTTTAAATGTACAGCTGGGATGCCATACGCTGAAATGCATAGCTAGGATGGTTACTTTAAATGCGTATCTGCATTAGCGTGCTTTGAATTTCACATTTGAGATATATACTTTAAACGCACAGTTTGAATGCTGTGCATTGGATTGCACAGCAGAGATGGTGTACTTTGAATGCACAGCTCGGGAGATGCTTTTCTAATACACGCCTGAGATGGTGTTCTTTGCACAGCTGTGATGGTGTATGTGAGCGTAGCCTGCAGACTTTCAATTCACACCCGGGACCTTTTACCCTGAAGACAAAGCGGACACAGTGTGCTTTATATGCACATCTTGGATAGCTTATGGTGAATTGTACAGCAGAGATCCTATACTTTAAATTGGTAATATTGCTATAAATGCACGGTTGCAAGAGCGTACTGTGAGTTTCGTAGTTGGACATACTTTAAATGGGTTACTTTCAATTGTATAGCAGGAATAGTATACGTTAAATGCAAAAATGGGATGATATACTTTAAGTAGACAGTGTGAGTTTGAATGCTCCGCTGGGGTGGTGTGCTTTGAATACACAGATGGTGATTTACTTTGAATACGCATCTGGTATCCTCTACTTTGAACGTACTGCTGCGATGCAGGAAAAGGCTACTTTGGGAAAGACTACTTTGAATGCAAGCCCGATTGCTTACTTTGAATGCACAGTTGGGATCAGTGCTGGAAATGGAAAAAAATGCTCTGGGAAGTTGAGAACCCGTAATTTATGGGTCAAAGTGTGGCAGAAAAAAGAGGTTGAAATCACGAGGGGCGGAGCCTGAAAAGCACAGTCTGGCAGTTAACCTAATGCATTTATTTAAAAAAAACTGCTGCAAAGAAATTGGAAATAATGACATGTGGCAGTAAATCTGTTCTAGATTACTTAATTGGTCACAAAGAGGCTGCATTTTAAATTATTTTAATGGGTTAAGGCACCTGCTGCAGAGAACACTGTTCTCAGCAAATTTGAAGGGATTATGATAACAGTAAGATAACTCTAGTGGTTAACACAGTTCTGGGAGAGTTCTGTGTTCTGTTGAATCACAGTTTTGACTCATAAAGTAGCATAGAGGGTTATGTACCTGCTGCAAAGCATATTGTGTAAGATGCAGATCAGAGATAGATAAGAGGGTTACTTCTTCTGACACTGAGATCATTTTGTTACTTCCAGTTCATAAGTTGCAAGCCTTCTACTATAGCACAGTGGTCTATTTACAGACATCGAGAAACTGCATGGAAACTGTAAGTCATGAGTTTGGATCATTATTGATTTTTCTCAATCTGTTGTTATTCTAAGATGGCAAAGAAGTGTTCCTTTGAGAAGTAATACGTCTTATTAGGACAGACAACCACAATCACTTGTTTAGGTTTTATATCCTGACTTTGGTTTCTTTGGATCATTTACTCTTAACATATAAAGCCTACAAGTATAGATGATATGCAATTTCCTACACCTTATAATGCTCACTGTCTTATGTATCGTTTCCTGTACATTGATTTACACACTTGAATATTTTATTGTGCACCTGTGTGTGATGTAAAGCCCTCAGACACCCTGCACTGGAATGAATAGCGCAATAACAGAATTAAATAAAAAAAATAGTAGGTGCCATTCAAATCACTATTTGTGTAATCACTCATACCGCCTGATAAATCTTGCATTCTTACAGTGCAAGCACATCTCTTACATAGGAAGTTGAACAAAATTAAAAGCTTGCCTCTGAATCCTAGTTTCCCTTAAGTAGTTGTGAATGTTTCCTTCCATTGCACTGGTGTCTAGTTGTTAGGCTCTAGATAACTCCCAGCCAGGATGATGCTTGAACAAAAGGAGGCATATTGGCCCTTTAAATCAGGTCTTTGTTTTGGGCCTAGCTGAATGGTATAATAAGAAAGCCCCCTTGGTGCTTGAAGGTTGCTACTTTAAATGGAACGTAGATAATGTGCGGGTGCTGCTGAATTATGTCTCAGTGTCGGAAAATGACATCAGGTCAAATTCAGCATTTTTCCCTGGGTCGGCCAGTTACCAGATCCAGGCCTGAAATAACTGCTGGAACTGGGATCCGGCATCATACCCCTACTTTCCAGCACTCAGTTGGATGGAATACTTTGTACAGAAAGCACACCCGTATGTGTGTGCGGCATTCGTGCCAATGGCACCCTGTGGAGCCCCACCGCACCTCTGCTCTTGCGACACACTGTCCCGAGGCAGGGAAGGCGCCGTAGGAGACAGGTAGAGCCTACTGTCCCTTGTATTGTGAGTCACAGGGCAGGAGACAGAAAGTTGGGAATGTCATTAGCGTAAGACACACAAAAAGGCTTAGATAAGGTCAGAGGCCAAGATTTAAAGACTAACTGGAATATGCAGCCCCAAACTGACATGTGAACACAAAGTATATACCAGCGTCTAGAGGTAAGAGAAAGAAAGGTGATTCTTAACAAGATTCAAAAAATTTTTTGTATCAAAATAACATACAATTTATGTGTATGGATTCCCATCAGTCACCAAGCCTGGTGATTAGCATCATCATTTGGGTATCCTTTGTATAGAATGACCTTCCTGCTCTATAGATATCAGAGCTCTCGGATGTCAGAAGGTATGATTACCAAGATGAGCAAGATAGAGTGTATGGGATCGATATTTAAGTGCAGTGCAAATGTGAAGTGAAAAAATGTAAAATTGATGCGTGATCAGACTGTGAATTTTATTGATGTCTGTCACGATCAAAGGTTAAACACAGAACTCAAGGATCAGTTTTAACAAATAGCTGTCCTAAACAGAAGTGGTCGACATGTTTCAGCACTCAACGGCAAAAGTTAAACCATGTGCTTTCATCAGGACCTCTAAAGATAATAAAGCTACTGCTATTACAAAATTTCAAAAAAAGGATATAGTGTGAGACTAACGTCTCACAATCCAGAATTCCTCGTAGACTCAACAATGATCTGTGAAATAAAGGGACACAATACACAAATGAATCTTGAGAAACAAATCACCCATTCGCTCTCTAATTATGCGTGGTAAAAAAATATTAAACCATCACACACACACCCAATCAATGGGGCAAACCTCCATCTTACCTTGTTAGTACGGAGGACAAAACCTCACCCCACCTGGCAACAGCTCAGGATAAAGGAGGCACCGCTCTAAAAGGAAAAATACACCAAACTCAAATTTCTGTGGTGTAACATGCCTTAACGTTAAAAACAGAAATAATTGCCACAGGTGTGCGGCACAACAAACCCGGCAAATACAACTACACACTCACTGTCATCAATGGGCAATACTAGTTGTAGTTTGTATTGTCCAAATGCGTTACTTGCCACGAGGCAATACAGCCCCAAGCATCGACTGTAGTCGCCATCAACCTCCTAGAGATGTTTTTGCCCCGCAGCAGGGTCAGATGTGATCATGATACATAATACGTCCCTCATGTGATGTTAGAGCTAGAGTGCACTGACATTCTTATGCAAACATGAGTGAGGACTACTGATAACATCTGAGCCCATATGATTGTAATACATGATTAGCCCCTGAATTTTTGGTAATGGGTAAAGTTAAGAAAAACGCCTTATGGTAGCCTGAGACTGGAAAACCACCATCACATGGTAACCACCAATATCTAAAAACATCGTAATGAGGCAGCGCATAAGAGCGCTCTCTCTTACCTATCCGTCGGTACCTCTGACGGTCTTCAGAGCCATCGGGGAGATGCCGAACGGGAAGTGGAAGGAGGTTAAATACACCTCTTTCACAAAGACCCTCTTTCAAACACGGTCTTCCGGGTTCTTAGGCGAAGTCTCGGTATTCGCGAGATCTCGCGAGATTACGCCAACAACTACTGGGTGTCATGGGATGTGTAGTCAGCCGCCTTAATGCTGATAAGGAGGGTATAAACTCAACAATCATAGGCAATATACATAAAAACTTTTGTGTGGTAACATATTACATTTACCTAGACATGCTGAATTATAACTAAACATTTATTGTAATTTCACACAGGCAAGTTTACTTTATAAAGCCTATATGCAAGTCGGTAAACTCTCAATGTAGACGATGGTCCGGCAAGAGTCTCGCAAATTGTAAATGTAAATTACGAATATAATGTGCATCAGCTCCATGTTTATGAAAAAGCATATAATGATCAATTGACAACAAGAGTACTCTCAATACATTCTTGATGTTCTCAATGTTGATTAATAGATCGTCAATTATAACGGCACAAAGATGCTCATGCTCAATGCCCGAATAGATTGCTGCCTATAACTTGGGGATATACCCATTGGTATATGGACTCCTGTCGCCAGATCCTTTAGTCAAGCCACCAGGTATTTACGGACTATTTTAAATACATCGCATATAAAACTATGCATGTAAGAAAGTCCAGTAAAGCTAAATATGGACTGCCTTGGTACCTTATGACAAAGAGGGCATATTAAAGAGAGGACCAAGGAATAGAGTCATTAAGTCCTTGTGTATCACTCTTGAGTCTGAAAACTCATCGCTGTTCTCTAAGAAGTAAACATTTAGAAACGTCAGTGAAATGTTGTGGAATGTAAGGTTGTTCTAAAACAGTCCAAAGCATGTCCTCTGGTTTATGATTCAGTTCCAGGAAATGGGCCGTCAATCTAGTGGCTTGTTTTTTGCACCTCACGGTGCTCATGTGTTCCATGATCCGTAACTTAACTTTGCGTGCCGTCATGCCCACTTAATTAAGTTTACAGGGGCAAGAGATCAGATAGACCACCCGCTCGCTATTACAATTAGTCAGCCTCTTCTGTACCCATGGGCGATCTGTGCCTATGTCTACTGTTTTAGATTTCTTAGTCATAGGACACACTTTGCAAGTGCCGCAAGGAAAATGTCCTTGCAAGGCGGGTGTACCCCAGATAGTATCTTGGGTAGTTGCTTCAAAAGCATGTGGTCTAGTATGTACTAGTTTGTCACGTAAGTTACTGTTTCTTTTAAAGGCAAAAAGGGGGGCAGGTAAATTTATTCCTCCAATATTGAGAATTTTCCAATTCTTCCGAATTGATTTTTTTACATCGTTAGACACTGTAATATATGTGTTAACAAATATCAGTCTCGGGATCAGGGTCTGTTTGGTGTTGACTTCAAGTAGACTTTCTAGGTTGTTATTACTGGCACGCTTAACCGCTTGCCTAACCAATTTTTAGGGCTCGCCTGGCGTTGGAGCGCGAAGCGCTCCCGCCAGCGAGTTCTATAGTCACTATCCTCCCTGCCAAGGGAGTGAGAGCTGTGAACGAGCAGCTCCAGACCTGTGAACGAGCCGACTCAGGTCCGTGAACGCGCGGGAACGTCAATGTGCACATTCACGCGCGTCACGCTCCTGTCCTTCCGCGTCTCTGCCGAGGCGCGCTCCAGGCCGACTTGCGGTGTGCGTCACAGCGTGTTCCAGCGGCCGGAGGTAGGTAAGTGAGGGCCGGGGGGATTTGTTTGCTTGTTTGTTGCTAGCTTGTGATTAAATGTACTCGCTGGCCTCCCTTGCCCGTTTCTGTGTTTCCCGCTATGGAGTTGCTGCCACGGAGCTCGCCGGAGTTCGCCTCGGCCCAATACTGGGAGCGTTTTTTCCGTCGCCGGGGTACACGCGCCTTCGAGTGGTATGGAGGCTACACTGAGCTTTGCGGGGTGCTGCACAAGTACATCAAAACGAGGGACAAGGTGTGTTCCTAACCCCAGAGACTTTTGCTTGTATTCTGTCATCGTGTGCTGTCATTTCTGTTAAAAATCATGATAATACTATGCAAGCGCTACTCACTTTTCCTACCACGAAATGGTCCTGTTGACACATTTTTCTGCCTCAGGTGTTTTACGATCTCCCTCAAACCCAACAGTCCCTGTTTCACGTTCAATACATAGTGCTATGCGCTGCCTCAAGGTTTCCTTCAGTGCGCTGCACAATTAAAAATGAAAACCCAGAATTGTGAAGCAGGAATCAAGTCACATGTGCGGCCGGATCCCCCTGTCTGATGTTTCTTACTCTCTACCATCAGTTCTGTGGTCTAGTCAAAGGCTAGCCTGTCCTGAATAACTCATTTTTATTAGATCGAGCGTTACAGAAAATACAGCTGTCTGTCAGGTTTCAAAAGGCATATTGCAGCGGACTTACCAAGAATATACAGGTGCTTGGAGGCTGCTCAATGCTAAACATTATTTGGCTTCCCAGACTCTCGTATGCCGGTACCTTATTCGTGTCACAGTTTGTCAATCTTGTGTCGGTCCCTCTCATGGAGCTTATCTTCTTAACCATCTCTTTTGATTGGCTGGCTTATATGCCTCCGCTTCTTGCTTTTCAATCACTACTTTATTCTTTTAGGTTTAGCAAGCCACAAGAGTGCATGTGTTTTCAGCTGTCTCCCTCATGTACTTCTCACCTTCTGCACTGTCCTTAAAATGAAAATGCACTTCATTAGAACACCTTTTGTTTGGAGCTTTGCTTCCATGCCACTTCTCTGCAAGTCACTGAAGAATATGCCAGGATAACATAAGAGAAATAGATAAGTAGATAAGAAATAGATAAGACAATAGAGAAATAGATGAGATGGTTTAAGGTTTTTAACTGTGTTTTTCCGATAAAATGTTGTGCACGCAATTGATACAACGTTTGGAAGCTCATTTATGTTGGAGGTAGACTTGTTTGTTTTGTGTATTTTATGCCCCTAAACTAGTTACCATGTGGATGCATTTTAATGCATTTAAAATTTTCAAGGTATAAGTTGACGTGGTGTTTAGATCTGCCACCTGATAATTTTTCATTTAATTGCTGTTTATTATTTTGTCAATTCATTACATTGTGATGAGTTCTAGTGTAATTCTTATATATAATTATATATGACTGAGTGGTTTCTTTAGTCCAAATGCATTAGATGGTGTTTGTTACCAATTAAAGTAGAAACGCAATGGAAAGTTTAGTGACCGACTTAAGTGGTTGTCTCATGCCTGCTTGAAATGTGTGAGGATTACTGATGCTTGTCCATTTGCATAGCACAGCTAATATCTGCTACTGTCTGTGATGCTTAGGACACCAGCTAGTATAGGCAATTGCTAGGATAGAACATCTCTCTAAAATTATACTGGATTCCTGGTACGTTAGTGATTATTCTTTTAGAGCGAGCCTGGGCAGCGCATGCGCTGCTCTGCGAGGCATGCTGTATTCAGGTATGGACTTGAAACTCCGCCCACGCTCTGGCATATTTTTCATTGGCTTGTGTCGTCCTTTGGAAACTGTGGCTTTTCATTGGTCAATAGGCTTAGTCGTCCCTTCTAAGTACTGCCTTGTCTCATTTTGTAACCTCTCATGAGGATACCCCCTGTTAAATGTGTTGTTACTCAGTAGGCTTTAATTACAGCCCGAGCACTATTTACTTAAATGGGTTTTAAATAGGACATGCACGCCCCATTGCTTTAATTTTCTTTTTTTATAGCACAGCATCATCTGTGTGTCTTTTGCTTTGGTTTATTTGCGGCACCAAATGCGGCCGCATGTTGCTTTTTAAAAATGTTTTTTTTTTTTGTTTTATTAACTTTTGTTTTCAAACTACCCCATGCCGCACTTTCACTTTAATGGCGGCCATGCCCCTTTTCTTTGATGAGCCTCATCTAAGGAAAGGGGTGCAGCTGCAATTAAAGTGAAATTGCGGCATTGGGGCACTTTTATAATAAAAAAAAACATTTGTTTGTTGGTTGTAAGAGTTTTGTAAATGCGAGACCTATTGCATTGCAAATGCTTTTTTCGAGATGGGTTCAGAATACATTTCCTATTTGACGCTTGAATTATTAGGACCTGCTTAGGAATTCGGTGAAACTCGGGAGAGTGGGGTGTAGTACTAACACACCAACTTAATACCCATGCCCTGGTTGGTTGTCCTATCCTAAGTTTGCAGGTGAAAAATTGGGTATTTTCCTCCCCTAATTCTGCTAATATTACATATTTTTAGCACATCATTCTAATACATTTTGCAAGGTGTTTGCTTTTTTGATCAGCCAAAATTACAGGAAAGGAGGGGGCAGGAGTGAGGGACTGCATTAAATAAGCACCATTGGGAATAAGGGCAGGTGCCATTCTATATCAAGGCTTAGATATTAATCCGGTAGGTAGCTTTCTTAGTTCAGTGCATCTTACGCAGTTACATCTCGTTTTGGCATTTCAATCTTTAATTATTTGATATAATATTTTCCGACAGATATCCCTTGCTAAGGACTGCCGCCTGCGCTTAGTTTGTAAAAAGAATAAGTGCCAGTGCTCTCGGTCAGGAGGCCACTGCAGCTTTCACCACACATTGCCTTTGCTTTGCTACCAACAATAGTAATCACACAACTACTAACCTTCACTTTCCTACAAGTGTGACAATTCGGACTATTTCAGACCCCCAAAGCTATAAGAATGGCTTGGTTTGTAGGTAATAGTAATTTTTTATGTATAATGAATTAATAATTAACTGCTGTTGTGGTCATCTCTAAATTAGCAAGATAGCGCCACCTTGTGGCAGACTGTCACAAGCGCCGGTGTGGCCAATAAAGTTCCGGTGTCAAGCATCAGGAACCACCAGCTCAAATGAAGCACTGACTGCCGCCCCTCCTGCTGCCGTCCCTGATTTGCAGGTAGCTTGCATGGAAGGATGCTCTGGCGTCTGAGTGGGCTTGTGTTGTGAGCTTGTAGTGTGGTTGCGGACATGAAGAATAAAATCTGAGTCTGTTGTGCAAAATGAAACACCCAAATCAGTAATGTGTTTCAAAAACGTTAATAGAATCAGTTTTATGTCAAATGTCTGCATCTCAGAATGTGTGTGACGTCTGCAGAGGTACTATCTTTCCTGCAATGAACCATACATGTGCAAAATACATTGATTTAAATCTCTCCTTGGTGCTACTCGCTTTTCATTGTAGAAAAACAAATCCTATGTACGAAAAGTGTTTAAACTGCAGCTATGCTATTGTCATGGTAGTCCCTGCCTCTGAGGGGAACTTCTTTTTATGAGGATGTGCTCCTTATGAAACATGGGTGAAGGGGGATGGCTGATAGTCCCTGTATTAAAATGGTTTGTCACAAGACCTTAAAAAGAATTTGAAGCTCTTTTTTAGGGAATTTCACTTGTACTGAGGCAACAGCTCATCCTTAACTATGTGCACCATCATGGACTCTTGAGGAAGAAGCATTGGCAATGCTAATAGGTTTCACTTATGTAAGATCTATTGGCTTTGTCAGTTTTGATTTAGCTCGGGTGTACAGCAGTGCTCAAAGTGAAAAAAAAATAAAGCAAGCATTGGCAAAGCCAATTCGTCTTCTGTATGTGAGATCGATTGACTTTGTCAAAGTTTTTTAGATCGAGCCTAGCGGCAGCGCACATGCACTGCCCGCTCTGTGAGGCATGCTGTATGCACTGGAAGCCCTGCCCGCTCTCCGCCCATATTTGTCATTGGGTTGTATCATTGTCCTTTGTAAATGCTGACATCTGATTCGTAAATAGGCTTCTTAGTCCCTCCTTATCTGCATTTACCTTGTCTGCATTTGCCTTGTCTGCATTTGCCGTTCATAACGACTGGACCTTGTACTGTTACATGGTCTGCTTTATAAGTTGGTGAGCTCTATTTTCTTTAATGCTCTTCCCCTATTCCACCCTTGACATCCTTCTTTAATGCTCTTCCCATATTCCACCCATGACATTGCAGCACCTGCCCGCTTTTATATTATTAATGGATTTATTTAGTTTACAGTGGGGTCCACTTCAACTATTGCAGTCGCGCTTATTTATTTATTTGATTAACGACACGGTCCGCTTTCGAGCGGCCACGCGCCTTTAATAGCTATTTATTTAGTTTACTGCACGGTCTGTTTTCAAGCGGCCATGCACCTTTATTTTCTTCTGAACTTGCCCCTTTTAAAATGTATTATGTGCCTATTTATTTTGCAAGCACGGCATGCTTTTATCATAGTGGCCATACACCTTACTTTCCCCTGGAGAAGCAGCCAAAGGCAGCCCCACACCTTTTTTTCAACAACCTCCCATAGCCGTCGGAACCGGAAGAAGGCATCTCCGTTGCCATCAGTCCCATTCGAAGTACGATTTCACGTCTATTGGTAAGTAGAAATGCTTGTTGTACAATGCAATAGGTCTCACATTTACGCAAGTTTCAGCTATTAGCATTGTAAATGACAATGCCTTTTATGTTTTGGTATTCAAAACATAAATAAAAGGTATTGTCATTTACAATGCCAATAGCTAAGACGCGTAAATGCGAGACCTATTGCATTGCAAATGCTTGTTTTGGGGTAGTTTCTAATAACCAAATTGGATGATAGGATCTTTGCATGCCTTAGGAAACTCTCCTTCGTTGAACAGTTCCTTCGTATACGAAGAAATTGCCCATATGGTAAGTTGTCCTTGAGAGCTACCGGATGATGACTATTGTAGCTTAACAAGGAATTTCTGCCATAGGTTTGGTATAGAGTTCAGTCTCAAGGCCATCAGGAGAAGCAGTGATCAGAAGATCCAGAAAAGGCAACTTGTGTTTGTCCATCTCTACTGTAAATTTCAAAAAACTGTTCCTGCTGTTAAGCCACACTAGGAACTCGTTCACGCTATTAGCATCCCCTCTTCAAATGACTAAAATTTCATCGATATATCGCCTCCAAAGGCGGATGGAGTCGCGATGAGGGTTATGGGGATTGAGGACATGCTCCTGCTCAAAACCGTGAACGTAGAGTTTAGCCATACTTGGAGCAAAAATGCTTCCCATACTCGTACCAGATGTCTGGAGGTAGATGGTATTCTCAAATTTAAAGAAGTTTTCTTTCATGGCTATTTGGGCACACGCCATGATGAAATGAGGCGGTGTTATAGAGTCTAGATTCCGCTGTGACAGTAATGTGTTCACAGAATCAAGGGTCTCGTCCTGTGGAATCGATGTATAAAGGGACTCTACATCGAACGATACAAGCAGATCTGTTTCGTAATCGTATTCAATGTCAGGAATAAGCCTAAGGACGTCTTTAGTATCCTGAAGGAAGGTGGGCATTTCCTTCACCATTGGATTTAAAAAGAAATCAACAAAGGTGGAAAGGGGTTCTAGTAATGACCCGATCCCTGATATGATCGGGCTGCCCAAAGGTGGTCTGTTTGGCTTATGCACTTTGGGGAGAACGTAGAAGTACGGCATGACAGGTTTGTTGGTCTGGAGAAAATTGGATTCATGTGCTGTTATCCAGCCCTCACTATCAGCCTCTTCTACAATAGTTATTATGTCCCTTTTAAATCTTTCAGTGGGATCTTGTTTAAGGGGTCGGTAAGCATTTCTCATTCCCAACTGTCGTAAACACTCATTGCTATATACCTCCGTGTCAAGGAGGACAATCGCACCGCCTTTGTCCGCCGGCTTAATGGTAACAGTGGTGTCTGACATAAGGCTGCGGAGTGCTAAATGTTCTTCCTTCGTTAAGTTGGAAAACTTCTTACGTTCCTGCTGAAGGTCCCTGCTTACTGCTTTTTCGAAGGTGAGCACTTGGGGAGGTACAAGATTAGTAGCAGGACAGAATGTTGATGGCTGTCTCAACCCAGTATTTGAATCTGTAGGTTCCCCATCAGTTTTTTTATCTTTAAAGAAAAAGTGTAGTCTCACCTTGCGGAAAAAGTTAGCCATTTCCCAATTTGCTTTAAAAGGATCGCCTTGGGTGGTACTAACGAACCCCAAGCCTCTGTTGAGTACCTTTTCTTCATTTTCAGTAAGCACTTTAGAGCTCAGGTTGATAACTAGTCCGACTCGTTGCTCATTCCTGCTTGCCCCGACTTGTTCTTCTTGGAACTCCGCAGAGTCCGAGGTGAAGGAGGTGGACTCCAATGGACCTGTGCTCTCTGGTTTCTGCGTCTGCCCCTCTGCTGTCCTCGGCCATACCCTAAAAAAGACTGATTAGGGAAATTGCCTTGGAAGTTCTGGTAAGGTATCATTGGACCCATGGATCCCATGGGACCAGGAGGAAAAGGTGGTTGCCAAGGATTAGGTTGCCACCACGGAGGAAATTGATGTGTAGAACCTCCCCGCCATTTTTGTTGGTAAGTTCTGCCTCTAGCTCTCCCCCGCTTGGGCAGACGAGTCAGAATCGCTAGAGTCAGTTTTGTCATCAGATGATGAACCATAGCTAGACCCAAGCTTACGTCCTTTGTTGTTATACTCGGGTGGAACATATCCATCACTTGTATATGGATATACTTTGTCAAATTTAAATTTGGCACGGCCTTTTTAAAAATTTTCAATTTTTGAAAAAAGGATTTATCTTTGAAATCCTTATTAGTCTTATTCGACTTATTTCTGTTTTTAACGCTAAGGCATGTTACACCACAGAAATTTGAGTTTGGTGTATTTTTCCTTTTAGAGCGGTGCCTCCTTTATCCTGAGCTGTTGCCAGGTGGGGTGAGGTTTTGTCCTCCATACTAACAAGGTAAGATGGAGGTTTGCCCCATTGATTGGGTGTGTGTGTGATGGTTTAATATTTTTTTTACCACGCATAATTAGAGAGCGAATGGGTGATTTTTTTCCTAAAGATTCATTTGTGTATTGTGTCACTTTATTTCACAGATCATTGTTGAGTCTACGAGGAATTCTGGATTGTGAGACGTTAGTCTCACACTATATCCTTTTTTTAAAATTTTGTAATAGCAGTAGCTTTATTATCTTTAGAGGTCCTGATGAAAGCACATGGTTTAACTTTTGCCGTTGAGTGCTGAAACATGTCGACCACTTCTGTTTAGGACAGCTATTTGTTAAAACTGGTCCTTGAGTTCTGTTTTTAACCTTTGATCGTGACAGACATCAATAAAATTCACAGTCTGATCACGCATCAATTTTACATTTTTTCACTTCACATTTGCACTGCACTTAAATATCGATCCCATACACTCTATCTTGCTCATATTGGTAATCATACCTTCTGACATCCGAGAGCTCTGATATCTATAGAGCAGGAATGTCATTCTATACAAAAGGATACCCAAATGATGAAGCTAATCACCAGGCTTGGTGAATGATGGGAATCCATACACATACATTTTATGTTATTTTTATTAAAAAAAAATGTGAATCTTGTTACTAATCACCTTTCTTTCTCTTACCTCTAGACGCTGGTATATACTTTGTGTTTACATGTCAGTTTGGGGCTGCATATTCCAGTTAGTCTTTAAGTCTTGGCCTCTGACCCTATCTAAGCTTTTTTGTGTGTCTTGTTCTAGTGCAGCTTCGGCTGTGGGTCATTTGCAAATCCTGTATTTTACCAGGATGGTTCATTGTGTTACACACATGGTGTATCCTTAGCTCCGTTATTGACAGCGCTAGTGTCTGTGGTTGCGGTTTAAATTTCCCTTGCGTACATGCACATACACTCTCATTAACACACATAGATTTGTGTTTATTTTTGACTTGATCATGGCAGAGATTTGTGGCTTGGCTTATGATGAGAACGAGTTAGAGTCCATTCTATCACTCAACCCTAGTATTTTAGATAGTCTCCCTGCTACAGCGGCAATCAATGAGGACGAATGGTACAAAGCCCTAGGCCTTAAAAAATCACACTCACGTACCGTAGTCCATGGCCTGGCAATGGCAGAATACCTTAGAGTGAATTGTGCCCCCTCTGGGCTAATAGTGACAAATGCACCGAGACTATTTCTTAAAGACAAAGAATTCCTTAAAAATTGGTCTATGATCGCCTGGCGCTGCGCACGCGATTGGCTCATTTTAATTATCAAAACTGCTAAACGCGTGGCAGATACCATTCTTATTGAAATACAGTTGCTCGAAACGCAGATCAAGACCACTATCAGCACGTCTTTCAAGAAAAACCAGGATGAGTCGAATAAGACTAATAAGGAATTCAAAGATAACATCCTTTTTTCAAAAATTTAAAAATTTAAAAAAGACCTTGCCAAATTTAAATTTGACAAAGTATATCCATATACAAGTGATGGATATGTTCCACCCGAGTATAACAACAAAGGACGTAAGCTTGGGTCTAGCTATGGTTCATCATCTGATGACAAAACTGACTGTAGCGATTCGGACTCTTCTGCCCAAGGCGGACAACAGCGGGGGAGAGGTAGAGGCAGAACTTACCAACAAAAATGGCGGGGAGGTTCTACACATCAATTTCCTCCGTGGTGGCAACCTAATCCTTGGCAACTACCTTTTCCTCCTGGTCCCATGGGATCCATGGGTCCAATGATTCCTTACCAGAACTTCCAAGGCAATTTCCCTAATCAGTCTTTTTTAGGGTATGGCCGAGGACAGCAGAGGGGCAGACGCAGAAACCAGAGAGCACAGGTCCATTGGAGTCCACCTCCTTCACCTCGGACTCTGCGGAGTTCCAAGAAGAACAAGCCGGGGCAAGCAGGAATGAGCAACAAGTCGGACTAGTTATCAACCTGAGCTCTAAAGTGCTTACTGAAAATGAAGAAAAGGTACTCAACAGAGGCTTGGGGTTCGTTAGTACCACCCATGGCGATCCTTTTAAAGCATATTGGGAAATGGCTAACTTTTTCCGCAAGGTGAGACTACACTTTTTCTTTAAAGATAAAACAACTGATAGGGAACCTACAGATTCAAATACTGGGTTGAGACAGCCATCAACATTCTGTCCTCCTACTAATCTTGTACCTCCCCAAGTGCTCACCTTCGAAAAAGCAGTAAGCAGGGACCTTACCCTTACTCTTCAGAAGGAACTTAAGAAGTTTTCCAACTTAACGAAGGAAGAACATTTAGCACTCCGCAGCCTTATGTCAGACACCACTGTTACCATTAAGCCGGAGGACAAAGGCGGTGCAATTGTCCTCCTTGACACGGAGGTATATCGCAATGAGTGTTTATGACAGTTGGGAATGAGAAATGCTTACCGACCCCTTAACAAGATCCCACTGAAAGAATTAAAAGGGACATAATAACTATTGTAGTTATTGAGAGTGAGGGCTGGATAACAGCACATGAAGCCATTTTTCTCCAGACCAACAAACCTGTCATGCCGTATTTCTACGTTCTCCCCAAAGTGCATAAGCCAAACAGACCATCTTTGGGACGCCCGATCATATCAGGGATCGGGTCATTACTAAAACCCCTTTCCACCTTTGTTGATTTCTTTTTAAATCCAATGGTGAAGGAAATGCCCACCTTCCTTCAGGATACTAAAGACGTCCTTAGGCTTATTCCTGACATCGAATACGATTACGAAACAGATCTGCTTGTATTGTTCGATGTAGAGTCCCTTTATACATCGATTCCACAGGACGAGACCCTTGATTCTGTGAACACATTACTGTCACAGCGGAATCTAGACTCTATAACACCGCCTGATTTCATCATGGCGTGTGCCCAAATAACCATGAAAGAAAACGTCTTTAAATTTGAGGATACCATCTACCTCCAGACATCTGGTACGAGTATGGGAAGCATTTTTGCTCCAAGTATGGCTAATCTCTACGTTCACGGTTTTGAGCAAGAGCATGTCCTCAATCCCAATAACCCTCATCGCGACTCCATCCGCCTTTGGAGGCGATATATCGATGATATTTTAGTCATTTGGAGAGGGGATGCTAATAGCGTGAACGAGTTCCTAGTGTGGCTTAACAGCAGGAACAGTTTTTTGAAATTTGCAGTAGAGATGGACAAACACAAGTTGCCTTTTCTGGATCTTCTGATCACTGCCTCTCCTGATGGCCTTGAGACTGAACTCTATACCAAACCTATGGCTAGAAATTCCTTGTTAAGCTACAATAGTCATCATATGGTAGCTCTCAAGGACAACTTACCATATGGGCAATTTCTTCGTATACGAAGGAACTGTTCAACGAAGGAGAGTTTCCTAAGGCACGCAAAGACCCTATCATCCAATTTGGTTAATAGAAACTACCCCAAAAAATTGGTTAGGCAAGCGGTTAAGCGTGCCAGTAATAACAACCGAGAAAGTCTACTTGAAGTCAACACCAAACAGACCCTGATCCCGAGACTGACATTTGTTAACACATATAGTACAGTGTCTAACGATGTAAAAAGAATTCGGAAGAATTGGAAAATTCTCAATATTGGAGGAGAAAATGTACCTGCCCCCCTCTTTTCCTTTAAAAGAAACAGTAACTTACGTGACAAACTAGTACATACTATACCACATGCTTTTGAAGCAACTACCCAAGATACTATCTGGGGTACACCCGCCTTGCAAGGACATTTTCCTTGCGGCACTTGCAAAGTGTGTCCTATGACTAAGAAATCTAAAACAGTAGACATAGGCACAGATCGCCCATGGGTACAGAAGAGGCTGACTAATTGTAATGTCGAGCGGGTGGTCTACCTGATCTCTTGCCCCTGTAAACTTAATTATGTGGGCATGAAGGCACGCAAAGTTAAGTTACGGATCATGGAACACATGAGCACCGTGAGGTGCAAAAAACAAGCCACTAGATTGACGGCCCATTTCCTGGAACTGAATCATTAACCAGAGGACATGCTTTGGACTGTTTTAGAACAACCTTACATTCCACAACATGTCACTGACATTTCTAAATTTTTACTTCTAAAAGAACAGCGATGGGTTTTTACACTCAAGAGTGATACACAAGGACTTAATGACTCTATTCCTTGGTCCTCTCTTTAATATGCCCTCTTTGTCATAAGGTACCAAGGCAGTCCATATTTAGCCTTACTGGACTTTCTTACATGCATAGTTTTAAATGCGATGTATTTAAAATAGTCCGTAAATACCTGGTGGCTTGACTAAAGGATCTGGCGACAGTAGTTCATATACCAATGGGTATATCCCCAAGTTATAGGCAGCAATCTATTTGGGCTTTGAGCATGAGCATCTTTGTGCCGTTATAATTGACGATCTATTAATCAGCATTGAGAACATCAAGAATGTATTGAGAGTACTCTTGTTGTCAATTGATCATTATATGCTTTTTCATAAACATGGAGCTGATGCACATTATATTCGTAATTTACATTTACAATTTGCGAGACTCTTGCCGGACCATCGTCTACATTGAGAGTTTACCGACTTGCATATAGGCTTTATAAAGTAAACTTGCCTGTGTGAAATTACAATAAATGTTTAGTTATAATCCAGCATGTCTAGGTAAATGTAATATGTTACCACCCAAAGGTTTTTATGTATATTGCCTATGATTGTTGAGTTTATACCCTCCTTATCAGCATTAAGGCGGCTGACTACACATCCCATGACACCCAGTAGTTTTTGGCGTAGTCTCGCGAGATCTCGCGAATACCGAGACTTCGCCTAAGAACCCGGAAGACCGCGTTTTAATACCCGGGTGAAAGAGGTGTATTTAACCTCCTTCCACTTCCCGTTCGGTACCTCCCCGACGGCTCTGAAGACCGTCAGAGGTACCGACGGATAGGTAGGAGAGTGCGCTCTTATGCGCTGCCGCATTACGATCTTTTTAGATATTGGTGGTTACCATGTGATGGTGGTTTTCCAGTCTCAGGCTACCATAAGGCGTTTTACTTAACTTTACCCATTACCAAAAATTCAGGGGCTAATCATGTATTACAATCATATGGGCTCAGATGTTATCAGTAGTCCTCGCTCATGTTTGCATAAGAATATCAGTGCACTCTAGCTCTAACATCACATGAGGGACGTATTATGTATCATGATCATATCTGACCCTGCTGCGGGGCAAAAACATCTCTAGGAGGTTGATGGCCAGTACTGTCGATGCTTGGGGCTCTATTGCCTCGTGGCAAGTAACGCATTTGGACAATACAAACTACAACTAGTATTGCCCATTGATGAGAGTGAGTGTGTAGTTGTATTTGCCGGGTTTGTTGTGCCGCACACCCGTGGCAATTATTTCTGTTTTTAACGTTAAGGCATGTTACACCACAGAAATTTGAGTTTGGTGTATTTTTCCTTTTAGAGCGGTGCCTCCTTTATCCTGAGCTGTTGCCAGGTGGGGTAAGGTTTTGTCCTCCATAGTAACAAGGTAAGATGGAGGTTTGCCCCATTGATTGGGTGTGTGTGTGATGGTTTAATATTTTTTTACCACGCATAATTAGAGAGCGAATGGGTGATTTTTTTCTCAAGATTCATTTGTGTATTGTGTCACTTTATTTCGCAGAACATTGTTGAGTCTACGAGGAATTCTGGATTGTGAGACGTTAGTCTCACACTATATCCTTTTTTTGAAATTTTGTAATAGCAGTAGCTTTATTATCTTTAGAGGTCCTGATGAAAGCACATGGTTTAACTTTTGCCGTTGAGTGCTGAAACATGTCGACCACTTCTGTTTAGGACAGCTATTTGTTAAAACTGGTCCTTGAGTTCTGTTTTTAACCTTTGATCGTGACAGACATCAATAAAATTCACAGTCTGATCACGCATCAATTTTACATTTTTTCACTTCACATTTGCACTGCACTTAAATATTATCCCATACACTCTATCTTGCTCATCTTGGTAATCATACCTTCTGACATCCGAGAGCTCTGATATCTATAGAGCAGGAAGGTCATTCTATACAAAAGGATACCCAAATGATGAAGCTAATCACCAGGCTTGATGAATGATGGGAATCCATACACATAAATTTTATGTTATTTTGTTTAAAAAAAATGTTTTAATCTTGTTAAGAATCACCTTTCTTTCTCTTACCTCTAGACGCTGGTATATACTTTGTGTTTACAGATGTTATAAGCGTGTCCCTTTCTGCCACGGTGTTGCAATAGGGAGGGGGTATTTAGCTGGGGCCAACTTGTAGCCTTACCCTTTTTTAGATGTGCCATGGTGACACCGGGACCAGGAAGCAGTACAGGCACCACTGGACGGATGGCACGGTTACCCACACACCCAGGCTTTTAGGTAGTGGAGAATTAGCTGCAAGCAACATGGATTCCTCCCAAGGATAGAGGGCTTTTCGCCAAATGCTTCCTAGGAGAGCACTGAGGAGATGGTTAGGAATTCTTATTCTACAGGGGACATTAACCCCAGGTTGGGGACACAGTCTCACTATTAACCAGTGTTTGGAAGGTGTTCTAGCTGCTGCTCTCACATCCTCTGGCTCCTTTGGCAGCTTAGTGTGTGTGGCGGCGGGACAGTGGCAGGTAGTCATAGCTAGGGCCACTGGAATGATGCGGCAAGGGAGGGTTAAATTATGCAGCAAGGAAAGGCAAATTATGCAGCATTCTATGGAACAATTTGTAATAGTGTTACTTCATTATTTTGACATTTTTAGGTGTCACCTGTACAGTGCTTGCGCTGTGTTTGTGAAATCTCTTGTATTTAATATATCTTAAAAATGGGCTCTTATCAGTTCACCTTTATTGAATTACTGTGTTGATTCGCTCTTGTGTATAACTTTTTTTTGTTAACTTCACCTGGCTGCACACATTTACTATACTTCTACTAAAGCTTTTCACACTGTTTACGCCCCTTCACTGTCAAGATAAGATCTCTTCCCACTGAAAGGCAGACAGCTTCCAACTGTATGCTGGAATGCTTGCTTTTTTTACTACTTAGTTATGTACAGCAGATGCTTTCGCCTTAGAACATTCATTTGTGGCATTTCCTTTTCATGCCTCAATACCTTTTATTTGCACTTTGTAGGCATTACCGGGTTGATTTTTTCAACGTAATCTTTTTGGTAATTATGATAAAATTCTAAATGTTGTAAAAAACATTGCAACTAAACAGACAGCCACAAGTGCAGTTACCTTGCAGATGCCAGGGTCATGATTTGAATAGTGCAGCAGGTGCTGAGGTAGCGGGCCCAAAAGTTGTCTAAACTCCTCTAAACACCTAAGATTGCTACATTTCACAACCTAATCAGACATTCATAAGTGCAGTTATTTAGCTAGCACTAGAGTCAATATTTCAATAGTGCAACAAGGACAGAGGCACCATGACCAACAGCTCCCGGCACCCCACTCAACTCCTTAACAGACAGCCACAAGCTGGACATGTACTTTTAAGTTTTACATGTTCTGATGGTGAAAAACTCTTACATTCGTTTTTCCCTACAGGAAAGTCTACCTCACCCATAGGATAACATCGAATTTACCTTATTATATTTAATACGCTGTAATTCCCAATTGGGAACAGGTAGACAAGGCAAGTTTGGAGTCTAAAGAATTGTAATGAAACATTCTCTCTTTAGGTAAAGTTGAATTTTTTATTACAATTCTGAAAATGCCACTTTTAGAAAGTTGGCATTTTCCTGCTTTAGCCATTAAGTGCCTTCAGCCTGTCACTGGGTTACATGACTGGGTGTAGTAGGCAGTTTTGCTTTGTTTATTCCTCCTAGACAGCCACTCTGGTTTCCTGCTTTGCAGTGCTCATAACACCCGTTCTGAAAGGGCAAGGTGAATGACATCAGTGCTGCAACCACCAAGGGGATTGCTATATGTTTCAAGGCCTTGGAAAGACTGGGGTGATGCAGGTACATTCAGGCAGTCAGTGCCCATAATAGGACAACAGAGCAAGGAAAGTTTCTTTTTTGCTAAGGGGCACTTTCATCAAAGGTACACTTCCCCCATGCTATCTGGCAAATGAGTGCAGTAATGAGTGCAGATCCATTAGGAAGATAGAGTAATCCGTTGGCAGTATTTTTCCAGCAGGAGTTACTTTCATAAACAGTGGGGCTCACTCAAAGATGGGTTTTGTGCAGTTAGGTTTCCTGATAACTCACCATTCTACTACATTGATGTATCACACCAAAAGCCAGAGTCTGAAGGCACCAATATTAGGCCAGGCCCACAGAGTGATCCAGGAGACACCCTTTTACCTCATCCGGAGGTGGTAAAAATTAGGGGTGATAAGCACAGCCGTGAGAAGCTATGTGTCACGAACAACACAATTGGAGAGTGCGGATGTCAACACCAATCCTTCTGTCTTCCTCTACAGGTCAAAATAACCCTTTGTACTGGACATGGATGTTAACATGGGGTAATGATTGAGAGAGAGACAGGGAGACACAGTCCCACAAGCTGGTGCTTGGAAAACCCAGAATAGATTTTGGAGGCACGCTGTCTCAAAAAAGTCAATATCAATGTCTTCACATATGGGTGAGAGAACACAATCACTAAAGGGTTGACAAAATGAGTTAGGAATTTTACACAAAGCAAACAACAGATTGTGGTGCTTACCCGGTGCAAGCAAAGGTTCTGGCAGCTGTAACGAGCACACCGTGCTCAGGAGCCGAAGATGACACGCCCATGCTGCACCGGGAGAGAAGAGGCCTAGGCAAGGAGAGAAACTAACAAGAGAGTAACAAAACAGAAACTTAGATAAAGGAGAAAGCTGTCTTTGGTGCCATCTCTTCCGAATTTCGAGTCTTCTATGTTCAAGTCATGTCTTGAGACCTGACACTGTAGAGTTGCGGAAAGTTGGACACTGGAGATCTGATCCACCAATAAGTGGCAAATCAGCAACAGGAACAGCCCAGCAGAGAGCCCCAGTCTGGGGCTTGATGCAGCAACAACGGGCAGTCATTTTGGAGAGGTGCAGCATGCTTTCACTGTGAGTAGTGGCTACTTGCCCAGTCGCAGCCGGCATGACTCGCGGGTGGGGGCAGGTGGAGGGGGGTATTAAGCGCTGGGGGTTAAATAATATTTAAAAAGTAACGTACCTTCCGGGTCCCGCAACGTCGCAGCTTCTGGCTGGGTGCCGTTTTTTTGCTCTCCGGCTGAACAGGAAGCAGGCAGCCTCCCTCCTCTCCTCTAAGACAATCACAATGCTGCAATGACAGTGTTGTGATTAGTGGGGACGGCACCCAGCCGGGCGCCTATGGGGAGACCATTTTCTCCATGTAGGCTGCATGCAGCCTACATGGAGAAAAGAGAGAGTGAGCATGACTGGTGGGGCCGACCAAGCAGTCAGGGCCTGCAACATTGGGCAAGCGCTCCCCGACCCGCCCGCTTCCAACAAGGCATACCCTTCTGCTTTCTCGCAGTGCGAGAAGCAGAGACATAAAATGGTAGTTTTACCATTTTCTGTTTCTGCTTCTCGCACTGCGAGAAAGCAGTGGGGCTGCGCTCCTTCGCCCTAATGGAGGAGCCGCCCCTGTTCTCACCTCTAGACCACAACACTTTACTGTGTTGATGATGATGATGAGCAGGACCTGATAGGGGCTATGCCAACTGGGTTGCAGAGAGATCTTGTCTCTAATGCTTTAATACACACATATGACAATCCAATTGCAAAGCTTAAGAGAATGTCAGGCTTTAGTTTGGCACTCAGGTAAAGGCAGCTTGAACCTGAGAACAGAAACTGTAAAGATACTATAAGCATTCTGCAATATTGTAATACTGGATCATCATTCAGTTGTAAGTATGACTATGCAGAAGAACTGGGAAGGTTTGTTGGCAACATCTTAGGGCACCTCATAACTATTTCGTATAGGATCAGCTTGGTTTTCTGTTTCATAGAGGACCACAAAGCTAAGAGAATGGGGCATGGGCCATTTCTGTTATGTCTCACAACATATCTTAGCTATTTTATTTTTGAGGGTACCATTATTTTTCTCCCCCTTTCCCACTGATTCAGGGTAGAAAGCACAATGGAATTGCTGATCAAATCCTAGGGCCATCAAATTTCCTCATGTGTGGATAAAATAATAAGTATTCCTCAGTCGCTTGTATCCTTAGAATGAGGGGAGAAGAAGCGTCTCCTAGCCAGTCTGGTTTCAGTTGTTCTTAAACTTTCTGTAGTGAATGTGGGTCTGCGATGGAATGCACTAAGACAGAATGTACTTGCACACTGAATGAATTACACAGTAGTGGAATCTGTGTCTTGTCTGGTCACTCACTCACCTCTGCTAATATACTTTGCTGCAGTCAGTCACAATGCTGCACTTGCTTGTGTGTTACCTCCTTGTGCTCCATCCACCAGCTGTCCCGCAAGTGTTGCTCCATTTCCAGGTAACTCAGCAGCTACACCCTCGACCTCCTCAGATGGATTGGGGAAAACACCCAGCGAGTCCTTCTTCCTTTGGTCTTTGCCCTCCTCTTTTTCTTTTGGCTCAGTGATCTGTGGTGATAGGGAGGGGGTGGAGTGATAGACACACAAGCCCCAACTCCGTCCTTGAATTGATTTATGTGTTATACCAGTTTCTCCTGGGTATTTTGCATACCACGGTCTTGGAATTTGTGCTTATGTTTATGCCATTATAAAAAGAGTGTAGGCAAGCCACCGAAAAATCAAGCCAGGCTCAAGCCTGAAGCCTTTTTATGGCTCGACTCAATGTCCTGTTGGAACCTCGAGCCCATATAAAGAGCTGACCTTTTACGTGGCTTCTGCTTCCCTCCCTCTAGCTCAGTGGTCTTCAAACGTTTCAGTGCCTCCCCCCCCCCCCCCTCCCGTAAAAAAATTAAAATCCTCGGGCCCACCTCAGATTTTCTCAAAAATATATTTTATTAAATTTGGCATAGTTTAAATATGTCTAAACTTATTAAAACATGGCAGTTAAGTTCTGTTACCCCGTTCACAAATGCAATCAAATACACTCCATTCTGGTCAGGCAGGCCTTACTATCATGTAAAAGTATCCACAGTGCGATTATTGGAAATGGGGGTGGGGGTTCTGAAGAATATTTGGAGTCCCTTCTCTTTTGATACAAGGCCTGGGAGAAGCACTACGCTACGCTGCACGTAGCACAGTACGAACGCACGTAGCATAGCGTAGCGTAGTGCAGCGGTCATTTTTTGCTTGCTCGCGGTCCTCAACGTCAAGTTGGCGACCGCGAGCAAGCAAAATGACATCCTGGTGAGACTATTTCCTCGTTCGCGATCAGCAAGATCAAGTTGCCGATCTCGAGCGTGGAAAATAAACCTCCCTGCGAGATTCTCAACACAGGGAGGTCTGGTTTCTCATTGCGTATGCTCGCGACCACTCGCCATGAGAAACTACCAGTCCGCGTTGAGAAAGCTGCCGCTTGAGTAAAAATCTCCTCGGGCGGCAGAAAACTACAGCTCGCACTGTGCAAGATGCCGTTTTCAATGATTGCACAGTGCCGGATGCTTTTCCGCACTGTGCAATCATTGAAAATGGCATCTTGCATAGTGCGAACATGCTACTACGCAGTTCGCATAGTGCTACGTGTAGCTCGCGAAGTGCACTTCGCGGAGCTTCACAAAGCGCTACTTCGCAAATTACGCCCAGCCCTACTAATCATCTAGAGTAGGTTACACAAAAAAGATCCACACAGTGTAGGTATAATGTCTATTTATTACACAACACTCACTAACACATTGGTATATCTTCTACCCGGAGATATCATCACAAATACACAAGAATACTTCAATTGCAGAAGTAAGTAAGCACAATACACAGTGGTCTCCAGGGGGAGACCAAACCATATACTAAGAAAGTAGAATGCGAACTGAGACTGAAGTCGGGACTTGGATCAGGAGACTCAGGACAGCTGGGGACACAAGGAGCCACCCAAGGTAAGTATCCAGGAACCCCACAGAGGCTGTGATGTGGAAACACAGCCACATACTCAATAGAAGTCAACGTGAAAGTACCGGTTGCAGTTTTGAAGAAGAAGGACCCTTCCCAGTGGTCCCTGAAGAAAACCTGTGGAAGACGGAATGTTGGAAAAGCACCCCATTCATGTATATCCCAGGAACAGGATACCTACACCAGGGAAGCTGGGTGCATAGGTGCGAAGTGACGTTGGAAACCGCTGTAGACCACAATGTAGGACTTCAGTAAAGTATTTTTTATTATAGATAAAGGATAGCCAGCAGTACAGAAGATAAGCAAAATATACCTTATTTAACGGAGTATAACGTTAATAAACTTGTTTGAACAAGGGATTCCTTAAAAACATAGAAATATGGAATATAAGTGTAGTGATAAACAGAATAATCAGGAAAGGTTATTTATATATTATACATTTTAACAAAAGGGATAGAGGAAGAAAAAGAGAGAAGAAAAAGAGAATAACAAAAGAACGAAAGGGAAGAAATAAAATGAGTTATTAGGGAGGAGATGAGTGTGAAGATAAGAAAGTGGTAAAAGGAAGCCAAAGCAATATAAAGTTAATTTTTGGAGATAGAGAAGATGAAACATGTGATTTTCAATGTACATCACAAGTTTTCCACCAAACCATAATAGATAACTTAGAGTTATCTTCCAATAAGATAACATAACTTTGTTAAACAGGTCAAGTTAAACAGGTTTTGAAGAAAGATTATCAAAATCAGCAGATTAAGTACTGAAAAAAACATTTTGGATAGAAAGTGGAATATTACATGAGAAAATCAATAAACATTTTGCCCAAATGGTTTTACAAAATGTAATAACTTTGGGACAATAATAAAGTAAGTGAGTCAAAGTACCGTCAGAGGAAAGACATGACCAGCAGGAGGGAAAAATAGGGGGTCAATTTTATGAAGAAAAAAAGGAGGAATTACAACTCTATTATACATAAAAAAATAAAGATTGTGTGATAGTGGCAGCTTTAGAAGTTTTAAATATTTTACTTCACAATAGGTCCCATTGCAGGATAGATAATGATTGGGATAAATCTTTCTCCCATAAAAGTTCAATAGAGGATTTATTTCTCATAGTGACTGGGAAGAAAGAGATTTATATATAAAGGAAGCTTTGGAGGTGGAGTCATTAAGAACATTGTATAACAGTATCGCAGGGATAAATGGTGTAACATCAGGTAAAAAGTTGTTGATTAATAAGTGAGAATGAAGCACAGGAATTAATTGATTATATTGTTGGGGGCAAGAATCAGGAAGGTGATACTTCTCTTGTGATTGTTGAAAGGATAAAATAGAATTTTGGGAGATCAAATGATACACATAAAAAATAAAAATTTCCTTCCAATGATTTGTGGTGAAATGTAATACATTTAATGTACCAAATAGATGATGCAAGGAAGGATTGACGAGAATCAGATCCTTGGTTAAAAAGTTTGTGTAATAAATTATGGGTGTACTCTAGAATAGGGTTTTAGATATAAATGTACAATTGGACATAGAAACAACATTTCAAAAAGAAAATTCATGTATTAAAGAATGCTCAAAAACAACCCAATTTGGTATGGGAGAATCCTCTGATACACAGCACAAGGAACCACCGGTCCCTGCTGAAGCACTACTTAATAGATGTACGTAGAGACGGCTGCACCCGACTGTCTCAAAAACTCTTCTTCACTTAGAGTCCGCTCTATACCAGGATACCCTTTCCTAAAATAACCCGTACCTGCCGGGTCGGAATTATCACCGGCATATCGAACCCATGATTATTTGACCATTGTAAGCCCTGAAGAGTCACAGGTATAGCACCCGCATGACGAAACACGTGTCGGCTGGTTGTTTGCTTTGATGTCACCCTTCCTATCAGGAAGACTAATAATATATTTCATTTTGAAAAACAACGCTTCAGATTTGTCTACCTTGTTTCATTGAATGCAATTATTTGTTTACCATGAGTATCATGACCATATTTTAAACTTTACGTGTGCACAGGACTTTTGTTCTAATCATTGGGTGAGCCCCTGTCACTCCCTACAGAGGTTTTAGGGTCTCCTCTGACCTGGAGCACCGTCATATAGTAAATACTTTTCATCAATCAATCACTGCTACCAGCCCAGGAGCCAATCTTCCTGCACACTCAGAAACCCTACACAGAACCCTTGGTATGGGAGAATCATGGTAATCTTTAGATGTAGCATAAAATTGACAAATTAAAAATGCGGTATGATATCATTTGAAGTCAGGAAAGTGTACACAATTAGCTTCAATAAGGCAATACGAACACACTTGTTATTCCGAAGAAACTTAGTACAGAAGGAATTTATTTGGGAAAAATAATAATTAGGAATTTTGAAGGGTAACATAGAAAGTATAAAAAGAACATGAGGGACAATCATCATTTTAATAGTATCTAATCCACCTCACCAGGATTAAAATAGGGGAGACCAGGAAGATAATAACTTTTGGAGTTTAAGTTTTAGGGTAGTGAAATTATGAACAAGTATATCAGGTATAGTGGGAGAGAACCAGACTCCTAGGTATTTAATCTTTTGGGGGCACCATGTAAAGTTGGTTTTTTGAAACATATAATGATAACAAGAGGAATTTAGTGGTAGGATCACGGTTTTAGAGAAATTTAACTTGTAACCAGAGACATTGGAAAATAAAGTAATCGCTTGTAAAAAAGGATCTAGGGAAGCGGAGGGATTAGACATATAAATTAGAATATCATCTGCATAAGCAGAAAGATTGGTTTCTTGAGAGTTAACTTTAAATCCAGTTATATCAGGGTTGCATCTGATCCGTTCAAGAAAGAGCTCCAAACATATGAGGAAACGTATCGGAGAAAGAGGACAGACTTGTCTAGTGCCTCTATGTAGTTTAAAAAATGGAGAGAAATGGCCATTAACAAACACAAAGGCACGTGGTTCAGTATATAACAGTTTGATTAAAGAGATAAACTTGTGACCAAAACCAAACCAGTGAAGGGTAGAAAATATGGAAATGCCAATTTATATGATCAAATGCTTTTTTGGCAACAAGTGACAAGGCTGCTAGGGGAGAAGAATATTTTTTTCCAAGGGCAAGAATATTAGAGAACATTCTGGAATTATCAGATGCAAACCTGCCCTCATTGAAACCTGCTTGGTCAGGTTTAATAAGAAGGGGGATGATATCCTCCAAACAAGATATTAAACTTTTCGCTAAAATCTTACAATCGTAATTGATTAGTAATTTTTATACAGGGTAGGGTTTTTATCAGGCTTTGGGATAATACCAAAAAGGTCTTCCAAGAAAGAACCACTGGCCTTAGAGTTAGACAATAACGACGTGAAGAGTTCAAGTAATTTAGGAACAAAAAATGAAAGAAGCTCCACTGAGAAGCCATCAGGACCAGGGGCTTTGGCTTTTTTTAGGGACTTAAAAGCCTAAGACATTTCCAGAAGGGAAATCTTTTTTTGAGGGATGTAAGAATGTCAGGAATGGACGGAGGATTAGGGAGTCCCTGAAAAAAAATAATTAATATCATATTCAGAGAGATCCGTATCCTCAGTATATAGCTATTCGTAATAAGACTGAAAGGCATTAGTAACGTTAGAATCTGAGGACAACTTCTTATTACTATGCTCACATCGAATGGGGCCAACAGTTTTCCTCTCTGATTTAATTTTTTAACAATTGCCTAACATTTTACCCGCCTTATTTTGGCCACCATGATATTTAGACTTAATTTTAAGAAGGACATTACAAGCGTCAATCGTAGCAATTTTATTCAAGACAGATTTCGCTTTGATCAGATCCTGCAAACTCAAGGAAGATTTGGCGGTGAAGTAGGTGTGTTCAAGAGTTTTTATTTGTTGGAGGGTTGAGAGGTATTTAGCATTCAATGCTTTTTTCTTTCTGGCAGAGTAGGCAATTGCAAAGGCCCTGAAGGAAGCTTTAAAAGCATCCCAGTTTATAAGTATAGAGGTATCTTTGGATTGGTTGATTTGAAAAAATTCATTAATAAAAGAGGTCACTTCTGAAACAAAGGTTTGGTCTGATAATAAAGTATTATTAAAGCGCCGTGGCCCTGTTTAGCGGTGATGAAGGACAAAGTAAGACAAAACAGGAGCATGGTTGGAAATAAAAATAGAACCAATTTCTGATTCTTGAATAGTGGGAAGTAAGGATTTGGAAACCAGAACATAATCAATATGAGACATAGTTTGATGTACATTGGAAAATAATGTGAATTCACATATATCAGGGTTACAAGTTTTCCATATATCAAAGAATGGACGCGAGGAAATGGCAGATTGAAAAGCTTTGTGGGAATTATCAGGTTTAAATTTGCATTTAGATTTTCTAGCAGTAAAGGGATCCAACAAATCTTTGAAGTCACCAGCAATCATGATGTTGGGATTGGGAATAAAAGAAAGTTTCAGTTTGATACAATGCCAAAATTCATGGTCAGATTTAACTGGGCAATAGATAGTGAAAAAAGTTACTTGTTTTTGAAATATAATCGCATCAATCAAAACCCATCGTCCATTCGTATCACATTCAGTTAATAACATTTTAGCATTAAGTGACTTGTGGAATAGAATGGCAACACCACCTTTACGCTTAGCAGCAGGATAAAAAATAACCTGGTTAACCCATTGACGTTTAAGTTTGAGGGATTCAATATCATTACAATGCGTTTCCTGTAAAATAAAAAAAGCTACATGGGAATTAAGTTTAAATAAATGAGAAAGTACCTTTTGGTGCTTTACGGGGTGACTCAGACCATGGACATTCCACAAGACAACATTAAACATGTTGCAGGTGAGGAAAGGTATATGGAAGTAGGTACAATGGGCAGCAGGACCAATAAAAGAGAAAAAAGACGCCATTTAACAACAACCATAAAATAACATAAATAAAAAGCAATGAAATGGGTGGAAGAACAAATAAGGAAAACACTCATGTGAGAGCAAGAATACAGGTTAAGGAAGATAAAAAAGAAAAAAGATCAATACAAAAAAGAGGAAGGAAGGGGGGAGGAGATAAGAAGGAGAAAAATGAGAGACAGATCAAAGATAAAGATCCAGAAATGAATTGAAACGATTAGCAGGTAAGCAAAGGGCACGTTAATGGCGAGAACAAGGGCGGCAACAAGGATGAAACTAAGAAATTAAACAACAAAAAGTCTCCTAATAAAGGGAGCGAAAGATAGTGATGAGTAAAGAAAAACAAAGTGTACAGATAATTAAAGATAATTAGTTTCCAGCATAGAGAAAAAAAAGAGAAGAGTACTATAGAGTAAAAGAAAAAGATTAGTAAAAAACAAAAACCAGTATGTAATTAGAGTAGAAACAACAGAAATCTGAAAAAGAACTCTAGCATTAGTCTTCATGTTGTGAGATGAAATACTACACAGAAAAAGTTTCAGCTTATCCGGATCATCGAAAATACGTGAGGTGCCTTCACGGGTGATCTTGCAGAGTCATGGATGAAGAATGCCATATTGAATGTTCAAGTGTCTCATCTGAGGACGAAGAGCTAAGAATTCTTTTTGATGGGCATTAGTTGCTTTGGAGACATCCTATGAAATGAAAAGATTGTGGCCAGACCAAATAAGGTGACATTTAACTTTGACAGCCTTCAGGACACGCATCAGGTCAGTGAATTCCAACAAGAGCATTATGATACCACATGGTTTAGATGAATTAAGTTGATGACGGCCCAAACGATGAGCAAGTTGAATGTTGAGAGGCGGTGAAGATTGAAGATCCAGGAGATCAGGAAGAAATTGCTTCAAGAAGGACAGAATATCAGAGCCCTCAATATTCTCAGGAGAACCTTAAAGGTGAAGATTATTTTGTCTATTTCGATTTTCAAGGTCTTCGGTGTGGAGCTTATGTTTTTGTATTTCTTGCTTTAATATAGGCATTTTGGCAGATATATCTTGAAGGTCTGCCACACGTTGTTCTAATTACAACATCTTTCCCTCCATAACAATCCAGCGATCCTCAGTTTGTTGTAGTTTTTGATTGGTTGCGCACATAAATGGTTGAAGACCACGGACCTCATCCAATTTAGAGTCTAAGACAGGATTCTGGGAAGGTAAAATAGGAGAAGGTGGGTCGTTCTTCGCTCTTTTTGGTTTTGTACCTGAAGAAGTTGGTTTGGAGGATGTGTGTAAGTCACTAGCCATCATGCTATAATGTGTAGGATGCCGTGTAGGTAATAGAGAAGGGCAAGGCCGGCCCATACAACAAGGAGGAAATATTCAGCTCAAATAACCTTTGAAAAACAAACAGTCAGAAAAAAGGAGGTTAGAGAGCCAAATAACCTCAGCAAGACGTTCTTTAAATAACCAAAAATAGAGGTATCAGAAACGTAGGCCCATGATGCAAATAGGTAACGTCATTTAAAGGCAGCCAAGTTAGGGAGAAGAACTTACATTGTGGAAAATAACAACCAGCCAGTGGAGACCATAAACCAATGCACCAATAGATCTAAAAAGCACATTCCACTACAGTAATCCAATGATATAAATATCAGTCATGGCAAAAAGAAAACCCATGTATTATCAGAAGACAAATAGAAAAAAAAGGTTAAAAACGTTTAGCGCGAGCAATGCGATCTAAAATGATGGTCGCTCACGTCTAGATATGGAAAGACACCACTGCAGCTCAAGGTTCCAAGAAGGCACCTTCATGGTGTAGAAAAAACCTGTAGATTACTATTGATAGTTGGGAAAGCAAGGTCGCATCCGGAGTCAGCAGAAATTGCATGAAAGTAACAAAAAAAAAAGAAAAAAGAATATGAAAGGCAAAAATCTGTAACACGAGCGACGCAACCAAAAATGGCAGCTGCTCGCATCTATCTGTGGAGAATCACCGCTGTGGCTCACAGGTCCAGGAATGCACCTGCATGGTGCAAAAACGGCATATAAACTCATCGCCGATAATTAGGAGGTCACAGCCGCATGCTGAGTCAGGCAAAACTGCGGGAAAGAGGCAGAATAAGCAATAAAGCTCTGCGCCCGTAACAGAGCTTAAGGAGTAGCCACCATCCTACGTCGGGGCTGAAGCCACGCCCCCCAAGGGTGGATTCTTGAAGAGAAGAACCTGCAAGTAGAGGGGACACAGTCTATGCCACTCGGAAGTTACCAGGAGGCACGGCAGAGCAATGCCTACCGATGACGGAAGATGCAGGAGTGATGATGGTGTCCTTGTCACTGTAACTGTGAGGACCAGGGCATGCTGAGAAAGACCATGAGCTGTCCCATGTCGGAAGTCTTGAACCATTAGGTCGGTGTCCAGCGGGAGCACCAACAAGCCTTGGCAGCAGCAGCAGATGTGGAAAACGATGAAGGAGCAACGTTGGGACCAGCAAGTTCCAAGGGACTCACTAAGTGCAGGAGAGTCAGAGCAGGCCCCGAGCAAGCAGGGGAGCTCACTGGAGCAGGAAAAGGCCCTAGAGAGGGTCCACAGGCTGGAGGTAAAGGAGTCGTAAGAGGTCTTCATCCAGCTAACCAAAGATGAAGAAGGCCCACAGTGCTGAGGATGAAGTGAGGATGAAGATCTTGGCAGGAAGAGATGCTGGAGGCTGGAGCTTCTTGCAGCCCAAAGATCTCTGGAGTGCAATGCAAATAAGCCTTGGCAACGGCAAGTCAACGCGGTGCACAAGGGTTCAGTCCCAGCAGTTCCGAAGAAGGATACTGGCCTCAAAATTGCAAAGAAGACAGGTCAGGTCTCAAGGGAGTTGCAGAACCACCACCTATGTTGCTGACTCCTTCACTCCAAGGGGATTACTTCGGGTGTCCTTGATGCCCACAGGTCTGTTGAAGATCCTGGAAGAAGCACAGGCGACGAAGAAGATTTGCAGAACAGCGAGACCAGGAGCAGCAGGAATCTTCCTTGATGCAGTCTCGGTTCCAGGCGAAGTCCAATTGTCCAGTCGGTCGAAGAGTGATGTGGTTTCAGGCTTGAGTCCTGTCCGACGACGAGTCTGAGGACCCACACACGCAAGTAAGCCCTTTTACACCCTAAGAAAGGGACTGGACAGAGGGGAGGATACTCCCATGTCCTATGTACAGTTTGGTGCCAGAGCGGGAGCCAAGGGCTCCCAGAACTGGTTCTTTTTTTTTTGTAAAACAATTTTTATTGCAGAGTTCAATGCCAGTAATACAATACATTTGCAAGGAGTTTTCGCGGGACCTTAAATTCCTTCGCTCTTTCCGGTCATTGCGTACACAGCCTTACAACCCGCATCCCGGAGGCCGGGCGGCGTCTCTATCATGAAGAACACCCTTCTAATCTCTAGGTGCATTTAGTCCCTTCGGTCCACCGCTCTCCACTTTTAACTTTTCTCAACATTCTCCCCCCCCATCATCCAGTAGACGTTTGCTGAGCCCTCTGTTATAACTGGGTCGTTTCACCCTCCCTCCCCCCCCCCTGGTGTCTGCGCCTGCGCCTGGCGTTAGTATACTCAATTATGTAGGTGGTCTCAGGAGTCTTAAGTCGACTAATGGGTGTGTGTGTCCGGTGTGAGCGCTGGGACTGGAACCGCCTCCCCGGGGACCCCTGGGTCTACAGCCTCGCCCTCCTCTTCACTCTCCACTGCACTGTCCCTAAGAGCTTGGACCAGGATTTCCCACGCTAGAGCTGCTTCCTGGGCTTTCTCATCCGACTTGCGTCGGGCCAGTTGGTACCTAATTGTGCTCTCTGCTGCCGCCCATTTCAGAAATTCATTCAACCATTTCCGGTGTGTCGGCGCTGCCTTTGATTTCCACCCCTTGGTGAGCTCCCTTTTCGCTATAAGTAGGCCCATGTCTATAAATTTACTTGATAGTTTGGTTTTGCGTGTGTGTGGAAACCAGTGTAAGAGTGCAACCGCACCGTCATATTGTAGTTCTCTATCTGTTACCTCGTTCAGGGTGTCCCCCAGACCCCTCCAGTATTCTTGCAACTGTGGACAACCCCTCAGCATGTGTAATAAGTCTGCACCTAGTAGCGCACATCTGGGGCATGCAGCATCCTCTGCGCCAAAGTATTGCGCTATTTTATTCGGGGTGAGGTATGCCCTATGGAGTATGTAAAGATGTATCAGTTGGAAGCGGGCGTTTCTGGTGCTCTTCCTGGCTCTTTGAACCAATTGGGACCACATTGTATCTGGGATTTCTTTCTGTAGATCAGCCTCCCACTGAGTTTTGAGGCGTGTAAGAGGTTGTATATTCTCCGTGTGCATTCTGGAGTAAAGACACGTACCTGCCTTGAAAGTCCCTGCTGCCATCATCGTGTATTGGCACGCCGGTGACGTTGTGGGTTCAACTAGTCCCTCCCCCCAGTGTGCCTGTATAGCCCTCACCACGGCCGCGTGTAGTAAATAGTCTCCTCTTGGGAGATCGTATTGCTCCTGCAGAATCTGGTACGGTGTCAGCACTCCGTCGGTATAAAGGTCTCCCACCATCTGTAGACCAGCCTCCTCCCAAATTTGGAGGTTCGACCAGTCTCCACCATGAGGTAGCACTGTTATCATACCTATTGGAATCTCGGGTGCATACGGGTGCCCAGGACCGGCTCGTTTTTGCATGCGGTTCCAACATAGCCGCAGCGTCCGTTCTTCATGGGATAGCCTCTGAGTATTAGCTTCTGTTGTAGGGTTATATACGCCAGCACATGGCGGGGGGTGCCAACGTCCCTCTCTTGTTCCGGACCCCTATATACCCTTGCCACCTCCTGCGTGAAGAACTGCAGCTGTGCTGCCAGGTAATAGAGCTCGAAGTCCGGGACCGCCAATCCTCCCTCAGTCTTTGGGCGAGTCAGAGTTGCCAATGCTATTCTCCGCCTGCCCGTTCCCCACAGGAAGGACACTATCCGAGACTTTAGGCGTTTAAAAATTTCTCCTGGTATCCATATAGGAAGGGTCCTAAAAAAATACAACAATCGTGGGAGGGCGATCATTTTGAGTAGGGACACCCGGCCCGACATGGATAGAGGGAGGGAGGCCCAGAAGGTCATGTTGCCCTGCAACGCTCGGATACATCGGCCTATATTACCGTCCAATAGGTCTGCGGGCTCGTGGTAGATATATACCCGAGATAGTGCAGACAGTTAGGTTCCCAACGTAGGTCGGGGCGGGTCAATGGACACTTCTCCGCCTTCCGGAGGGGAAAGAGGCAAGTTTTCGCCCAGTTCACGTTTAAGCCAGAGATGCCCCCGAATCGCGCCAGCAGGTCCTCCGCGCCCTCCACCGCCTCTTCTGCATTATCTAGGAAGAGCAGAAGATCGTCCGCGTACAATGATATAAAGTGGTGGGTCCCTCCAACCTTCAAGCCGCGGTAAGGGTCACCTCTTCTAGCCAGTGTCGCTAACGGCTCAATCGCAAGAGCAAATAATAGGGGAGAAAGTGCACACCCTTGTCTAGTTCCCCTGTTCACCTCATAACGATCCGAAATCAAAGCCCCCACTCTCACCCTCGCGCCCGCCGATGCATAGAGCACCTTCGTCCATTGTATGTAACCTTCGCCTAGGCCAAAGCTTTGCATCACCTTGTACAGGTAGTCCCACTCTAGACTATCGAAGGCCTTTTCTATGTCGATCGACAGCACCATAGGGGCTCTTGCGGTCGGCGGGGGATCCGCTATTAGCCTAAGCAGCCTACGAATGTTGTGTGACGTGTTCCTAGTAGGAATAAAACCCGATTGGTCTCTATGGACCAGACCCTGCATATGGGCTACCAGTCTAGTGGCTAGGATTGTGCTTAAGATTTTATAGTCCGTCGTCAGCATTGATAACGGTCGGTATGAAGCCGGATCTGCGCTATCTCTGCGTGGTTTTATCAGGGGAATCATGATCGCCTCGCGCATCGATTGGGGTAACTCGCCCTTCTCCTTGGCCTCATTACATATTATTTGTAGTCTTGGGGCTAGTAAATCTATATATTTCCCGTAAAACTCGATAGGCAGTCCGTCCATTCCTGGTGTTTTATTACGCGCCATTCTCTTAATGGCCCCTCTAATTTCCGTTAGGCCGATCGGGCCTCCGATGGCCTCAGTTTGTTCCCTCTCTAGTTGAGGCAACTGGATCTCGGTTAACAAGGCCTCTATCGCCTCGATTCGATTCCCCAAGCCCCTCCTGTACAGCCTTTCATAATATGCTCTAAAGCAATTCACTATGTCCGGTTGGGTGTTGTACACTTCTCCACCCAACCCTTTCAGGGACAGTATCGGGGTAGTGCCCCTACTGGCGTTGGCCAGCCAGGCTAGGAGTGCCCCTGTCCTATCCCCCTCAGCAAGAGCTTTAGTCAAATAAGTTTTGTAATCAAAGCTACGTAGGCCCTCTACCTCCACCGCCACCGCCTCTCGCGCTGCACATACCTTATCTTGGAGCTCGGGCGGTTGGGCCGTGTTTTCTCCGCATCTCTCAATTTACGCTCAGCCTTGTCTAAATCGTCCACTAGTGTCCGCCGTGCGCCCGCAAATTTCCCTATACAGTGTCCACTTACCACTACCTTGATTGCATCCCATTCTGTAGCCCTGGAGGAGGCAGTCTCCTCATTCTCCGCAAAGTATTGGGAGATTCTGTCTTCTAATGCTGCGCTGAACGGCGGGTCATCCAGCGTGTCTGGTCGGAGCCGCCACGTCGGGACCGGCGTGATCTCATTCATCCAAGCTAGCGTGAGGAGTAAGGGGTTGTGGTCAGATATCGTGCGTGCTAGATATTCCGTCCGGGCAACCATCGGTAATACCGGCTGGGAGCACAGGAATGCATCTATGCGGACGTGGAGGTCGTGCATGCTGGAGTAGAAGGAATAGTCCCTCTCTGTTGGGTGTTGCATTCGCCACACGTCTGTCAGGTCCCACTTCTCCTGCCAGTTTGATCTGTGTTTCGCCAATCTGTGTACTGGAGATGTATGCAGTGGTGGGTGTGATCTATCTAAGGTGGTGTCCTCGATAGAGTTGAAGTCCCCCCCCATCAGTACCGGTCCAGTGAAATAGGTAGCTAACAGCCTGGATAGTTTAGTGAAATATGGTGCTTGCTCAGCGTTCGGCGCGTAAATGCTGCAAAGTGCTATCTGGCGACCTCTGAGCAAGCCTTCGACTGCTACAAATCGCCCATCTGGGTCTACAATGTGCCTAGCGACCTGGAAGGGAACCCCTGCACGAACCCAAATTAGCACTCCCCTGGCAAACGCTGAATACGTAGTGTAGAACAGGTGACCCCTCCACCTCTTTTGCAGTGCAACCCCTTCTGTTTTAGTTAAATGAGTCTCCTGCAGAAAGGCAATGTGAACCCCCCTGCGGACAAGGTAGGAATGTATCTTGTGTCTCTTTGTCATGGAATTCAGACCCCGCACGTTCCAGGTCACACACTTTAACGACCCCACACTATCCATTATCTCGGTGTAGTCGGTCTAGGTCTACTTCCAACAGCTGCCAGTCGCTAGGTATGACACCAGCCCCACCCGTCCCTAACAACCTCGCTCCCACCTCTCTCTGAGCTCCGTTCCCCCCCAGCACAGACCCTCCCTCCTCCCCCCATGCCATGCCCTGAGTTACCCCAACTTCTCTAGGCTCCCTCCCCCCCAGCACAGGACCTAACTGCAAAAGAGTTACCCCCATCCAAACAAGTGAGCAACGTGCTCTCAAAACTTCTTACTCCGCAGTCTGTACTGCGGCGGCCTTACGGGCCTCTGGGTGCGTGTACTAGCTTCCGCTACTGTCAGTTGCCTTCCCTGTTCCCCCGCCCCTCAATATGCATCTAAACTCACGTTAGTCCAGTCTCACGGCCGCCTGCTCAAGTGGTCGCGCGCGACATATTAGTTAGACTGTCGCAGCAGCCCCCCCATGTCCTAGTTTCAGCTGCCGAAGATTTCTTCTGCAGTTTGTGGTGTGACTTTCGGGCCCCTTGTGCTGTCCACTTCTGATAGTTCAGTTTCCGATCCCGTTCTCAATTCCTCCGAGATCGATACCTCCTTCACCGCTTGCAGCGCCGCTTTCCGTTCCTCTTCTGTCTGAGATTCCGTCGGCTTTTTCTGGTGCTGTCCACGTTTCCGGAGTCTCTTGGATCGTCGCACCGAGCTCTGCTGGAACCCCTCCTCAGCTCCGAAGCGGGCCCCATCAGTCCCAGCCTTGTAAGTGTCCCACCAGGACCATGCCTCCGCCGACGTTGTGAAGAATAAAGCTTTTCCATCTACTAATATTCGGAGCCTTGCCGGGAATAAAAGCGAGTACTGCAGTCCCTCCGTGCGCAGTTCTTTTTTAATGGACAGGAACGAGGCACGTAGTTTTTGAGTTTCAAAGGTGTAATCCGGGAACAGCGTGACTTTACTGTTATCTACCTGGAAGGGCCCCGCCTCCCTTGCTCGTTGCAAAAGCCAGTCTCTGTCTCTGTAGTGGAGCAGTTTGATCACCACCGGTCGTGGGGGTAGACCCGGTTTCGGGGGCCTGGCTGGTACACGGTGTGCCCGCTCTAACGTGAAGAAGGGGGATAGGCCCTCCGGGGCCACCACTGTCCGCAGCCAATTGTCTAAGTAACCCATCATGTCCATCCCTTCTTTTTTCTCCGGAAGGCCCACTAAGCGTACATTGTTCCGTCGGCTGCGATTTTCCGCGCCTTCCGCCCTCCTCTCTAGTGTTTGGATGCGGTCCAAAGCTTCCGTGAGCCTCCCTTCCATTGCTTTATGTCCCGGCACAATGTCTTTCAGAGTGACCTCCGCCTCTTTGACCCTATCGGCTAGTTTCCCATGGTCAGCCCTCAGGAGCCCCAGGCCCGTCGACACCTGAGCAATGTCCCGGTGTAGAGCATCCTTCGTGGCTGCAATAGCTTCGAGGATCTTGTCTTGCATCAGCTGTAACTCCGATTGGGGCTGCTGTGCGTCCTCTGAAGCCTCTGTGGTCGGGCCTCCATCTCCTTTTGGTCCCCGCGGTTTCCCCATCACGCCTCCGACGTACCAGCTTACCCTGCCCGGGCAGCCTGAGGTTGGTAGTTCACTCAGCAGATGGTCGATTCGTATTCCTAGGTAGGAGGGGGCGCCGTCCAGGCTGTGGCGTCCCTCGTTCCGCGTGGCCGGGGCCCCCCTGTTGGTGGTGATTGTCGAGCTGCAGGGGCCTTGTCGCTGCGGCGGTGTGTTCCTCCCTCAGGGGAGCAGTAGGGGTGTTCGTGGCCGCTCTCCCCAGTGATGATGCTCAGCTGTGTTCAGGCCCTTGTCCCTGCTCGGGCCGGGCTCTTTAAGCAGTCGCCTGGGTCACTTCTCCGTCAGTAGGCTGCACTCCGCGGTCGTTTGCTTCGCCGGCTGCTACACTGGGCCTCCGAACGCTCTCCCGCGCGCTCTAGGGGGAGCAGACCCCTAAGCCAGGGCGTCGAATTGTCGCTCCGGGATCGGAGCAGTTGCACCTCTTTGCCGCCTGCCACCAAGGCGCCACACAGGCCTGTGGAGGGAGCGCTAGTCGGATGTCACCTCCCCGTTGTTTGGAGGCTCCGAGGCCTGGGTCCGGGTGCAATGTTCCCGAGAGCGGCGGGGCTCTCGCTTGTCAGCGCTCTCCACTCCCGATGTCCCGCAACAGTCACTCAGCGATGGGCAGAGCGCACCTCCGGGCCGATGCAGGGCAGGGCCCCGACTCCCGCTCCAGCGGCCCCCGGGATTGGCGTGCACCCGCCGGGCAGCCGGGTCTAGATCCGGGGCATACGGCCCCGCTCCCGGTTGGATATTGCCCCGCTGTGAATGTCCGGGTCCCCCACCAGCCACCTCAGAGGCGAGTCAGTCGGCTCCCCGGATAAGCTCCGCGCGCCTTCCCCGCTTCACTCTCACCTCCGGGGGTACGGGCCGTAAGGTCGTAGCTCCCAGCAGCCGCCCGGTGCTACCATTCCTGTACCTCTGCAGGCCCAAGGCGAAGTCCTTCAGACGTCGCGGGCTCTCCGGTCCGCCTCCCGCCTGCTCGCGGTGCTGTGCTCGCCGCTCCTTCAAGCGCTGACGCGCCTCCTCCAGGGGGTTGTAGGCCCTCAAGCCGGGGCGTAAATTTTCGGGTCGCACTGGGCCGGATTTCCTCCAGGCCGTCCGGGCCCCGCACCAGTGCCCTCAAGGTCCGGCCCCGCCGGGGTGGCAGACGAGTGCAATCCCTCACTCACCGGTCCGCAGACTCCGTACAGTGAGGCTCCCGGTCAGAGCCGACGACAGTGCGCCGTCTTCAGCCGCCTCTACTCCGCCATTTTGTGCTCCGGCATCTCGGGCACTCCGCGGCCAGTAGCGCTCGTCGCGAGTGGTCTGCCAGCTAGCCACGCGATCGGAGCAGGCACAGATGATTACCGTGGGATCGACCCGATATTCGCGGGGATCCCACGTCTGGTTCCGGATGTAAGACGGATAAACGGGCCGAGGGTCGGGAGCCTCACTAGGCTGCATCCGCTCTCATCGGCTGCTAGTATGATTCTGACATGTTTGATACCAAACATGCCCAGCTTCAGCACAGGCACTATATAGCTAGCCATTGTGTAAGACACATAGCCACTATATGTATCAAAATGGCTGACCGCACTTACAAAGCCTGGAGAATCGACTCTGGGGTTTTGTAGGGGTGTCCTGCTTATACAGGGGTGCCCTCATGCTTATAACCTTGCACCCTGCCATCAGTTTTGAAGGACTGCCTTATGGGTGACTTACAGGTTTTAAGTGTTGTGACCTCAGATATAAGGAAACTTATATTTTGTCACAAGTGGTGTTAGCACCAGCTTACACAGGCTGCAATGACAGGCCTGTAGTCACAGTTTCAGTTGCCTTTCATGGGTGGCATAATACATGCTGCAGCCCCTGGGGGACCCCCAGTGTTCTTATGCCCTGGGTACCTTAGTACCATATACTAGGGTCTTACAAGGGCACACCAGTAGCCAAATGTGGAGGTACCAAAGTACTTACCATGTCAATTCTAAGGAGGAAGCACAGTGGATGGGATCCTCAGGATCCCGGCCAGATTAGTCAAAAAAACATACTGACACAAGCAAAAAGTGGGGGTAACCATGAAAGCAGATCCTATTTTCCTACACCTCTGGTCTAGCTGGATATGGTGTTAGGGCCATAGCTGCCAACTGTGGAACTCTGGAACCAGAGAACCAGGTTTGAGTTTCAGCGTCTGCTCAACATCCAGCGATTCTGGGTAAATCACTTGGGGCCTGTTTACAGGTTTGGCGGTCTTGGAGCGGGACACCACACCAGCACCCCGCTCAAAGACTGGCAAACCTGTAATCAGTCCGACCACCGGATTACGACTTGCAATGCTGGCAGCCGGTCCTGCGGCGGCGCTCCCACTTTGCCTTCCTACGGCTCATAGAAGAGCCTTAGAAAAGCACTGCTGTAGGAGCGCCGCAGCCCATTCCTGCACAGACAGAAATGCACAATGTTGGCATTTCTGTCCGTGCAGGAACAGGGGGTTAAAAAATACAGGGGGACACAACATGTGCCCCCCTGCATGTACCCCTGTGCACAGAGGCAACCAGGAACCCTGTAGGGCCCCCTTAGTTTCCTCCTACCACCCTTTTTATGGCGGGCTCACCACCATGAAAAAAGGAGGTTAGTAAGGATACTTGTAATATTCTCAGCTGTGCTGCTGTGGCACACCCGCATATTACTTCCTCAGACCGCTGTGCCTTTGCCAGGGGAGCAAGGATCCTGGCAATAGCAGTGGTCCAGTGGCAGTTCAACTGCTGTGCTTGTAATATGGCGAGTGGACCGCCCGTCTGTTATGCAGTCCCATGGACCGTCGAACTCGTAATCGGGCTGTTAATCTCCCTATGCCCACAAACAATAAATGTGACTGTGGGTAATTTAACTGGTGTGCATGTAAAGTGCTGCAATACCTTCGGATCGTGTCTGTGCCTTATTTAAAAACCTGCAGAGGAATTCATTTAGAGATAAAAGCGAAGCCTTTACGTAGCGAAAGACTAATAGCTACACATTTACTGGCTGATCTATACAGAGTGAAACCAGAAAAGCTAGATATATTGCGGTTTCCCTGCTTAAAGGGTTTGATCTTGGGCAAATACTTTATTTCACCAAAACTGTTTTGTTCATTATCGCATAAGACAGCACTTTTTAATATGAATCCCAACTACCAGTTCTACAAAACTTAAATAAGTACTTCTCGGTGCAACGCTACAATGTGTCCTATTAATGTCGAAGCTTCCACATATCAAAGACTGATTTATTCAACTTTGACTTTACGTGGTTTGTTGTGTGATTTGCATAACACATTCTCAGGGCTCGGCTCGTGCACGGGCTCTAAGATCCGAGCCAGACCCTTGGCTAGCTCACCTCCAGTCATTATTCCGAGCTGATGTGCGGATGCAGATGTGTTGCATCTTGCTGGCATGCCCACAGATGCCCCGTGCGATGGTGGCTCCCTCCGTGAGCCCCTCCCGGTGCCTGGGTAAGGGTTGGGTGGCTCTGCGGTGCAGCAGGGTGACCCACATTGCGCTGCGAGCAGCTGTGCGAGCCGCCTGCTCCCCGGGTCGCGCCGTTAATGAGATGTGTGGGTTCCCATTGGCTGCTGCCGGCTGCAGGTGACCGCTGGCGACGGCGGCGGCGAGCAGCAGCAGCAAAGTGGCATTCCAGCGATGCGAGCCCTCGCCCTGTGCGCTGGCCCCCTGCTCCCGGCCATGTCTGTCCGCTTCGGATCCTACGGGGCCAGCAGACCCGTCCACGGCAAAGGCGGTGAGTGCCAGCAGCCTCCTCCACGTGGGGACACATGACGCGCGTGTGATGCACGGTCCAGGCGAGGCAGACTTTAGTCATTGGCTCTGCTTTCAGTTGTCAGGTGAAGGGTGGATTTGTCAGACTGTTATTAATCCGGCGCTCTCGCAGGATGTCTTGTCGGGAGCAGTGATTTGTTTACGACGAGCATCCTTGCCGGGAGCGCAGGATGTGCCGAGCCCCCTGGGCGGGCCGTATGCGGATACCTGGCGCCCCTCGGTGTCTTTGGAAGGGGCTCCGTCCTGCCCTTGAATCCGCTGCAGCCGGTGCCTGCTGCTCGTTCAGACGTGTGTTGTTGCACTGCAGCGCCTTCCCCTCCGCGCGTCAAACAAGTAATCATTTCCAGTAGATTTTGCTGTCACTCCATTGAAAAGTCGGGGACATTCCGCCTTTTATGCTTGCGTGAGCAGTGGGTCGCTATAGCGCTTTCTGTCTCAGCGCTTTGAGCGTCAAACGTCTGTCTGTTTAATCTCGTGCCCATACAAAGGTCTCGAGTATACCCCAGATGTGGTGCTGATGTTTATGAGAGTGTACACAGGAATCACAACTTTAGGGGTGTCGCCCATCCCCATACACTAGTATTCCCTGAGACCAATTGCTGATCGCTCTTTTAGTGGGAAATGAGATTGCCCCACAGCAGAGTTGGTTATGTGTGCCTGTTCGTGCACGTGTACATGCGCACGTGTCCGTGTTCATTATGAGGCATTATTACCCGAAGACAAATTACACAGGCTAACGAGGCATAGTCTGTAGCAGTATAGTTTCGCTACTTTGTAATTTAACGGGCGTTGATTCTGTCTGGGCGCGTTTCACCTCATTAGTGCCTCCAATCAGGAATTAAATGGCTACCAGACATTTCCCCAAGTGGTTACTGCACAACGCTAAGCGTGCAGCCTGTCTTAAAGTAACTTTTGATCCTGTTCGTGTTAGAAACATTTTTTTGTTCAAGTATGCAAATTGTGCAACAGATCATGGATTATGTGGGGAGTGCAATAAATGCATAATTAGGAACAAAACGCCACGGTCGCACAATCTAATAACCAGTGGCCCTGCTTATCAGGTGTCTCTAATTTGTTTATTACCGTAATTACTCAATATGGCTTGTTTAACAAAAACATATGAATGTTACATCGCATTCATTCAGACAGACGCACACGCAGGCTCTTGGAGGTGGTACATTATTATGTGTAAATCTCTCTATAAGTGTCACGAGCTCTCTGTAAATACAGACGTCATTGGCTGCGGTCTCCCTCCTCTGCTCCCCACCCCTCCTGTCAGTGTGGTTCCGGCCTCCTGCCGGAGAATCCAGATGGCGGCAGACAGTGTGCGCTGCTGCAGCCAGGGCTTGCCACCACGCACACACCTACGAAAAAACATCATATTTAATGTTTCGGAAAATGAGGTCTAAAACTTGTGACACGGGGGAAGTGGATTGAAAGGTGCGCCTTCTGAGCCTAGGTTGAGATGCTGCCCGGGCCTGTAGGCCTCACACGTTTATCCCTGTACGAAATCTGCATATGTCAAACACGTGAACATGTGTGCAGTGAGAGAGTTGGTGTGCACAGTCCTAAGACCAGGAGATTTGACAACACTAAATAGCTTTGTTGGAAGCCTCAGAGGATGAGCCAAGGGTTTGACGGGCAGGTAACCAATTTATTAGCCTCTTCACTTCCTCTAGACATCTTCTCTAGGGTAAAGGTAACATGTATTAGTGAGGCCTTTTCGGCACTTTGACTCCAACAGCCTGTATTGCGCATGTGTGTTTTTTACTTGGAACCCTCTTGGACCGCCTCGTTACAGTTTAGCCCGGTTAATTAGCAAACCATTCACACACAAAAAAACTACATTTTTGAGGCTTTGCAACCCCATCATTCATATATCTTCTCTTGTTGTGTGACAGGTGTCCAGTGCTAATGCAGGCGTCTAATCCCAGAAACCCTTGGAATAAACCCAGCAAATGAGCTTTTTGCAGCTTAACAGCCTCTGTTGTAATAGAAGCGTGAGGCCGTCTTAGTTAATTTCCCATTTGTAATTAGATTTACAAGATAGTTTGGAAAACTGCACTGCAGGTAGCACAGGGTTACTTACTAACTTTGAACCCTGTTGCATTCATTCATTCTCCACCGCCCTGAGTGTAGTGGAATGGGAGTCACGTTTTTCTACGCTGTTAAAAAGAAAAAAAACATTTTCACCAAACAAGTGTTTAGGAGATGGGTAATTGTGTCTGCCGAGGTAGCACTAACCATGGCTGAATCCTTCCCTCAAGATTTACATGTAATCATCATTTTGAAACGGTTGATGTCACTTTTCAGGCAGCCTGCAAGTGCTTGTGAAGGTGTCCAAACCCGATATGGGCTTTGTAAAGAAACCAAGACAGTGCAATGAGAACAACTCAAGCTCTTCAAGGTGGGATGGGCTCTTGTGTCCCTACATCTTGGACATTCCGGGGGTAGAGCCCTGCCCTTCTTTCACAGCTTGAGAGGATGAAAACTGTGCAAGATGTCCAATCAGCATTTATTGTCAAATCATTCTGCAGCCTTTCTCAGTGGTTCTAACACAGGAGGATCAGACAGGGCTCGTTCCAGCTGTGGTTTGCTGTAGATAGCCTGTTAGCTTCTTAAATGGTTTGTTTTGAGTAGATTTTCACTCTCCCTGCAGAATCTTCACTGCGTTGAGTTTGATCATGAATTGTAACTTGTAAAGGGAGTGGCTCATTGCTCATGCTGAACATGGAACCCATCTCCCTGTACAGCCGTTTAACTAGTGTAAAAATGACTGAATTTAAGGGACAAAAGATGGCAACTGGACAGAAACCATGGTCATGAAATCTTGAGCCTTGCTCTTATATGGGATAATTATGCAACTCTGATGCACTATAGGTGAGGACTATTAACCTGCATGCATTCACTCTCTTTAGGTCTTTCCTGGCGATGCAGCGCGAAAGCGCTGTCGCCAGCGAGATCTATTGTTACTGACTTGGTGCCCAAGTGGTACAGACCGGTGAATGAGCAGATTTGGGTCTGTGGACGCACACGTATAGGCACGCGCACATCTCCTGTCCCGCTTTCCCAGGCAAAAGCATGCCGTTTTACTTTTGTGTCGACATTGCACTTACCCCAGGCTTTTAGTGCACATGTAAACAACACAGCGTTCAACATGTAAGTCTTGTTTTAAATGCTTTAAATGTACAGCATACCCCACTTACCAGTCTTCATCGCCATACTGCAGCACCACGCGGGGCTCCGTTTTGATCACAGGAGCCCCGCCTGAAAATCCTGCTTTGGCCGTGCGGCATTCAAGAAGGCGCCCCGCTGGAATTCTGCTTTATTTTTTCCTTGGGTGCTTTGGCGACCCTCTCCCTAGGCCACATGAGTCGCGCAGCATTCCCTAAACTACGGCGGCATTTAAAGTCTGCCGCGCCACCACTAGGCACGAGCCGCAGATCCAGGGACAGCGCATGTGCGAGCAGCCTTCGCACCCCCATCCCCATCTCCTCCCCGGCCCTGATGTGGAGCACGGGTGCCGCAATGCTTTTTTTTGTTGTTGGTCCTATTAATTGCCTTAACTCATGTTATGTTCCTAATGGCAGTTCTCCAGGCTGCGAGCAGTCTTTAGTTCTTTTAGGTTTGTTTCTTCAGTACCATTTTTTGGGGTGTATGGCCTCGCCATTTCATTACCATAATGTATTTGCGCATCAAAGTTTGTGTGCGCTTTAGAACTAATGTTTATTGTTTTTGCCACTTGGTCCCCACAAACTTTCCTACGTTGCACATCAAACCCAGTGTATTTCTGCGGTGCTTCTTACTCTTTCTTTTATGTATGCATATTCATATTCCACGAAAATGTCGAGTTCATAGAAACCATATGTACGTAACATCTATATAAACCTGATAATCAAGGCAACGCTAGTTACCCAGGACACTTGCCTGTAAATTCTGTACTTCTAAAACGCCTAACAACCAATCACATTACTGGTCATATTCTGGGATTCGTCTCTGAGTGAAAGTGTCATATTAAGCGCAAGTGATCGCAGCATGGTTTGGGGCAGCCGCGCTCTGAGGCATGCGCAGGAGCGGTGTTTGAGGTGGTACACTTCAGAGTCAGTCGGCTGACCGTCCTGTCTGGTCAGATGGTCTCCGGCGGGTGACAGGTAGGGGGCGATGCGTTGCAGGTCTGACCTTGAATTGGCTGGTATGCAAGACCTGTAGCAGTGACCATTGAGGTTTCCGGTGTCCTAACCTGCTTGGTTCAAATTCCTGGATTCTGCTGCAGCAACTCACTCCTCTTCCCCCAGATGTCTCCTGCAGGCTGTTATCGGCTTACTGGGTTCAGGGCGAACAGTGACTCAGCAGGATATGGGTTGTGTAAGTAGAGGGTGAGCATGCAGTGTCAGTATAGAGTGAGTGGTGTATTCTTTCAAGGTGAGGGTGCGCCAGTGAAGGGTGAGTGGTGCAGCAGTGCTGGGTGAGTGTTGTAGTGCAAAGTCAGTGGCTTGTGAGTTGAAGATGAGTTGTGTGAGTGAGTGGATGGTGAGAGTTGTGCGGGCAGTGTGTGAGTGCAGGGTGGGTAGTGGTGAGTTAAGAGGGAGTGGTACACGAAGGCGCAAGGTGAGAGGTGTGAGTACAGGAGGAAAGGTGCAGGAGTGAGCAGTCTGTGAGTGGTGAGTTAGATGGTTTATGTGAGTAGTGTGTGAGTGTACTTTAAGAGTCCTGAGTGCAGGGTGGCGGATGCGCGAGTAGTGTGAGTAGTGTGCCAGTACAGGGTGAGTAGTGCATGTACAGGATGAGTGATGCAAGTGTAGAGGTTTGTGAAAATCACATAATTTGCTTTTATGCAGTTGCCTTAAGCTACAATCATGGTTCCCTTGACAGACAAGCATTTGCAATGCAATAGGTCTCGCAGTTACGCAAGTTTAAGCTATTGGCATTGTAAATGCCAATGCCTTTTATTTATGGTTTTAAAACGAATGTGCGGCCTAGGGATCACTTTAAATAGATAGACAGTCCTGTAAAAGAACCACCCCCTTACCTTTTTGGTCCCAGTCCCTCGAATGCGTTTGTTTTGGGTTACAACTTAGCGCTATATAAACACATGCCTTTTTTTTCCTTCCAACTACTAACTCACCATTTTTCCCTGTCCCTCAAACGATGAGCAATGCGGTGGTAGAGTGTTGTGCTAGCTTTCCCATCCATACCTCTTTCTCCCCACCATGAGCTTCCACTAACTACCCTACCACCTCTTTGCCACATCTTGTCGCAATTGGCTTTGTCAGTGCCAAATGATTTTAAAACTGCCAGCATTGGAAATGTCAGCACTGGCAGTTTGCCATTACAGAAGGTTTTTTATACTTCCATAGTAGCCATCGTGCTCCGTTATGCAACAGGCATAATGCGGCTGCCATCTTAGAAGTATGATCACATTGCGGGACGCAACATGGTCTGATGCAACATGGTGATTATCTTGGTAGACATTCGAAAATGGCTGAATGTCATTTTCTACACTTTCAAGATGGCTGCCACATTATGTATACTCACAATGTGTCAGCCCTTTTCTAAGTATTGAAAACACACTTATTAGGTGGACTGACACTGGTACTCACTTTGCCACAATTAGCTCAATTTACCAAGTATTTGCAAAGCCAATTGCAGAAAACAACATGCAATGGGAAAGCAAGACAGGCTGGATTTATCAATGCCCGTTTTGCTTTTCTGGCTCACAATGCATTTTTCCCACTAGTTGATAAGCCTTCTGTAATCCCACTGTAGAAATTCTGCTATGTTTTTATTCTTCCGCAGCAGAAACCCAGAATTTACTGGATTGGGTGTTATCCCAAAGTGCCACCAATAATTTTAAACATAGGGTACTGTGCCCACAACAGTGAGACTTACAATAAGCAGTAGCTCATCTGTGAAACAGTAGCACATCTCTCCTGTATTTACCTGTTTCTCTGCAAGAGTATATGCTGCCCCAGTGCTTACTTTGTAGTACAAGCATTTGCAATGCAATAGGTCTCGCATATGTGAGAGTTTAAGCTATTGGCATTGAAAATGGCAAATCCTTTAATTAATGTTTTAAAAACCAACACGTAAATAAAAGGCATTGTCATTTACAATGCCAACAGCTCAAACTCTCGCAAATGCGAGACCTATTGCATTACAGATGCTTGTTTTTAATTGTTTCTAATCAGTGTTTGTCTTAGCGTCCCGCTTAACATGCACTTACTTTTTCTCTGCCTCTACCTACTCTCTTGTTAGAGTCCTCTTGTGAGTGGGCACAAAACAGGTGATCGCTTCCAAGCAGGCCGCTTCAGTGCACTATCATTGATTATTCTTCCATTGCTTGTCTGTGACTCAGCGGCATCTCTGCCGATTATGGCCTTATTGAGATGGTCCTTTTGAAAGTGCCAAAGGGTAATAGTTTCCATTCCTGGCGGAGAGAATCTAAATACAGACCACTCCGCCAAGAGAAGTCCATGCTGTCTCATGTTTACAGTCCTATGTTATTCTATGTGGCATTATTCTTATATAGTGCATTACACAGTTTCCACAGCCTGTTGCCACTGTTGGGTGTCTCTAGAAGGTACTAGCATGGTAGGAGCAGTCTATCAAGTTTCGACCACACCCCCTGCCTGCCTGTCCTTCTAATAGGACTCTTCTAGTGAAAGTGAACTCTGAATAAGTGGGTTGTTTTATCCACTTTTACTTCTGTGTCCTTCTCGCTACATGACACTTGAATAGGTGGGTGGGCTGTTTACTTCTGTGCCCTTGCTAGTTACATCTGAGTTATTTTAGATATCGTGTATTCAAGGCCCTCTCAGGCTCTCCGATCCCTGATTATGATCTACAGATTGGGGTTCGTTCTAGAAATGTCTCCTTAGGTGCTCCAGTCTTGGGACTTCCCAACAACCTGCGGAAATGTGATGAGGTGATGAGTGGTGGAAAATATGCCAGTGCCATCTATGGATGGATTGTAGCATGTGTATGTAGGAGGTTTCTGTGTGTGTGAGCACTTGTAACTCACTTTGGAGACCTGGCCAGTCTTCATAGTGTTGGTAACACTAAGAAAGTCAAATAGCATTACAGTGAGGACCCCTGCACTAGGAAGACTGGCCTCCGTAGTGTGCTCGGGCACTTTTGAAAAAGCGTTGGCCTTCTGAAATGGCCAGTATTTCAGTAAGGTAGATTAGGGTTTTTCTGTGAATGGCTTTGTGAATAATGCAGGTCAGTTTCAGGATACCTCTAGGTTCAGTCAGTAACCATCTTGGTGAAATTAGGTTGGGTGTGATTTGATCAAATTTTCTTACATTTGATGCAAGTCTAACGGTGGAGTGAAGGGCAGCGTTTACGGGGGCAATATGGAGTTTAGATAGCCCAGTTAGAAGAGCATTTCCATAGTTTAATCTTGATAGAACAAGTGATTTAACCACTCTTCTGAAGTTCTCAGGATGAAAGAAATGCTTTACTCCTTGAAGTAATCGGATTTGAAGTTGTACTGCTTTGGCTATGTTGTTTAGGTGTGCACGGAGGTAAAGGGTTTTTTTTTTGTCCTCATCTCCACCATGGTTGAGATCTGCCAAACGTATGAACAAGGAAGAAAAGCATATCGTGGTACTGGCATGCTGTCTCAGTCAAAGACTGGTAAGGGTACAAGTGGAGAATGGAGCTGCCTTAACCCTACAGCTATGTCCGTCACCATGACGATCTTAGCACCTTGTAATTTATAAGACAGATACTAACCATAAGCCAACATCCACCATTGCTTATATTCACCGGTGCGCCGAAAGAAAAAAAAAGGCAAGTGGTTTAGCAGGGAGAAAAGAACATGGCTTCGTAATCATCGGACCTGGGGGAAAAAAAAAACCCCAGTAAGGCTAGTGAGACCAGTCAAATAAATGCCAAAAAGCTCTTTTATCTGGTTTCCCAGTCCTGGCGAGATCTAATTTTGATATTTGTAGCATTGAGGTACGGCAGTCATGTAGAGAGGGAGGAGAAGCCTCTTTCCATCGCTTGCAGATTTCTCTACGGGCTACCAAAATAGAGTAGAACAAGAGATTATTGGCTGGACTTCGCTTCTGATCCACTAGACCGAAGATTACCAGCCGAAGGTCCATAACCACTGTGAAGCCAATAGAAGACGTAAGTGTAGTGCTAATTGCATCCCAAAAATATGACAAGTAAGGGCAATCGTAGAACATGTGTGCGTCAGAAGCCGCCACTAGACCACACCACGCGCATGCCACCGGGTGCCCTGTTGAAAATTTAGACAACCTCTGCGGAGAATAGTAGGCCCTAGGATGGTAAAAAGGTGGTTTCTACTAAGCCAGGCTGGTTTGACTAGATTCCACAAGACATTACAGGAGAATTGCCATAAATCGTTCAAGTCCAGGGTTGGCATCAAAGAACCCCACAGTAAGTCTGGAAGATGAAATTCCCCATCAATCTCTTCCAAGATATCGTTCACCCAACCCGGGGCAGCGGGGAGATCCCATATAGGAGATCTGTTCGAGTAATATCCTAGCTTGGTTGCAGCCCTGAGATTGGACCAAGTTCTTGCTAGACCCTGCAGCACCTTCAATTTAACATTTTTAAAGAATTTAGGGTCACCAAACTTGAAAAGAAAACCCGACTGCCCAACTCCTTCTCCCTGTAGTAGAGCCGAAAACATCGTCCCTATGCCTTGGTCTGATGGGATTTTCAGCAACATTCGTGCGTGTGTCATCTGAAAGGCCCACGCATATAACTGAAGATCTGGACCAGCCAAACCGCCTTTCTCCCTACGACGCCTTTTTTTTTTCCATGCTATTCTTACGCTTTTGTTTTTCCATATAAATGAAGAGATGTCACTCTGCAACTTTGCTATAAGTGTCAAAATAGAGTGGTATGGTGTTAAAAATAAAAGTTAACTTAGGTAAAATGGACATTTTCACTAAGTTTGCACGACCCAGAACCGTTAGAGGGAGATGACCCCAAGGCCCCATTACCTTCCGGCAGTCTTTAGCAACTATGGCAAAATTGGTGGAGGCAATCAGATTAATATCTTTAATAATTCGTAATCCAAGATATCTCAAGTTCTTACTTAGTTGCTCGTTAAAACCTGTTACATCACTATTCCATGCCATAATTTGTGTTTTAGAGGCGTTTACCTCATATCCTGAGATTTTCCCAAATTCCAGGGCTAGGTTTATTGCTGCCGGGAACGCGGTGCTAATCTCTGACGTCATGATCAAGATGTCGTCTGCATACAGGGACACCCTTTTTTCCCAATCTCTGTATATGAAAGGCTTGATATTGTTGTCCTCCCGGATTTTTTGAGCAAACGCCTCTATATAAAGATCGAAAAGCAGAGGGGATAAAGGGCAACCCTGCACGTTCCCCTTGTGATAGTGAATGGTTCGGACAAACCTCCGTTAACCAGGACAGATGCGGATGGATTATGATATAGGAGCTCCACCGCTCTGCGGAAAGCCCCACCCACGCCAAATTTTTCCAAGGCCCCCGACAGGTACAACCAATTGACCCTATCAAAGGCCTTGATGGCATCCAGCGTGAGGATAGCCAAGGGTTAAGAGGAACTTGTCGCCATGTCTATAGCTCCTATAAGGTCATGCGTCAGCTCAAAGAGCTGGCGACCCTTAACAAAGCCCTTCTGATTGGAATGCAGGACTACAGGAGCAACCTGACCCAACCCCTTAGCAAGGAGTGACGCAAAGATCTTATAGTCGGCGTTAAGAATTGAAATAGGGCGGTAAGAACCGCAGTCGGTGGCAACCGTACCTGGTTTTAAAATAAGAGTGATGGATGCGTTATTCCAGGAGGTTGGAGGTAGTGCTCCTTCCTGCAGAATTTGATTGAATAACCCAGCGAGGAAGGGCGCAATTTCCCCCGCGAGGTGCTTATATATATCGTCCGGCAAGCCGTCAGGCCCCGCCGCCTTACCCCCCTGCTACTTTGTATCGCCATCACCACCTCTTCTTCCGTAATCACCTTATCTAAAGATGCACTTTGATCGGGAGATAGCGATGGTAATGAGATACCATTAAGCCACTCTTTTATATTCTCGAGAGAGATGTTCTTGTCCTCCTGATAGATGTTCTGGAAAAAATCTTTAAAGGCCAATCTTATTTCTAGATCTGAAGATATGGTCCCAGCACTGGTTATTATAGCATCGATGTTATTGTGTGTCCTATCAGTTCTAGCTTTCCAGGCCAGCAGTTTGCCTGTCCCTTCTACAAATTCAAAATGGGCGAGTTTACTAGCTTCCCATCTCTGGAGGATGCGCTGGTTAAGCACAGAAGCCAGTTGCCCCTTAAGTTCCAGTAACTTCTCCTGCTTAGTCAATGTAGTAGGATTGAGAACATTGCTACAGGCATCTAGTTCGTTTTGCATTAGTGCCAAGTTGGTCTCTATAGATGCAGCTTCTTGAGTGTACTGCCTCCTACGGAATACAGTTTTATTCTTAATAACCCCCCGCAGGGAACACTTAAATGCGTCCCACAAAATACTAGAGCCCGCTGAGCCGATATTGATTCGCAAATATTCTTGTGCTTCTGATCTAATATGTATGATGTCATCCGACGATGAAAGAAGGGAACGATCAAAAGACCATGACCTAGCCGGGGATTGGATCAAGCCAACAAGATCTAAAGAGACTGAGGAGTGATCCGACAGGTGCGATGGTAAATAACTGACATTTTTTACCGAGTCAAGCAAAGCTCTACTTATTAGAAAAAAATAAATCCTTGAACGATGGTGGTACTTAAAATTCCGGAAAGAAAAACCCGTTTTCTGACCCGCCCTTACTCTCCAGATATCCAAATAGCCATATTGACACATACATTTGAGTAAGAAAGCTCTGGATTTAGACAACGTTTGTTGTCGACTAGTCTTATCTAGCGAGGGGTCAAGGATGATGTTAAAATCCCCTGCTATTATGACTGGTTCTGGGAAGTGCAAAAGTTGGAAAATAGAGATTCTAAGGCTGAAGGATCATCTCTATTAGGCCCATAGTATCCAGCTATAGTAAAACGTGAGCCACCTATAACCCCTGTGGCGATTGCCCACCTGCCTCCGGGGTCTACCTTCTGCATAATTAATCTTGTGGTAAGTACTTTTTTAAAAAGGATAGTCACTCCTCTAGTATTAACTGTTTGGGAGGTAGTGACAGACAGATCTATCCATCAGTTTTTTTTAACCAGATCAAGCAGCTCAGCCTCAACTAAGTGTGTCTCCTGAAGTATAATGACCTGCGCATCAGAATCCCGTAAATATTGTAGAATCCTATTTGCTCTAGGTTTGGTGCGCAGGCCATTAATATTCCAGGAGAGAATCCTGAGGTTACTCATGACTCGACAGACTGGTACAGCTGGATACAAAGGGCATGCAGCCCTTAGCCACTATCAAAAATGCAATCCTTGTCCATACTTTAAAAATAGAAATAGAATTGTCAACAACCAAAACGGAATTGAGGAATATTTTATGCTTTTTTGCCCACCCCCCCACACCCCAGTGAGCCCCACCCCCCCCACCCTTGAGGAACCCTTGTAGTTTCTAACCGGAGCATGTCCGGTTTGTGGTACCCCTAACCCATACTGAGCCCCTACACTGAAAGGTTGAGAACTAGATAGTAAATCCAATATAGTTAACCTGATGTAACCCCACATGATTGGCAAAAAAAGAAAAAAAATAAGAGAAATAACCAAATCTCTCAAGGTTCAAGGTAGCTACTTTTATGATTTTCACCTCTATTATTTTTTTTTTCCGTTTTTATATTTTTACCCTGCATATTCACCCTCCCCTTTGTGCTTTTTGTTTTTTTTCTAATTCTTGTTGTGTTATTCATCTCTTGATTTTCATTGGTTTTTTTTGTGCACATTTGTTACATTTAACCATATCACCATATGTAAAAAGGAAAGGAGAAAGCCCAAAAAGGAGGAAGGAGACGGAGCAGCTGGGAGAGTCGGGAGAGTCGGGGAAAGTCAGAAGTTATAAAACCCTAACCTCATACCCTTAGACAATCTTAGAGCAATCATAGTCTCAGCCGGAACCCCTTAGCCCCACCAAGACTCATCAGTAGTTCATCAGCAGCCTGAACTGAGCGGATGTTGTGCATTTTATTGTTGAGTATAATCTTCAAAGCCGCAGGAAAACTCAGCTGAGTTGAGTTGAGTTGAGTTGAGTTGGGATTTGTAGAGCGCATAGCTACCCTAGGGCATCCCAGCGCTAGTGACCATAGATCCAAAAAAACAACGAGGGGGGGAAGCAGAGGGAGCGGAGATCAAGGGAAGAGCCAGGTTTTTAGTTGTTTCCGAAAACTGAAGTGATTGTGTTCTTGCCTCAAGGAAAGAGGGAGGGAGTTCCACAATCTGGGGGCGTTGTAAGAGAATAGGCGACCGCCGGTTCTGCTCTTCCTAATCCTTGGGACACTGGCGAGAGAGAGGGAGTTGGATCTTAGTTGTCTGCTGGACTGGTGCGGTTTCATTAGTGACCTCAGAATGGGGGGCCTTCGTCGTGCATTATTCTATGGGAAATACACAAGGTTTTGAACGTGACCCGTTCTTTCACTGGCAGCCAGTGCAAGCTTCTGAGAGCTGGTTTGGCCGAACACCTCGCCTTGGTTCCAGTCAGGATTTTGGCAGCCGCATTCTGTGCGCACTGCAGTCTGTGGACTACAGAGGCTGGAGCCCCCAGATACAGCACGTTGCCGTAATCAAGTCTGGAGTTCACTAGCCCCTGCATTAGGAGTTTTCTGGATTGGAGGGGAATCAGGTGGAGGATCTTTCGTGACATCTTGATGAGGCCAAAACAAGTTCCTGCGGTTTTTCTGGCCTGGGTCTTGAAGCTGAGATCCTGGTCTAACCAGATACCCAGACTTTAAACTTCGGACTTGCGGGTTGGTGGCGTTCCCACGCATGGTGGCCAGGGAAGGGATGTGGGGATTTTGTTTGGATTTCCCAGGAGAAGTATTTCCGATTTATCTCCGTTTAGTTTTAGCCGGGAGTCACACATCCACTGGTACACCTTCTCTAGACAGCCGGATAGATTGGAGAGGGAATTACTTGATTGGTTGAGGGAAACAACCAGCTGGGTATCATCGGCATACATTATTGTTTTGATGCCAAAAGGTGTTACAACGTCCTCGAGAGGGGCCATGTAAACATTAAAAAGCGTGGGGCTCAAGCCTTATCCTACGAGCACAACCTCTTGCCTCCCCCTCGGCGTCTCCAACGAGAGGCCAAGTCCTGGCAAGGTCTGCCATTGTCGCTGCTAGGCCGGGCTGCCTTATTCAAAATGATGGCGCTGCCTAGGTTCCTATACGCCCTCCAAAACTACCCTGACCTGGTGCCCAATGCCTACTTCACAGCGATAGAAGCCGCTCAGCGAACCCTCCTCTGGGCGGGCGCCCCCCATATTGCCTTGCAAAAACTCACACTGGGGTGGTACGACGGAGGCATAGCCCTACCCGACATCCGTAAGTACTACTGGGCGGCCCATCTCTCAGCGATTAATCAGCGGACCTACGGGGATGGCAATGATCCAGCCTATGGGATGGACAGATGGCAGCTCCCGGGGGGGAACTATGAAATCGCACTCTACTCCAAATTGGGTAAACATCAATTCACTGGCCCTACACAGCATTCGGTACAGATATGGCACATAGCCCAGAAAAAACTTGGCTGGTCCGGGGTCCTCACCATGGCCACGCCGCTCTGGGCCTCTGGCACGTTAGGCAACCTGGGTCGTTCTAAAGGGTTCCGGAATTGGGACTTGATCGGGATCTCCCAAATTAAAGACGTCTGGGGCCCTAAAGGTGTCCACACATTTGATCACATGCAGGCAACGTACGAACTGGCGCACACCGAATACTTTAGATACTTACAGTTGCGACACTCACTTCAGGCAAACATTCCGCCAGACACTACACTGCCTATATGCTCACCTCTTGAAGACAGGCTGTTAGATGGCCTTATTCCAGAACATGCTATATCCCTCACATACAAAAAATTACTTAATAACTCCCCCGACCTACTCCTTCCCTTAAAAGAGAAGTGGGCGGCAGATGGACTAGATATTGATGAGGAGGAGTGGACCTATGCTCTGGCATCTCCCCGTGAGGTGGCAATATCAGCCCGATTGCGCCTAATTCAACTGAAGATACTTCACAGAATTTATATTTCAGGTGCAAGGTTGCAGAGAATGGGAGGTGACGGGGACGGACTCTGCAGAAGGAGTTGTGGGGCGGAGAGTACTTTCTTTCATATCCTTTGGGGGTGTCAAAAAGTGCAACAGTACTGGGGGAGAGTGGTACGCTGCATGCAAGAGGTGTGGGAGGTAGAAATACTGCCGGAGGCCAAAAGATGTCTGCTCAACATTTGGGGACCAACGGACCTGTCACATAAAGGGAGGCTTTGGGTCACGCTTGGGCTGATGGTGGCTAAACGCAACATTGCTAGGCTGTGGGGTGATCCCAACCCGCCGAAACTGAGAGACTGGAAATGTGACATGGACTGGTGCATGCTGCAGGAGAAGACGGTGTATGTCTCACGAGGCTGTCCTCGCAAATGGGTGGAAATATGGTCCAGGTGGAACGACTACAGGGGAAACATCTGTGAGCCCCCGCTGACCACACAGTCTAGCTCACTGGAAATGTAGGGCAGCCCATTGCAGCCAGACTCCTAGCACTCGTTCTCGTTGAGGTATCGTATATGCACCTGAAATGCTCTGACCCTGATAGTCATATAACGTATCGACCAAGTTAATGGGGGGGTGTTTTCTGTTTGTTTCCCTTTTCGGGGATACCTCCACACATCGACCTTATTATATATGTGTTAAACTTGAAAATGTGACCTTCCTCATCCCTCATTATCCTTTGAGATCCCACGGTTGTGTGCTCTGCAACGCCGCCGTACCCCCGGGTTGACGGTCTGGGCTGTGTTTTTCAATTTTATGTACACTGATTGGGTCTTCACTGTTGGCCGGCCCGATGGGTTGTAGGCGAGGAAGGTTTGATGTGATCTGCTCAATAAAGGTCTTTATAAAAAAATAAATAAAAAAAAAGCGTGGGGCTCAGGGAAGATCCCGGTGGGACCCCACACTGGAGTGGCTGGGCATTGGAAGTGGCATACCCGTCTGACACTTGGAAGGATCTATCTTCCAGGAAAGATTTAATCCAGGCTAGGACGGAGTCTGCTACTCCTATCAGCCCAAGCCGGTGGACCAGGGTTGCATGGTCCACCGTGTCGAAGGCGGCACTCAGGTCGAGGAGGATCACTGCCACTGACCCTCCTGCGTCCATGATGCTCCTGGCTTCTTCGACCACGGCTAACAGTGTGGTGTCAGTACCCTGTCCTGGTCTGAACCCTGTCTGTGAGTGGCGAAGCAGATGGTTGACTTCCAGGAATGTGGAGAGTTGCTGGTTGGCTACGCGTTCGGCAATTTTGCTGATGGCAGGCAGCAGCGAAATGGGTCTGAAGTTAGATGGCTCCATGGGGTCTAGCTGTTGTTTTTTTAGCATAGCCTTGACCGTAGCTTTTTTCCAATTGGCCGGGACGGAGCCTGATTTGAAAGAGGCATTAATAAGGTTGGTAAGAGGGGGAGCTACCGTAGAGGCAACCAGTTTGAGCTTACTGATCGGGGCTGGATCTGACGGGGCGCCACTTTTAACCGTCTGAAAAATGGATAGAAACATCTCTGTGGAGATTTGGGGGAAGGTGCGTAGGCAAGGGGCCTCTCGGAAAGGGGACGGGTTTGTACAGGCTTGTGTAGGGGAGGGGGCCGGTAGGGAGGTCAGAATTTTTTTGATTTTTTTGCCGAAAAAAACTCGGCCATCTGGTTACATCTTACGCCCTCCAGGTCTGGCGTAGTTTGTGGGTCCTGAATTTTGGTGAGGAGATGTACAATACGGTAGGTCTCTTTTGCGGAGTTGGCCGCAGAAGCAATTTTTTTCTCGAAGAAGGTGGCCTGCATTGTTTTTATAGAGTTTTTATAGAGTCTAATATGGGCTCTATACTCTCTTTTATCTTCCGTAGTCCAGTTTTTTCTCTATTGGCGCTCTAGCCTTTTGCATTTTTTCCTTAGGTCGCGTAATTCCTGAGTAAACCACGGGAGTTTGGCAGATTTCCTAATAGTTGGAAGAGATTTGAGTGGCAGGATTGAATTAAGAGAATCGTTGATCCATTTATGCACTTGGACATCAGCTCTGGAAGGATCTGGGTCCAGTACAGGCGAGGTAGAGGAAAGTGCTAGTGCCCAGGAGTTAACGTCCAAATTTTTCCATGGGTGGGAGGGAAGCTGGGGAAGGGGTATTTGTAATTTATTCCCTGATAATTGAAGTTTAAAAGGAACTAAGAAATGGTCTGACCAGGGAAGGGGCATAGGGGGTTGTACTAGCAATCTAGTGAGGTTGGAGAAAATGGGGTCTAGCAGATGTCCTTTCAAATGAGTAGGTACATTGTTTTGGAGTTGTAGGTTTACGGAGCTTAGGTCTGCTTTAAGATCAGCAGCAAGTTTGTTAGCGTGGACGGCGAGGTGGAGATTTAAATCTCCAAGGATTGTAAAGTTCGAGGCCACGCAAGCGAGGGAGGAGATAGCGTCGATTAGGGAGCTAGTAAAGCGCCCTACCGGTCCCGGGGGACGGTAGATTAGTATCCCGGATAGCGTGGTAGACGGGGGCCGGTGTATGGAATAATGGACATTTTCGCAGTATAAGATGGGGCTGTCTTTAAACTGACAAGACAGGTAGTCGCGATATATGATCGCTAAACCCCCTCCAGTGCCCGTAGGTCTGTTGTGGAATTTTATGAGGTAGCCAGGTGGTAAAGTTTGAATAATATCTGGCTCCGAACCTGCGGAGAGCCAGGTTTCGGTTAGGAAGAGGACATCGATGTCAGAGTCTGTCAGAAGTAAGTTAATTTCCGTCTGATGCTTCGGAAGGGATCTGCAATTAAGCAGGGCCATTCCGAGGCAAGTGGGTTCTGAGGGGGGGAAAGGGGTAAACCTATAGGAACAATGAGGGCATCGTGAGTGTACATCCTCCGGGGTAATGGTGCCGTTACACCTGGTATGTGGAAGGTCTCTGAGGTGAAGCAGAGTTTCTTGGGAGTATTTGATGAGTACTTGGGTAGATGAGGCAGGGATTGGGGGCTCTGGGCTCGGTCTGGCGTGGAAGGGCGCAGACGGGCTTGCCTTAGGCGCTCCCGCTGCGCTCGTCCGCTGCGCTTCGGGCCGAGGCACATTATATAGCGGTTGCTGAGGGGGAGGTCAGGGGGCGTGGCCTAAAAAAGGGGCGTGGCCTGAGTCCTCGCGCTGGTAGCGTCTGAAGGAATTGTTCAGCTAGAGGCCAGCCGGCAGCGTTAGAATCCGCTACTAGTGCTGACTAAGCTGCTCAATTGCCCTGCAGCGTGGTGAGTAGTGATTTTAAAAGCTAGCACACAAGAAATAAGTGACAATACAAAGTTTTTTAAAAATCGCTAAATGCCCTCCCGGCTTCCGCCTCAGGAGTAAGGTCAATGGACTATCTGGCGCTTGTATTCAGCGTTTTGTAGTCGTCGCAAGGGGGCGTGGCCTAAAAAAGGGGCGTGGCCTGAGTCCTCGCGCTGGTAGCGTCTGAAGGAATTGTTCAGCTAGAGGCCAGCCGGCAGCGTTAGAATCCGCTACTAGTGCTGACTAAGCTGCTCGATTGCCCTGCAGCGTGGTGAGTAGTGATTTTAAAAGCTAGCACACAAGAAATAAGTGACAATACAAAGTTTTGCACTGTTGCACCTAGTTCCCTAAAAACCTCCATCCTCCTGCCCAGCTCCCATTGCCTATCCAAGGTAGCCCTTGATAGATCTGATCTAATTTGGAAAGTGAAACCAACCCCTGTCAGGGATTTTTGCTTGAGAGCTAGGTTCAAGATGTAATCCTTTAGTGAATAGGTGTGAAAGTTCACTAGGATCTTTCGTGGCTTTGTCCTCTGAGGGCTCCTCCTGAAGGGATCCCTATGTATCCGCTGGATGTCAGTAGCTAGCTCCTCTTCCGAGTGATCTAAGTTGAGAGACTTCTTTAGGAGCTGGATAATGTAGGCCTTGATATCTGATCCTTCACTGCCTTCTGGAATGTTCAAAATGCGAATATTGCTACGCCTCGCATTGTTTTCCAAAATCTCCATCCTGTCCGCCAGAGCTGTGTCCTCCTTTTTTAATTTGACAATTTCCTCCTTAGCATTATCCAATTCAAGAGACATGCCCGCAACTGTCTCTTCCAGCACTCCCGTTCTGGAAAAAAGATCATCTATCTTGCTATCTAAAGATTCGCAATAGGATCGGATTTCTCTCTGAATTATCGTCGACTCTTCAAACCCCCGTTTGATGTCAGCTGAGAGGTTGGAGAACATAAGCATTAATGAAGACACAGAGAGATCCGGAGGCATACTGGCGGTGGAGATAGAAGGGGTGGGAGAGGTATTGTAGGTGGAAGATGAGTTGGAAACAGTCAGCTGCTGGGTATTTAGATTTGAGTGCCCCTCTAAGTTTGGGGGACCCTGGTCTGGCTCACGGTCCGTGACTACTCCGTGGCATACATCATCGCTGTGCTCATCATCTTCAACTGAACTACTTGGAGTACCAGAATTTGCTATGTCTTGCCCTGGTGCAGTACTGAGCTCCAAGGGGGATCCCCCGCGGAACCACTTACACTGATATTTGATTCTGCCGAGGGTTTGATAGGTGGAATAATATTCAAGGTAGAATTAACAGTTTGCGAAAGGCCAGAGGGTGTACCCCCCACCCCAGGTTAAGGCTCATTGCAAGCCTTCTCCATGTTAACAGATGTAGAATCAACCAAACAGTCTGACTGAGACGTACTCGTGGATAGACCTGGAGGGGTAAGCACTAGAGGAGGATAGTTCTGAGCCAAGTCTAACACCTGAGGAATAGCCTTGAAATAGGAGCGCAGAGATGGCGTTATCCTAGAGCTGGAATCAAGGACTGACTTAGCTGATTTTTTTGTTTTTTTTTGCTTATTTAGCTTTTACCTCCGTAGAAAGATATGAAGAGGTTTTAGAAGGTGACTTAGAAGATATTTTAGAGGAGGTTTTAGTAAGTTTAGTCAGCTCATTCCCCCCTTCAGCACTGCCCTGGGTCGTTATCCCAGATTCCAGCCTTGGTGGAGTCTGTACCCCCAAAACGAGAGGCCCACTCCTATCCTCCTTCCTCTTAGTGAGTTTACCCCCCTTGCTTTGGACTTGGACTTGGTTGACTCTATTGCCTCCACGCCCCCTACGACCCCTGCTTGCTATCGGCGACTGTAAGTTGGAGGGGGTTTCAGATGAATATAGACTTGAGTTACTGAGGGAGATTACTGGTGGGGTGGTTGATATGCTGTACCTCGCCTGTTCCGTGCCAGAACCCAATACCAAGTCAAGCAGCCCTTCTCCAGGAGACTGGAACAGCTTACTGCTAGCTGGACCCCCCCTCCTAGCTTCCCGTTCACCTTCATTTCATTTTCATTTTGGGCATTTGTAAAGCGCCTGGAAGTACGCCCACCGGCGTGTCCCCGCGCTGTGGTAAGTGAGAGCTAACAATCCGCCCACCCTCCGAGTCATCTACCTGCTAAATAACAGAGTTTTAAGTTTTTTCCTAAAAATAGATTCAGACTGTTCTAAGCGCAGACATAAGGGCAGAGCATTCCACTGCTTGGCCGCCAAGTATCTGAAAGATCTACCTCCCATGCGTGCCTTCCTTACTCTAGGCACCGTCAGAAGACCTGTGCAAGAGGAGCGAAGGTTGCGTGAGGGCTCATTCCCAGTCACCAGACTTCTGAGCAAAGCAGGAGCCTTGCCATTCAGAATGCGGTGGCAAGTGGAAAGGGATTTAAATTCCACCCTGCTGGCAACAGGGAGCCAGTGGAGCGCATGGAGCGCTGGTTTAGAGGGAGACCTCCTGGGGAGCCTTAGAACTAAGCGGGCTGCCGCGTTCTGCAGCACCTGGAGGCGTGTGGTGACTTTCCTCGTGGCACCCAAATAAAGCAGATTGCCATAGTCGAGGCGGGATGTCACCAGGGCATGCACCAACGTTCTGCGAGCTGCAAGCGGAAGCAGATCTAACACCTTTTTTAGAGTCTTCAGAACGCCGAAGCATACCCCCGCCACACGACCGGCCTGTGTGTCAAAGGTCAGGCCAGTGTCCAACCAGACCCCAAGATTTTTTGCCTCCCGACAAGGGACTGGCGTCTCACCCAGGCAGGGAGGCCACCAGGCCGACGACCAAGCAGCCGGCGTCCCACCCACAATCAATACCTCGGTCTTGCTACCGTTAAGCTTTAAACAGTTGGCGGACATCCAGGTTGCTAGGTCTTTCATGCAGTTCCTGAAATTGTCCGCCGCAAGATCTGGGGTACGTGAGAGGGAAATGGCCAGCTGCGTGTCGTCGGCATAGGACACTAGGCGCAGACCGTATTTCTCAACAATTCCTGCCAGTGGGGAGACATAGAGATTGAACAGGGTAGGGCTCTGGGACGAGCCCTGAGGCACTCCCTGGCCCAACCCAATCTCTCTCGAATAGCAATCACCCAGCCGGACCTGGAAGCGTCTGTCAGTTAGAAATGATCTTATCCACCCCAGCGCTGCTCCTGATACTCCACCCTCATTCAGACACTGTAGCAAGATGGAGTGTGCTACAGTGTCGAATGCAGCGCTGAGGTCCAGCAGGATCAAGGCCATGGTCTGGCCTTCATCCACGCCCTGGCGCAAGGTCTCCACCGCCATAAGGAGGGCTGACTCCGTCGAGTGACGGGGGCGGAAACCAAACTGAGAATCGTGGAGCAGAGAGGTGTCGTCCACGTATTTCATCAGCTGGAGATTCGCAATTTTTTCCGCAATCTTCGCCATATATGGTAGGCCTTTGAAGATGCCGCAGAGGGTGCTGTGGCTGCTGCTGTGGCTGCTGCAGAGGCTGCCGCTGTAATGTCCTCTGCTGGAGATCCCTTCTGCCTCGTGAGCACACGAGGTCGAAGATCCTTATGAAGACACCGCAAGCGTCTCCCTCAGCGGAGCTCCAGGGCGGCCTGATGCCACGGCCTCAACACCGGCCACGGCAGCAGCGATGTCGGACGGAGCAGCTGGGTTGCCGGGATAACCTCCAGAGCAAGCTGGAGCATGCCCCTCTCCAGGCACATGAACAGAGAGGAAAGACCGCAGGACGCAGTCCGGTCCAGCCGTGTTAGACAAATTTAGGTAGTTTTCTGAAAAAGCTCCCAAAAAAGCTCCCGAAAACAGTAAACGGAGCCTAACGAAGTGAACGGAGCAGCGGAGTTACATCAGGTGTGCCAGAAACTCCGTTATCACTCTCGTGGTTGCTGAAAGGTGTAGCGCTCTGCTAGGGGTCAGAGCGGAGTACCGCGGCAGCTAGCCTGCTACCGCCATGTTCCTCCAAAACCGGAGGTAAAGGTTTTTGTCCAGGTAGAAACCAAGTGATTTTGTGCAGCCTACAACAGGTGGCTGGCATTTGAGGAAGTTGCTGATTTCTTGCCAAGCTTGGCCTTTGAAGGGTTGAGATCAGTAAGAATTCTGTCTTTTCTAGATTCAGTTTTAGGTGATGTTGGGGCAGCCATGATTCTATTTTCACTAGTGTCAGGGTGAGTAACTATGTCCAAAGGTGAGGTGACTTTCATTTACATCTGTGTGTCATCTACATAGAAGTGGTATGAGATGTTGACGTTTTTAAGGAGAGCACCCAGAGGTTCCAGGTAGAGGTTGAAAGGGTGATAGAGAAGATAGAGACTTGGGGTACTCCTTGTGGAAAAGGTGTGTTCATAGAGGCAGAATAGAGCCCTTTTATGCATTGAGAGTTGTTGTCTAGATAGAAGGTAAACCATTTGAGCACAGTCCCTTTGATTCCCGTTCGGATTTCCAGGACTTGCAACAGAGCAAGATGATTGACTCAGTCTAGCGCAGCAGAGTGATCAAGGAGGTAGGATTCTCCTTTATCTAACATGTTGAGGGCAACGTAGATAACGTGCAAGATAGCTGTTTTGGTACTACGAAGGATCTACATTTTTAGGTGGCCAGAAAACATACAATGGTTAAATGTGAATGGTTTACATTTGTGTTACAGTACACTAAATTGGAACAGAATCCAAGGTTATGTTTTTCTAATGCTAAAAAAAGTTTGTCTACAATTTTTCCTCTATAACACAATGAGTGTTGGATCTTTAAAGGTGACGAGCCTGGCCAAGGTGGGAAAGTTTTGCGGAATAAATAGCATAAGGGCATTGGTGTGAATATTAATTGATGATTTCTTATTTTGACTTTTCCTTTTAATACTGTTCTGATATATTTTCTGCTCTAGCTTTTCCATCCTTCCCTTGTGCCTTTCCATTACTCTTGTTTTCCCTTTCCTGTCTCCGGCGTTACTTAATGGATGGGAATGTGTTTCACAACACAAGAAATAACATTAAGAATAATGTACACATTGTTCAACATATTTCTATCAAATGTATGAAAGAAAAAACAAATGTTGCTTTTTCGCATGATAAAGTGGGACAATGAGAGGCAAACATTTCCTGCAATGAAATAGTTTGTAATATTTGTTTCTATATTTACACCCTCCTTTAATAATGTCTCTAGTACTGTCTCTGACATTGCAACAGGTATTACTGTTTTGATTCATTGGATTGTCCACTGTGTGTGAAGATAATGTGTGATTAACCCAGATGGACAACATATAAAATTATTAGTGGTAATTAATATTGTCATCAAGCCAATATTCTGTATTTGAACTCTTTTTAAATTCTGCACAACGCATCCACATTGTGTTTTTAATTTTTGCTGTCTTCATAAAGTGTGTTTTTCTGTTTAAGGCAATCTACAGAAACATAAAAAAATATGATTCATCCATAAAAAGCCAGAAGTACTGTGTATCCTATGTTTTTGATAAAGTTGACAAATATAGTTGTGGTCAGAGAGCATTGTTATTATCCAATGGCGTAGGAAGGGGATGCGGTGGGTGCGGGCAGCCCTGGGTGTCATCACTAAGGGGCGTGACAAAATGGCAAAAATATGTGTTTTAAACACATATTTTTGCCATTTTGTCAAGTCGGGGGTGACAAGAGTCATCACTGAGGGGGGTGACAAAATGGCAAAAATATGTGTTTTAAACACATATTTTTGCCATTTTTTCAAGCCGGGGGTGACAAGAAATTATCCGCATCGGGTACCACCTGACCTTGCTACCCCACTGTTATTATCTTAGGCTTTATGTAATTATTATGTAAACCATGATTGGTACTGGAATCTGGACGTTTGGCGTTGTTAATCATTTGTGTGTATATGTTCTATAAGAAACGAAATATTTGTTTGAAGTTTCCTTGTAACCAGAGCTTTGAAATAGCTACATTTTGTGCAAAAAAGGTCCGTGGTGGGGCCAAGGGTTTCTGCATGATGAGATAGGAGGATGAAAGTAGGTGATGGATGGACATTAACAATCCTGGGTTTATAAAGGAAAAAAATGCCCAAATGTGGGCTTGAGAGAAATCACTGCCCGGCCAATGTTCCCTTTTCCGTGATCATGAAGAACTCCTACTAACAGACAGAAATTAAAAGGAGGGAGGCAGGAGCTGTGCATGTTAATAAATCAGATGTCCTTCAATGTCCAGCTCTCACTGAGAAGAGAGAGATGTGATCTCTCTTGACTTGGAGATAGAGCACCCGTGAAATCTCTTAACTCTTAGCTCTCTGGTTGTGTCCTGAGTCTGACATCCAAGCCTACATGTTTTCTTTCAATAAACCGGCGGTTGAAAAATGTTGTGCGCTGAAGTTTCCTTTTCATCCTCGTCACCATTCTTTTATTTTGGGTATCTCTAGTCTAGTACAAACAATAAATGTTCACGTTAAAACCGCATTTATTTTCAATCCAGGTTACACATTCACTCAAAGAGCAGTTTCCTAGTTTCTATCATTTAGTGGCCGTACAGGCTACCTCAGGCCTGCCTTTGTCCTTATCATCTTTTAATGCTTAAGTCAATACGGGGGTTTCTCCTAGCATCCATATTATGCGCTCCGCGAGCATACTCCATTGCACCATTTCAAAGCTACGAGTTCACTCGGTTGGCTGTTGGTTGGCTATTGGTTCCAAGTCTTCTTTTCTAAAATTTTAATATTTCATATATAGCAAAATAAAATGCAGTTATTTCTTAATTTATGCTTGGTCACAAAACTAATATTATTTGTGGTTTCATTGTTCTATTCCCACGTCCTACCACTAGAAATAAAGAATTGTTTCATAAATTTGGTGTGCTCAATATAGATTGATGCAACAACATCTTCGGGACATGATCTACTTTGTGAAAGATTTTTCTACATTCCTTATGTCGTGAAGGAGAAACATAATTCTCCCAGTTTTCTTGTTGTTCTGCAGCCACCATTGCCTCCTTTTCCTGTGATCATCGTTCTAAATTGCCGTTTAATTTGGTACTGCTAGTTGGTAGCCTAAATGTGCAAATAATGTCAAAATGTAACTGCTGCGTGAAAGGTTCCGTTTTACTCAGATGATTCTGTCCCCTAAGATTGTTCTTAAATAACTCATTCAGAATGTTTTTTTCCCTTTCTATCAGCACATGCCCGCACCTCACTGTTTTAAGCAACTGACGAGAAATCTTCATACAAGAACTTCGCGCAATAACTACACTCCACGCTGTTACTTGAAGCGTAAAAGGCCATTTATTAGGACAAGGTTGCAATCATTTAGACTTATTAACAGTACATCAATGCATGAAATATACTTTTCCATAATCATTTTAGACTTATTAACAGTACATCAATGCATGAAATATACATTTCCATCCCATACCCACGCATTCTCCATTCTGCCTTTCCAAAACCATCTCACCTGTTTGACTCTTCACCCATTCACTCGATAACTTCCTTCCTTTCCCCATTCTCACCTTCACTTGCCCTCCAAGCATCCTCTGTTGACTTTGCCTTTATTGCTCATTGCCTCCCATGCCCCACTATCAGTCACCTGTGTACCGTTTTCCCCCCACCCGAGGGGTGGATCCGCCCGTATGTGACTCCCCACCCCTCCAAAGTACCGTAACGCCTCTGCTCTGCAACCTGCCCTAAACTGGCACCCCAGCCCTCAACCACCCCTGGTCCTTCCCTGAAACCTGTAGGGTGGGCGGGTGGACAACATTAAAACCCTTCCCGGTGGTGTTCAGGTGTCAGGAAGAGGCCGGATCTTCCTCTCCTGACACCTTATATGCCCTCCCCCATCCCACCCCTTCCTTTAACCCTTATGGTCCCGCCCTCCACCGTGTCCTTCCGTAATTGCGCGAAAACCCCGGGGGAAGACTGGTCTGCGACCTTCGCTTCCCCCGGGGGCCGCATCGCGCAATAACTACACTCCATGCTGTTACTTGAAGCGTAAAAGGCCATTTATTAGGACAAGGTTGCAATCATTTAGACTTATTAACAGTACATCAATGCATGAAATATACTTTTCCATAATCATTTTAGACTTATTAACAGTACATCAATGCATGAAATATACATTTCCATCCCATACCCACGCATTGTCCATTCTGCCTTTCCAAAACCATCTCACCTGTTTGACTCTTCACCCATTCACTCGATAACCTCCTTCCTTTCCCCATTCTCACCTTCACTTGCCCTCCAAGCATCCTCTGTTGACTTTGCCTTTATTGCTCATTGCCTCCCATGCCCCACTATCAGTCACCTGTGTACCGTTTTCCCCCCACCCGAGGGGTGGATCCGCCCGTATGTGACTCCCCACCCCTCCAAAGTACCGCCAACCAGGGAACCCCCGGAGAGAGGTTCCCTGCCCCACCCCCCGTGTGCATCGAATGCATCCGCCACCCTGTGGCGTCCGATGGCTGACCAGCCACCACCTTACCGCGCGTCTTGGGCACACAAATAACCTATGGGAGGCAATCCCCAACCAGGAAAGACCGTGCCCGTAGGTCTGTTGTGGAATTTTATGAGGTAGCCAGGTGGTAAAGTTTGAATAATATCTGGCTCCGAACCTGCGGAGAGCCAGGTTTCGGTTAGGAAGAGGACATCGATGTCAGAGTCTGTCAGAAGTAAGTTAATTTCCGTCTGATGCTTCGGAAGGGATCTGCAATTAAGCAGGGCCATTCCGAGGCAAGTGGGTTCTGAGGGGGGGAAAGGGGTAAACCTATAGGAACAATGAGGGCATCGTGAGTGTACATCCTCCGGGGTAATGGTGCCGTTACACCTGGTATGTGGAAGGTCTCTGAGGTGAAGCAGAGTTTCTTGGGAGTATTTGATGAGTACTTGGGTAGATGAGGCAGGGATTGGGGGCTCTGGGCTCGGTCTGGCGTGGAAGGGCGCAGACGGGCTTGCCTTAGGCGCTCCCGCTGCGCTCGTCCGCTGCGCTTCGGGCCGAGGCACATTATATAGCGGTTGCTGAGGGGGAGGTCAGGGGGCGTGGCCTAAAAAAGGGGCGTGGCCTGAGTCCTCGCGCTGGTAGCGTCTGAAGGAATTGTTCAGCTAGAGGCCAGCCGGCAGCGTTAGAATCCGCTACTAGTGCTGACTAAGCTGCTCAATTGCCCTGCAGCGTGGTGAGTAGTGATTTTAAAAGCTAGCACACAAGAAATAAGTGACAATACAAAGTTTTTTAAAAATCGCTAAATGCCCTCCCGGCTTCCGCCTCAGGAGTAAGGTCAATGGACTATCTGGCGCTTGTATTCAGCGTTTTGTAGTCGTCGCAAGGGGGCGTGGCCTAAAAAAGGGGCGTGGCCTGAGTCCTCGCGCTGGTAGCGTCTGAAGGAATTGTTCAGCTAGAGGCCAGCCGGCAGCGTTAGAATCCGCTACTAGTGCTGACTAAGCTGCTCGATTGCCCTGCAGCGTGGTGAGTAGTGATTTTAAAAGCTAGCACACAAGAAATAAGTGACAATACAAAGTTTTGCACTGTTGCACCTAGTTCCCTAAAAACCTCCATCCTCCTGCCCAGCTCCCATTGCCTATCCAAGGTAGCCCTTGATAGATCTGATCTAATTTGGAAAGTGAAACCAACCCCTGTCAGGGATTTTTGCTTGAGAGCTAGGTTCAAGATGTAATCCTTTAGTGAATAGGTGTGAAAGTTCACTAGGATCTTTCGTGGCTTTGTCCTCTGAGGGCTCCTCCTGAAGGGATCCCTATGTATCCGCTGGATGTCAGTAGCTAGCTCCTCTTCCGAGTGATCTAAGTTGAGAGACTTCTTTAGGAGCTGGATAATGTAGGCCTTGATATCTGATCCTTCACTGCCTTCTGGAATGTTCAAAATGCGAATATTGCTACGCCTCGCATTGTTTTCCAAAATCTCCATCCTGTCCGCCAGAGCTGTGTCCTCCTTTTTTAATTTGACAATTTCCTCCTTAGCATTATCCAATTCAAGAGACATGCCCGCAACTGTCTCTTCCAGCACTCCCGTTCTGGAAAAAAGATCATCTATCTTGCTATCTAAAGATTCGCAATAGGATCGGATTTCTCTCTGAATTATCGTCGACTCTTCAAACCCCCGTTTGATGTCAGCTGAGAGGTTGGAGAACATAAGCATTAATGAAGACACAGAGAGATCCGGAGGCATACTGGCGGTGGAGATAGAAGGGGTGGGAGAGGTATTGTAGGTGGAAGATGAGTTGGAAACAGTCAGCTGCTGGGTATTTAGATTTGAGTGCCCCTCTAAGTTTGGGGGACCCTGGTCTGGCTCACGGTCCGTGACTACTCCGTGGCATACATCATCGCTGTGCTCATCATCTTCAACTGAACTACTTGGAGTACCAGAATTTGCTATGTCTTGCCCTGGTGCAGTACTGAGCTCCAAGGGGGATCCCCCGCGGAACCACTTACACTGATATTTGATTCTGCCGAGGGTTTGATAGGTGGAATAATATTCAAGGTAGAATTAACAGTTTGCGAAAGGCCAGAGGGTGTACCCCCCACCCCAGGTTAAGGCTCATTGCAAGCCTTCTCCATGTTAACAGATGTAGAATCAACCAAACAGTCTGACTGAGACGTACTCGTGGATAGACCTGGAGGGGTAAGCACTAGAGGAGGATAGTTCTGAGCCAAGTCTAACACCTGAGGAATAGCCTTGAAATAGGAGCGCAGAGATGGCGTTATCCTAGAGCTGGAATCAAGGACTGACTTAGCTGATTTTTTTGTTTTTTTTTGCTTATTTAGCTTTTACCTCCGTAGAAAGATATGAAGAGGTTTTAGAAGGTGACTTAGAAGATATTTTAGAGGAGGTTTTAGTAAGTTTAGTCAGCTCATTCCCCCCTTCAGCACTGCCCTGGGTCGTTATCCCAGATTCCAGCCTTGGTGGAGTCTGTACCCCCAAAACGAGAGGCCCACTCCTATCCTCCTTCCTCTTAGTGAGTTTACCCCCCTTGCTTTGGACTTGGACTTGGGTTGACTCTATTGCCTCCACGCCCCCTACGACCCCTGCTTGCTATCGGCGACTGTAAGTTGGAGGGGGTTTCAGATGAATATAGACTTGAGTTACTGAGGGAGATTACTGGTGGGGTGGTTGATATGCTGTACCTCGCCTGTTCCGTGCCAGAACCCAATACCAAGTCAAGCAGCCCTTCTCCAGGAGACTGGAACAGCTTACTGCTAGCTGGACCCCCCCTCCTAGCTTCCCGTTCACCTTCATTTCATTTTCATTTTGGGCATTTGTAAAGCGCCTGGAAGTACGCCCACCGGCGTGTCCCCGCGCTGTGGTAAGTGAGAGCTAACAATCCGCCCACCCTCCGAGTCATCTACCTGCTAAATAACAGAGTTTTAAGTTTTTTCCTAAAAATAGATTCAGACTGTTCTAAGCGCAGACATAAGGGCAGAGCATTCCACTGCTTGGCCGCCAAGTATCTGAAAGATCTACCTCCCATGCGTGCCTTCCTTACTCTAGGCACCGTCAGAAGACCTGTGCAAGAGGAGCGAAGGTTGCGTGAGGGCTCATTCCCAGTCACCAGACTTCTGAGCAAAGCAGGAGCCTTGCCATTCAGAATGCGGTGGCAAGTGGAAAGGGATTTAAATTCCACCCTGCTGGCAACAGGGAGCCAGTGGAGCGCATGGAGCGCTGGTTTAGAGGGAGACCTCCTGGGGAGCCTTAGAACTAAGCGGGCTGCCGCGTTCTGCAGCACCTGGAGGCGTGTGGTGACTTTCCTCGTGGCACCCAAATAAAGCAGATTGCCATAGTCGAGGCGGGATGTCACCAGGGCATGCACCAACGTTCTGCGAGCTGCAAGCGGAAGCAGATCTAACACCTTTTTTAGAGTCTTCAGAACGCCGAAGCATACCCCCGCCACACGACCGGCCTGTGTGTCAAAGGTCAGGCCAGTGTCCAACCAGACCCCAAGATTTTTTGCCTCCCGACAAGGGACTGGCGTCTCACCCAGGCAGGGAGGCCACCAGGCCGACGACCAAGCAGCCGGCGTCCCACCCACAATCAATACCTCGGTCTTGCTACCGTTAAGCTTTAAACAGTTGGCGGACATCCAGGTTGCTAGGTCTTTCATGCAGTTCCTGAAATTGTCCGCCGCAAGATCTGGGGTACGTGAGAGGGAAATGGCCAGCTGCGTGTCGTCGGCATAGGACACTAGGCGCAGACCGTATTTCTCAACAATTCCTGCCAGTGGGGAGACATAGAGATTGAACAGGGTAGGGCTCTGGGACGAGCCCTGAGGCACTCCCTGGCCCAACCCAATCTCTCTCGAATAGCAATCACCCAGCCGGACCTGGAAGCGTCTGTCAGTTAGAAATGATCTTATCCACCCCAGCGCTGCTCCTGATACTCCACCCTCATTCAGACACTGTAGCAAGATGGAGTGTGCTACAGTGTCGAATGCAGCGCTGAGGTCCAGCAGGATCAAGGCCATGGTCTGGCCTTCATCCACGCCCTGGCGCAAGGTCTCCACCGCCATAAGGAGGGCTGACTCCGTCGAGTGACGGGGGCGGAAACCAAACTGAGAATCGTGGAGCAGAGAGGTGTCGTCCACGTATTTCATCAGCTGGAGATTCGCATTTTTTTCCGCAATCTTCGCCATATATGGTAGGCCTGTGAAGATGCCGCAGAGGGTGCTGTGGCTGCTGCTGTGGCTGCTGTAGAGGCTGCCGCTGTAATGTCCTCTGCTGGAGATCCCTTCTGCCTCGTGAGCACACGAGGTCGAAGATCCTTATGAAGACACCGCAAGCGTCTCCCTCAGCGGAGCTCCAGGGCGGCCTGATGCCACGGCCTCAACACCGGCCACGGCAGCAGCGATGTCGGACGGAGCAGCTGGGTTGCCGGGATAACCTCCAGAGCAAGCTGGAGCATGCCCCTCTCCAGGCACATGAACAGAGAGGAAAGACCGCAGGACGCAGTCCGGTCCAGCCGTGTTAGACAAATTTAGGTAGTTTTCTGAAAAAGCTCCCAAAAAAGCTCCCGAAAACAGTAAACGGAGCCTAACGAAGTGAACGGAGCAGCGGAGTTACATCAGGTGTGCCAGAAACTCCGTTATCACTCTCGTGGTTGCTGAAAGGTGTAGCGCTCTGCTAGGGGTCAGAGCGGAGTACCGCGGCAGCTAGCCTGCTACCGCCATGTTCCTCCAAAACCGGAGGTAAAGGTTTTTGTCCAGGTAGAAACCAAGTGATTTTGTGCAGCCTACAACAGGTGGCTGGCATTTGAGGAAGTTGCTGATTTCTTGCCAAGCTTGGCCTTTGAAGGGTTGAGATCAGTAAGAATTCTGTCTTTTCTAGATTCAGTTTTAGGTGATGTTGGGGCAGCCATGATTCTATTTTCACTAGTGTCAGGGTGAGTAACTATGTCCAAAGGTGAGGTGACTTTCATTTACATCTGTGTGTCATCTACATAGAAGTGGTATGAGATGTTGACGTTTTTAAGGAGAGCACCCAGAGGTTCCAGGTAGAGGTTGAAAGGGTGATAGAGAAGATAGAGACTTGGGGTACTCCTTGTGGAAAAGGTGTGTTCATAGAGGCAGAATAGAGCCCTTTTATGCATTGAGAGTTGTTGTCTAGATAGAAGGTAAACCATTTGAGCACAGTCCCTTTGATTCCCGTTCGGATTTCCAGGACTTGCAACAGAGCAAGATGATTGACTCAGTCTAGCGCAGCAGAGTGATCAAGGAGGTAGGATTCTCCTTTATCTAACATGTTGAGGGCAACGTAGATAACGTGCAAGATAGCTGTTTTGGTACTACGAAGGATCTACATTTTTAGGTGGCCAGAAAACATACAATGGTTAAATGTGAATGGTTTACATTTGTGTTACAGTACACTAAATTGGAACAGAATCCAAGGTTATGTTTTTCTAATGCTAAAAAAAGTTTGTCTACAATTTTTCCTCTATAACACAATGAGTGTTGGATCTTTAAAGGTGACGAGCCTGGCCAAGGTGGGAAAGTTTTGCGGAATAAATAGCATAAGGGCATTGGTGTGAATATTAATTGATGATTTCTTATTCTGACTTTTCCTTTTAATACTGTTCTGATATATTTTCTGCTCTAGCTTTTCCATCCTTCCCTTGTGCCTTTCCATTACTCTTGTTTTCCCTTTCCTGTCTCCGGCGTTACTTAATGGATGGGAATGTGTTTCACAACACAAGAAATAACATTAAGAATAATGTACACATTGTTCAACATATTTCTATCAAATGTATGAAAGAAAAAACAAATGTTGCTTTTTCGCATGATAAAGTGGGACAATGAGAGGCAAACATTTCCTGCAATGAAATAGTTTGTAATATTTGTTTCTATATTTACACCCTCCTTTAATAATGTCTCTAGTACTGTCTCTGACATTGCAACAGGTATTACTGTTTTGATTCATTGGATTGTCCACTGTGTGTGAAGATAATGTGTGATTAACCCAGATGGACAACATATAAAATTATTAGTGGTAATTAATATTGTCATCAAGCCAATATTCTGTATTTGAACTCTTTTTAAATTCTGCACAACGCATCCACATTGTGTTTTTAATTTTTGCTGTCTTCATAAAGTGTGTTTTTCTGTTTAAGGCAATCTACAGAAACATAAAAAAATATGATTCATCCATAAAAAGCCAGAAGTACTGTGTATCCTATGTTTTTGATAAAGTTGACAAATATAGTTGTGGTCAGAGAGCATTGTTATTATCCAATGGCGTAGGAAGGGGATGCGGTGGGTGCGGGCAGCCCTGGGTGTCATCACTAAGGGGCGTGACAAAATGGCAAAAATATGTGTTTTAAACACATATTTTTGCCATTTTGTCAAGTCGGGGGTGACAAGAGTCATCACTGAGGGGGGTGACAAAATGGCAAAAATATGTGTTTTAAACACATATTTTTGCCATTTTGTCAAGCCGGGGGTGACAAGAAATTATCCGCATCGGGTACCACCTGACCTTGCTACCCCACTGTTATTATCTTAGGCTTTATGTAATTATTATGTAAACCATGATTGGTACTGGAATCTGGACGTTTGGCGTTGTTAATCATTTGTGTGTATATGTTCTATAAGAAACGAAATATTTGTTTGAAGTTTCCTTGTAACCAGAGCTTTGAAATAGCTACATTTTGTGCAAAAAAGGTCCGTGGTGGGGCCAAGGGTTTCTGCATGATGAGATAGGAGGATGAAAGTAGGTGATGGATGGACATTAACAATCCTGGGTTTATAAAGGAAAAAAATGCCCAAATGTGGGCTTGAGAGAAATCACTGCCCGGCCAATGTTCCCTTTTCCGTGATCATGAAGAACTCCTACTAACAGACAGAAATTAAAAGGAGGGAGGCAGGAGCTGTGCATGTTAATAAATCAGATGTCCTTCAATGTCCAGCTCTCACTGAGAAGAGAGAGATGTGATCTCTCTTGACTTGGAGATAGAGCACCCGTGAAATCTCTTAACTCTTAGCTCTCTGGTTGTGTCCTGAGTCTGACACCCAAGCCTACATGTTTTCTTTCAATAAACCGGCGGTTGAAAAATGTTGTGCGCTGAAGTTTCCTTTTCATCCTCGTCACCATTCTTTTATTTTGGGTATCTCTAGTCTAGTACAAACAATAAATGTTCACGTTAAAACCGCATTTATTTTCAATCCAGGTTACACATTCACTCAAAGAGCAGTTTCCTGGGGGGCGTGGCTAGCCAAGCAGCGAAATGGCCGCTCTGTGAGTGAGCTCCGCCGGCTACGATAATTAATCCTGAATTTATCCTTCTCCTGGTACCTGCGGACCCGAACTACTCCGAGGGTCGCTGTCGGACACCCTGGGGATCCTTCGACTGCAGTTTGGGGCACATAGCTGACGATCCTGAGGAGCGGCAGCCGCCTGGACATTTGCCGACCTGTGCGCCCGCTCTGATCCTCGCCGGAAGTGCCTGACTCTGGGCATTGCGCGGCACTACAGACCGTGGCTTCGGAGGCCCCCGGAGAGCCGGCGAGAGGTGCCGTGCGCCACCACCTGCAGCGAGGACACCGCCGACTCTGATACCGGTGAGCCCCGGTAGTCCTTAAGAAGGATATAGCTGTTACAGCGCTGCACCTTGCGGAGGGGAGTCGGCGCTTTCACCCTGTCTGGGAAACCTGTCGGGGCGCCGCATATCGCCCGACCGTTAGCCTGGGGTGGCGGTGAACTGTGGGGAGCCCCCCGGGTCTCGGCTGCGAGGTGGTGTCTGCGGACGCTCTGCTTCTTGGCGGATTGGGGGACAGAGCGGGGCGACCCTGCGGCGAGGCGGGAACTGATCTGGTATCTCCCCGCTGCGCCTCTGTGCTGCACCAGGTCGACAGCTGTCGGTGACTGAACACAGAAAACCACTTGCACCTTTCTTACCTTGACCAGCTGGATTCCTGGGGGTTGGATCAAACCTCTGATACCGATGATGACATGAGGTTTTGCTAGTGAGATTCCGACGCCCGCCATTTTGTGACTTGGTGCTGCCCTGATTTGCGCGCTGCAGATCCTAAGAGCCGCTGGTCAGCCTCGCCATTCATACTTACTAATTGGCCGATGCATAACTTTCCCTCGGATTAGCTCGCCTCGCTTTGTCGTGCTACGAGCTACTGCACGACGGGTCGGCGGTGGGGCGCACAGCGGCGCTACTCCTACGTGGCGCTAAAGGCATATTCCAAGCTTCGGAGATGGGAAAAAACGAAGCCAGGCAACCCAAAATCAACTTTGACAGCAAACGACCTCCGAAAACCCATGCGGCTGAGATGGATGGCGGCGAGTCGTCATCGCATGGCGCACCTTCGGACATAGACTTTGGGGCGCTTATCGTAGAGGTGCGGTCCAGCTTAAAGAGTATCGACGCAAAGCTGGATACCATGTCATCACAGCTAGAATCTGTGAAAACTAAAGTGGACGCCCACGAAACCAGACTGGACTGCCTAGAAAACAGGCAAACCGAATGCTGCGAATTCCAACAGCAGGCCAAGCAACACATTACTTCCCTGGAACAGGAAATAGGTAACCTTCGCGCCAAGGCTGATGACTTGGAAGCACGCTCCAGGAGGTCCAACGTCCGCATTACGGGTATTCCGGAGACGACCAACATTAGCAAAATGGAAACGTATGTGACGGACCTCCTACATGAACTATTCGACCCACACTTGTCCTCAGTCTTCACGGTTGAGAGGGCGCACAGGTCGCTTGGAAAGAGACCTCAGCCGGGTGCCCCACCTCGCCCCATCCTGGCTAAATTGCTCAATTACCAGGATAGAGATCTCATCCTGCGCTTGGCGAGAGAGAAGGGCAGGATCACACATCAAGGGAACAATATCTCCTTCTACCCGGACTTTACCCCCCTGGTACAAGCGGCACGCAAGGAGTTCCAGCCGGCGAAAAAGATGCTGCTACAGGCTGGAGTGCCCTACTCTCTGCTCTATCCGGCGAAATTGAAGGTACAGCATGACAACACTTCACATTTCTTTACGGACGCCAAATCTGCGCTCAAGTTTGCCAAGCATATCTGTGCGGGGGCCAGAAGGAAATCGCCACGACTTGAGGAGGCTTCGGACCACCTTAGTGACAATGACTGAGGGGGCTGCCGCTGTGACTTTGTGTGACTGCACCTCAACCCCCATTCGTGCCCCCTGTGGACGTTTGGATACTCCTTGTGTCCATAGTTGTTACATCTGAATTAGTAAGTGGGGATGAGTCTCTGTAGTCGCCACGGATGCCTTGCTGAGGCTGCTGACTGCATGTGCTCTTTGAGATTGTAGTTGCATATGGGTTTTGCAGACCCTGGAGTGGGGGCACTGCCAGGACCCAGGAGAATTCCAATTTGAGTGTAGCCACCCCGATCACACGGGGGTGTACGCTGGGCGCGCCACGCCTCATGGGGTGCCTCCCATTGTTTCTGATGTTGGGGTTTTTGCATGCACTGCGTGCCGATTTTTGGGGTATGTCACGACCTGATTGGGGGGTTGCTGAGGGTGGAGGGTGGAGGGGGGTGTTTATGAAGTTGCGAGTTCTAGTTCTAATAAGGTGCACTGTATTTTTACCTAGTACTGTCTGTTTGCACATTGGATTGCTGGTCATGGTGAGTGGGCGGCCTTGTGTCTCTGGGAGATGGAGACATTGGGAGATATATCGGACTATACATCGTCTACTAGATGGGGGGGATTAAGCTCTGGACTTGGAACATTAGAGGCCTTGGTGACTACAAGAAAGCCCGCCTGATGCATGGTATATTGTCAAGGCACAAGGTGGATATTTGTTTCTTGCAGGAAACTCATCTTAATACGACCCCATCACCAAGATTGAAAAACTCCCGATGGGCGCATGTATACTCTGCCATTTATTCTAACTATGCGAGGGGTGTGGCTGTACTTATACGCAGAGGATTGGATTGGCGGGAACACGCTCGCGTGCAGGATGTGGAGGGTAGATATGTTATACTGCATGGTTCGTTGCAAGGGCGGCCTATTGTGCTGGCTGCGATTTATGGTCCGAATGTAGACGATCCCGAATTTTTCCGAGGTGTTTGGGCGGAGATTGCGTTACTAGACTGCCAATCTGTTGTGTTGGGTGGTGATTTCAATGTTGTGCTGAATGATGACATGGATCGCAGGGGTGTGAGCAGACCACTGCATGCTAAAGCCCGTCAAGCTGTGTTGGATGTGATGAGTGAGGGAAGACTTTCGGATGTGTGGAGAGCTAGACATCCAGATGTCAAAGTGGGGACCTGCTATACTTGCCACAAAGCTGCTTGGTCTAGGCTAGACTTCTGGCTAGTGTCTCCTGAGGTTGCAACGTGGGTGTCGAGTGTTGATATCCTAGCTAGGTCACTGTCGGACCATGCCCCGTGTATGTTGGAGCTGCACCCACCAGACACTATTCACAGGGCGTTCACATGGCGCCTTCCACCACATGCGCTCACGGACCCAGTATTTGTTGAGGAGATCAGGGAGGATATCATTCAATATTTTGCTGATAATGCTGGGTCAGTCTCCACTAAGGCCATTGAATGGGACGCCTTTAAGGCTGTGATCAGAGGCCAGTGCATTGCACGACAGGCGGGCGTATTGCGCGCCATCAGGGGCACGTTGGCTAAACTAGAGGGAGAGCTGAGAGACCTAGATACTGCCTTTAGCACTGACCCGTCCTTAGAAACTGCTGGGACTCTAAAAACCAAGCTGTTAGCCTTTACTGAGGAGGCAGAGCGGGAGGTCCGATTCCTGGGAAAGCAGGCTGAGGCGCGCAGATATGGGGAGGGAGATAGGCCGAGTAGAACCCTTGCTAGGTTGATAGCTCCTCGAACGCAGTCTAACTACATTCACACCATTTATGACAAGGAGGGGACCCTTGCGGTTGGCCAGGAGGCGGTGTTGGGCGCTTTCGCTGACTTCTACGCATCCCTCTACACCTCCAAACAACCCGCTGCCCCGGCCTCCTTACAGGGCTTTCTCGACTCCATTGCCCTCGTCTGGTTTAATAACAACCACAGACAGTATATGGACCTTCCTGTAACTGTCCAAGATATCACTCAGGTGATTAAGAGCATGCCGGCCAACAAAGCCCCTGGCCCTGACGGCCTGACAACATCCTTCTATAAAACTTATGTAGATGAACTAGCGCCGAGACTACACTCTGTGTTTGTCGAAGCCCTTGAATTGAACTCCCTACCAGACTCCATGCGTGAAGCCTTAATAATTACGCTCTTAAAACCTGACAAAGACGAGCTGCGCCTGGATTCCTATAGACCCCTCTCTCTGATCAATGTGGATGCTAAAATTTATGCAAAGATCATCGCTGATAGATTGCAACCAATGTTACCGATGATTGCACTCCCTGACCAATCGGGGTTTATCCCTGGCCGCGCGACGTCACATAACCTCAGAACCATTTTCTCTGTCCTTCACTACTTACACCCGTCTGTGCAGGCGGCGGTGGTGTTTCTAGACGCCACCAAGGCTTTCGACTCCTTAGAGTGGCCTTACCTGTTCAGGATTTTGGAGAGGATGGGATTCAGTCAGAATTTCATGACCCTGATCAAACTGCTATACACGACACCTAGAGCTAGGGTGAGTGTCAATGGACTTGTATCCAAGCCATTTGGTATTTCCAGAGGGACTAGACAGGGGTGTCCTCTGTCCCCTCTCCTCTTCGCCATTGCGATGGAGCCGCTTGCGGCTCGAATACGGCAACATCACACTGAACGGGGCATCGGATTCAGCTCGCGGAGCTTACTGATCTCGTTGTATGCGGACGATGTCACCTTATATGTCACCAATCCCAAGGATAACATGAACCCGCTGCTCCGAGAATTTGTGAGGTTTGAGGGCCTGGCGGGAGTATCGATAAACTGGTCTAAATCTGTTGCCTTCCCATTGACGGAGGAGACCTGTCGCCCGGCACCGGACTACCCGCTGAAGTGGGAGACGGACGCTGTTAAATATTTGGGTGTTTGGGTCAGTCGAGATGTGCAGGAGCTGTGGTCGCTCAATTTCGGAAGAGCGGTGGACTGGCTGGAAGGGAAAGTCGAGGTTTGGAACAAGCTGCCGCTATCTCTGGTCGCAAGGATAGCTCTAGCGAAAATGGTGGTTCTCCCCAAATTCTTGTATCTGTTCGTGAACGTCCCGCTGCCGATGACAGCACACTTTCACGCTCGGGTCCGCTCGCTGTTGTTGAAGTTGGTGTGGGCTGGTGGACAGGCGAGAGTGTCCTGGGACCTGCTCACACTACCGCTCCGCCAAGGGGGCCTCGGGGCTCCAGATATGAAGCTTTACTCCCTCTGTGCACAAGCGCAGTTTCTGCACTTCTGGGCCTTCCCTACTCCTTACCAACCGCACGTTGCAGTGGAACTGGCTGTGGCGGCCCCATTACCGCTGCGTGTGGCGCTATACGGGAAGGTTTCATGCCCGTCGAAGGAGATTGATACCGTAGAGATGGTTCGCTGGGCCTGGCGTGAACTTCAGAAAACTGCGGGACTCCCCTTGCTCTACGCACCGGCCGTCCCCCTGCGGGGAAACCCGATGCTGCCTTGCTTGACCGCCAGGGGTGATGTGCTTCTGATCGGAGGGGAAAGACTGCACACCTTTGCTGATATATACCCTGGCGGTACGTTTGTCGAGATGAGCGCGAGCGATGGTGCCCAGCCTGACTCTTTTGCAGACGCGTTGTTATACCATTCCCTTCGGGAATCCTGCAAAAAGATGGGGCCCCACTTCCCGGAGGAGCCATGCACTCTGAACGCTCTTCAAAATTTGTTGTCACGGCCCTCCCCCAAAAAGCTGGTATCGAGACTGTATAACTGCATGCAGGAGCAGACCCCGCTAACAGTGGCCACGGCCAAGCAGGCTTGGGCTGCAGACCTGGCGGACCCTTTCACGGATGACGTGTGGGAATACTGCTGTAGGCAACTCACGGCACTGTCTCCGAACTATCGACTGCGGCTCATCCACTTCAAGTTTCTACACAGATATTATCGCACGCCGACACTGTTACACCGCATGGGCATCCGTGCGGATGCCTCCTGCTGGAAATGTGGAGGGGAAGATGCGTCCTTTCTCCACGTAGCTTGGAGCTGCCCCAAACTGGACACATACTGGTCGGAGGTCTTTACAGCCATTAACCAAATCATACATAGAAATGATACACCGACACCGCTCCTGGGCTTGTTGGGCTATGTTAAGGAAACTGAACCCTGCGACAGAAAACTGCATGCGCTACTACTTCTCTATGCCAAGAGGCAGGTCGCACTGCATTGGGGCAGGAGGGCTCTTCCCTCGTTCATGGGGTGGATCAGGGATGTGACATACGGTCATGCTCAACTGACACACTACTGGGAGACAATGCCCACCGCTTCCAGACCCACTGATATCTGGGACCCGTTCATACAATGGGCTAGAAAGCGGGAGGGCTCAGACACCTCGGGAGTGTCACCTGATGCGGGTGTTTCGGATGATATGGGCTGACTGTGTTCCTTGTGTGATGGAATGATCACTGCTCAGAGAACCTGCGCTGGTGTGGACCTGCCCCGCACTTACACACGATTTGACCCTGCTGCCCCTCTGATCCCGCATGGGACACTGGCCCTGCCCCCGCTGTCCCTACTTTGGCCTCTACACTTGGTGGACAGTCCCACTCAGCATCCTCCCCCTCCTCTCCCCCCCATTCCCCTTCTCCCACCCCCTCCGCCTACGCGTGACAGTGTGGAGGTCTCCGCACCCCCACTCTAAATATGGCTTGCCTTGTGCTCATGGTGTTCCAGCATAGATCTGCGCAGCCCCATGAATGGATGGTATGTTGAGTAGTTGTCTTTATATACTGCACCGAAGTTTGTTGTTTTCGTTTTCTGCTTGTTAGTGGATTACATTGGTAGTAAACAGTGCTGTTAGATGTATTCTTTCCACCTGCCGCAGCAGCGGGTTGCTGACCGCTGATCGTACTGAGGCGGCTTAGTTGCTTTCTAATTCACCTGCATGTCTACATCACTGTGAGAAAAGTAAGACCACTTACGTGCGGATGTTACACTGCTAAATTTCATGCTTTTACTATATTGTGTGTATTTATGAAAATACTAAACCCGGACAGGTCCTGAATCCTGGCCTATTTCGCTGTTTCTTGAGCATATGCACCTGATAGCGGCCTGCCTCCGGGTTGTTGGCGTGACGCAGTGTAAATCTTTTGCCTTTTTATTGCAGAACTCATGTCTTACAATAAAAAAAAAAAAAAAAAAAAAAAAAGAGCAGTTTCCTAGTTTCTATCATTTAGTGGCCGTACAGGCTACCTCAGGCCTGCCTTTGTCCTTATCATCTTTTAATGCTTAAGTCAATACGGGGGGTTTCTCCTAGCATCCATATTATGCGCTCCGCGAGCATACTCCATTGCACCATTTCAAAGCTACGAGTTCACTCGGTTGGCTGTTGGTTGGCTATTGGTTCCAAGTCTTCTTTTCTAAAATTTTAATATTTCATATATAGCAAAATAAAATGCAGTTATTTCTTAATTTATGCTTGGTCACAAAACTAATATTATTTGTGGTTTCATTGTTCTATTCCCACGTCCTACCACTAGAAATAAAGAATTGTTTCATAAATTTGGTGTGCTCAATATAGATTGATGCAACAACATCTTCGGGACATGATCTACTTTGTGAAAGATTTTTCTACATTCCTTATGTCGTGAAGGAGAAACATAATTCTCCCAGTTTTCTTGTTGTTCTGCAGCCACCATTGCCTCCTTTTCCTGTGATCATCGTTCTAAATTGCCGTTTAATTTGGTACTGCTAGTTGGTAGCCTAAATGTGCAAATAATGTCAAAATGTAACTGCTGCGTGAAAGGTTCCGTTTTACTCAGATGATTCTGTCCCCTAAGATTGTTCTTAAATAACTCATTCAGAATGTTTTTTTCCCTTTCTATCAGCACATGCCCGCACCTCACTGTTTTAAGCAACTGACGAGAAATCTTCATACAAGAACTTCGCGCAATAACTACACTCCACGCTGTTACTTGAAGCGTAAAAGGCCATTTATTAGGACAAGGTTGCAATCATTTAGACTTATTAACAGTACATCAATGCATGAAATATACTTTTCCATAATCATTTTAGACTTATTAACAGTACATCAATGCATGAAATATACATTTCCATCCCATACCCACGCATTCTCCATTCTGCCTTTCCAAAACCATCTCACCTGTTTGACTCTTCACCCATTCACTCGATAACCTCCTTCCTTTCCCCATTCTCACCTTCACTTGCCCTCCAAGCATCCTCTGTTGACTTTGCCTTTATTGCTCATTGCCTCCCATGCCCCACTATCAGTCACCTGTGTACCGTTTTCCCCCCACCCGAGGGGTGGATCCGCCCGTATGTGACTCCCCACCCCTCCAAAGTACCGTAACGCCTCTGCTCTGCAACCTGCCCTAAACTGGCACCCCAGCCCTCAACCACCCCTGGTCCTTCCCTGAAACCTGTAGGGTGGGCTGGTGGACAACATTAAAACCCTTCCCGGTGGTGTTCAGGTGTCAGGAAGAGGCCGGATCTTCCTCTCCTGACACCTTATATGCCCTCCCCCATCCCACCCCTTCCTTTAACCCTTATGGTCCCGCCCTCCACCGTGTCCTTCCGTAATTGCGCGAAAACCCCGGGGGAAGACTGGTCTGCGACCTTCGCTTCCCCCGGGGGCCGCATCGCGCAATAACTACACTCCATGCTGTTACTTGAAGCGTAAAAGGCCATTTATTAGGACAAGGTTGCAATCATTTAGACTTATTAACAGTACATCAATGCATGAAATATACTTTTCCATAATCATTTTAGACTTATTAACAGTACATCAATGCATGAAATATACATTTCCATCCCATACCCACGCATTGTCCATTCTGCCTTTCCAAAACCATCTCACCTGTTTGACTCTTCACCCATTCACTCGATAACCTCCTTCCTTTCCCCATTCTCACCTTCACTTGCCCTCCAAGCATCCTCTGTTGACTTTGCCTTTATTGCTCATTGCCTCCCATGCCCCACTATCAGTCACCTGTGTACCGTTTTCCCCCCACCCGAGGGGTGGATCCGCCCGTATGTGACTCCCCACCCCTCCAAAGTACCGCCAACCAGGGAACCCCCGGAGAGAGGTTCCCTGCCCCACCCCCCGTGTGCATCGAATGCATCCGCCACCCTGTGGCGTCCGATGGCTGACCAGCCACCACCTTACCGCGCGTCTTGGGCACACAAATAACCTATGCGAGGCAATCCCCAACCAGGAAAGACGCCCCCCTTCCGTGGTAAAAAACCAAGCCCACTCGTGTCTGCAATCCGTGTAATCCGACCTTCATCGGGCCAAACCCTGTCGGTGACACGAGTCCCTCTTTGCCGGTGAACGACCATCCACCACCTGTATCTGTGCCCCAGATTCACCAATCACATTCCCAATCAGTTGTCAAGAAGCTGCCTGCCGTTTTATTTTTAGGTGAACGACCATCCACCAATCATTACTGCGTCCTGCTACAAAGCACATTTTCCGGGCCATTCGATGCTAAAGGTGCCCCCCCATGGTGACTGACCATCCACCACCATACCTGCGCCTCAAGGAAGTCAATAGGAATTCTGTCCAACATTGAGCGCGACGAAAGTACCCCTCCAGGAGAAAACGGCCATCCACCCTCTGCTCGCCGCCAGTGCAACAGAGAACAATTCACAGGCCAACATCCACCCCCTGCTTGCCGCCAGGCAATAAAGAAAAATCCACAGGCCAAACATCCACCCCCTGCTTGCCGCCAGTGCAGCAGAGAACAAATTCACAGGCCAAAAAATCCACCCCCTGCTTGCCGCCAGTGCAACAGAGAAAAAATTTGCAGGCCAAACATCCACCCCTGCTTGCCGCCAGCGCAACAGAGAAAAAATTCACAGGCCAAAACATCCATCCCCTGCTTGCCGCCAGTGCAACAAAGAAAAATCCACAGGCCAAAACATCCATCCCCGGCGTGCCGCCAGTGCAACAGAGAAAGAATTCACAGGCCAAACATCCAACCCCCTGCTTGCCGCCAGTGCAACAGAGAAAATCCACAGGCCAAACGTCCACCCCCTGCTTGCCGCCAGAGCAACAGAGAAAATTCGCAGGCCAAACACAGTCTCCACCAGGCGCCCCCGCGCGGCGAACGACCGTCCACCACCTGTACTTTGGCTCACAAGACCAACAACCGGCCCGGGCCACTCATTAGTCACCCAAGGTGTCCCCTCCACCGTTTCAGAGGTGAACGACCATCCACCCCTTGCACATCCATCCTTTGCCCCCGACCTGCACGGTCATCCACCTCATCTCCTATATCCCCATGCGGTGTATAATGTACTGTGGCCCCCACCACACTCAGTGAACGACCATTCACCAAGCCATGCCTGCATTCCGTACCCAAAACGGTCTCGGGCCAAATTTTATGACCATGCCAGGCACCCCCCCGTGGACGACCATCCACTGCCTGTACCACTACTCCAATGTACGTGAGCAACAGTCCCCCACCATGCTAGGACCGCGACAGGCGGTTCCCTCTGAACAAAGGCCCCCACCATCAATCTCACACCGAACCGGTCTCCCCCCAAGCACAAAAACCCTGCGCCCGACCAGGACGCCCCATGTTCAGTTCCTTGGAAACACATCCCCAGCCAAGCACCTCAGGATACTGCTAGCTTGACATAACCCCCAACTTCTCCCCTTCATGCGTCCTCAAGCAGGGCAACCCTACCGTCCCTGCGCCTTATGGCAATCGTCATGGCACCAACCCCCTCATACAATGTCCTTCGCCCCGTCTCATACCGTTCACCACTCAATCATCGGGGATCCTACCCAGGCCCGTCCACACCCCCGCTAGCGCACCTCCTGTGTTGACCACCTGCCGGGGGAAACCCCCCCCCAGGCGACAGCCCTGGCTCCTGCTCCACTCCCAGACCCCATGGTAGAAAAAAAAAGAACTAGTCCTGCCAGAAACGCATGGCGTTCCCCCGGCCCCCCTTAAGGCTCAGTCAAGGAAAGTAAGGAAGCAGGTATGGAAAGTGCTGCCAGCGTGCAGTAGAGATCAGGTCCGCCAACTCCCTTAAAATCATGTGTAAGACATTCGTACAATTCCGTACCTTCTAACTTCTATATTCAAAAGATATGCAACACTACAGGCAGCCAGCCTAAACCTTTGCCAAGCAAAAGCCCACACCCCAGTACCCACGGCACCACAGACACCTCCCTGCACACCCGATGCCCCGTCGGCACCCCCCTCCCAGGACCCACCCAATGACCACCGCCGTCGCGGCCCCCCGAACATCCGAGAAACCACACTCCTCCGCCAGGCAGGCCCGCCAAAGAACAACCCGGTTACGCACCAGGCTAAAGACCAGGCCAAATGTCTCCCCCGTTGCTGAAAAAACCTCTACTGCACTCCCAACCTCCTCCATTCACAGTCCCTTGCGCCCGTTCCACACACGCCCTTGCCCCCGAACAGACCGACACCAATATCGGGTTTCCGAAAAGGCTTCTCTACTGAAACGGCCTTATTAAGAGCCACCGAAACTCTCCGTCAAGGAGCTGACGCTGGACTAACCATGGCACTGGTCATGCTAGATCTGAGCGCAGCGTTCGACACTGTAGCACATATCACCTTGCTACAGTGTCTGAACAGAGGAGGTGTGACTGATAGAGCACTCGGTTGGCTTAAATCGTTTCTAACAGGCAGAAGCTTTCAGGTTCAACGGGGATCATTTCAGTCTGAAGAGTGGGTACTGGAACAGGGAGTGCCACAGGGCTCTGCTCTAAGTCCTACCCTTTTTAACTTATATATGGCGCCCCTGGCTGAGCTAGTTCAATTGTTCGGCGTAGAGATTGTATCCTACGCCGACGATACACAGCTCTTACTCACCCTCACCCAAACACCGGTTGCTGAGGCAAATAATTTCAGAGCCTGTATGCAAGCATTGGCCACTTGGATGGATACGCACTGCCTTAAATTGAACGGATCCAAGACGGAAGTCTTGGTGGTTGGTGGCGATCAACGACATTGGACATGTGACTGGTGGCCAAACTGTTTAGGCGACATGCCAACACCATGTACTGAAGCCAAAAACTTAGGGATATGGATGGATCCTACACTATCCTATGAGACACACATCAACCGTCTAGCAGGCAAGTGCTTTGGAGTCCTTAAAACTCTCAACAAAACCCTAGATCTCCTTCCTTTAGAGGCCAGGCGCACTATGACCCAGGCACTAATTACATCTCGCCTCGATTATGGTAATGTCCTGTTCCTGGGAGCTTCTAGTAAAAGCATAGGACGACTCCAGATATTGCAAAATGCTGCAGCCCGCCTAGTGCTGAGACTCCCACGAAGAGCCAACTCTAAAGCCTCCCTGGATGCCCTCCACTGGCTCCCAGTGAAAAAAAGAATAAAATGCAAAGCACTCCTCATATGTCATCAGATCATCTGACATAAAGCCCCCGGATATCTGACAGGTCTGGTTACCAGGTACGAACCACGCAGATCACTAAGATCTAGCGGTACGGGCACGCTTGTGACCCACCGCTACAGGAGAGAAAAAATGGGAGGCCGGTCCTTCAGAGTGACAGCTGCCACAGCATGGAATAAACTTCCCATCCATCTCTGCCTGGAGCCTTCAGAAACTACCTTTCGACATAAACTTAAAACTTATCTGTTCTCCCTATAGCTTACTTTTGCCCTCTTGCCTCGCACTGTTCTTTCCCCCCCTTAATGAGTTTTTTCCTCTCTCCTGTCTTTTTTTAGCGCGGGGACACGCCGAGATGGCGTACTATCATCAATGCGCTCTATAAATGTCTTTATTATTATACGCCGCTACGCCCAGCCCCCACTGCCCTCCTGTCCGGGCACACTGCCGTCACAACCACACCGCCCCCCGCTGCTCCCCAAAAGCCTAAGCCCCCAATTCGGCACTACCAACTGCCCCGTCGCAATCCGAACCTAAGCTCCCTACAGTACCTTCCAACCTGCAGCTACCCATGAACCACACACTCCACGCCCCTGGCGGGCAGCACCAAACCCCAGGTCAAAAGGAAAACAAACTCACATAGACCTCAGCACACAGCGGCCCGATACCTCTCCACCATGGTACAGCTCCCCGCCCCCACCTCCAGGAAACTCCTTGCTACCGACAAAACACGCCACTCCCAAACCTCCCCGCCAACAGCACCCCCGCCTTATCGGATGCGTCAGACGCTCACCACCCTATGACGGTCACCCACCGAGAACCCCCGCGCAGCCGCCCTTCAACCTGTATACGCTGACATAGCTGCGCATTCCTCCTGCACTCCGTTCGGGAGACCCCCCCAAACCCCTTAACTGACATGCCACCAAACCCTGAAAACTAAAACCTCTGAACCTCCGGCATAACCTGCGCATCCGCTAAGTCACGATGTGAAGCAGTCCTCCGCCTACCTGGTACACCAAAAACAGGCCTCCACCCCAGGAGCATCTAGCCCCCGCCTCCAGCTCCTCCACCCCCACCTTGCGCCCACGTGACGCTGCCCGCCGGCCCGCCCGTCATGGTGAGGGCAGCATCGTGCCTCGCGGGAACACTCCCCCCGGTATAAACATCCAACCCCAGCGCCCCATCAACCTGAACACCAATGCCACGCCAAATGACCACATGGGAGCCGACCGGCCATCCCGTCAACCTCCGTGAAACTCGCCACCCACACTGGGGTCCATCATTACACCTGCCGCAGCAGCACCGGTATAACCCAAGACACCCCCACCTCTGCAGGGCATCACCTCGGAAGCACCATGATCCCGGCCCCAGCTGTAAACGTGTACCTAAATTCGCTCCAGCACAACTCCCCTTTGTTCCTGGGCGCCATGCCCATCACGGCCGTGCCCGCAGAACCTACCTCGGCCACCCTCGACCCCCGCCACCATAAAAACCGTCCAACCACCATTTACCCTTCCGAAATAACCAGCCCTGCTCGCCCCAACTTCCAGTCAATCCAACATCTCCACCACACAACACCCACAGCCCACAACACCCTTCACCATCACAGCCACCGACCCCCAGCACTTCAACAATCATGCCGACTCCCATACCGCACAAACTGAACAGGTCACACCGCACATATGGAACATTGTCTGAATAAGATGTTGTAAAGGACGCTGCGCGAATCACCCGACGGAGGGCAGGCCGCCGCGGACCCCCCTGCTGCTTCGGACCAGCGTTAGGAGGCCGTAATGCGCCCCACTGGTGTCACACTCGCTGCCGAGCTGGACCGCCATCCTCAGTTCGCCTCCCCATCCGGGTCGCCAGAACCAGGTGGGCCCAAACACCACCGGGCCTCGTGCCGTCTAGGCCGTCCCCTGCATGTGTCCCTGATGCCCTGCGCAGTGCCGCCAGCCAACTCCGCAGGGGCCCTAACCCCCCCCCCCAGCTATCACCATTGCCCCGGGAACCAACCCAGATAGCGAGGGCTCCCTGTAGGGACGAGCCCACCCCCCACCCCCCCGGGGCAACACCCCTGTTGGTAAATGCCCGCTACAACTAAAGCCCGCCTGCCTGTGGTAATGGAGGAATGCCCCCAGGAGGCAATGAGCAGCTACGTCCAGAAAAACCCACCACATGACACAACTGGGGCCGTTCACGCCCACCCTCTCCCCCCAGGCACCCAGCAGCAAGCCCCCCCCCCCGAGACCGCGGGCGGGCAAGTACGCCCCCCACCCAACCCCGCTGTGGGGCCCCCATCAGCCTCGCACCGGACACGTGCCCCCCCACCCCACGCAGGCAAAGGCAGCGCACCATGAAGCCCGGGAAAGTCTCAGGGGAAAAGGGAAACCAGATGCGCGCGGCGCAGGGCCCCCGCCCGCTCCCAGACAGGGAAACCCCTCTCTATCAGTCCCCACCTACGGACACAGTAGCAGCTACTTCGCCGACCAAAGCCCCGCCGAAGCGCCCGGCCGATACCCCACGCGCACCACTTACTACTCGGGGAAAACCCTCCTCCAGGCCAGGGGCCGTGCCCGATGGACACGCCTGCCGCAGCCCCTCCACTCGGCCAGTGCGAGCTCCGCTCTCTCCTCGGGGTGAAATACCCCCAGCCACGCCGAAGGACTCCCAGGCCATCTCTACGGAGCAGCACAACAGAATGTCAACGCTTTCCGGGCAGCCGATCACCAAAATCGGCCCCCCTCCCGAACTACCCTACAGCTCCACAACATTAAAACCCTCCCCGGTGGTGTTCAGGTGTCAGGAAGAGGCCGGATCTTCCTCTCCTGACACCTTATATGCCCTCCCCCATCCCACCCCTTCCTTTAACCCTTATGGTCCCGCCCTCCACCTTGTCCTTCCGTAATTGCGCGAAAACCCCGGGGGAAGACTGGTCTGCGACCTTCGCTTCCCCCGGGGGCCGCATTTTAAAGCCACCTAAACAAACTGTAGATCCCTTTACAACTTTGTACACATTGTTGGTCAATTTTTAGAGACAGACCAGGCAGGACTATTCCTTTATTCTTATAATTGTATATTTGTCAACTTCACATTTAAAGTTCACATTCACAGCCCTGTAACAGTGAAATCAATCAGTTCATTACTGACGTGTCACTTAAAAGATGGCAAGGACAGGACTTTAGAGCGTTATAGTGTTGTATATAGATCATTTTACTACCAGGGCTTCCAGCATAGAAATGGCTACCCTTTAAGGGCACAGTGGACCGTTTTGCATTGTGAGTGCACTGAGAATCGTGACTTTAGCAGGTACCAACAGATAGAGGCAGCTGTTCATTGTGGCATTATATACTGCATAGTTAAAGGCTATGAGGGGCAGGAAGAGATGGCCGTGCATGCCATCACCATCTGTGAAGTCTGAGGAGGGGTTATTAGCTCATGTAGTCTACCAACTATGTACCAAGTAATGCAACATGGTGTAGACCAGAAATACATTGTGGTGACCCTGGGGTGTAACACAGCACTCCCACAGCTCATGCGATGCAGGAGAGACTTGGTCTTGGTTCTGGAGGTGGGGGGGGCATAACCCACCTGTCACTTTTGTCCTAATAGTCCATCTCAGTGTGAGGGGGACCCTCTATTTACTTTAGAAGAGGGGCCCTTCTGTGTTGTTAAGTCTCTGTGGTTGTTGACCATGCACCAGCTACTCTGCTGGTAATACCCCCCCTGTGTGTGCTATAGTGACTCTGTATATCTAGTTGTTTGGGTTCATGATTCCTAGTTTTCTGCACAGCTACAGTTCTTAAAAAACACCCTAGTAGCCAGGGGGTGTTTCATAGTGCTTAAGTTAAACTGGATTCAGTTCATTGCTCCTACGACAAGTTACAAAGCCTGGACATGATTAAAAATACTGGCGAGAGGAGGAGCTACGCTAGCAACCAAGATGGCTGCGTAAGCTCCCTGCTCCGCCGACCTCCGCCAGCAGCTCGAATATCCTGCCTTTAATCCTGGACTCACACCAGATTTCCGTGTTCGTGAAGTTTTTCTGCTTCTAAAGGTGCAATCCCGAGTTTTCTACCTCAACCGCAGACGAAGATACGCCGTGTTTCTATTCTCGGCCTAACAACGTGTGGAAGCCGGGGCCTCGATTTCTAGCCTATCCGGATCGGAATTGATCAACATCGGCCGTGAGACCTGGACTGAGCCCGGTCTCCCTAAGTGTGCCGTGAATTGTTGATTTTTGGTGACGATCCTGTGAACAGTCTGCACCGAGGACACACCAGCGTGCCACACCGGCTGCCGTGGTGGGGGTCTGGTGCCCGGAGACCTTGCTACTCTCTCTGGGTCGACGGGCTGGGGCCCTCGCTAGCGGCGACGGTGTGTTCTGCCAGACGAGGAGCGCCCACTGTTTGACATCGGATTTGCGTGGCCGGTTACCCCGGAGTAGCCGGCCTCCGGGGTTCAAGTCCTGCTCTATCGCCTATTGAGAGGGGATGGAGCGGACAGAAGGCACGCCATCGCTGCAGGCCGTCATGGCCGCCATTGGGGAGCTCCATTTGCACACCATCGCTGTGTTCCGGACACTGACTGTAAAAGTGGACGGTATCCTGGGACCGGAGGACGACTCTCCGTTAACTTTCCAGCTAGCTGTGGTACCAGCGTCGCACTGCACATCTGAGATCGAGGTCCCCGTGCAGATCCCAGATTTAATGAGCCTTGGCGGTCCCCAATTAACAACAAGCCAGCCCGTGCTTATCGCCAGCGTCTCCTGCGCGAATCTGCTGCCGCCTAATACATCTATAGACGGTTTTCTGTGTGGTAACAAGTTCCTCCGTGACTGTTGGAGATATTCGTTGTTCCTGGACACCTTTCCTCGTTCGATTGGTGGACTTCGTGAACCTTCATCCTGTTTTCGATCCTTCTGCACTGACGTGAACTTTTATGAACGCTCTGCCTTTTCCATCAAGATGGCGGCTCGAGTGAAAAAGACTCTTATGAAAGACCGTACTGGCCAGGGCTGAGCTTGATCGCTTGGATCTGATACAATAACTTTATACAATGCCGGGGTTGTGCCTATAATGTGATGGGAGTCGGGTGGTTATTGACTATACTCCCCCGACTGGTTTGTATATTTTGCTGGATATTGATTTTACTACGTCTCGGGTGGTCGCTACTGGCGGGGGGTATGGGAGACTGGGAGTGTGTTTGCTTTTTCCTCCTCCACTTTCTCTCTTTTTCCCTTCTTTTAGGGTAGTTCTTGGGCGACAGGCACGCTGCTAGTGGGGTTAGGCCGTAGCCATTGCAGGGGTGCAGGGTGGGGGGTTCGGGGAGGTTTTTTTAATTTTGTCTTTGTTTTGTTCTATGGCCCCTTTTGTCTTTCCTTTTTCCTTTTCACGAGAGGTGGGCTGTTTCTTCTTCACAGATCCTTTATTGTCCGGGTGTCTACACTGGCTCTAATTATCCTGTATCATTGAGGACGGGGTCGCGCGGGTGGGATTGTTTTTGATCGCCTAATAGACTGTTTATTTCTCTTTCTCTTATATGCGTAACCGCGATAGCCCATGTGTTCCTTACGATGGTTATTTGTATGTGTAGTTCCCCCGCCTGTCCCTGATCTGCATTTTACTGTTTGACACCTGATATCTGTAATGCCTACTCTTGTCTTACTGTTAAAATAAAAAAAAATATATAAAAAAAAATACTGGCGAATTGCCACTTACTATTCACACTTACAATTCTTTCAGTTAATACTTCTTCAGATCTTAAACTCGAGCATTGGTAAAGAGGGATTACACCTGAGCTGGTTTAAATTATTCTTCTCCTCAAAATTAATTTATATATGGAAACCCCTGGTCAAAGTTCTCCATGATAATTCCAACTCCATGCATTAACATGCTTTTGACGGTCAGCTTTAGTTCAGAGTGTCTGATCTGTCCAGTGTAGAACATCTCAAGTCCTTCCTAGATAGTCGAGCCAACTGAATATCACACCCTCTCTGACTCTGAACCCTATGAAGACAGAGTTGTCTAGCTGCTGTACAACCTCTAAGCATCTCTCTAGTCCCACGTGTGAGGTCGCTCAGCTCCATCATTGACCAAAACATCACCTCAACTGACTATAATGACAAGCTTATAAAATCTGTATCCTACCAACTCCATTTGCTCAGGTGGTTGTAACCCTCCATCCCTCACACAGACTTTAGAACTGCAGTACATGCACTTGTTCTCGCTCATCTTGGTGGACGTCATATTATACTGCCAGGCCTGTCGAAATGTACGGTACCTCTGAGCTATCTGACATGAAATAGGAGCAAAGAACTCTGATGACCTCTCTCCAGAATGAAGACTTTTTCATTGGCTCCCACTTCAGGAAAAAAATGAATTAAAGATAATATGCATTCTATATTACAGAACAAACTCCAATTCACAGGCGAACAATGAAATACCAGGGGCAATAACCGAAATTCTTACAACCAGAAAAGTCAAACAATCTTAGGAGGCCTCCTCTTGTCTAACACCTAGATTCTGGAGCTGTATAGCAGACTAAATTAGGCTAAATCCAAATCTTCTTGCATTCCGGAAGGATCTGAAAACACACTTCTTATGAGTTTACCTTCCTGGTTAATGATCCCTTTCTTTAGAATCGATTCCCTACTACAGCCTATTATTTGTATAGTAATAGACTACTTTGTTTTCTGTGAAGCACTCTGCTTCCTTAGTAGCTAAGGGAATGCTGTCAAAAAACAAATAAATACAGAAGCCTACTGTAAAAACTAAACGTGGAAAGGGGTTTAGCTTATTATTTCCCATGTTATTTTTTGCCTTTTATGCAACCACTATAGCATGCAGAAAAAATCATTGGGGAACACTGCAAACATATTTTAAATCAGAAACATTTATCTGTTATTTTAGGTCTGGTGTTAGCCATGCCCTTTTGATTTTACTAACCTATGTATAATATACTTAAATATAGGAGCTTTCAGCCACCTCTCTTCATATGATGGACTGTTAGATCTTCACATTCTGCTTCCGCCCACTACAGCCTATAACATGTGAGGTGGGCCAGCCTACTTAAGCTACTGGTTAACTTCACTTTGAGTGACTGCATATCGTTCTTCTACACAGTGCACATCCACACACAATCAAGTTTGCTACAGTGTCAGTGTTTTTACTTTATAATTACTTTAGTGTTGCCTTTGTGTTTCGAGCCTGATGTTATAACAGGATGCTTCCGATGCACATTCCATCTTTTTCAGATTCCATCTTCTGCAATGCTGTTGTAAATTCCTTTTGGAGTGTTTTGCTTTTCTGACTGCTGCTATTTCACGGCATGTCAGATGAGAATGCAAAACTGAAGACAGACTATGCCCTAGGTCTGTGAATGAGATGGTGATATCTGTTGAAAGTAGTTTTCAGTAATGAACATGACACAGGACTGTTTGCTGTTTAATGATTCTCAATCCCATTTATTCCAGGACATATCTTAATATGAGTTGATTATATCAATAACAGAAGCGAAGGTGGTCAACACGTACTGCGAGACAATGCGGTCGCTTCATCAGGGCCAGTACATTGACTAATTACTTATTGATCTTCAATCTCTAGGAAGCTACCAATTCGAATGAGTCTTTAACATGTACTTTGCCTCAATTCATCATCAATATTCTGCTTATCTTTATGATCATTGTAGGAAATGGGGTTACTGGTTGAGGGGAGTGAAACCATACTCAAGCAGCAACCACAATTCGTGTCAGTATGAAACTCAAGCAAACCCCAAATTTACCTGTGTTTAACCCTCTGGTACCTTGGCACAGAGCACTCAGGCTTAACTTAGAGGCAATGTGTCAAGTATTTAAGCTGCACTTCAAACAGTAATAAAGTGAAACACAACACAAGAAAAATCCCACTCCAATTTAGAACAATAGAGCAAAATGTAGTAAATAAAGACTAAAATGGGAAAAATCTAATAAGAGGCAATATGTATGTTATTTATGCAGTACAAACATAATAATAATGTGAAACGCAACACAAGAAAAATCCCACACCAATTTAGAAAATAGAGTAATATTTAATAACACCAAAACAACAAAAATCCAAGTTGTAGAACCGGAAATATGCTGTATTAAAGATTTAGCAAAAAATGGTGCTTAAAAGCATAATGCGTCAACTGTGGTTATCTGGTTGTGTCCACAGGTCCAGATTGGTACTGAAGAGGTGGGTCTGAGGGTCCAATATTTATACCTGGTGCCCACTTCGAAGAAGGAACAGCTTATGGAGTCCTCCCCTTACAGAGGTGTCTGGAATTTCCTTCCTCCCTGCCCTAGCCCTAACCTGACCGGGGACACAAAAGACTAGTGTTAAACCCTTAGTGAGGTTGCTGAGGCAGAGTCTTTGTGATGTGCAAGTGTCGGAGGTGGCAGCTTCACCCTTATCAAGTCAGAGATAACCCATCATGCCAACAACTATTCCCCTTCTGTTACACTGTCTGGGAGTAATAGACAAAGACCAACTGCCAGCTAGACCTAATCATGTGACCCAGGATACAGGCTGCAGACACTTGTTGATTATGACAAGAAAATGCCAACTTTCAGGTTTATAATGGCTGGATTGGAGAGTACATATCAGTTTTGAGTCCTGAAGAGAACCCAAGAAATATAACACGGGTTCAAAACGCATCGACGATCACAACACAACCGTGCAAGCATCAAAATAGATCGTGTTGGGCGGGGTTAAAATATAAAAATATTGGGGAAATAAGTCACTTGTCCACTAGGATTATCACCTTTACAAGCTTGGGTACCTCATTCATAAGGAAACTGTACAACTGGGTGAAAGAAGATAATACATTATGTTCCTTGTATTGAGTGTGTGCATATGGATGTTGAAGAGGTACCAGATGTAGTGAGTGGTGTATAAAAATGTAAATTGATGTTTCTCCTCATTATGTCTCTGTATGTGACTGTTTTTCAAATAATATCCGAAAAAAGACTAAAATGATAAATGACTGAACACTGATATAAAATAGGGTGCTCAGAGAACAAAGTGTGGTTTTAAGAATTCTTTCAGTACTGGCTAATTTTGTTGGGAATATCTCTTTCTAAAAGTGGCATTTTCAGAATTGTGATTTAAAAAATCCAACTTTACCCTTAAAGAGGGTTTTAAATTACAACTCTTTTGAGGCCAAACTCGACCTTGCCAGAAGGCTGAAGGCCAACCCCAGACCTCTTTGCTTTGCAAATGCTTGTTTAGGTCTGGTGTTAGCCAAGACCTTTTGATTTTACTATACCTACGTGTATAGCAATTGCTTTCAGAGTCTTTCAGCCAGACTTCATCCATTAGTTTATTATTGTGTAATTCACTTTTTTCTTCCACAAACTGCAGCTCACATTGTGGGACAATGCGTCAGTCCACTTCCACCTTTTGCTGACTTCACTGTAAGTTAGGGCATACTGCCCTTCCACAAGGAGCACATCCAGACACAAAGTAGTCCCCTTCAGCACCAGGGACTACTATGGTGAAGTGTGCTTTTTTTTAAAGATTGATTAGGGCCAAGCAGCGTCCCCAACAATAACTTTTTGCAAAAGCCACGACAGGACAAAAGAAGAATTGCCGAAGTCAAAAGGTTGGCAGCTGGCGCCAGACCTATTGGTTTTGCTAGTGCTTGCAGCATTTACTCTGCAGGCATCTGTTTCTAAATCTTCCTCACTATTGCACTATGCAGGTTTTAATAACCCACATATTTGTGCTACTGAAACAGTCTTCTCATGTAGCCATTAAAATATACTGTCTCCTGGCATCTGTTAATGAGGCACAATCAGTCTCCACTTATGAATGCAAAATCATTTTGGGATTAATTTACCATGGAATCCCAGTGCCCTCCTTTTCAGTGTTAGTGAACTGTCTCTGAACACTGTGTTACTGATAGGGCTGTGAGTAGGATTTAGCTGTTTTTTTAGACATGCATGCCTTTCTGAAGAATGAATGCCCGGTACGCAAGTTAATTCGTGCATCCACACTTATGGCGTGAACGCAAGTGTGTGTTTTTCTACGTGTGAAAAATGCAGTCTATACTTCACGTTCCTGAATCCGTATAAGCTATTTTTAAAGCAGAGAGATGTGCAATCACTAAAATGAAATGTACCAATTTGACATTTTATCTTGACTAAGGGCCTGATATAGATCTTGATGGACGGGTTACTCCCTCACAACGGTGATGGATATCCCATCCCCCGAAATATAAATTCCATTATGGGATTTATATTTCAGCATATGCGGTATCCATCACCACTGTGATGGAGTAACACGTCCGCTAAAGATCTAAGTCAGGCCCTAAGTCTAATACAAGGTATCAAAACTAGGGATGTTCGAAATTCGCATAGTTACGCAAACTTTCAACAAAATAAAGCGAAATTGCGTGCAATTGCGCAAAATGCAGATCTGTTATTTTGTGCTATATTTTAGTTGTGGTGCAAGGACGCATCTTGTGCTAAAAAAAAGTCCTAAAAAAGCACCACCAACAGCAGCTGCTCACGCTCTGTTGTTCCTATGCATTTGCGTAAATGTTTACAGCGAGTTGCCCAATCGTGGTACATTTTTACTGTGAATGACATGGAATTACAGGATGTGGGCTAATGGCGTAATTTCTGGAATTGTGTGTGACAAGCATACATTTATAATTCCCAAAATTACGCGAATTACGTAGTCATAACTTAAATTTCACAAAGGCCTCATCAAAGCTTGGACTGTTAACTGTTGCAAAAAACTCACCTGCCTGTAAAGGAATATGGTCAACAAGACATAATATTTCAGGCCAAAGCAAAATAATACAGTCTAGCACTCCTCATATATGACATTTTATTTGAAGTTCCAAAAGGCATATCACTTCACCCAACAGTGGTGCCTTTATCTTTTAGGAGGCTAGAGAATGGGACCATCAGTTTATGTACTCTAATTAGAAAGACAGTTGACTCTGTTTAGACATAAAAATCTCCAACTCTGAAAACTTTCAACCGATTCTAGGCAATTTCTTTTAAGACAACGTACTGTCCAGTAATGCTTGGAACCATTTTACTTTAGAGGCCTTCCACAACAGGAATTTTCAGTGGCATGCCATTCCGCAGATGTGCTATGCCACATACAAATCAATGCAGCAAAACATAATACTGTAAATAACCTAGTAATATCTGTCTTGTTCGCTTAATAAATATTAGCACTATAAGTATCGTGTGAGCTACCCATATATGTTACATCAGCACAGCATTATGAATGCACCTATTTTTGCTAACTATCACCAGTCAACACAATCATATCTAGTCTTTTTTAGGTCTGGTGTTAGATTTTACTAAATTGATATGTATAATATACTTACTTCAAGGGGCTTTCAGTCAGCTTTCTTCATCCGTTAATCCATTATTCACATTTTTCTTCCGCCCACTCAACATACTGCATAGAACAATGGCTCTGCCTATGGAATATGGCACGTTAGTCCGCATGCGTTTACAACGCATGCCATTACAACATGGTCATTACAATGACCGCGTTGTTACATTGCATACCTTTACAACTTAAGTCGGAACAACGACTTGCTGTAGGGGGCGCTGGATGTTTGAATAGTATAATTTACTATTCCAACTCCAGTCTGTGCAACAGTAGGGAAAGTGTTGGAATTTAAATCCAACACCTTCGGCCCCCTACAACGCAAGTCGTTGTACCTTCTTGCGTTGTAATGGTATGCAATGTAACAACACGGTCGTTGTAATGACCATGTTGTAATGGCATGTATTGTCTCCCATGCGTGGTAAACGCCGTCTACCCTGCCTACTTCAGCCACTAGCTACCTTCACTTTGAGTGACTGCATTTTGCTCTTTTGCAAGGAGCACATCTGCACACAAAGTAGTTTTTCAGGGCTAGTGCTTTTGTGTGTTCCCTATTAGTGTTGACTTTGTGTTTAGAGCCTGATATGATAGTAGGATGCTTTGTACCAGCTGTTCCTGTTTTTGATCTAAGCTCAGGGCTCATTCCAGCTTTACCAGTTCTTCTCTCCTGCTACCACTGTTTCAAATTCCCTTTGGAGTGGCTGCTGCTATTTCACAGTTATCTTGAAACAGCTCTATATAAAGTTATCGTCTTTTTAGTAGCACAATGAAGTGCTTTTTTAACTGCACTTCTGTATGTCATGCTGTTTTACGTTTTAATTGGGGAATACAGTTATAGTTATAATCCAGTTTAAACTGTTTGTTCTGCTTGTGTGGATGTCTACTTAGCTTTTAGTGCTTTTATATGTTTTGCTATATAGACATTTAACTATTATACTACTATTTGTTCTATCTATCTGTCTATCTATCTATATCTATCTATCTATCTATCTATCTATCTATCTATCTATCTATCTATCTATCTATCTATCTATCCATCTATCTATCTATCTGTTAGACCTGGCATCCTTGACATGGTTTCCCGTCTTATTACTTTAACCTCCTGTATTTCTGATTGGATGCTGAATTCCGTTTTTGCTGGTTTTTAAACTATGGATATTTAACCACTGCTGATCAGTGTTAAAGTACAAGTTCTCCCTGTGTAAATTGTGATTATTTTTGACTATCCATGATTGGCATGTTTGATTTACTAGCAAGTCCATAGTAAAGTGCACTGTGTGGGCCCAGGGACTGTAAATCAAATGCTACTGGTGGACCTGCTGCACTGATTGTGCCACCCACATTAGTAGCACTACATACATGCCTCAAGCCTGCCACTGCAGTGTCTGCAGGTGCAGTTTTAAACTGCCATGTCGACCTGGCAAGTGACCCCACTTGCCAGGCCCAACCCTTCCCTTTTACTACATGAAGGCACCCCTAAGGCAGGCCCAAGGCAGCCCCATGGGCAGGGTGCAGTGTAGGTGAACGGTAAGACATGTACTGGTGTGTTTTACATGTCCTGATAGTGAAATACTACTAATTTCGTTTTTCACTATTGCAAGGACTGTCTCTCCCATGGGTCATCATTGGAGCTTCCTTGTAACATCTTACTAGTGTAACTTTCAATTGGGAAGAGATAGAGATTTGGAGTTTGGATACCCTGAACTCAGGATTTAAAAACACATCTTTCTGTGAACATGGTTTGGAAATGCCACTTTTAGAAAGTGCCTCTACCTGCTTGTGGAATACAAGTCTGCTTTAGACTGACAGTTGGGCTGTTTGTGCATTCATTTTAGACTGTCACACAAAGGGAGCTGAGGTGTGCCCTGCATATCCTGATTGCCCAATCCCTGGCTGATGGGTCTTCCTGACCTAGAGTTGTGGGAGAAGCTGTCACTGACACCTGAATAGGGATGTGCTTATCCTCTCACAATGCTGTCTCCACCCCCCTGTAATGTGTCTGGAGCCAGGAAAGGGCTACTCAGGATCTGTTCACTATAACGACTATCCTTTGAAGTACGCCTACTTCAAAAGTCAGAGGGTATAAGTATTGTACCTTTAACCCCACAATATTAGAAAACCTCTGGATCAAGAAGAGACTCTGCCACGAGGAAGAGCTGGAGAGCTGTCAGGAGGAATACTGCCCGTTTGCTGTGTTGCTTTGCTGGGTTGGCCTGCAGTTGCTGCTTCTGTCTTGGAGAGGAAAAGTACTGGACTTTGCTTCACATCCTGCTTGAGAAGATTCTCCAAGGGCTTGTGTGTGCTTGCCTCCTTTTAAGCAGTCTCAGAGCCAACAAAGACTTCAACTACAGCCCCTGTACGCCTCTGCTGGTGGTTCTGACCTGCTAAGTGGTGCCAATTCCAGTTCTAGGCCCTTGGGGGCGACTTTGCTGCAGAAAGAAGAAAATCCACAGTGCGGCCTTCTGCGCTTGTTTTTCCCACTGCAATCTGACCTTGCAGTTGAAAAACCAACGCATCGCTGTGGCCGAAGGGTTGACCCAGTACTTGTCAGCGGCTAGGAGAATCGAAGCAGCGCTAGTTTGCATTGCTCCAAGTTTGCCCGAGCCCCAAGCTGTATCTCTGATGTCTGAGACCCCCCCTCCAACACACGCCCGACCCAACCCAGTGGCTGAAAATCCATCGCATCGCCACACTGCGGCCAAAGGATCGACGCAGTGCCTGTTCACGGCTGGGAGCAGTGACCCCAGCGTGTCCTGATTTCCAATGCATCTGACCGGTGTGCCAAGTTTCCAGTGCATCAACCCACCGAAAAGACCCATGTTTGGATTGCGACGCATCGCTTCTCCTCTCAGTAAGGAATCGTGCAACACTTTTGCTGTGCGCAGCAGAACTGACTCTTCCATTTCCCAGGGACTCAAAAAACAATGCATCGCTGTGTTTTCTGATGCATCTCCCCTTTGTGGCTGCTTTTGTCTTGGATTTTGAGGCATCAAATATACTTTGTGCTAAAATCATCGCATCCATAGAAAGCTATGGACAGAATTGCTTAAAACGTTAAAAAGTGATGTCTTGAGTTCTGTATGTTTGTTTTTTGTTGTTTTGGTTTAGCTAAAGAGTGTTTATATTTCTAAACATGTTTGCTGTCCATTTGTAATGTAATGTAATGTAAATGACATTTGTACCGCGCAGCTTCCACTCCAAGGAGTATCTTGGCGCTCACCAACTTAGATGGACCGGTTGGAAACGGAAAAGAATGTCCTAGTTTCTACACACACATTACACTAAGGTCTTGCAAAAGGCGTCAGGCAGAGAAAAAATCCAAGTTTTCAGTGCTTTCCTGAAAAGGGCTTCTTGTGGAATAGATCGCAAGGAGAGGGGAAGTTTATTCCAGGCTTTGGTTCCCAGTACAAAGATGGATTTGCCACCCTTAGTGACGAGTTTGAAGTGGGGTAAAGTGAGTAGGTTCTGATTTGCAGATCTCAGACAGCGCGCTGGATGGTATCTTTTAAACCCATTTTGAAGATAGGATGGGCCACGTTTGTAGAAAGCCCTAAAAGTGATTAAAAGAAGTTTGAATAAGACTCTTTTCCCTATTGGCAGCCAATGTAAGGTGTTCAAGGCTGCTGAGGCTGACGATTTACGAGGCAGGCGTAGTACGAGACGTGCTGCCGCATTTTGGACCATCTGTAGTTTATGAAGGATGATTTTATTTGCCCCGACATAGAGTCCATTACAGTAGTCCAGCCTAGAATTGATTAAGGCTACAGCGACAGTTTTTCTTGCCGATAAAGGCAGAAAGTCCAAAAACTTTCTGAGTGCTTTAATAATTTGAAAGCACATGCCTGCTACTGCTATAGCCTGGGGTTTAAAAGATAGATGGTCATCAAATTTAACGCCCAAATTGCGGGCGGATGCAATTGTGTTGGGTGGCACTTCAGCATCTGATGGCCAGCATGCTGTAGGGGAGAAAAGGTTGAGATTACCCATTGGTAAAATTTCCGTTTTTCCGGCGTTGCACTTCAAATGGTTGTTGTTCATCCATTTGAATATTGCTGCAAGACAATCCCTAAGATCTTCTTCGGCACCTGGTCGTTCCCTATCGAACACCAAAATCAACTGGGTATCGTCAGCGTAAGAGATCGAGCTGATCTTGAATGATGCGATCAAACTCATCAGAGGTGCCATATAAAGATTGAAGAGAACAGGGCTCAAACTGGAGCCCTGTGGCACTCCTGAGCTGACGTTTTTAGCCTCAGATTGGTATGGGCCTAACACAGTTATTTGGCGCCTGTCGGTAAGGAAGTTTCTACACCAAGCCAACACCTGTCCTCCTACTCCTGCGGCAGCCAACCGGTCCATTAAGATGTTATGGGACACGGTATCAAAGGCTGCCGACAGGTCAAGTAGAATGAGGACGGCCTGCTTTCCTTGATCCATTGCTGCCCTTAAGGTTTCAGCGGTGAATAATAGGGCTGATTCGGTAGAGTGTTCTGACCGAAATCCTGACTGGTTGGGGTGGAGAACGTTATTCTTCTCCAGAAAGTTAGTCAGTTGGCTATTGACAAACTTTTCAGTCAGCTTAGAAAGAATGGGTAACAAGGAAATCGGGTGTAGGTTGGCGAGGGTAGTAGGATCAGCGATGGCCTTCTTTTGAAGTGGCTTCACAGCTGCCAATTTCCAATCATTAGGGATGCTTGCAGTTGCTAGAGAGGAGTTAATGATATTGTTAATCATAGGATTAACCGTCTCTATTAAGAGATGCAACACCGGAGGGGGACAGGGATCAAACGGAGAACCTGATTTGCTGGCCAGAATGGCTTTAGCAGATTCTTCCAGGGATACTGGGACAAACTCATCAAAGTGAAGAGGGGAAGTCGTCTTCACAGTCTCGTCAGCAACTATTGTCGTAGTAGTTACAGGCGGGAAAGTCTTTGTGATGGTCAGGATTTTATTGTCAAAGTAGTCAGATATCGCATCACAGAGATCTTGCGATGGAGGGATCTCTTGCGACAGAGCTGAAGGATGCATAAAGTCTTTGACAATCTTAAAGATTGCTTTTTGTTCCTGGCCAGCAGAAGAAATAGCCTGTAAATAGTATGTTTTTTTTGCTAATTTTATCTCTGCGTGATACTTCCGTCTCGCTGCTAGATAAGTAGCACGAGCAGCGGTGTCGTAGTTACGACGCCATCTTCGTTCTAATGTTTTCACCTTGCCCAATTCAAGCTTAAGCATTGGTGAAAACCAAAGGGCATTTTTCTTTGTCATCCTGGGTTTAAAGTTCTCGTTTCTGGATGGTTTGAGTAACGTGCCCACTCCAGTAATCCAGTCACAAAAGATCTGATAGTCCGACGAAGTACAATCAACAAAGGCTGGTAGCCTATTCCTAAGTTCATCAGCAATATCAGATCTGCTGGCTAATGCCTTCCAATCTGGGATATGTTTGGTGTAAGATTTATCATTACATTTTAAAAAGTTTATAGTGGGTTTCCGAGCCCCAACTATATAAAAAGGAATAAAAAAATGATCTGTCCATAGCTGGGGTCGAGGGGATTTGATTGTCAGACTAGAAAAGTTGGAGCAGATACAATCAAGTAGATGCCCTGCTTGGTGAGTGGGTTCCTGATTCACAAGGGTGAGACCCAACACTTCCATTGTGTCCAGGAAACAGCTGACTCCAGGGTCATTTGGGGACTCAAGATGCAGGTTGAGATCACCCAACACCGAAAAGTTAGAAAACCTAAGGGTCAGATCACTCAACACACCCCCAACGGAGTCCAAGAATTTAGTGGAAGAGCCTGGGGGGCGATAAATGAGAGCACCGGAAAACACAAGGGAGTTATGGATAGTCATGGAAAAAGCCAATGCCTCTGCTTCCTTTATTTCCGTCAGTTGTTCTATAGAGCATCTAAAGGTGTTCCGGTAGATAATTGCCAGACCCCCTCCCCGTTGTTCATGTCTATCCAGCCGCTGGATAAGATAGTCTGGGGGGAGGGCTATGGCTAAAGCAGGATTACACCATGGCTTCAGCCATGTCTCTGTAACAAAGAGGCAATCCAACTGAGATTCAGTAATTAAGTCGTAGACGTTCTGGGCGTTTTTCACTAAGGAGCGTGCATTGATTAGCCCGCCCCGGAGTAACATAGCGTCTGTAGATGTCTGAGTTGGTAGCGAAGGACTTAAGGTCTGATGGCAATGGGCACAGCTGGCTGGACCATACCAGTCTGACGGGACTATAGAGCCATGACAGAGGGCCTGAGGATGTTGAAACGATAATAGATAATCCCGTGACATACCTGAATCTGACATTTGCGTAATGAACCGACCGAAGGAGGCTCAGAGTCTCCCGCCTCTTGCGCCTCCTTAGCGCTGACGGGCGCAGACGGGCAGACTCTGGCTTGACTCAGGCGATTCCGCTGCGCGTCACCGCTGCGCGGGAGGGTGTGAGCTTTAAATACAGGCTCACCTGATGTCACGCAGAGCACTAGAGCGCTCTGACAAGTGGCACACTAATCCAAGCAGTCCCAAGATGGCGGCCGGGCGCCTCGAGCAACACTAATTAATCACAGTGATCCGCTCTAGAAGCGGTGGGGGCACAGTTTAAGTGCAAGTATGTGGGCGGACTGATGGGAATTAAAAACAGAGATTGTAATTTTAAATTTTACACAATTTGTAAAAACGACGATTTTTTTAAAAAAGTTACAGCGCTGCGCGCCTAAACACACGCTAGCACTAATGCGCGCTTTGAAAAGAAGGTGCAGCTTTCCCTAAGGTCGAGCCACACTAAGTGCTCGCCTTAAATACAGGCTCACCTGATGTCACGCAGAGCACTAGAGCGCTCTGACAAGTGGCACACTAATCCAAGCAGTCCCAAGATGGCGGCCGGGCGCCTCGAGCAACACTAATTAATCACAGTGATCCGCTCTAGAAGCGGTGGGGGCACAGTTTAAGTGCAAGTATGTGGGCGGACTGATGGGAATTAAAAACAGAGATTGTAATTTTAAATTTTACACAATTTGTAAAAACGATGATTTTTTTAAAAAAGTTACAGCGCTGCGCGCCTAAACACACGCTAGCACTAATGCGCGCTTTGAAAAGAAGGTGCAGCTTTCCCTAAGGTCGAGCCACACTAAGTGCTCGCCTTAAATACAGGCTCACCTGATGTCACGCAGAGCACTAGAGCGCTCTGACAAGTGGCACACTAATCCAAGCAGTCCCAAGATGGCGGCCGGGCGCCTCGAGCAACACTAATTAATCACAGTGATCCGCTCTAGAAGCGGTGGGGGCACAGTTTAAGTGCAAGTATGTGGGCGGACTGATGGGAATTAAAAACAGAGATTGTAATTTTAAATTTTACACAATTTGTAAAAACGATGATTTTTTAAAAAAAGTTACAGCGCTGCGCGCCTAAACACACGCTAGCACTAATGCGCGCTTTGAAAAGAAGGTGCAGCTTTCCCTATGCTTTGTAGTGTTTTCACTGTGTTACTGTATTTACTGTGTTACTTGTACAAATGCTTTACACATTGCCTCTGAGATAAGCCTGACTGCTCATGCCAAGCTACTAAGGGGATGAGCAGGGGTTATCTTGGGTGTGTAACTCCCTTGCCCTGGCTAGAAGGAAGGGTCCCTATGTGGACAGAGTGCATATCACTGGCAACTACAGACCCTCATATCTATCTATCTATCTATCTATCTATCTATCTATCTATCTATCTATCTATCTATCTATCTATCTATCTGTCTGTCTGTCTGTCTGTCTGTCTGTCTGTCTGTCTGTCTGTCTGTCTGTCTGTCTGTCTGTCTGTCTGTCTGCCTGCCTGCCTGCCTGCCTGCCTGCCTGCCTGCCTGCCTGTCTGCTATTGCAACTCTATATGGCTAGGCAACCCTCTCTATCTATTCAACCTTCTCTATGAATGCAATCATCTGAAGTCATCTCTGTTTCAGAAAGTGTCTGTCTCTGCAAGCCTCCCTATTTATCTATCTTTTAAAAAAAATATAGCAAATGCAAGAGGCAGCAGCCAACACCAGGCTGATTGGCTTTTTTAGGTCTTTTGGTCAATCCGTTAGTCTGTTGTTGTGTCATTCACATTTCCCCCCACCCACTGCAACCTGCATCATGTGGGCCAGTCCACTTCAACCATTGGCTAAAAAAATATTTTTCCTTTTGGCCAGTGTTTTTTTCCAGATTGATAAGTCAATTTGCAGAAGCCTTGACAGAACAAAACAAGAATTGCCAAAGACTGGCAGCCAGCGCCACACCTACTGACTTTGCTAATGCTTGTTTAAGTTTATAGTTTAAATAACATATGACTACATACAATGTACACACACACACATGCACACTCTTCAAATATAGAACGAATGGAGTTTTATGGAAAAAAGAATAAACATTCATGTATTTTATCGCAGAATAGTTGCAAATAATGTACATATCATCAGGATTTAAGGAGAATGGTGTAATTCCTCAAAATAAATATTAGCAAATGCAAGAGGCTGCACCTAGCACTGCACTGATTGGCTTTTTAGGTCTGGTGATACCCAAGACCTTTAGATATTACTAAAATTATGTGTATAACATAGTTACTTATAGGAGTTTTCAGCCAGACTTAATCCATTAGTGTGTTGTCATTCACATTTTTCCTTCACCCACTCCAGCTAGCATCATGAGACAATGGGTCAGTCCACTTCAACCATTCGGTTAAAAAAATATTTTTGCCTTTGGCCAAAGCTTCTTTTCAGATTGATGAATCCAGTTTCAAAAACCTCGACATAACAAATGAAAAATTGCCAAATCCAAGAGACTGGCCTCCAACACCAGACTTATTTGCTTTGCTAATGCTCGTTTCATTTAATACTTTAAATAACATATCACTACATACAATGTACACACAGACACACACACACTCTTCACAGATAAAAAATGTATTTTTATAATAGAAAGCTGCACATAATATGCTTATCATCATGATTTAAGGAGGATAGTGTAAATCCCTCAAAAGGAATATAACCATCATCCCAAGTTGTCCGCTTGTTCCAACCAGGGCTCAAAATCACACACTGCTTATTAGACCAGGGAAAACTAGTGAGGAAAAAACACTAGAAACACTTGCTCCGAACACCACCAACAGCAGCCTAGGATTGTCCCAGAAACCACTGCTCTGATATCTTGGGAGAGTGAGAGAGAGAGAGAGAGAGAGAGAGAGAGAGAGGACCAGACTTTATAAACCAACAAACACTGAATATAACAAACCAGTGATAATCATGGCTTACCTCTCACTCGGCAGGACATTCTGAGACTAGCCCTAGTTCTAGTGGAAATCAGACCTGGGGATGGATGACTAGGCAGAGGATCCAGGACTGGCGGAAGGCAGCAAGACAGCACACCAGTTCAGCAGGATGGTTGCAGAGGTTACTGCAGGAGCCGATACAAATGCCACCGAGGTTCAGCCGAACTGTAGAACAGCACACACTTCTGAAGATGGAGCATACAGAGGTAAAAGAGCAAAAGAATGTAGCAGGCACAAAAGTGAAAATGGAAAAGAGAGGATAAAGACAAAGGGGTTCAGAGGACAAGCAAAGGTGGGGAACTGAGAAGGGTACAAATAAACAGTGAGGGATCCCAAATGCAGTGTGACAAACTAATAAAAGTGTAGTAAGTTGCCAGGAACACATCCATTGCCTGAACTGGACTTTTGTATTCACTGGCCCAGAAATCTCACCCAAAGCCTGACTGTAGGGGTTGGGGGGAATTAACTTGTGTCAAGTGCTTCTTCGCTGTGTGGTTGGAGAAAACATTCCCCTGTGAAAACACCCCTCCAAGAAGGTGGCGCCGGCAGTAGTTAGTCATTACTGTTTTTGACTTTAGAAAATCCTTTTGGCTTTAGAAAATCGCTTTACCACTGTTGGAGTGCTTACGTGAAATCACAATGAATTTTTTAACAAAGGAGCTCCAGAATGGATAAATTCCTTATGAGACCCCTGTGGTTATGGACAACCCAAGTGTTTCTGTGTGTAGTCTAGAGTAGGCAAACAAGTAGATTCTTTCAACAAGAAAGGACGGGTGCATCTGGGATTATTTTACTGTTCTGAATAGGGTAAAATCCCTTTGTGTCTGAGTGGTTCCTTCTCCTCAGTACAAACTTCAGTTCAGGATATGGGTCTTGATCTTGTTAATGTTAACTGCCTAAGCTCTTCCTCTCCAGAAAGAAAGATTGCAAACATGGTAGTCCTTTTGGAAAGTGCAGTTAGGCATTCTACACCTTTAAAAGGCTCTTTGCCTCTTTTAAATGTCAATCATTCTTTAGATGATTGTGGGCCTGATTCACAAAGTTAACTTACACTTTTGTGTAAGTTTACAATTGTTTGCTATTCAAAGAGGTAAAAATATAGGGCAGTCCTATCTTTTTATGTACCGAGACTCTGCAGTCGTAAAGATACTACTAGTAAAATACCTCTGTGAATAGCAAACAATCTTAAACTTAAACAAAAGTGGCTAGCCGCTTAATGGCTAGCTGCTTAATTAAGGAGCCTGACGTTTTCGTACAGGACGACTCAGCATATACGGATCACTTACTATTCAAGTACGCCTCTAAAATGGAACATTGGGCTTCTTTTGCACATAAGTCATGGGTAGGTAAAAGAATTTCGCAACTCCATATGCCTAAAGTTCCAATTTCTGCCATAATGTGCTCAATGCACTCTGTTTGGACCTGCGAACACCCCACTCCCTCTCCCCTCAGCGTCTTGAGACCCTCACTGGTGAGTAGCGCGCTTAAGAACCTCTGATTGATTGATTGATTGTTTTATATTCAATTTTAAAGTTAACTAATGAACAACTATTATTCCAGGAACAATCTTTTGTCAGCTATCTCCCTTGTGTTGAAGGCTCTTACTTTGGATGTGGGAACCCATAAAGCTCATAAAGAGAACCCGATTAAAGTCAGTACTATCTCAGGAGTAATTTTTGGTGACAAAAATTATCAACATGTTCAATCTGACCAGGTTTGCTCTAAAACAGCTGGGAGAGTAAAGAATCTGTCGGTTTTTCTCATTGTTTTGAATTGATCATAAGACTTAGTGTCTGCTTTAAGATTTAGGGATAGTTTTAATATGATTGAAATCTCAGATCAAATTTCTGTCTTGTCTGATACTAATGGAAGTAAACTGAGGAGCTCATGTCCCTTGAAGGTAAAATAAAGCCTAATAGCTATAATAAAAAAGACACACAAAACTGCAAAGGATAAAAATAAACCAGCAAAGAAGTTCAAATTTCAAAAATATGTACAAGAAGTTGAAATCAGTGTAAATACGCAGGTTGATCCTCCAACACTCACTCAGTAGAATCTGGTGAGTCAGGAGTATCCCCTCTAACAGGCATTTCTGCTTGTCACTTATCATTGCGACAGGGATAATTTGCCAACATTGTGTGATCAGATCTCCTCTTGTAGTCGAGCTTTTCCAAATAAAAATCTTGTTCTGAATCTATCCGCAATTACTTTTTTGCCAAAGGAACATGGATTCAGTTATTTAAAGAGCTATGTGTCCGAATCGTACTGTTGTCCGTTTGTCTAAACCCTTTATTATTTTTTCGGACTTGTTCCCTACCTTTGAAGGGGATTATGTCTTGAAAAGACAAAATCCTTTAAAGTTACTAAATAACACTTATGCACTCAGACTTATTTCCTCACTTGACATTGACTGGTTAAAATTTCTTCTAAGTACATAAATCGTTAAGCCCATTGAGCATTGGCTGTATTCTTTTTTGCGAACCAAGTTATGGAACAAATGTAAAAATGTAGGGTAGTTTTTATTAATGGGTATAGATTTAGTAGTAGATTATTATGACTGAACAAACACAGTAAAAGATATTGATAAAACATACTATAGCCTGGCCAAGTCTACTACAGCTGTGAAATAGGGCTTTCTACAGCAAAAAAAATAAAAAGGCACATCACCCTTCTCAACCTCATCGTCCTGGGAGATCGCAACTGCACATTGCTTCTGTGAACCAGATTGACCTGGGTGGCTATAACTGTATGTCACTGCTATGAGCTGAACCAACTTTAATGGTCAGACCTGCACATCAGCACTGTGAATGTTATTGGCCATGGAGGCAGCCACTGCTGGAAAGACACCACACCTGCCTTGCTGCTTTCACCCAACAGCACCAACGGCAGGCTACCGCAATGATGGCTAACATGAGCTGCTCCCACCTCACCAATACGTGACCTGCGAGAACTGGTGCACAGGCATTGTGAGGCTTCACCTGTGGCTGAAGCAAAAGGACCGACCTCATTTTCCAAGGAAGTCAAGTGCAAATACATGAGTCTTTCTGCCTAAAGCAAACCAGGGGTAAGAATAAGTGAGTGAGTTCTGCTTTTAAGCCCCACTGAGCTAACAGTTATTTATTCTGTATATGCGCCAAATTCGTGTATTTGCCTCCAAGTAATTAGAACAGTAGCTCCAAGACCTGGTTGGGTAGAAGATACTGAAGAGGGAGGATGTAGCACCTTCTGAAGAATTGAATTGTGTGATATTTAGTTCAGTTGTGTGACTAAAGTACTTGCTTTTTCTCAAAAACAAGCAATGGGCTGCATATTGAGTTATTGTGTCTGTTGGTTGATTGTTGAGCGCTGAGATTTTGCCCCCCACACTACCTCCCTGAGAAGCCTGTGATTGCTTGCCCTTGTTCCTCCGGATGTGAAGTGCGGAAGGAGTTGTACTTGGTCCTGTTTGCGGAGCCATAGTAGGATGGACCCCAGGACACCAGTGGCTAAAAACCTCAACCACCAAGGATGGGGCCCCGTAACCTCTTTGTGCCATGTGGCCCCGCATATGGGTTGTGACACAGCTACATTTCCTATGCTCTAGTAATATACTTCATGCGTGAGGCTTGCTATCTTAAAGTGCATGTACTCTGCTTCTTAACAAAGGATAAGATGATCCAACCTCCTTCCCCTTGAGATGAGTGTGACTGCCGGCAAAGGAACACATCACCCCAAGATCAAATTTCTAAAACTATGTTTGATATCATGATTTTATATGACTGATCCAAAATTAGATGGATGAATCTGTCATTCCAGCATAATGTAAACTTTCTGAAGGAAGATGTAGTCTAGACTAGGCATCCAAAGCACGAGTTCTAACCCCATCCACGGCACCTGAGCAAAACGTGCATAATTCTTGGTAATTTTGTGAGTGACAGTGGGCTTAAGAAAAACCCTCTGAACATATCATTGCATCTAGGATCTCATTTGTTTCCTTTTCTACAAGTATTCCCTATTAATTTCTTTGATTTATTTAAGGAGACACATGAACTCGAAATCACGAACACCATCGGGGAAAAAAGAATACAATTGTGAAAAAAGAGAGGAAGTAATTGCGGGAGAAATGACAACATAACCACAAGGGTGCGAATGGAGGTTGGAAGAAACGATGCAACCACCTTGTGAGCAATTACACTGGCGTATCTTAGGTTTTTTTAACAGTCTTGTAATAAGGCCACCATTTCAGAAGCAGGGAGGCATTCCATTTAAGCTGATTAATGCTATAGAGAAAATTCATCTTCTACAGATTACTTATTGATAGATTACAGTTGAACTAGTGATTGGTATTTGCTGGAGCTGTTATAAATAACCCAGCACACACACGTTGTTCACCTCTGATGGTCTGGGGGGAGAAAGATATTAAGAGTATACATTTTGTTCCTGATGATCCTGATGATGGCTTGAAGATCTGTCCCTGAAACTTGCTGTTCAAGATTTTTAAAGAGACCCGTTTCACTGTATCAAAAAAGAGCTGAGAGGATAAAAATGTTGGCACCAGAATTGTTCACCAAAATCTTTCTACAATGAAGCATGCCACAATAAGATGACTGGCCAGGGTGACTTCTTTGAACAGATCTGGAGAAAATATTTGACTGCCTTTTTATAGACATATTTATGATTAAAGCTACTGCTTTACTTAGAGCCGCTCACCGAAGTTCTTCGTACCGCTAACATCTCCTATCATATGCACGCAGATGACACCCAAATATACATTAATATTTCATCGCTGGAGGAGATCCTCTTCCTGAACGAGGCCCTGAAACTGACGTCCAATGGCTCGCCTCTAACCAACTCAAACTTAACGCAAAGAAAACTGAATTTCTCCTAATCTCCCTTACAAAAGCCAACCCGGAGACTCAGATGTGGATCAGGGCCATCACAGCCTTAAACTGCCCGCCGACCATCGTGGACTCCGCCAAATCTCTGGGCATAATCCTCGACTGTAACCTGAACATGCGAGACCACATTAACTCGATGGCTAAATCAGCCAGGTTCCACCTGAGCTACCTTTGGAAGCAGAAACCTTGCATCGATGCTCCTGACTTAAAAATGGCAGTCTAAGCACTAGTAATCTCCAGACTGGAATATGGCTGGTTCACCCTCTCGGGATTACCCAAGATCTCCTTGGCACCTTTAAAAGCCTGCCTCAATGTGGCCGCCAGACTACTTACTGGCACTAGAAAATTCAACAACATCTCTCCTCATCTGAAAGCATTGAACTGGCTCCCTGTAGAGGCCAGAATACAACTGAAACTGGCACACAAGGCTCTATAAGCAAACTCCCCTGATTATCTGGCACAGAAACTAGTCGTATCTGGAGGAAGCAGGAACTCCTGGTCCGCCAGAAACCTCTTGCTCCAACCTGCCCATATTCGAACAAAAAAAAAAAAAACTACAATCGGGCTTTCTCTGGGGCAGCACCATGAATTCGGAACTCTTTCTCACCTGCCATCAGAAGAATCCCTTCTCTAGCACGCTTCAAAAAGGAGGCCAAAACTTTCCTCATTGATAAATTCCTTGTCTAAGTCCTGCCTTCAACCACCACAGTGGGCCTGACTAAACTAAGACTATCACCTTCTCCTCAGATCAGCAATTTACTCCACAGAGAAAATGTGGGGTTTTTGTTTTTACTGATTCTAACTGTAATTGGAACGATACACTTGTGTCCCTCTTTATCCCCTACGGTCCCAGCACCCCTGCCCCTCTCCAACCACTTTGTATATTTCTGTACTCTAAGCCAATTTGTTTGTTCACCTCTGTAAACTGTGTGAAGCGCTCAGATACCCTCACGGATCAAGTTTGTGCTCTATAAAACACTAAAATAAATAAATAAACCATAAGTAATTCTTCTGAATGGTAGGTGGAGGTAAGAAGAAACTGGAGATTTGGACATCATAGCGAACCTGTACGTTTTCCTACTTTATTTTGAAATACATGACAAATAGTTTTAAATTCTTGTTTTTCTGGATATTAAAGCTATCTCTTTGAGAGCTAAGATAGTATACTTGTGTTGCTTTTGATTTCCCTGCTACATTTTATGAATGTTATAATATGGAACGCTAAAAACAAGTCTTCCATCATTGTTCCTCTCAGGATAGTTGAGGCTGCATCCAGTGTTGTGCTGGTAGAGTTTTGTTAATTGTGAGGGAGTCAGATAGAAAGTTAAAAATTCTAGTTGGCATAAATGGAAGAGGAAGGATAGTGCTAAGGTCAATTGATATATGTCTGAGATTATCAAATTAGGTGGCCAAGATGTGAATTGAGTCAGCAATCTCGTAACTGCTTCAAAATTACACTAAAAAGCTCCTTCACTGCCAATGCAGTATTAAGTGGGTATGCACGAGCTAACATATTGTGAACAAATTCTGCATCTAAATGTTTGTGGATGTTATCTGCTATGTGCTAATGAGTGATCTAGAAACACAGCCAGGTATCAAGCTACTGCTTAAATTTGCGTTCCATTTGCCTGCTGTAAGTTCTAATTTACTAATGGAGACACCTCCTCTAAATAGCTTGGTTAGAAGTTATGTTGTCGCTATCATTCAGCCACGGTCCGTGCAGGTAACAGCGGTGGGGAGGTAGGGCCGCATGGGGGGGGGGGTGGATTTCGAGGGCCGATGGCGAAGGAAAATTAATTATTTATTTAATTTTCCCTCTGCATTGTCCCTCAAAATCCTTAGCGCCCCACACCCAGGGCCACTGCTGTTACCTGCACGGATCACGGCTGAATGATAGTAACAACATAAGTTCTAACTATCCCACTCTTATAAGTTTGACAATTCGGACTATTGCAGGCCAATAAAGCTATTAGAATGGCTTGGGCTGCAGGTAATAATAATTTTTTATGTATATTGAATTAATAATTAACTTTTGTTGTGGTCACCTCTGAATGAGCCAGGCAACGCCACCTTGTGGCATACGCTCACAAGTACCGGTGTTGACAATTAAGTGCGGTGCCAAGCACCGGAAACCACCGGCTTAAATTAAGCACTGCCCATCCCCCTCTTAAGCCATCAACAGCCTATTATTTGCTGCTGAGGGTGGTCTAGATGAGGGGCAAGAAGTTGAAACAAAAAAGTAAACAGGGTTCGTCTACTTCTACTTACTTTCAAGTCTTGTTGTTGTCTTCAAAGACCCTGGACCCAGGGATAACAAAGGCAGTGCCACAGGTACACCTGCTTGTGTTGAAAAAATTAAAGGAAACACTTTCATTGTGCTGAAAATCCATCCTGTGTGTGATTCTGCTACACACACCCTTGTCCCATTGCAATACTTCCTCTTGTTTCCATATCTGTGCCCTCAACATATAGCCAATGAGCATTGCATGTAGGATTCATTGTTAAGGAATTGCCAGTGGGGCCCCGAAGACATTTGGAGGATCAGTAGGTTTGTACGTTTTGGTTCAATTTTGAGGTCTAAGAAGCACACATGTATTACACCTGGGATGAAGAAAATAAGAATAGAAAAAACTATGCTTGGTTGGTTCTGTATCAGTGTATGTACACGTGTAAAGATATATTTTTTTCTTCCAGCTAGGAGGTACGCATACACTGGTTGGTGCATGTATTCTCTCGGGGTAAATTACATGAAGGCCAGCTACATTAGTGAACAATAAAAGATGAAACAGTTTAGACTTTAGATAAAAAGCTGCATTCTAATTATATTCTTCATAGAATGCTGTGTAATATAAAAGACTATTTTATTAAGCAGGAAATTATCCTGACGTACTATCCTTCCTGATGACGAGAGTGTCATCTCCACGTGTGCAAAGCAGTGCTGTGCAAACCTTCACAAGGAGACACATGGCTAGACAACACGAGTGCCTTTATTAAATAGAATATACAATGTTGAAAAGAACTTGGGAATTTAGTTCATAGGAAGAGGTATGTAAAAATGTTTTTTACTTTACCAATTAAGTGCATATATTTACGAACACTGCATAATCAGTGTTACCAGCCCTGCAAGAGATAAGATATACTTTTTTAATGTGGGTGTCTGCTGTATTCTTTGCTTGCTTATGTTTTATTATTAGTCAAAAAAACTTCCATTTGCTTAGCTTTATTTCAGTAAATGTATTTATGTCACGATTATCATCACCATTAATGTTATGACAACCAAAATCATAAACACGTGTACGTCTAAAATCCCATGATGTAAAAAGCAGTAAACACTTTTTCATTGACCAATTGCAATTCCAAACACAGCTCAAATCTCGATTCTTAGATCATGAATATCAATGTATAGATTATAAAGTACAAAAAAAGTACCACAGAACCTGCTACAAGCTTCTTTAGTTGAATGATAGCAAACGGAAGCTTAACCCACCCATAAATGCATATATCATGAATGTCAATCCATAGATTGACACCACCAGAAGCAACGCGCGGAGATACCCCTTCGGGGCTGATTCAGGCGCGCTATAAATTTATAAATAAATAAATAGATCATGGAGTTGTATGAAAGTGTGGAAAGAATATGTATTTATGTGTGTTTTGTGTAGCATTTAACCTAACCAAACGGCAGTGGACAGGACGCAGGAAACTCCAGGACTAAAACAAGTAAAAATACATCAAAATACACTATTATAAAGAAAACAGCCAGCAAATTTTAACAACACTAAACAAACGTTTTTTCAACTTCATAGTGGCCGCAAGAGCCCGAGACACGGCAAAGCACACTAGCAGAAAGAATTGCAAGTCTATATTCTTAAATATCTTCTTTTGACAAAACTGGGTGCATAAATATGCTAGTAATTCTTTACTAATGTAGAAAAGGATACATGCACATTTTAAATATTTCTTCTGTGTTAAGGGGTGGGCTCATACTTTTTGTTTCCTGTACAAGCCAACACATATCATATTTATATGAGGATATTAGTACACAGGCTTTTTATGAGTCTGTCCTCTGTAACTCAACACACATATATTTCTATTTGCAAAGACACTGATTCTACAGTCAGTGTAATTCACCGGCCCTGTACAAACAGGGATGGAACGTCAGTGCCAGGACAGGGCGGTCGAGGCAAACGTTAGTTGACTTACTGGTGAGTCACATATCTGCTAGCAGGAAGCCCTCAGTGCGTGTATCTCTATTATAAAACTGGCTTTTGAGAGCAGTTAGCTGTGTAATAGTGATGGGGATGGTCTTCAGAACTCAGCAGGCAACAATAAAGAAGTAGTGAGGCAATTAAATAACTGAACAGTACACAAGACTGCTCACAAAGCCATCTGAATAATTAAAGCCAGAAATTAAGTGGCTCTCTAATCTAGCGCGTAAAGTTACTGGATGAAGACGAAAGATCATCTCTTAGCAAGGATAATGTGCGTATTCGTTTATATATTCTCAGCAGAGTGTACAACAGTCTGCAGTACTCACTCTTGGGACTGTATTGTTAAGCGGTGATTTGCCAGGTTGTTCTAAAACCTTCATGCCCTGAAAAAATATATATATATTTTGTTTACAGGAATATATACGTGGTCCGTGACCAATTTGTAATGAGTTCAATTCAAAACATTTTTTCGTCTGTATTGTGTAGACTACTACAATACTGATAATCAATACCTCAGCATATTTTCTTCCATGTACTCAAATTACAATTGCAAATGCATGTATTGAGAGACCACAAACGTAAAGAGCGCCAGAAAAACCATAATTATTCACAAAAACATTTATTTGTTTGAGGTGATAGTTCATTGAATACAGGTTGCGCGCAGAACAGGAAAAATAGGGAGGGGAATGGTAGTGGTGAGTGGCCTGATTTGCAAATGTGGACTACTTTTTACCTATTTAGATTAATAATGAGGGCCTCTTTTACTATGCCGGCCAGGCCTAATAGTTTGTCAAAGTCCACCCTGCACTCTTGCACCCAAAACCTTCATGACAAATTCTCTTACACACAACACATTCTCATCCCATGCACTCTTACATTGAACACAGTCAATCCACTCACAGTTGCACCTGATACATTCATATCACACAGACACAATCTTGCATACAACTTAGACCTGTCGGCACACTTTTATGTCACATGGAAATACACACACACACTTTCACACACAACACATTCTTGCTTCACATACACACACATACACAAAACATTCCCCTTACTCACACCTTTGCTCACAATAAACTCACGCCTCTCACATTCTTACACACAGACAGTCAAATCGCATGCACTCTTACACACAACAGTGTCACGTTAACTGACTTTCACAATAAATTCACACCACATCTGCTCTTCAAATACAGACACAATTGCACATTCAGTGCCTGCAAACCCACCATGCAATAGTCCTCACCAGCCTGTGCGATTACTCAGCTCAGCATACTCCGTTTGCATCTCAGAGCACCCAGACCTCACTGACAGCCCTGGACTGCTCACCAAATACACTCAAGAGAACACACAGTGCTAAGAGGCCAATTCAGGAGTACTAGGTGCTACACAAAGAACGAAACAGAAAACCCGCAACTGCAGAGTCTGTGGACAGTATGTGGCCTCTTTCCCCATCCCGCCATCATTTTAGATGAGGTAAGTGGCTGTAAGCTTGTGTTCTAGTCTGAGGAAAAGATTAGGAAAAGGGGTAGATGTCAAAATTCCTTCCGGCAAGCCCCCCCCACCCGGAGCCCAGGGTCCAAAGCAGAGCCTCGGGGCCCGGGGAGTTTCCTACCTCTAGCTGGTAGAAACCAGAATGTTGCCCTAGAGCCTGGACTTGAGAAACTTCCAGTTGAAGTGGGGAGGAGGGTGGGGTGGCGCTACACTGAGGTAGCACCGCAGCATTGCCAAGGATTGAAAACCAAAGTCAGACGTGGACGTGGGGAGTATAAAGCTGCAATTGTACTTTGTGAAAGGCACCCGTGGGCCAGTTTGTTATAGACAAGGGTCACCCTGTCGTCTGTGTCCTACCATAGTGCTTTGACTAGTCGCTGTGTTAAAGACACTTGCAAAGTATATTCAGATCAATACAATGGGGGAGTGGGGGGTAAGCTTCAGATTCCCAACAATCTCGCTGGCATATCTTGTTAAACAAGGGAAACGGAGAAGGCAACTCCGCCATTTCTCAACCTCATTAACTGCTTGATGCCTGACGATTTCGGAAGTTGCACGGGGCATGGCTGTGAAAGCGACGCAGCAGCGCACCGTGGTAGGACTCCGTGCCTGAAAGCTACATCGGTACAGGAGATGTGCATGCATACACATGACCCGTACGCGTGTACATCGCCTGTCTGTGCGCGCACATGGTTTGTCTCCTTTCGCTAGCAAAACCAACAACAATAGTCTTGCCAAGGCGAAGCAGCGCATACGCTGCATTCGCTAGGTGAGACCTAAAAATCTATTTGGGTAATCACAGCTTCTTCGGCAGATTTAAAACTGTTACTTTGAGAATGTGATCATTTACAATGCTGCCTTTCACAAGCTTCATAAGGTTGATTTATAACTTTATGTTGCTCTCATGTTCTGAATTTCAACGGTGTTGGTGTGCACTTTCTGTGCCAAACCATGCTTCGGAGATGTGCAGGAACTTATTCAGAACTCATGCTTTGCAGGAGCATTGAGACATACCAACAACCTGTGCGGGATGCTTGCGCGGGCTGTGCATCGGTTTCCCACATCCAAATGAGTGGCAGTCAGTTCAGCTGATGTCAGAAAATTCCTAATTCTTCCAACAGGAGGGAACTTTTATTGCAGGGGAGCAACCTTAAAGGGCCCATCTCATGACTTATGAAATTCTTAGATTTTCACGCCTATCCTGACAGAATTGAAAAAAATAATACCAACTCTGATGCAACTTGGGTTTTGGTGTTAGGGACAGTGAACTGCAGACAGGAAACACAAATTACGTGCTTTGCACATTTCCCTGAACAGGTCTGACCAGGTTCAATGGAGGGAAAGCTTAGCAGGTGGTAGCAATGCCCTTTGAGAATAAGAGATATCTGCCATATGGAATGCATTCAATTATCAAGGAGAGAGAGAGGACTAGGTAGCTAGTCCGTATCCCCAGGTTTTATATGTGTAATCAAAGAGAGGACTAGCCTATTTGTGAATAATACGGGACTCAGGACTGTATGGGGAAGGGGGGAAACTATTAGGTTTCTTTATGAAGCCCTCACCCACCAACGTAGTTGGTGGCATGCTTCATCATCGGGCCCACCCAGTGACACCGAATATGTCCTGGGTGTGCTTCTACTCCTGTGTTACAGTGGAGCTGGTGTGTTGCTGAGTGTGCAGTGTGGGTGACGTGAAAGTGATATTTTAAAAGCTATATAGTGGTCCCAGTTCCAGAGGGGGTAATTTTAATGCCGGGGCCTCTGTCAGCGTTAAAAACAAGGCAAGTGGATGTTGGTGGAGTGATTATTAGGAACTTCTACATCCAAGGTGTGGTCTACATGTTTCAGCAAGGCCTTTTCTGTAAAGCTGGCTTTCCTCAGGACCGTTGAATATGTGAAAGCGCGATCTATACTTTAAGTGAGTATCTGATCAGAAAATGTGGAGCACACGCTAAGGTGCTATACATGTGGGAGGGGGATTCCCTCTCCAAGCATTACTGGACATACAACATGTATGACAAACAAACATACAGAGAGGAGTTTTTAGCATGGTAGCATGAATCACAAAGATACATATTTGCCGGTAGTATTGTGCATTATAAACAGAAAAAAATGCGGCAAAAGGTGTAACAGTACTGGTGGTGCGGTTATGGTGAGTTACCGAAATATACGCTGGTACGTGTGGTGGGCTAAGTGTCGTAAGCACACACACAAGTTGAAAGTGGATACACTCAAGGGGTATCCTAACGCTAGCGTTTTGCTGCAAATGCCCTATGGAGAAAACCGGCAGAGGTGTTGACCCTGGAATCACATATTCAACGGTCCTGAGGAAAGCCAGTTTTACAGAAAAGGCCTGGCTGAAACATGTAGACCACACCCTGGATGTAGGAGTTCCTAATAATCACTCCACCAACATTCACTTGCCTTGTTTTTAATGGTAACAGAGGCCCAGACATTAACATTACCCCCTCAGGAACTGGGACCACTGTATAGCTTTTAAAATATCACTTTCACGTCACCCACACTGCACACTCAGCAACACACCAGCTCCGCTGTAATACAGGCGTAGAAGCACACCCGGGACAGATTCGATGTCACTGGGTGGGCCCAATGATGAAGCATGCCACCAACTAGGTTGGTGGTTGAGGGCTTCGTAAAGAAACCTAATAGTTTCCCCCTTCCCCATACAGTCCTGAGTCCTGTATTATTCACAAATAGGCTAGTCCTCTCTTTGATTGCCACATGGAATGACCACACCCTTTGGGCAGCCTTTTTTTGAGCAAATGTGCACTCTTGCGTTCTGCTGCACACCATCATGTACGCAATGTACTTTGTACACATACAAATGCACCCCAAATTTGCACCTTTCATTTACAGGTGGAGTTTGCACATCCTAAACCATAGAATGAACTGCCGCTACACATAAAAGCCTCCTCCTCACGTCTTGAGCTCCGCAAGAAGCAGCCGATGCCCGTGCAGGTGAGATCAGTGGGGTGGTGGGGCCGGGTTGGGGGGAGGGGGTTCGACAGACGACGATGAGGTAAAATAAATTATTTATTTGATTTACCCTCATGGCCATCTGTTGACTCTTCCCCCCCCCCAACCCGGCCCCACCTGCCCACTGCACTTACCTGCATGGGCCGCGGCTGGCAAGAAGATGATGATCTGGCTTTTTGAGTAGTCTCACCAAGCTCTGGGTGTGGCTAGACTCACACCTGCTCAGTGCCAGGATAGCCTCCCTTGTGATAGTGTGCTCTACAAATCTTCTTAACATAACACAACACATCCAAGTATGCCTTGTTTGCCAATGTCGCTGTTATGTAGCAGGAGGATTTCAGTGCTTTTTCATTGGCATTCTTCATGGCACTGTGTTAGACGGATTTCTTGGGCTAGGAGAGCACGCTCACCTCCCTCCTGTGATTGAGAAAAAAGTTAATGAATCTTGTCTGAAGCTTTAGCTTCTGATGCCTCAAATGAGGATTTAGGATCCTCAAGTTAAATTTTTTTCTAATTGAATTTTCCAACCCTAATCTTGTGTTTATTTTGAAAGAGGAGGAAGCAACCAGATGTGCAGACATCTGTAGAACACAGCATTCAGACACATGTTTCCGAATGTGTCCTGAAAATCAAATGGGAAGTCAGCACTATAAATCATTACGTAAGTAGGAAGGGAAGTGGGGTATGCCTTAGTGGTCACTGGTTTCGCTGCTGCGTGTTTTGGGATTGATTTTATTATGTTTTACAACAGTTTATTCTGAAGAGTTTAAATGTAATTCAACTGTGTTGTTAGGTGCAAAGGAAAGTGAAGCAGCAGTGTGTTTGTGTGTGTGTGTCTGTTTATATATATGAATGTATATGTGTGTGTAAATATATATGTTATGTATAGCTCTTATAGGGAGCCTCTGTTGTTTATTTCAGTTTTTTGAATCTCGTAACTCACTGCTATGAAATAGCAATAGTTGATACCAAAACTGATTACCCACTGTTGTGAAGTCATAAATAAATGCCTGACAGGCCTCTCTCAGAGCTTGTCAGAGCAGCACTGCTTGTTTGCATTGATGGAAAGCAGAAAGCACAGCTGCAGGAGAAGGAAGGAAGGCAGGGAAGGTGATGGAGGCTGGTCAAGAATGGCAGGTAAGGATTTTTTTTTTACATTTGGGACAGGAGTACAGAATAAGGGCCATATTATGCATGGCTTCCCCATTACTCCCTTGCCACTGCATAGCAGCGGAAAGCAAGAGCAGATGATTTTGGGGGCCATACATAACGTAAAATAATCAATGGGTAAAAAGCAAATTTCGGGTATGTTTTTCACTTCGGAATTTTGTGTGGCATGAAAGACAACTCGAGCTACACGTTCATCTATTTCATGTCATGCAGAACCCCTTCTGGAAAAACAACCCTGTAATTCACTGTTACCCATCTATAATTATATATATATATATTACCTACTGGCGGTCGCCGGTAGGTAGTTATAGTTGGGACCTATTTTCCATAGGAAATCCGCAACGTTCTATTTACAATAATGTTGGCGCCGGTTGACGAATCTTCGGAAATTTTCAAAACTCGTGGGGCGCTCCGGTCCGCTCCTATCCTGCAAGTATGGGGGTGATTCGTCAAGCGGGGGCCGAGAAAAAAGGGGTGGCCCAAAACTTGTTTTCCCCATGCAATTTCCCATAGGAACCTTTAGTCGCAGCTACAGCCCGAACTGCTGAACGGAATTACACCAAATTTGGCAAAGAGGTAGTCCTTAGTTCAGACTCGTGCCTTTTTGTTAAATAGTGTAAATCTGTTCTGTAGTTTTTTAAATATTAAAGAAAAAAAATATATATATATATATCTGGGCGGAGCCTAACGACACATCTCATCGTGAGATCTGATTGGCTGTCAGCACTTCATCCAAGAAGTGTTGGCAGCCATCTATGGACCAATATACATGATAGCACCACATTAAAAAGCATTGCAGTTAATAGAAGGTTTTAAGACTTTAGTTACATTATAAATCATTTGTTGAAGGTACCATACTCATTTTAGGAATTGTGGTGTGTTCCAAGGTGATTTTACCATGTGAAAAAGCGTTCTGCTGGGATATCATGAATCATATTTGAGAGAAAACTATTTTCTCATGCTTTTCCCACAGAGGTTTGGAAAGTGATCTATAAGCTAAACTGAGAGCATATTTTCTGTAAATTCATGTTATCTTTCTCAGTCATGTGAGAATGAAGTCTGACATGTACATCCAACAAGGGCAGAGACTGTCAGTTGCTTCATTTGTGTTCTACTGCAGCTTCCCAGAGTGTTCTAAAGAACAACTAGAGTGCTAACAGCCTTACTTATGACAAAAGTATAAAACACCTGAAGCCATTTTGATTGGAATTAAGTGGTAACTCTTAAAACATTTAATTTAAAAAGGAACAAAATGAGGGGGTTTATGGTGCCATAGAAAGTCTGATTAGTGCTGCAGAAAGAAAAATTATGGCACATTTTGAGTGACTTCTCAAATCCTCTTCTATTTCATTAAACACGATGCTAACATGCAGACTGGAACATGTACTTTCAATACCAGCAGCAGACTTCCCTCGTGATCAGTAGCTTTACTACAGTGATCTAATGAGCAACTAGAGTGGTAACATTCTGGATTTATGGCAAATGTGTGACACATCTGAATGCCTTCTTGATGGAATCAAAGTAAAAAAACTGAAAGTATTTCCTACTGAGAAGACTGTCATAAATGAGGAAATTAGGAAACTTCATAACAAATAAGTCTCCCAATATGGCCACTAGAGACAAAAGTGCCCAAGTGTAGCACAAATATCACCCAGATGTAGCCCAAGTATATCCCAATGACAGAATGTCCCAAAGTGTTCTAAAGAACAACTTGAGGGCTAACATTCTTACTTATGACAAAAGTATGGAACACCTGAAGCCATCTTGATTGGAATAAAGTGGTAACACTTAAAACATTTAATTTGCAATGGAACAAAATGAGGGGCTTCATTTTGCCATAGAAATAATGATTAGTGCTGCAGAAAGAAAAATTAGGGCACATTTTGACTTCTCAAATCCTCTTCTATTTCATTAAAAAAATTCTAACATGCACTTTGAATACCAGCAGCAGACATCCCTGGTGAGCAGTAGCTTTACTACCGTGATCTAATGAGCAACTAGAGTGCTAATATTCTGAATTTATGGCAAATGTGTGACACATCTGAATGCCTTCTTGATGGAACCAAAGTAAAAAACTAAAAGTATTTCCTACTGAGGAGACTGTAGTAAATGAGGAAATTAGGAAACTTCATAACAAATAAGTCTCCCAAGATGGCCACCAGAGACAAAAGAGCCCAAATGTAGCACACAAATATCACCCAGATGTAGCCCAAGTATAGCCCAATGACTGAATGTCCCAGAGGGTTCTAAAGAACAACTAGAGCGCTAACAGTCTTATTTATGACAAAAGTATGGCACACCTGAAGCCATCTTTATTGGAATAAAGTGGTAACACTTAAAACATATAATTTGCTAAGGAACAAAATGAGGGGGTTCATTTTGCCATAGAAATTTTGATTAGTGCTGCAGAAAGAAAAATTAGGGCACATTTTGAGTGACTTCTCAAATCCTCTTCTATTTCATTAAAAAGAATTCTGACATGCAGACTGAACCCTGCACTTTGAATACCAGCACCAGGCTTCCCTGGTGAGCAGTAGCTTTACTACAGTGATCTAATGAGCAACTAGAGTGGTAACATTCTGGATTTATGGCAAATGTGTGACACATCTGAATGCCTTCTTGGTGGAATCAAAGTAAAAAAAACTGAAAGTATTTCCTACTGAGAAGACTGTCGTAAATGAGGAAATTAGGAAACTTCATAACAAATAAGTCTCCCAATATGGCCACTAGAGACAAAAGTGCCCAAGTGTAGCACAAATATCACCCAGATGTAGCCCAAGTATATCCCAATGACAGAATGTCCCAAAGTGTTCTAAAGAACAACTTGAGGGCTAACATTCTTACTTATGACAAAAGCATGGAACACCTGAAGCCATCTTGATTGGAATAAAGTGGTAACACTTAAACCATGTAATTTACAATGGAACAAAATGAGGGGCTTCATTTTGCCATAGAAATTATGATTAGTGCTGCAGAAAGAAAAAATAGGGCACATTTTGACTTCTCAAATCCTCTTCTATTTCATTAACAAAATTCTAACATGCAGACTGAAACATGCACTTTGAATACCAGCAGCAGACATCCCTGGTGAGCAGTAGCTTTACTACCGTGATCTAATGAGCAACTAGAGTGCTAATATTCTGAATTTATGGCAAATGTGTGACACATCTGAATGCCTTCTTGATGGAACCAAAGTAAAAAACTAAAAGTATTTCCTACTGAGAAGACTGTAGTAAATGAGGAAATTAGGAAACTTCATAACAAATAAGTCTCCCAAGATGGCCACCAGAGACAAAAGAGCCCAAATGTAGCACAAATATCACCCAGATGTAGCCCAAGTATAGCCCAATGACAGAATGTCCCAGAGAGTTCTAAAGAACAACTAGAGCGCTAACAGTCTTATTTATGACTAAAGTATGGCACACCTGAAGCCATCTTTATTGGAATAAAGTGGTAACACTTAAAACATTTAATTTGCTGAGGAACAAAATGAGGGGGTTCAGTTTGCCATAGAAATTATGATTAGTGCTGCAGAAAGAAAAATTAGGGCACATTTTGAGTGACTTCTCAAATCCTCTTCTATTTCATTAAAAAGAATTCTGACATGCAGACTGAACCCTGCACTTTGAATACCCGCAGCAGACTTCCCTAGTGAGCAGTAGCTTTACTACAGTGATCTAATGAGCTACTAGAGTGCTAACATTCTGAATTTATGGCAAATGTGTGACACATTTAAATGCTTTCTTGATGGAATCAAAGTAAAAAACTGAAAGTATATCCTTCTGATGAGACTGCAGTAAATGAGGAAATTCGGAAACTTCAGAACAAATAATTCTCCCAAGAGGGCCACCAGAGACAAAAGAACCCAAATGTAACACAAATATCACCCAGATGTAGCCCAAGTATAGCCCAATGACAGAATGTCCCAGAGTGTTCTAAAGAACAACTAGAGCGCTAACAGTCTTACTTATAACAAAGGTATGGCACACCTGAAGCCATCTTGATTGGAATAAGGTGGTAACACTTAAAACATTTAATTTGCTAAGGAACAAAATGAGGGGGTTCATTTTGCCATAGAAATTTTGATTAGTGCTGCAGAAAGAAAAATTAGGGCACATTTTGAGTGACTTCTCAAATCCTCTTCTATTTCATTAAAAACAATTCTGACATGCAGACTGAAACATGCACTTTGAATACCCACAGCAGACTTCCCTGGTGAGCAGTAGCATTACTACAGTGATCTAATGAGCAACTAGAGCGCTAACATTCAGAAGTCATGGCAAATGTGTGACACATCTGAATGCCTTCTTTATGGAACCAAAGTAAAAAAACTGAAAGTATTTCCTACTGAGGAGACTGTAGTAAATGAAGAAATGAGGAAACTTCATAACAAATAAGTCTCCCAGACGTGGGTCCCGTGCTCTCCATGCCGCTGGAGTCAAGCGTCGCGTACCGTAATGTGCATGTGTCGTGAATGTGCGGGAGCAGGAGTCGCGGACTGGTCGCATACCAATCGCGCACATCACGTAATATTAAATGTATATGATGTAATTAAAAAACATGCAGCCGTCGCACACCGTACACAGATCCTTCACGACTTTTCTAAAATGGCAGCTAGAATCCGCGCACCCACCTTGATGTGTTCGCTTTGGGTGCGCGACTCAGAAAAAAAATTGGAAAAATAAAATTTTAAAAGCATAAAATATTAATATATTCAAAGAAAAAAAATAAACAATGTTTCAGTTTGATTTTTTAAATTTTTTTGTTGTTGCAATTTTCAGAAAAATATATAATGTTATTTAATGAATAAAATATTTATAAATAAACAGTTAAAAAACTGTAGAAAATCAGTCCCAAAAAATAGGTATAACTACTATTACACTTAAAAATTTGCATTTAAAAAACCTTTGAAATTCACGGAAAAACCATAGGTTTCAGAGACGTTATAGTTAGAAATTAGAATTTAAAAAAGCTTTTAAATTCACTGAAAAAACCATAGGTTTCAGAGACGTTATAGTTAGAAATCAGCATTTAAAAAACCTTAGAAATTCACAGAAAAAAACATAAGTTTCAGGGTTGTTATAGTTAGCTGGACACTTCACTTGTACAAAACCACAGAAATTCCTCCTTTATAGTTAGTTCTGCTAACTATAACTCACGCGCCCGGAATGCACTGCTGATGATGTCACATATTACATCATTCATGACATGGTCAGTGACATCACTGATGACATCTCAAATGACATCACAGATGACATCATCCACGTGGCAATCTGATACACCTCATCATACACTAGTATAACCTTTCATCACTCACTGTAAAATACAGAGTACCATTTATGAAACCATTGACACACCAATACCAGTTACTACATACTCACTCACTGATTCCTACGTCTAAACACACAACTACCCATTTAACAACAGAATCACTTATACATGTAGTCACTAATTAAAAGAACACTATCAAATGCACGTATACACATATATAGACATTGCCACATCAGCAGTCATCTTAGTCAGTTATGCAGTCATCCTACTCACTCATGAAAAAAAAAAATCACACTTATATTTACTCACTTACGACTTGTTTTTAAATTACGGAAAACAATTGGTGATGTTTAAATGAAATGAAATGTAATAGACTTGATACTTTTTAAATTTCCCTATGTAAAATTGTAAATTTCATGTTGTTGCTTTTATGGTTATTGTCTTTTAACCGAATAAAGTACTTTTTGAACTTACTCACTTACACAATTATAAACACAACACCTCATTTATTCAAACACATAGTAACTCATAGTTAATATGTTAAAAAATCACCGTTAAAATTATACACTCATTCATATAGTTACTCTCACAATCACTGACTCTTACATATACTTATTTATATACACCAACTCTCACATACAATGCATTTTATTTTTTTACCTCGTTGAAGATGTGCAACTAAAACATATATTCGCTCACCAACACACAAAAAAATACACTCAGTCACCCAAACAACTGTTACCACATGAACTCTTAAACCTATACACATAGTCAAGCAACCATTCACACATCTATGCATAGTTACCCACACCCCATCCAACCACACACAAACTCATTGTCCCATACACATACTCACCCAACTAATCAATAACTAATATACACACTCATGTAGTTAGTGACCAACTGATGCAGCATGTTATACAACAACGGGGACAGTGATGCATACATTCACATAGTTTAGTTACTAATCCATGCATTAAGTGAGCCGCTTTCAATTACGCACTTAAACAGACAGTCAGACAGCTACTAATTCCTCCATCCAGACCATTATATATCTACTCAATCCTCGATACAGATTGGTATATATATAATACATAATTAAATTTCAAACTAAACCACATTCACTGGATGATATCATTAGTGATGTCTTTTGAGATGTCATCAGTGGTGTCATCAGTGATGTCACTGACCATGTCATGAATGATTTAATATGTGACATCATCAGCAGTGCATTGCCGGCGCGCAAGTTATAGTTAGCAGAACTAACTATAGCGGAGGAATTTCTATGGTTTTGTACGAGTCAAATGTCCAGCTAACTATAACACCACTGAAACCTATGCAGAAACGTGTATCTCTCCTACTGCGGGGTCGAGGGAGACCTGAAAAATAAATAAGTCTTATCCTTGCTCACCTTGAGTACGTGCCTCTTCTTTGCTGGAGTAGGATGTTCGTTTGGATATATATATACATATATAATATATATATGTGTGTGTGTGTGTAAATATATATATATTTATATACACATATATAGTCACTGGAAAGAAGTTATCGTTAGATAAAAATGTTGGTTTTAGCGTAACATTTTAACGTTAAAAAAACAGAAATTCACTAATTATAGTTAACTGAAGTAACTATAACTTGTTCTCTTGCCATACACTGAGTTGTCGTCAATTATGTAATACCAGATGTCATATTAATATTTTCAATTCTGTCATAGAATACGTCATGTAATATGTGAGGTCATAAGCATTGCATGGTGAGGGCACAAGTTATAGTTACTTAAGTTAGATGTAACAGGAGAATTTCTGTTTTTTAGTTAAAACTGTCCCTTTAATACTGCCATTTTCACCTAACTGTAATGTCAGTTAAATGTAAAAAAAACCCTCTTTTTTCAGTATTTTTTTTTCACACTAAGTAATATTTTATCACCATACATAATTATACCAGCCCATGCCATAGGCCGTGCATGCTCCCTGCGGGTGTCCACCCTGGCATGCAGCCAGTCCCAAGCAGTGCAAAGCCTTCAGCCATGCATGGAATGGGGTTGGCCGCAGTACCTGCATCCAACCCCTTACCGTACAGGCCAGGCGGTGGGCCAGATCCTCTGCAGTCACCCCCCCCCATGCCACCGCATGGCTTTTGACCATGCGCGGCATGGGTTAGCCGAAGAGCCAACCATTCGTATGTGTCCAACCCACCACAGACACTCATACCTCTCTCTTTTTTTCAAAATGGTTTTCTGATCCTGTGGCATTGTCGTGGGAGCCAGCACAGGCCCCTGTACCCCTCCTGGAGTCTCGCAGGAGTAAGCGAGGTTGTGCTGGCTACCGCAAGAGTCCGACCGGATTGAAGTCCACTTGGCCCCAGGGTGGTGGGGCTGGGACCCCCACAAGGTCCAGGAGGTCAGAGTACCCCTACCCTGTCCCCTTAAACTTTCATTTCTTTTCATTTTCAGGCCACGGATACTGAGTCCCTGTATCCTGTAGTACAACACATTTGTATAATACAATACATTTGTAAAGCGCACAGCTACCTAAGAAGGTGTTCCGGCGCTAGCGAAAAGAGTATCCACTTAGTTCAAAGGCAGAAACTGGCTTAGGAAAAGATTAATGCAGAGTCAAATAGAGGTGTTTTAAGCTTTTTCCTGAAAACCGTTTCAGATGGACAACTTCTAGGGGGTAAGGCATTCCACAGTCTAGCTTTCAGGTAGGCAAAGGAATGACCACCTCTTCTGGATTTAGCAATATGAGGGGTTTGATGTTATGATGCCGCGCTCCATCTTTGGGTGTTGTACTATTGAACTCTTGATGTCTCTCTTAATAATTCATGCTCTTGTCGACTTTTCGATGCAGACCTCAATCGTTGATTGTTCTTCTGTCACAGTCTGGCATGTCTTCTTTGTTCTGTCATTCTGAAGATGTATCACCATAATTTTGTCCAATGTGCCTTGAAGTCATTTGCTTTATGTTTCAGTGTGGGTCTGTTGATGTTCTGCTGTTTCTTTGTCCCTATTTTTTATTATGACAAGGCAGTGTGGTTCTCTTTTGCTTTCTGTTTTTACTGTGTGACTTTTGTACCCTTAGCCAGTCCATATTTAGGTTTGGCCATAGTAACTGGAAGTAGGGGTGGGGGTGCTGCAGCACCCCCAAAATACCCGAACTGGAGGTCAGAAGGTGAAAGAGCAATACTAATGCCTTTACATTTTGATTTAATATTGTCACAGAGGTCAAATGTCAGGCTCTGTTTTCTGACAAATTGCTGCTCAATCCTTTAACATGGAGCTTGGTGTTTACTTTCTTTCTCTGACTGCCAGTCCAGAGGAGTTTGTAAAGTGAAACATGTGCCAGTCTTGCTGGGGTGCAGGGGCTGTGGTCTTCCTGCGATGCTTGGATTTTGTACGATCCCTATGTCTCGAGTCGTGTCATGTTGATGGCAGCACCACCAGGCGGAAAATGGTTCCAGCATCAGTGGCTGTAGCTCTGCCAATGGTTGTTGTTCTTTCGGTTTTTTGTTGTCGGTGTGACAATGGCTGCCTGGTGGTGTCTCTCCCTGTGTGTTGTATGTAATGGCGACTGCAACATTTCTCGTCATGTTGTTGCGAGCCAATCAGAGCATGAGCTCCTACTGGTCTTGTGGGATTCTCTTTCTCCCACAGATACAAACGGCCAATGCGAAAAAAAGTCCTTCTGGACCATTGTTTGAAGTTGCATGCCTATGGGACACACAAGGGAGTTCTGCATACCCAACCGTCCATATATCTATACATTCCTTGCCTTATTTTCTGCCAAATTAATTTTAATTCTGTAAAACCGTTTGGGCTGTAGCTGTGTGTAATGGTCCTATGGAAAATTGCATGGGGAAAATCAATTTTGGGACCCCCCATTTTTCACAGGCCCTTCTTGATGGATCATTCCAAAACTTTCATGGTAGGATCTGAGGCGGATGATTCTTTTTTTTATAGAAAGGTTTGTACAGATTCGTCAAACGTCGCCACAGTTATTAGCAAAAAAACACTCTTCCCTCGGAAAGTCTGGCCCACTCCCATAGGGTAATTAATATATATATCTATATATATATACATACATACAGACAGACAGACAGACAGACAGACAGATAGATAGATAGATAGATAGATAGATATCTTTCAGAGCACTGAGCAGTAGATGAAATTAACATGCTGATATAGGCTACTCAGTTAGGTGACCTCTTGCCCTTTATAGCTTGACGGTTAGATAAAGTTAAATGACCATGCTACATACCACATCCCAGGCAGTGGAAACAACTTGAAATGACAGAACAGAGGGAGAAGAAAACCTTATGCAGGCCAGAGCTGATTTTATGTTGTTTAACTATAGTACCAAGTAAATAAATAGCTGTTTCCACTTCCACACCCTTTCCACTTCCTGCTATTTTTGGAATAAGAGGCAATTTGATTTGAGCGTTGCTGGCCATGCAGCTTCTTTAAAAGGGGTCCTGGGCTGTATTTTGAATTTATTTTGTCTTTTCTACAGCCCTTAAGCAGTGTCTTCACAGACTGTTAGAGAAACTTCTCTCCAGAGGGCATTCTGAAATCTGTGCAGTACATTAGATTCTTTTGATCTTAGTGTCTGCTGGGTCTGTTTTACTGTTAGTTCAACTGATATCTTCTTGTTGATAAAAGTGTTGATTAAGCAACGGACTTGTAGTTTGCTTCTATACTTGACGTCAACCGTCATGAATTCGTCAGGATTGGTATTGCCTTATCTCTTTTTCTTTCTCCTGTACTGAAACTCTCTCCTTACTTTTCTGTGGCTGCTTCTTGTTTGTTCCTTTATGGACACACTTGAAATATCCAAGGATTGGTACAAGAGAGAAATGGTTACATTAGTGATGTTAAATTATCTGTATTTTAATAACCTGGTAAATTTGTTGATTCACGGTCCCACCTTGCCCTGACTATGCCCCTACACTTGTCGGAGTTATCTGTCTCAGGTCTGTGAGGGTCACAAGCAGGTCATGTGTTTATGAAATCCAAAGTAGATACCATGAGAGAGATGTACTTAGAAGTAGAATCATTGAATTCAAAAGTACACCATTATGTTGAATAACCAGAAAACCTGAATTGGGCTGCATGTGAAGCTTTGATTGAGCCTTGCCACAAATGTATCAATCGATTGCACAAGGAAATCTCAATGGAGTGGTTCTAACCTATTTTACCAACAGAATTTTACTGTTTTTTATGAAGCAGTATACCTCTGAATCAAAAGTTGAACTAGCCTGAAGGGAAATCAGCGGTCTAGTCATCTTGGGCCATCTTGGGCATAAGCTATGACAGTCACTATCTACGGACAGATAATAAATATGAGAAGAGCAAAAAAAAAAGGAAAAGCTCTCCTAAAAATTACCCTTTTAGGTCTCTATCTTTTCATTATTAAGGCTGAAGAAAATTTAACCAATGAACATCATTCAAAACACAAGTCATTCCGCAAAGGACATCCCCCATGGCAACTCTATTGTATCAATTTACATTTAAACAATGGACCTTCTTTCCAAGTGAAAAGTTGAATGCATTCTATAAGAGGGTGTCTTGGGCGAAGGGAGCAAACTATGGAGCATTACACTGCTTTAAATTTACAAGTGAGGAGAAGATAAAAACGAAGCCTCCCATCTCAGGAAAAGTCCAGAGCCACTTCCCGACGTCCCTGTCAAAGCCAGGCGGCAGACACTTAGTCCACTTTCCGCCTGAAGATCTCATCTGTCAGTTTCCTGTGCTGGCAATTTTCTTTAAAAGTCCTTAGCCAAGTGTACCTGCATAAACGTATACCCCGCCCCCCAAAGTCCACTCTCAGTTTAGTTGGTTAACCAACTGAGGCTGTAACGCTGCTCATCATCAGCTCATTCCTCAATTCTAGAAGGGCTTTCTTTCGTGTGAGCATCTCAAGGCGGAGGTCATGGGACTAAAGAAGCCGTCAGCACCCAGCATCACTCTGTCTTATTTAATTGCAGCGCTTATCACTGTGACTCGCATCTCCACATCTATCAAAGTGATCATCACCATACCCCCTATCTATTTGTTACGGCCTCCAGGCTTCTTAAGCAGTCTGTAAACTCCTTACCTTTTGCTTGCAGAGTTTTGTAGTTTATCACAAGTAGTTAAGACAATATCTTACACATTTCAGAGATCTAGTTTACCTCTTGAGTCTGCACATAGACTCCAAGCACTCTCATCTGGGGACCCTGTCGTAAGTTATTTAGGTGCGAAAATCATGCCTCAAGGAGTGACATATCTTCAATAACACACAGCGTGAAGCCTACGAGATCTCGTACTGCTGTGGTTTTCTGTGACCTATCTGTCTTTCTGTGGACTACATGTTCTTCACCATTAAGTCTTGCTCTCTCTACTCCCTTGAGTCCATTGGTAAGTTCCTCCATTTTATCCTTTACCACCTTCACTGCTTTTTCTACATTTTAGTTTTCTCCGCCATTTCAAAACGCATTGAAATGAGTGTTTTTTGAAGTGTTCTCTCACATGGAGAAAGCTTCACTTTTGCATCTGTCTCCACTGGAGATTGCCTGAATCTCCCATTAAGTTGAAAAAAGTCAGCTGTGTTGCCTCTTTTATCCAACATTCTCACAGATAGATGTAGTCCTGGAGGGGAACAGGCCGTTGTGGGAGTATAACTCTGCTGCTGTCTCCTCATACGCAGCCAGGGGGTCACCAACTCCCCGCATTTGTTCTCATCCGGGCACAATCTGGGGGGCACCTCATACCTTTACCTCAGGCCAATGGGAATTTTCAGTCCCAGGATCTCGATTAGGCCCTCTGATTCCTCTCTTTTCCTCATCCCAAATGCTCCTCAACACCACCCCCACCACCCAGCTTTACCACTGCTCAGAGTGTAGAATTCCACATATTCTCCACTCCCAGTACCTCAGCTTCTATCAGTGTTCTGAGGCTGCTCGATCTCCCAGCCCGCGAGTCGGGTTCTTGAGGATATTTTTTGTTACTGGTGGGAGCCTCACCCTTTTCAGGACAGGACCAGGTTGCCACAATGCCTCACTGTTATGGCCGCTGGAGAAGCTAGTCCTCTGTTCTCTTGAGTCTTCTCTGTTTCTAGCTTCTCTTCTGCTCCTTTAGCAGTTAATGGCCGCTGCTGAAAACGTTTTGAACCATGAGACATTAGGGTCTGATCTCAGAGCCTCAAATAATTGCTTCCATCTTGGCCACTGATCGACTCAGCCCCAACATACCCTTAAAGTAGCCTTTGATTTGCATGCATCTCTCCTCCGTTTGTTTCCTCCCTCCTCAGGTACCGACTAGGGCATATCCGCACTATTACACCAGCACTTTAAATATACTTTGCTCTGTTTACTGCTCTCCATAAATGGCCCTTGAGGGCCAGTATTGGTGAGATCCGTGCCGAAAGGTTTTACAATGATGCGTGAGTCTTTTGGATCGGTGCTCATAAATTGGCAGCAGGTCAGTTCCAACTCCTGAAAACGAGTTTCTTCTTTCTGTAGGTAAACGTTTAGATTCATAAGCAGTTTGCTCTTGCTAATAGGGCTTCAGTGATTACTTTTCATCCTGGAATGATGCTGAATCCTCTGGGTAGTTGAAGTAATTGCCATTTAAGAGCCAGCCATCACTTCATAGTGTTAAAATGCTTCTTTTCCAGACAGCCTTTCAAAAGTATCTCTCTCTGGACCACACTGGACCACAAGTACCTTGTTTTTCTCATTCTGTCTTTCTCGCCATTTTTGGCATTTTATTGCACTCAGAGCTCAAGAATGATGTTGTGTTTTACAGTGTGCTTTTCTGTATAAATATTTATGCATAGGTTATGGCAGCAGCTCACCTGAAGGAAGGCATAGAGACTGGCAGAAACCTCTAAATATGTGTCTTACATTGCATATACCTTCAGGCCCTAGTTAAATACTTTCAGGGATTGTATGATAGTGTACAGAATGCAGACAACTGCACAGGTAGTAGGCACTATGGAGATGCAGGATAGGTTTCTATCAGATACTATCTTTGGCAATGTATGTGTGGCAGTCACATTATCAGGTTTGCCGACATATATGACTAATGCAAAACAACAGGATGCTTGTTTCCGGTCCAGGGAGGACCTGGCTTGGCAGTTCGGGCTGGACTGTTCTCATGGGGCACAGGGTCAAGACTGATTTGCATATGGCTGGGTCCAAACTGGGGTGGTGTGGTGAGCAAAAGAATAATGGATTAAACCCAGATCCTTGTGACTGGTGGTGAATGTGTGCATTGTCCAGCATTCCATCCATCAATTGTTTCTTTTGCAGTAGTATTTTACAAGGGCACAAAGTAGGTGGGACATATGGTGGAAGACAGTGGGTGCATTTTGTTTTTTGTAAGGTACCCCTTCGTACCTCCTCCGCTTTTGGTACTTAGAGGTAGTTCAGAATGGAGGAATTCGGGAGACGAGGAAGACTCATATGAAGCATACAAATCGCGTATGCTTTTGCAATCCACTGCAGGATTTCCCCTCTTGGGTTTGCGAGTGTGTGAACAAGAACTCGGGTTTTGCTCTTGCTGGCTACAGCATGCTTGCAGACGCTCGTTGAAACGCCAGTTTATATTTGGCGAGCCACAAAATCTTATGTGTTTATGTTTGTGACACATTTACGCCAGTGGGCCGCAGCGGAACTGTCCATATACATCTAATGCTTGTTTTCTGGCTTTTAACCTGCCAGAATAATCCAGTTTGCATTTCGACTTCGTGTTTTTCCATTGGACTTCGGCCCAGATGCCCATCCTTTGATGGTCTTTTCAGAGATGTTCGATAGACTCAGAAACCGGTGTCCTGTTGCTCATGAATATACACTCCCGTTCTTCCAAATCACATTATGCACTGCCTTTTAACAGCACCGCCTCTTTCGTTGTATAACTGTGATATGACGCTGCCGTAGACTGGTCTGTGGGGCTTTACAAAATCCGGATACATACATGAATCAAAACATGTGCAGAAGACATCCAGTTCCCATCATGCTCAACATTTAGAGGTCCTGGCGTAACCTGTGAGCGGGGATGTTATTCTATCTTTTGTATAAAAGGTCACACATAAACACATAACACTCTGAGTTTCAAGATGTGAACATAATGTCGAGAGCATATACACACTCCTTCCGGGTGCTGGGCTCACTGTTTACTGGAGCGGAGCCAGACGCTGACAGTGTTTGATTCTCACACAGGCGATGCTCCAAAAGAAAGTAAGCCAGGGAATCTTGAAATGTTGTTTTATTTTTTGCTACTTAAAGTGTTGGATTGTATTCAGCGCTGCTTTTGTAAGATAGTAAAAGGAGACTTTGTAAAATATTTCAGGATGTGGTGTAAACTGCAGGACATTTTAGCATAGCAGTTAGGATTTGTTTAGAATTATGGATTATAGAAGCTACCGTTACTTTGTATTCTTCTAAATTTACAATATAATTTAAATGACTGCATTTAATCGGTGATATTGCTTTCGAGCCTCATGCAGTTTTGCTCTTCAGGGGCCATATTGTGACAAGCTGTGCTGGCTCAGAACAGAGCCAAGCGCCTTTTTTTAGGTCCTCCGCCCGCTACGTCATACATCATAGCCCGAGGGTCAGGCCCACTTCAGCCATACAAAAACATGTTTGGGTCAGGTGTAACTCACTGTAGCTCTAGAACCAAACTGCACTAGATTGAGTAGCCTCAATCATGGAGAAACTGGTCTTGGGTTGCTTGTGTTTCCGTTCAGTGAGGGCCTGACAACTATTACTAGGCACGACCAAGGTTTATTTGCTTATAGTGGGATCTAATCTGAGGTGGCATGAGGAGCAAAATAATAATGGCCTGGGATGTGGCCTCGAGTAATGACAACTGACTAAGATTTAAAGCAAGCATTCCACATATCGCTGTTTTGTTTATTTCCGTGGGTATATTTTTAGGCCTACACTATGGGCCAGGTGTATTAAACATTTTAACAGTCTCAGATGCTTTAGTTCAGCATGTTGAGTGAATTGAGTGATACACTATTCCCATTTTAGGAGTCAGAAACATGTTTCCGACTCGGTATCTGGAAGGAGTGTGTTGTATGCGCCCCTTCCAAATATTGAATCTTATTTATCAGTAGGCCTCATGGCCTCATATACAAAAGCCCTTTTGTGATCCCACACAATCCAATTCGCAAAATCACAAGGTTTTGCAACCGTAAAAAGGCTTTTCTTTATGTACAAATACCCTTTATGAGTTGTAAAACAGCTTTTGCAACGCTGTCCGAATAGCAAATAAGAGGGGGAGTGATAAAGGCGTGCCACTCCTATTTACTAGAACACAAAGGAATGTATCAGTGTTTCTGACTGCAGTGGCTGTTGCAAACTACTGATCAGATATCAATCCCTCAAGGGGGGTTGTATCGGAGTCACCAGCTGCCTTTTGTAGTACGTTAGTAGTACTGCAAAAGTACTACTAACTTACTACAAAATACTATTCACATACCTACATATGAAGACTTCTGCCTCTCCTATCTTCTCCACATATGTAAGTATACATTTTTGTAGTCAATGTGGAAGGGACAGGGTGAGAGGCCGAAAAATGGGGAAAACTTACTACTAACTGGGGGGTTGAGGTAGGAGTAAGGGAAGGCTATGACGGTGTTTGGGGAGAGACATGCATCCACCCACAATATTACTAGTCACAAACTGCCCTTCTATAGTAACTACTGCCAAAAAGGACCCAAAGTAGACGTAAATGTCCTCCACCACCAGCACCGCATGCGGCCAACCATTGGTACTGCAGCACACTCCATAGGAAATATTGACAATAGTGACTTAACCCCTTAATTGCTGCCGTCGGCCAACGGTCGTCACGGCCACTACCTCCCCAGTGCTGCGCACGACCGTTGGACGTCCAGTTCAGCACTGGATAATGGACAGCGCAGCACTGGGGAGGTTTGTTTACAAGCTCTAAAGGGGTTAAAATAAAATCCTTGAGGAACTAATAATAAAATAAATAAAACTACTCAAAAATATACATTTATTTGATATAAACCACTTTTAATTAATTTCATACATCACGTATATTTATATCAATAATAAATAAAATATATATTATTTATTTTAGGTGTGATTTTTAAAATTGTATTTATATTTATACATCGGAAAAATATTTTTTATTTTAATATGTCCAAAATAATTAAAATGTTTAATATAAATGAAATTAATGTTGTCATTTTAAAAATATTGTTCTGAATTTAAACGACATATTTGAAATTAATTAGCATAAATATTTAATGTAAATATTTTTTTTGATTTTCTAATATTTTTGTAAACCTTTAAACCTTTGCTCATACTTTTCCTTAGGGAGATCTCCACCTCAATTGAAAGTTCTCCACGAAGTGTGTGGAACATTAAATATGGTCATAAAGTCACTACTAATAACCTTTCAGACATACTTGACGTTTTTACTGATGCCATCCCCTATTTCAGGGGTGTGGATATGCAACTCAACACGTTTGAGTAACTTTTCACTCATAAATAGTGAAGAGCCAAAAGTAAAAAGTTAGTCAAAAGTGTAAGATAAAATGTACTTGTGTTAAGCTACATGTGTATATTTACCGCGGTGAATTGGCCCCATCAGAAAAACTGTTTAAAAAAAATATTTTTTTAAACACATTCCCCTTTTCTTTAAGAAAAACTGGCTGCATTAAAAAAAAGTCACAGACACGATGATCTGTTGACCCTTGCAAGCCACCATCCTTATGACTGGCCAATTGAAGGGGATTGTAGATTGCGATCTGCCTAATAAATGTGCATTAGGAAGGTCATTCTGCGACCCCCTGAAATTGGGTATTTTGTGAATTGACCTATTTATACATAGGTCAGTTTGCAATAGCAGAATTGGTTCGCAAAAAGTCAGTGCCTAATTGGGAACCACTTTTTGCAAATCAGTTCTTAGTACATGAGATCCTATGTTTTGCAAATGAAATCAGATTACAAAACATTGCTATTTTAAGAACATTCAAAAGGAGGTAGTAATGCATATACAAAAGAGGAGGGGTTCCATTGAGACCCCATATCTTTTGTTTATGTAAAGTTGAAGGGGTCCACTGCCAACTCTTAAAAAAAAGTAACTTTTCTTTTTAAGCACAGTGTAGTTTTCTGCATGGAAAACTCTGCTTTAAAACCAAATATTGAAAATGCAATAGGTCTCGCCTTTGATTAAGTTAAAGCCATTTGCTTTGCTAATGGTATTGTATAGCAAAGCAAATGGCTTTAACTTAATGAAAAGCGAGACCTATTGCATTTTTAATGCTTGTTTTATATATATATATATATTACTAACACCCATTCCACATGACCACCCTCTCCCGCATCCCCCTCCCGTGTTGCATCCAGCCGCCTCACCACCCTTTGTTTGTGGCAGCCACCCCTGAGCTGAGGTAAGTAAAATGAAATGCCTTTAAATATATGTTGTATGTGTTTTTGCAGGTGAGTGTGTGTTTATGTGATAGAAAGTGTGTGTGAGCGTAAATGTGTAAGCACGTGTGTGAATGAAATTGAAAGTCAAAGGGTGTGTGGTCTAATTTCCGCTACCCATGGCACTTTGGTGAATTTAAATTCATAAGTCTGACCCAAGATGCGCGGCACTTGGCAGGATGGACGTAGTACGAGAGGTCAACACCAAGCACATGCTACACGTCCACAAAACCCTTTCTAACGAGCATGCATGGCAAACATACCAGGGAGTAGGATCCGTGTTCAGAGATCAAGAAGAGGGCTGCAAGTACAGAAATGCATTTCCATCAATGGTAATTACGTAAGGAATAGAATGTTGACGGGCGATGTTTCAGAGAATTGCTTTGGCACCAAAGATCAGCACACTGAGCCAAAAAGTCTGTTCGGAATTTTTACACAACTGCCAGCAATAACATGAAATGGCTTAGACTGAGAAAAAAAATATAGAAGTCGTGGTGAAGGGAAACAGTAGTCCCAGTGCCACTGACTTACTCGATCCATATGTGGGCTCAAACTCAGGAAATACCCATTACTCACCGCAGTCAATCCCGAGGCCCGCGTATCAGAAGGCTCCTCCTGGAACTAATTGTGCGCGATTGAGACTGTGATTGACAAGAGAAAGCATTCTGGGAGTTGAAGGCAAGGCGTGTAGCGTATGTATGAAGCGGTAATGAGCCACGCTAGTAGGACAATTTAGCACAGTCTCAAGGAAAGTTATTGATGCATAGTTTTTGTATTGTGAAAAATGAACCACAACTCTATTTCTTTACTTTTGGTATAATCGCGGCACCCGTTTACTTCTAACATTAAAAATAAAGCACGGGTGCCGCGATTATACCAAAAGTAAAGAAATAGACAAAAACATCTATTTCTTTACTTTTGCTATAATAGCGGCACCCGCGCTTTACATTTAATGTTAAAATTAAAGTGTAGATGCCACGATTATAGCAAAAGTAGAGAAATAGATGTTTATTTCTATTTCTTTACTTTTGGTATAATCGTGGCACCCGCGCTTTACTTATAACATTAAAAGTAAAGCGTGGGTGTAAAGAAATAGAAAAAAACATCTTTTTCTTTACTTTTGCTGTAATCGCGGCACCCGCGCTTTACTTTTAATGTTAAAAGTAAAGCGCGGGTGCCGCAATTATAGCAAAACTAAAGAAATAGATGTTTTTTTCTATTTCTTTACTTTTGGTATAATTGCGGCACCTGCGCCTTACTTATAACATTAAAAGTAAAGCGCTGGTGCCGCGATTATACCAAAAGTAAAGAAAAACAAGCACAGTCCGCCGATTTCTTGTTTTTATGGGGCCATGTGTTTGAAAAACATGGCCCCATAAAGATAAGAAATCACTTACGACAGCCGTAATGCAAGCAATCCCATCCAAGTGGACTGTCTGACGAAGAGAAAAGTCTACGTCAGACAAACCTCTTTCCCAATGGCTGGCCACCGTTTACCATAAACGGTGATGCCAGCCAATGGGAAAGAGGGGCGGGGCTCAAAGCCTGTTACTAAAAGTTCCTAAAAAACATAAAATCTCGCCAGCGAGACTGCGCATGTGCGCAGCCCATGCAGGGCGAAACCTCAAAAAAAGTTTGCTTCAATAAGCAATCACAGATGTGGTCTTTTGCTTACTCCAGCAGGCCACCATCCCTGTAATGGCCAACAATGGTAGTCATTCGCAGTTTCTGACCTACCTCCTAAATGTTCTGGAAGTAGGTTGGATTCTGAGCCACTACAATTCAGAATTCTAAGAACCAACTTATTTTTACAAAGCTTGGTTCTTGAAATTGTTTATGGTCGCAAATTACGACCAATATTTTGCACCTAGTAAATAGTACATCTGGCCTATTGGTCTTTCTTTAATGTTTTGGCTGTTTAATTTCCTGTACCTATTGTGTCTGCAATGTTCTGTGATGGAAAACTGCTCGATGGATCATCCTGAGCTGAGAAATTAATTAACAATTCAAATTATATAGGCACTCTGTGTATTTTTAACCAGCGTATAGCCTGACAGTCTGAATTGAAGCAGAGACACCTAGTATACCCTGGTCAGTATCTACCTGGGAGTGTTGTCTCCCTAAGGTAATATGATATTGCTCAATAATTTTAAAAGGTGTATCTTTTCACGGCAGTAATATGAAGGATAACAATTCTACTTTGTATTAGTAACCATGCACCACTGTTTCGTTTCATGGAACAAAATAAAGGGCCTCATTACCACTTTGGCAGTCCTGGACCGCCGTCGCATTCTGGCAGTCTGACCACTCGCATACCTCATGGCCCAACCGCCAGATCACGATGCAGGCAGTGAGACTGCTGTCAGACTGCCGCAAGACTGCTGCCAACGACAGGCTCAAGGGTCCAATGGCGACAGCGGCAGGGAAAGTGGCGGGCAATGCCGCTGTGATTATTACCTGCCTTTCTCTGCCGAGCTTTCGTTGGTGGGAACACCACCATGAAAGGTCGGCAGAAAGGCAGGTAAAGGGCCACAAACAGGGTCCCATGGCGACTAAGCCCTTAGGGATTGTGGCTGGGAGCACATATTGTGCCCCTCTATCTTTGCATTATCGTGCGCGCACTGTATGCCATGCATGACATGATGCATTGCAACAGTGCAGCGGTCTAATTGCACTGATCGCATGGGGCAGTGGGACCTCCGAGGAGGCGGCTGTCGCACCCCTAAGGACGGTACGGCAGTCCCAAGAGCGCCGTACTCGTAATCAGGCCCAAAGTGTCTGTTGAATTTCATTTGAGAGGATATCAATTTCAAGGGTCTGTATAAACAAAGAGGTACAAAACGCGATAACAGATTTTAGGCAAAATGTAAATAATATGGATAATGGACAACATACTTGCCACAAAAGCTTTTTTGTCATTTGATTTCAAAGTGTTCTTCTGTATCTTCACACAAGTTTCTAATGGAGAACTAGAATCAACAGAATTGAGTTTCCTCTGGATGTCATGTTACTGTAAGTGGATCTGTGCAATTTATAGTTTTACTTATAAAGCAGCTTGCAAGAAATTATCAAAATACTAGATTTAATTAGAGTGTTTTTTATTAAGGAACGTGAAACCTGCTACTTGGAATATGTGAGAAGGAGCACATGTTTTTGTTTTAGTCCCGCATTTATGATATTATATGGTTTTTAAATGGCTAAAAATAGCGAATAGAAAAGGTCCCTACCTTTATTTTACACACCCTTTCACGTCAGTTAGCTAAAATAATCCTTTCTCTGTTGCTTCGTACTTCCCAGATTTGAATATCTGACAAGATACTTATTTTTAAAACGTAGCTTGTCATCCTTTCAGTGTAATTCATTGAAGTATAATTTTTAGAGGAGCGGGAAGCTTTTTGCAGATAGCTCCAGAGCATGAGATTACAAGACCTGTTCCCAAATTGATGGATTTGGACTGATTGTGCAATTTACTTTGATCTTAGAGGTACTTCAATTTCTTTTAGCATTTTACTGTTCACTTTCCATTTCTTTACTTTTATGCAACTTCGGTCATGAAAGTACCTTTGCTTTAAAAACATATATATATATTGTGGGAAATATATACGTAAATTGATATTGCGAGATTAAACATACATGCACTGTCTATCCAGAAATGTGTGTATGTATGCTTCAATAATGACGACATTCAAAGTTATATGACCTTATTTGACAATAAGTAATACTTGATCAAACCGGGTACTTTTTGCTGCATGGTTGTGTTACAGACCAAACAGATTTTGCATTGAGCAATTAAAATCGATCTTCTGTAGAAACCAAAATAATTTTCCTAGTTTGTAAGCAAAGAAAAAGACAGACCATTCTTTCTCTTTGTACGATACTGAAACATACACAGTTACTGTTAAAAACACTATTCAAATATGTGCTAATCGTAAACGAATCATACCGCTACAAATCTGAAAAAGGCTACATACATCTATTTTAATTTTAAATCTAGTTTATTTGGAAGAGTCATATTAAAAACAAGCACGACCGAAGCCAATGAGTCTTGCCTTGTGAAGCCAGCAGACATATGCACATTTTTTTTAAAAATAAAGTGATAGGCATTATAATTTTAAAGTTAATAAAAAACAAAATTCCTCAGTGTTGAGGTGGCATGCATATGTTTAAAAAAGAAAAGGTAAAGAATGGAACATTAAAAATGTAATTCAAAAAGACTTCTTTTTAGGCATGTGCAAAAAACAAATGGCCATCACTCACTGTGAAGACTTACCCGACGGCTGTAATGGACAGCTCCATTCTACGATTGGCAGAATTTATTTTTTAAATGATTTTTAAATGGACCAAGTAGGCTGTCCAAAACCCCACACGTGTATATATATTATTTTATATCCAGTCAAACAAGGTTAGCCCCAGTGAGAGACGCCAACAGGTGCGTAAAATAATCCATATTTATTGCTGGCAGCAAATTGCAGGCAAAGACAACTGGCGGTTCCATCAGTAAAAGTATCGGCCAGACGCGTTTCAGGAACAGCGTTCCCTTCTTCAATGACATAGATTCCCTTCAAGCCAAACCACATTTCCTGACACATTTATCCCAAAGTCCTGCCCCAGTGGGCGTGGCCAACCCCTTGGCCTTCTGGTCTTGGTAGTGCACAGCAAGTGTCCTCCTGTGAGATTGTGGTTCTGAAAATCCTGGACTCGAGAATTAAACTTCATCATAGCATGACGATTTTTATATCAAAAGACCGAGAATGGCTAGTACACTATGTACAAGCATTTTCGTCATATTCGAGTGACGATTTCACCTCGAAATCGTCATTTTCATTCTGAACCCTTGGCTTCCATTTTGTATACGGCAGCCATTTTGTGAGTTGCCCTTTACATAGGCTTATAATACAGCTAAATTCGATTCCATAGGACACATACACCTTAATTGACTTTTCTCTGACCTGGGCAAGCTGGGCAAGCTGAAACCATTGCCCCAGGCCGAACCTGTTTGGTCAGTTCCTCCCCCAGTGGCCGAATGAGATAGCATCAAGGCTCAACAGGCCATAAACCCCTTGCATCGCGCACACACCCTGCCGAATCTTGCTCACACCTGTCCCTGCTCTTTTCTCTCTCACTTGTTTTATGATGGGGAGGTGCCCGTTTTTATTGGGGGTCCACCGGTATCTGATGGAAATGCTGGGCCTTGCCGGGTAATTTGTTATGGGCTGGGCAAACAGAAATGTGGGCTGTCATCATGACTCTGCTTTTTCTTTGTGGTGAAAATATGTCTATGGTATACTAAAATTCAAAGAATGTTTGCCTAAAGCACAATATTTCGTATAAAAAGAGAAGCCTGACTTTGTAAATTTGAGCAGTCTCCTGAGAATATACATCCCGTGTGTTGTACTTCTAGGACCTGTTACTTGGTTGCAGCCAATAAAATCGATCTTTGACTTCACCTAGAAGACTCTGAGTTTCTGTGGTCTGAATCAGGAAGGTACCCGAGGTCTTTGGGTGTACCCTGACACCGCTGGGTTACCGGTTCGGTACCGGTTCTGAAAAACCCAGTACCTCAGTTGGCGCCCAACGCGGGGCGATACCAGCGGTACTGGTCCAGCCAGAGGTTCGTGAGGAGCTTCGTGTGAAAATTCTGGAGGAAGGCCTGCCACTTCATCGACCCCTGCATGTCAACGTGGTCCGAAAGTCTTTGCTGCGAGGTTCCCCGCTTCCCGACGGCTACAAAGGACTGCTGCCCTGGCTATCGCCCTGATTTGGACCCTTGAAGTTTGGTAGAGCGAAACGATAAGACGAGTCTTCTGGTGACGTCATCGATATTTCAGTTAAGTATAAGTGGAGCGTCTCCCAGTCCTTAGTTGGTTTTAATTTGGAACTTGCAAGTGCCAAAGCCAAAGGACTCGTGTATTCACGAGCAATATCGTAATCGATAATCCTTTGAACTTTGGAGCTAGACTAGAGAGCGAAGATGCCTGGTCTTAGACTTGGAAATTTGTTTTGTCTTGGTTGTAATAATAGGGACTCCCGATTGGAGGACTCGTGTCCGGTTCCTCCGATTGGAACTCCAACTTATGAATTATATGTAAAACATGGCGTAGGCCCCATCACATATAATGAAGTGTGGATCAAATACACCAGAAAAGATGGTGTTTTAAAATGGCCCCAATATAGTAGCTTTGATACCGAAATCTTAGATAACCTCGAAGTTAAACTTTTCAAAAAGAAAGCCCGGCCGGCGATGTTTGACTCTTTCCGCCTATGGCGTAAGGAGGCCAAACAGAAGGAAATTAAATTAGAGAAGAAAAATAAGAGAGAAAGGGGTATTTCGGTAATTCAAGCTGCTATGCAGTTTAAAGACAATGAAGAGGAACAGATGAGTGAGCAGTTGCACAGGCAACGTAAAATGGTAATAGATAAATGCTATCCAGTTTTGCCGCCTCTTCAGCAAGATGCAGCAAAAGACCTTGGAAAAGATCCGTTAATGACGCATTTATTAAGTTCGCCACCCTCCTATGCGCAAAATGCCACGGCACCTCCTCAACCTTTAGTTGCGCAACCTGTGATTGCATTGCCTCCTGCTCCTCCACAGCACCCACCAGCTATTCTTCAGCTGGCTCCTGTTCCTTCGGTGCAGCCTCCTCAAGGCCCACCGATCACATCTGCTTCACCTGTGCTTTCTACGATTTTGCCTAGTGCACCTTCTACTTCTCCTGATGCTCCCTCTATGATTTTGCCTAGTGCACCTTCTACTTCTCCTGATGCTCCCTCTGCTATTGCCTCTGCTTCTGCCTTATCTCACCCTGTTTTTCTGCCCGTTCTTCCGTCAGTTTCTCCTTCCGTTCGACAGAGAATGGCCAACACTGTTACTAACCTTCTCTCACCCTTCCTCCGGTCGCCTACTACGACCCCTAACACGGAACGAAGACAGTTGCGGAGTCAACTGCCTGACTATCGAGAGAGAGATTTACTGAATCGTTTAGCACATAAATGGGTTATCGACGCTGTAAGGTATGATGTAGAGTCTGTCATGGAAGTCTTCCGTCAATGGGAAGCACCGAAGCAGAGATATGTTTTTGAACAAATGTGTGTTTTTCTCTGTGAAGATTTGGAAGATAATGATCTGGAATACAACCCGCCCAAGTTGTGTCGTGTGCGGTTCGAGTTCGCAGAGGGCATGATCGTAGGTCCCGATGTTGAAAGAGCGGTTGAGACATTGTTGTCGTATCGGAGTAAAGGGGGCACGTCTCGATCGCTATTTGAGCGTGACGCATCCGGTAGGAAAAAGGCACGACAATACCCCATGAGAGAAGTTCCCCCACAATGGAGAGAGGGTGACGCAAATGCTAACCCACCTATTCTGCCACACTTTCAGCGTGTGTGGGTACATGTGCCATGGAAGCGAGCTGAAGTTTTGGCCCTTAAACAGACATTGCCTGATCCCCATAAAAATCCCGCGGGGTATTACAAAGAGTTGTCACAGACTGCTGGGTCATGTATCATGAATTTAGCCGATATCGATATGTTGTTTGGGAATGTTGTTCCACAGCCTTTATGGGGAAAGATTCGTCTTACAGATCATGATCAGGAGTTAGGTGACTCATGGGCTAATATTGCTGCTGCAGATGCCCTACAAATTGGTGGTGCTAAACCTGAGCCTTTAGTAGCAGACCTCCCTCTCAGGATTATTAATTACATGAAAACTATAATGCCTGCCATGCGAGTAAATTGGGATAAATTGTCTGCGTGTAAGCAGAAGAAAGATGAGACGGTGTCAGATTTCTTCACCAGGTTTGAAGAAACGTTTGTCGACCACAGTGGTCAAGATATGAGCACAGAAGGTGGTCAGCGACTATTCGTCGATAAATTTGTACACAATCTGCTTCCAGAGTTGTGTAAGAAGTTAAAAGATTCAGAAAGTTCTTGGGCAGTTTCCTCTTCAGCACAGATATTGGCTACTGCACAATATTACGAAAATAGAGACAAAGACGAGAAAGATAGAGCAGAAAAGAAAACTAAGGAGCTGAAAACGAATGTTTTGTTACAGCAAGCATATCCGCCACGTGGTGGTGGTGGTCAGAATAATGGTGGTCAGAATAACTATCAGAGTAATTATCAGCAGCCTCAACAGTATCAGAGGAACTCGCAAAAAGTCGAGTATACTCAGCCACGTGTCCCTGTAGGCCCCAATCAGTGTTCGTATTGCAAGGAAGAGGGTCATTTCAAGTATAGTTGTCCTATTTTGTTACAGCGTGCAAATGGTGCTTCTGGTGTAAGAGGTCGTGGTGTTCAGCAAGCGCCTAGAGGTAGAGGACGTGGAAACGTCCCCCAGAACGCACGTCCCCTTCCACCTCAAAATTCTATGAATAGGTTCGATCAGCAGAATAACGCATCTGGTAGGACAGCTCAGTATTATGCGGATGATTACTATACAGAAGATGAGCATTGGGAAGGTAATGATTGCTAGGACAGCCATAGACAAAGAGAGGGAGTTGTTTCAGTTCCAGTAGATCAGAATGGACCATACGTTGAGGTGATTACATCAGGTGTGTCAGAACCTTTTCTGTTGGATACTGGTGCTACAAAGAGTTCTATTATGCACTCCAAGCTCCCTGGCGCACCTTTGTCTGGCGAAATGAATGTTTCTGTAGGTTTTTCTGGCGCCCCGGTTAGGAACCAGATTTCTGACCCTTTGTCTCTTTCTGTTGGTCCTTGTGAATTCGAAGCACCCCTTATTCTGACAACAGGTTGTGGTGAAAACTTGCTAGGATTAGATTTGTTAAAAAGATTGTATGCGACTTTGTACTGTTCTCCTTCAGGAGTACAACTTACTTTAGGTAAGAAAGTGGTTTCTCCAATGTATTTGTCAAGGGATAAACTTCCAACAGAATTGTTGTTTCTTCCACATATTCTTTGGGCTACTGGTCCTAATGATGTGGGTCTTTTAGAAATACCACCATATGTTGTAACATTGAAAGCCAACGTTAAAATGCCACGAATTCCCCAATACAAAATCTCCAGTGAAGGTGAAAAAGCTTTGCTAGCGATCGTTTACGATCTAATTGAAAAAGATGTGATTGAAGAGACAAGAGGCAACGTTTGCAATAGTCCTGTTCTGCCTGTTTTAAAACAAATTGATCCCTCTCAGCCACCTCTGTACAGATTTGTGATTGATCTCAGAGAGGTGAATAAAATAGTTGTGCCACAATTTCCAGTTGTCCCCGACATTACTACACTACTGACTATGATTCCAGCTTCTGCCACCTGGTTTTCTGTGATCGACTTGAAGAATGCTTTCTTCAGCATCCCGATTGCTGAGGAGAGCAGGGATATTTTTGCCTTCAGTTTAGGAGGACGTAGCTTCCGCTTTAAACGCGCCCCCCAGGGCTACTGTGAAAGTCCATCAATATATAGTCAAGCTCTAAAAACACAGCTTGATACGATTGTTTTACCTGAAGGTGCTACTCTTGTACAGTACGTTGATGATTTGCTCGTTGCTGCAGATACTGAGGAAATATGTAAGAAAGCCACGTTGTCCTTGTTGCGCCATCTGTGTGATTTGCATCACAAGGTGTCACTTTCCAAATTGCAATATTGTCGACAAGAAGTGACCTACTTAGGTCATCTCTTATCGAAGGAGGGAAGGAAACTGACCCCAGAAAGAATTCAGGCAGTAGCGAAATTGAGTGTGCCAAGAACACAGAGAGAAGTGCGTGCTTTCTTGGGCATTACATCGTACTGTAGACAGTGGATTCCAAATTTTTCGTTATTAGCCAAACCTTTGGTGGCATTAACGTGTAAAGATACACCCAATCCCGTTCCTTGGTCTGAAGAGAGTCAGAAAAGTTTTTCTGAATTGCGCACAGCATTATGTTCGGCTCCTGTGTTAGGTACCCCCAACTACAGTAAACCCTTCACATTGTATGTCCATGAGAAACAAGGCTGTGCATTGTCAGTGTTGACTTAGTTGTTTGGAGGCAAGCAGCGTCCATGTGCATATTTTTCGTCGACTTTGGATCCGGTAGCTAAAGCATTACCAAGTTGTTTAAGAGCTACAGCAGCAGCAGCTGTTTCTATTCGATAGTCTGCTGGTCTAGTGATGAATAACATGCTAGTCGTAATGGTCCCATATGCAGTAGACTTGTTGTTAAACAGAACCAGGACACAGCACTTAACTAGTGCTCGATTGTCAGGTTACGAATTGACATTGTTAGCGAGTCATGTGCACATAAAAAGATGTAGCACACTAAACCCAGCTACGTTGTTACCAATTGTAGAGGAGTTAGATGATTCAGAACAGCATGATTGTTTTCTTAGAACAGAAGAAGAAACGAAAGGGAGAATAGATCTTAGGGACACTCCTCTTGCTGAATGTGATGGTACACTGTGGGTGGATGGTTCATGCTTCAATCTCCCGAATGGTGACACGACTGCAGCATATGCTGTCACAACTTTGCATACAATTGTTGAAGCTGCACGTATTCCACATAATTCAGCTCAAGCAGCAGAATTGATTGCACTTACAAGAGCATGTGTGTTGTCAAAAGGAATGAAAGTGACTGTCTATACCGACAGTCAGTATGCATTTGGTGTGGCTCACAGTTTTGGACGATTGTGGAAAGAACGTGGGTTCCTGACTTCGCATGGAACTAAGATTCAGCATGGTCAGTTGGTGAATGAGCTTCTTGAGTCACTGACCTTGCCTCTGCAAATGGCGATTGTGAAATGTAGTGCTCACAAGAAGGTGACTGATGATGTTGGTCGTGGAAATGCATTTGCTGACGAAATCGCGAAAGATACTGCAAGGAATGTGATGAGCCGAATGTATGTTGCAGGCCCTGCAAGATGGGTTGGTGATGTTGGAATGTGTGAAGACACGATAGAGAGTGTGAAATCTATTCAAGCTGAGGCTACAGAGAAAGAATTGAGCATGTGGAGAGAAAGTACGGGTAGAATGGATGCAAATGGTTGTTGGGTTGAATTGTCAGAGCATCAGAGATGGTTGTTACCCGATGCATATGTGCTTGCAGTGGTTACAATGGCTCATGGAATGGCCCATATCAGCGTGAAAGGGATTTGCAAGTTGTTGGCTCCAGTATGGCAGAATTCAGGGATTCCCAAGTGTGCAGAGAATGTCGTCAAGAATTGCATGGTGTGTCTGAAACACAATCCTGGTAGGGGAACCCCAACTCCAGCTGGTCATTTTGCACCTCCTACGTATCCGTTCGAGGTTTTGCAGCTAGATTTCATTCACATGGAGAGGTGCAACAATTTAAAATACGTACTCGTTGTTGTTTGTGCCTTCTCAAGATGGGTGGAAGCCTATCCCCTAAAAGACAACACTGCCTTATCCACAGCTAAAGCCCTTGTGAAAGAGTTCTTCCCCAGGTTTGGAATGCCTAGAATGGTCTGGAGTGATAATGGGAGTGAATTTGTGGGTCGAGTGATGAAGAGAGTGTGTGAAGGGCTAGGCATTCAGCAAAAATACCACGCTGCAAATCACCCCCAATCAGCTGGATTAGTAGAATGTTATAATGGCACGCTTAAGTTAAAACTGGCCAAAATTCAAGCGAGCACAGGTCTTAAATGGCCTGACGCTCTACCCATAGCACTCCTATCAACAAGAATGACTGTGCATTCACGAGTGAAACTTAGTCCCTATGAGATTGTTTTTGGCCGCCCGGCCAACATATGGGGAGTGCCAAGACCCACCAAGGTCAGTGAGATCGAACACCCTGTTTTGCTTGATTACCTGTACGAATTGACGGCTAAATTGCGTGTTTTGCATCAACAGGTTCATGACACCCTGCCTCCGGTCTCTGAAACTCCAGGACATCAGATCGACCCTGGATCCTGGGTGCTGGTCAAGAACTTCCAGCGAACCAAGAACGACCAGCCCAGGTGGACCGGACCGCACCTCGTCCTTCTCTCCACAAGATCAGCTGTTCGAGTGGAGGGGAAGACAAACTGGATCCACGGGATCCATTGCAAACGGATCCCTCTGCCGTATGACCAGTGGGTCCAGAAGGGTGTCGCCGACTCGGAAACTGAAACTGTGCCACGTTTTCTGCCCTTCAGTGATGCACGAGTAAAAGGAACACTTACTGAACAAGAGAGCGATAAACTTTTGCAACCAGCTGTATCACCATCAATTCCATTGGACACTACAGAACCTGAACTCCTTTTCCAGGATAATACAATACCAGGGAAGCAACGGTATAATCTGAGGCCGAGAAATACGAACTAATAAAAGTTTTTTTTCCCTCCAAGTACTATTTTTGAAAAGTGCAGCTCTCCCATCTGAGAAACTTGCTTATTTTTGTTTTTTCGAACCGCCATCCGGGTTCCGCTGCTAGGGCCGCGATTGCCCAAAGTCTTTGGGGTGCAGCTGACGACGTTAGGTCGGCAGTTCTGGTGGGTCTAAGGGAGTTGCCCTGGACTGACAGAAGCATTCCTTAGCAGAATCAACCTCCCATCGCGGGCAGCACTTTAGAGAGGATGGAGTTTTCCGAGATGGAGAGACCTGCCAAAAGAGTGAACTTTAAAACCAGGATCTGTAAAATAATGACAAAGAAAAGCTTTTTGATATTGTGCATTTTTATGTTATTCAGTGTGATGATATTTTTAATAAGTTATGTTTTGTTCTCTTTCCGAGTAACATTTGCACCCACTACATCGCCTATACCTCCTCCTTCTACTGTTTCCCCACACTCTTTTCAACCCCTTCCTGAACACGAATCCGCTAGGAGATTAGAGTTTATTAATAACTCCTTTGTCCAGCTTTTGCACCAACACCAACTAGTAATGAACACAACTAACTGTTGGGTGTGTGGTCTTATGCCTCACACAACGGATAAAGGTATCCCTTATCTGGTCCTGCCTTTCAGCCACAATGGTTCTGTGTGGGCATACAGAACCATGTTCATATATGCACATGAAGTCTACCCCCTACGTTCTGTAACAGACAATCCTAAGAATAGTGCTCTAGTTAAGGGTATAGTAGATATGATAAAGGAAGACATTTCTTATGAGACTATCCCGAGAGATGAGACACTAGTATACATAGGATGGAACGTAACCGGATATGGAGCTACTCTGAGTGAGAAACAGCAAGCTAAGAGATCTTCCCCGATTTGGATTGTACCCCATCAGGGTCACCTGTGTTTGCAAGGTAATGGCAAGAATCCCAGAGCTCAGTTAGGGAAGAGTATCTGCACTAAAACATACGTTTTTGCAGCCCAGACTTCCCCTTCGTTTTTAGCAGCTAAGGGTACCTATTTCATCTGCCATGATAGAGCCTATACATGGTTGCCCCCTGACTTTTCGGGCACATGTTTTGTTTCGTTCCTGCTGCCACCCACCTACACAGCGGCGGCAGATTACCACAAGACAAGGATAGTGAGAGGTGTCTTCAGCGAAGAAGACACTGCAGGACAAGAATTTGGGGACTTCGTAAAGGGTTTTCTGCCGTTCTGGGGACCAATGGCTAACAGCAGGAACATAAGGCAATTGACAAGGGTAGTTGAATCCACCGTGGTTGAAACTGCTGGTGCCCTTAGTAACTTGACTGCTGAGCTCCAGTCGGATTGTCTTATGACCCTTCAGAACAGGGTCGCATTAGATGTCATACTCGCAGACCGAGGTGGGGTATGTAGATTGATCCAATCGAGTTGCTGTGTTTTCATTCCTGATAACGCTCCAACAGTGTACCAGGCCATCTCTAAACTGCATAAGATTTCCGAATCTATTCATGTGGATAAAGGAGATTGGTCATTAATGGTATGGTTCTGGGAACTGATATCCGCCTGGGGATGGAAAATTCTGATGGTCATTGGGATGGTCTTAGCCATTCTTTTCCTGTTCTGTCTGTGCGTGCAGTGTGCTCCTGCAATATGTGGCCTCTGTGCTACATCATGTGTAAGGAAACCTGTATCAAGGGACGAGCTAAGTACTAGGATGATGTTACAGCAACATCTCAATGACTTTAGGAATATAGACCTGGACTCAGATTAGCATGAGATTAGGTTAAATTGCCTATGTAAGGGCAAAAGGAGTGTTTGTGCTTCTGAAAATCCTGGACTCGAGAATTAAACTTCATCATAGCATGACGATTTTTATATCAAAAGACCGAGAATGGCTAGTACACTATGTACAAGCATTTTCGTCATATTCGAGTGACGATTTCACCTCGAAATCGTCATTTTCATTCTGAACCCTTGGCTTCCATTTTGTATACGGCAGCCACTTTGTGACTTGCCCTTTACATAGGCTTATAATACAGCTAAATTCGATTCCAAAGGACACGTACACCTTAATTGACTTTTCTCTGACCTGGGCAAGCTGGGCAAGCTGAAACCATTGCTCCAGGCCGAACCTGTTTGGTCAGTTCCTCCCCCAGTGGCCGAATGAGATAGCATCAAGGCTCAACAGGCCATAAACCCCTTGCATCGCGCACACACCCTGCCGAATCTTGCTCACACCTGTCCCTGCTCTTTTCTCTCTCACTTGTTTTATGATGGGGAGGTGCCCGTTTTTATTGGGGGTCCACCGGTATCTGATGGAAATGCTGGGCCTTGCCGGGTAATTTGTTATGGGCTGGACAAACAGAAATGTGGGCTGTCATCATGACTCTGCTTTTTCTTTGTGGTGAAAATATGTCTATGGTATACTAAAATTCAAAGAATGTTTGCCTAAAGCACAATATTTCGTATAAAAAGAGAAGCCTGACTTTGTAAATTTGAGCAGTCTCCTGAGAATATACATCCCGTGTGTTGTACTTCTAGGACCTGTTACTTGGTTGCAGCCAATAAAATCGATCTTTGACTTCACCTAGAAGACTCTGAGTTTCTGTGGTCTGAATCAGGAAGGTACCCGAGGTCTTTGGGTGTACCCTGACACCGCTGGGTTACCGGTTCGGTACCGGTTCTGAAAAACCCAGTACCTCAAGATGGTTCGGTATGAAGTCTGTAACAGAATAATAACCCCAGTGGGTCAATGACAAACACCATGCTAGCGCCATGAAACCTTTTTGGTGAACGAGTGCTCTATAAATTCCACTAACTTCAACTTCAACTTGGCTGTCTTCTATACCAGCGCCTGCTCGAGCGCACCTCCTGTTGTAGAAATTAAACCGTGCTGGCTCCATCACGGGCCCGCGTCCCTCGCGGTGGGCCTCTCTCTTTTGCGGCTGGGCTTAACCGCTCATATCCAGTCAAACAAGGTTAGCCCCAGTGAGAGACGCCAACAGGTGTGTAAAATAATCGATATTTATTGCTGGCAGCAAATTGCAGGCAAAGACAACTGACGGTTCCAGCAGTAAAATTATCGGCCAGACGCGTTTCGGGAACAACGTTCCCTTCTTCAATGACATAGATTCCCTTCAAGCCAAACCACATTTCCTGCACACATTTATCCCAAAGTCCTGCCCCAGTGGGCGTGGCCAACCCCTTGGCCTTCTGGTGTTGGTAGTGCACAACTAGCGTCCTCCTGTGAGTTGGTTCGGTATGAAGTGGTATATATGAGGACTTGAATAACTCATGTGATGATTTGATTTTTGTATCTGTTGCTTGTATTTTTTTGTTTAATGTTGACTATCATGTTAATAGTGTGCCAACCTTACAACTAATTAAATTGAGTTGCTTTTGCATGATGTATAGAAATAATGTGCGCACTCCAGTGGTGAATCAATTTCTATTGCTGAGTCCAAACAGCCACTGCTGATAAATCCCTGTATGAAGCCCCTCTCGAGATAATGAGATTGATGTCCAAGTTCACACTGGGTTATTCGGACCCCCTCACCCCCTTTTCTGTAGGATACTATATGTTTAGCATTGTCATCTGGAGTCGGGCTGACTGCATAATGGGCAGCCTTGATTCGAGAAGTGGACTCGCCAGAGCTTTACCCAGTATCATAACTTCTAAGTTAGGAGGGCTCCTTTATAGAATGTTTTGAGCCATCCAGTGTTGAATAATGAAGGCAGTCTGAATGAGGCATGGATGAGATGCTTATGTTGTCCCTGTTGGCTCAGATAGATTGAAGATTAGCTGAGTATCTCTACATACATGTTGTTCTCCCATAGGTCAGCTAGAGGGGCCATGTAGTTGATGTGGAAGCTGGGATTAAACAAACCCCCTGCAGGACCCCAGAAACCAAGCCCTTGGGATTAGAGATGAAAGGTAAAATGGCTACTACTGCCTGGACCTGATCAGTCAGAAAAGAGCAAAACCATGGCAGGAACCGACATCCAATGGCGTCTAGTTGAGTAAGGAGAATATTATGGTCCATAGTACTAAAGGTGGACGACAGGTCAGCAGAACTAATGCCAACGATTCGCCCATGTCAGTTTTGAGGTATAAGTCTTCCGGCACTAACAGGACCATGAGCTCAGTACTATGACCTTTCTAAAGTCTCCTGCAGTGGATGTAGCAGCATGGTAACCATTCCTCCAAATCCCGCTTATACCTTGGGTGGGAATCTGCTCCCTTGATAAGGGAGAAGCTCTCCTGAATGTCCTTGTGCTTGAGAACCCGTAGCAGTGCCTTGATGCTTTTTGATTGGGGAAATGCCCTAGAACCCTACACTATAGCTGCTCTCATGGCATTCTCTAGCTCCTCCACCCTTCTCTCCATCCTTCCTTAGAACAGCGCAGTCGCAGAATGCTGTTTTGTTTTGGAGCTTAGGATCTTGCATTAGAGCAGCATGCTCTTTACACCTTGTAGTCGTGGGGTGTGTGCGGGCCGGAATAACAGGCGTGGAGGCCGTATATAGTGTGCTATGACTTAGCAGTCTTTATTACAGTACACAAAGTTATGGTCATGGAAGGTAAAGATGCAGAGGGTTGGGATGAAGGTGGTGTTCCGGGTTGTCGTCTTCGGGTGAGGGATGGTTCTGGAAGGGTCTTGCGCGACGCCTCTGGGGTTAGGGTTGGTCCTTCTTCTCCTTGCCGGTCCGGTGGTCCTCGGAGTGAAGGGGAGAGAGAACAGGGCGGTTAGTCCTCAAGCACAGGACTATCAGAGTACTGTCACCAAGCACCAGAGTTGTGTGGAGGTCAAAGCGAGAGTGAGGAAGGGGGCGGTAGGGAGGAAGATGGGAGGGTATCCGAGCGGGAAGGAAGAAGGTGGACTAAGTGAGGGTTCCGGTGTGGGGTTCCTTGCTCTACGTGACTCGGGCCGTGGTTTATGTATATACAGTGCTCTTAGGGGTGCTAAACGGTGAGGGGGTACTCTATTTACAAAAATATAAAGGTCCGCCTGGGAGCCAGGAGACAGGGTACTCACATGCCCCGCCGTAACTCTCCCTTGAGTTACGGCCGCTCTCCAGCGTCCTCCACCGGACTCCACCAGTCCTCCGTCCAGACTTCGTCGTCTTCTCCCTCTTCTCCGTTCTGCTTTCCAGGGGTGCTGCCGTCCGTCTTCTGCCACGAGCCGGGCTCTCCGCACAATCCGCCGTCTTCGTTTCCTGCTTTTTCTTCTTCCGTTGTCGGGTAGGGGGTGGGACTTCCGGGGTCACGCGGGAGTCCTTCCGGTTTCTCGTCCTTCCGGGTCAGGTCCTACAATGAGGGAGAAAAAAATGGAGTCCGGGTTGCCAGGGACGCCGTCGGATCGGTCCGCGAGGCTCGGGACCTCGAGGGAAGCGACGGGTCACTCGAGGTAGGGATCGCATTCCGTTCACATCCCCTTCCCCTAGCTGTCCTTCTTGTACGGGGTGCAGGGGGAGGGTATCGGGACAGGTAGTCGGCGTTACCCTGTTCAACGCCTTTTCGGTGCAAAGTCTTGAACCTATAGGGTTGGAGGGACAAGAACCACCGTAACACACGGTTGTTATGTCCTTTGTTGCGGGCCATCCATTCCAACGGAGCGTGATCTGTATACAGGACGAATTCACGGCCATCCAGATAGTAGCGGAGGCTTTCTACTGCCCATTTGATGGCCAGCGCCTCTTTCACTACCACCGCGTAGTTCATCTCCCTTGGAAACAACTTTCGGCTTAGAAAAAGGATGGGCTGTTCGTCGCCGTTGTGGTCCCTTTGGGACAGAACAGCCCCCAGACCCTGATCAGAAGCATCGGTTTGAAGGATAAAGGGTAGCGTATAGTCCGGGCTGATAAGCACAGGACCGGACAACAAGGGCTGTTTGAACAGATGGAAAGCTTGTAACATACGAGAGTCCGGGCGCTTCAGTACGTCTTCGGTCTTCGTTGCCTTTTTCAAGAGATCAGTCAATGGGGCCGCAGTCTGTGAGAAGCCAGGGATAAACCTCCTGTAATAACCCAAGAGACCAAGAAATGCACGTAGTTCTTTTCGTGTTTGAGGAAAGGGGATTGACTGGATGGCTGTGATTTTATTGTTCTGGGGACGGATTACTCCCTCACCTAACAGATAACCCAGGTACTTAACCGTTTGGGCAGCAAGGGTGGTTTTTGCGGGGTTAATGCTGAACCCATAAGAACCCAGGGAGGAGATGACATCATGTAGGTGATGTAGGTGTTGCCCCCAGTCATCGCTGTAGATGATTATATCATCCAAATAGGCTCCTGCATACTGGGAATGCGGTTGTAGGACGTGGTTCATGGCTCTTTGGAAAGTAGCGGGAGCACCGTGAAGGCCAAAGGGCATCATGGTAAACTGATATAGTCCATCGGGGTAGAAAAGGCTGTCTTCTTCTTATCCTCCTCTCTCAATGGGATCTGCCAGTACCCTTTACAGAGGTCCAGCGTGCTGATGTATTTCGCCTTCCCTATCCGTTCGATCATCTCGTCAACACGAGGGAGGGGGTACGTATCAAAGGAGGAGATTTTATTCACCTCTCGGAAGTCAATGCAAAACCTGATAGAACCGTCCGGCTTGGGGACTAGTACAATGGGTGAATTCCAACTACTGACGGACGGCTCTATGACCCCCAGGCGCATCATCTGTACTATCTCTTCTTGAATGACGGCTCTACGGGCTTCAGGGACCCGATAGGGTCGTTGGCGCACCGTTTTTCCGGGCTCGGTTGTGATGGCATGTTCGATTACAGAGGTGCGACCCGGGTAGGAGGAGAAGATATTTTGTAGTGAACTCAAGGACGTTCGCAGATATTGTCTTTGGTTTTCGGACAGATCCGGATCCATGCACACCTCATAGGACACAACCGATTCGGGTTCTGTACCAACCAGTACGGGTAGAGGGCCGACCCAGGGTTTCAGTAGGTTTATGTGGTAGATCTGGGAGATATGTCTGTTAGGGTCTGTTTCCACCTCATAGGTGACTGGCGTTACTTGTCGAAGGATAGGAAATGGGCCCTGCCATTGTCCTAGTAATTTATGATCCGAGGATGGGATCAGGAGAAGAACCAGGTCCCCTGGGGCAAAAGACCGTGGTTTGGTGCCCTTATCGTACTGGTGCTTTTGATTGGCTTGTGCGGTTACCATGTTCTGCCTTACAATGTCTCGTATTTGCCCTAAATGTGTCTTTAGGTTTTCTACATACTCGGGGAGAGACCGGGTTCGGTCTGGTTCGGCCTCCCAGGCCTCTTTGGCCATATCCAACAAGGTCCGTGGGGGTCGCCCATATAAGAGCTCATAGGGCGAGTATCCTGTGCTGCTCTGAACCTTGCAGCGGATTGCAAACAGTGCTAGGGGTAGCATCTCCTCCCACCTCCTGCTCTCCAAGGCCAACAGCTTTTTCAGTGTAGTCTTTAGGTGGCGTTGTAACGCTCAACCAGCCCATCCATCTGGGGGTGGTAAGCTGAGGTCCTTATCTGTTTAATACCTAGTCTGGAACACACCTGTCTCATAAGGGTGGACACGAAGGGAGTCCCCTGGTCTTTTAGGATTTCCCTAGGGAAGCCTACCCTAGAGAAAATCAAGATCAAGGCTTTGGCTATGTTCTGGGTTGTGGGTTGTCTTAGGGGTACGGCTTCTGGAAAGCGGGTGGCGTAATCGACCAGTACTAGAGCGTATCGACAACCGCTTCTGGAGGGCAATAGGGGGCCTATAATGTCCATCCCTACTCTACTGAAGGGTATATCGATGAGGGGTAGGGGTACTCTGGGGGGTCGGTACCTGCTATTCTTTTGGCAGACCGGACATGCACGGCAGTACAGTTTTATTTGTTGGTATACACCTGGCCAATAGAATTTGTCCAAGATGGCCTGTCCTGTCTTCTCGTCGCTAAAGTGGCCTTCCAGCAGGTGACTATGGGCGAGAAACAACACCTTGTCTCCGAAGGGTCTCGGGATTATCAGCTGTGGTGTTTGTTGTGCCCCTCCCTTCCTGTATAAAAGGCCATTCTTTTTAAAGAAATAGGGACCTACTTGTAAGGGGTCTTCATTGTCCAGGGCCCATCCCCAGGCATCTTGGAGGACGGGATCCTCCTGTTGGGCAGCGCGGAATTCCCTGTCGGTTTCCCAGGGGTGTTCTTCCGCTCGGACAGGAAAGACAGTGGCATGGTTCCTCTTCTCTTTCTTCTTTTGGGTTTTCGATTTGTAGGGTTTGTCTGCGGCTTCTTGACCGGGTTGGTCATGTGGAAACGGGGCTTCTAACCACCACTTTTCTAGGGAGTCGGTGGTCTCATGTAGAAGACGGGGTAGGCCAGAGTAGTCGCTGCCCAGTATTATCTGCTCCGGGAGGTTTGGAATAAGGCCAACGGTTAGGGTGGTACCCTGATCCGTGGGGTGTTGAACCCGAACCCGGGCGGTGGGGTATAGTTTCGTGTCGCCGTGAACACACTGGATGGCTACCGTACCGGTCACAGGTCCCACAGGGTTTGGCAGCTCCTGTGGACGGAGTACACTTTGGCTGCAGCCTGTATCCGCAAGGGCTAGAACAGGGTGTCCGTCGATCCGTACCGGACAGTGGAATCTAGGAGGGTTCGTTTCTGCAGCAATGCATACAAAGTTCCGGGCGAGGCCCACCTCCATTGGTTCGTCTTTCTGGGAACACACTCGGGCGATGTGCCCGTATCCCCCACAGTGATAGCACTGAGGACCGGGTAGGGGTGCCCGCGGCATAACAGGGTACGGGAACAAAGGGAGTGGCTCCGGTTTCTTGGGTAGGGGAGGTCTCGGTGTTCGGGTCAGGTTATGAGTTTGGGGACGGTGTGAATGTTCCTCCTTTGGCCTCTGAAAGTCTTGGGCGCGGCTGTAGGCGCTGGCGATCTCTACCGCACTCTCCAAGGTGAGACGGGCGTGTTGGCGAACCCATTTTTGGGTAGAAGGATGTAGGGAAGCCAGGAACTGTTCCAAATATATTTTGGAGAGGATATCTTCTTTCGTGGTGGAGGCAGATCGCAACCAGCGATCGGCCAGATCCCGGATGCGGAAGGACAGTGCTCTTGGTGTTTCTTGGGGTCCTTCTTTTGCTTGACGCAGCTTCACCCTGTAGGTTTCATTGTCTATGCCTAGACGTTCTAGGATGCAGGATTTGATATCAGCGTAAGGTGTTTGGCCCTGTACATTGGCCTGTTGTTACGCAGCTTGTAATTCGCCGGTAAGTAGCGGACCTAGATAGTGTCCCCAGCGTTCAGGGGGCCAGGCCGCGGCTTGTGCCAGCCGTTCGAAATTAGTAAAAAAGAAGTCCGGGTCTTCTCCCGGGACGTACTTTTGGAGAACCACTGAGGGGAGGGAGGTGACCGGTCTTTGGTGGCCTAGTACGTCTGTGAGTTTTCCCATAGCTTGGTCCTGGGCCGCCCCCTGCCCCTTCAACACGTCATGCAACTGGCCTCGGTCGTCCTCGGCGGTTTTGAGGAACTGCTCCATCATCTTCCCGAGCTGTTCCTGGGTCTCGGCGAGTTTCTTTACCGCGGCCTCCATGCTTCCGGGCAATCCCACTTCTGACACCAACTGTAGTCGTGGGGTGTGTGCGGGCCGGAATAACAGGCGTAGAGGCCGTATATAGTGTGCTATGACTTAGCAGTCTTTATTACAGTACACAAAGTTATGGTCGTGGAAGGTAAAGATGCAGAGGGTTGGGATGAAGGTGGTGTTCCGGGTTGTCGTCTTCGGGTGAGGGATGGTTCTGGAAGGGTCTTGCGCGACGCCTCTGGGGTTAGGGTTGGTCCTTCTTCTCCTTGCCGGTCCGGTGGTCCTCGGAGTGAAGGGGAGAGAGAACAGGGGGGTTAGTCCTCAAGCACAGGACTATCAGAGTACTGTCACCAAGCACCAGGGTTGTGTGGTGGTCAAAGCGAGAGTGAGGAAGGGGGCGGTAGGGAGGAAGATGGGAGGGTATCCGAGCGGGAAGGAAGAAGGTGGACTAAGTGAGGGTTCCGGTGTGGGGTTCCTTGCTCTACGTGACTCGGGCCGTGGTTTATGTATATACAATGCTCTTAGGGGTGCTAAACGGTGAGGGGGTACTCTATTTACAAAAATATACAGGTCCGCCTGGGAGCCAGGAGACAGGGTACTCACATGCCCCGCCGTAACTCTCCCTTGAGTTACGGCCGCTCTCCAGCGTCCTCCACCGGACTCCACCAGTCCTCCGTCAAGACTTTGTCGTCTTCTCCCTCTTCTCCGTTCTGCTTTCCAGGGGTGCTGCCGTCCGTCTTCTGCCACGAGCCTGGCTCTCCGCACAATCCGCCGTCTTCGTTTCCTGCTTTTTCTTCTTCCGTTGTCGGGTAGGGGGTGGGACTTCCGGGGTCACGCGGGAGTCCTTCCGGTTTCTCGTCCTTCCGGGTCGGGTCCTGCAATGAGGGAGAAAAAAATGGAGTCCCTGTTGCCAGGGACGCCATCGGATCGGTCCGCGAGGCTCGGGACCTCGAGGGAAGCGACGGGTCACTCGAGGTAGGGATCGCATTCCGTTCACACACCTCATGCACATTATTCAAGCTAAGGCATACATCTGAACCCTTGTTTCCCCTGCAGTGCAGACTTTCCCCACATAGTCTTGAGTTGTTTGTTAAAGGTCCTGTGGCTGTAGTATATCAAAGAAAACAGACTTTCCTTGGCTAAGGCTAGCCAAACGTGTGCAAAAAAAGGCCTCTGTCAGCCCCTGGCTCTTTACCTGAATCAAGGGATCGGGCAGGAAAAAGTCCCTTTTTCCCTTCTTGACATGGACTGATGTTCTTTTGAGGCATTGGTAACTCCTACTACTCAGAGCACAGCTCTTAAACTTTATACATAGTTTACCCACCTGGGGCGCACTGGGTGCTGCCTTGGCTATGCTGTCCCCAGGTGTATGTGTCTCGGCGTGCCTGTGATCACTGCACTGTAAGAGTAAAAGAGGAGAGGGTTTGCCAGCAGTCAGCAGATTGCAGCAGTGCTTAATTTGTAAAATAAGTGCCATAGCCCTCGTCAGGAGGCCACTGCAGCTTGCATTGCCCCTGCCAGCTCTGCCAAGGACAGTACCAACACAAAAGCTAGTCGTCACTCACCTACAAGTTTGACAGTTCAAGCTATTCCTTGCCCCCGCCGCTATAAGAATGGCTTGGTGAGCAGGCATTAGTCATTGTTAATGTATGCTGAATTAATACACTAGTATTGTTGTGTTCATTTCTAAATTAGACAACTAGCGCCACCACGTGCAGATTGTCATAAGTGCTGGTGTTGTCAATGAAGTGCCGGTACCAAGCACCTGAACCTACCTGCTCAAATTAAGCACTGGATGGCAGCCCTCATCCTGCCTGCATCCCACACAGTTATTTTCTGTGACGCACCATAGCAGCAGATCAGTCACCCTGCAGGTCGCCAACTCTAGTACATTGGTGACACCACACGATCATCCTCGGAATTAACAGAGGCCCGCTCACCAAACTCCATTTCCCCGAGAGTCACTAGGGCATGGTCGGTGCCCTTTTGAAGGACTTGTCTTGCATGTCACGAGGAGGGGCTCACTTGTTCGTCTTCTTCTGGCACAGAACGGCAACTGCAGTCCCCACACATGCGGCCAATAGTTGCCCCATACCTTCTCGCAGCTGGACCCATCTGAGCCCAGTTTCTGGACGTGCTGCACATTGTGACCTGGGGGGCTAGGTAGTGCCAGAGCTCCACACAGAAGCTGGCAACATAGAGTCCAGCAAGCCCCGCCCCTCCTTCAGCTGTTTTGAAAGACAGTCTTAACGCTGGTGGGCTGCACAGATTAGAACAGATCTACAGACAAAAACACTTTGGCTAGATAGCACTTTTTGTAATACCTTCCTTTTCTAGATTGCACAGAAGCAAAAAGACTACTTTCATACAAACATTCAGCCGTGCAGAGAATAGTGAAGCATTTTCAGGCCGTTTTGCCCACCAGCATAGCCCCTAGTACTGGTGCATTGTGTACATGTTGTCTAAGATGGTTGACATTTTTAGAACCATGTAAGAAAAGACCGTTGAGACCCATCCAGTGTTCTCCATGGATGAGGCACATTGTTAAAGTTCAGCGATTACTCATATCTACTTGTGGCCCCCATGATATGGTGTCTACTAAGGAACGTGTTTTCGTAGGTTAAGGTCACTTCATTAAGACAGCCCCGATGCAAGATATCCTGTTCTTAGCTACAATACAGAATATTGGCTGAGGTTCTTCACACGTGACATAGGAACCCAGTCCTTTTAGGGTAATCGCTGAAAGTTCAGCAGATTTGGAATATGTCAGCATTACCTTTGGCAGGCTGAGAGGTCTGATGAACAGCCGGTGCACGCCGGATAACCTGTAGAAGGCCAGGTGGCATGGATAAGGGGCAGTCACGTGATAGACATGCTTCTAAAAGGCTGGTAGGGATAGCTTTGATATAGTCACATGTCACTGAAAGAATAACAGAGCAGGGCACTGGAAGACACGTGTCAGGATCACCACTGAAAGGCCAGCTCTGAAGGGGCAGAATCAGTGATATATCAGTCTTGCATCAAAAAGGGTGCTAGAGTTAGGGAGAGTCAGTTATATCCCATGTACCCTCATACATCTGACTGAATACACCCCAATGGCATGGCCTATCAAGTTGAAAATTAAGCAAACCTATTAATTTGTAACCAGCTCATTTGTAGAGGGTGCATTTCCTCAAAAAGATTCTTAAGAGTATTGATCCTCGGCCTAATTGTACGAAAGTTTTCAACTTCTGAAAGACGGTAGGCTGGGTTAATCTTTTGGGAAGATCATGAGGTTACACACAGATCCGTACAATTGATGCGTTAGTGTACTGAGCCCTCACTCCTTCTCCACTTAGCTTGATTCTTTTTTTTTTTTTATATTTAAAGACCTTTATTGCACAAGACTTCAGTTACACAGCTTTTGTAGCCTACAACCCTCGAGGGCCGGCAGCATAGAGTGGTGAGCAGTTGAAATGCCAGTGAGATTACACAGCCTTCCGGCCGGCAACCCTGGGGTCCGACGGCGTAATATAATATGTGCATGCAGACATCTTGTAATACACAGTACGTCTAGTAAGCAGGCCTGTGGATTTTATTCTTTTTATCTGTTTGTGTCGCTGTAGGTGTTTCAGTGCGTCTCCGGTATCTGCGCTATATGGGTAGTAGTCCATGTCCATCGTATGAGCCAGTTAATAGCTACCTCTGTCAGTTACTGCGTGGACCGGTGTTAGGGGGACTGTAAATTGTTCATCTGAGACGTCATTATGATGGTTACAGGCATATAATGGTATAGCTCACTATGGTAAGAGAGTAGTCACATGAGGCCGGCGGCGTCGAGCAGAGACCGCCGTCTTCAAGGTCAATGTGTCTGGCGATCTGCCGTGTATGGAGCCCTCCAGTGATGGCAGTGTAGGTATAGGTGTTAATGGCAAGCTACTTCGCCCCGGTTCGGTCGTCTAGTTCCGAAAGGGTACCTGTCTTAGTCTTGTCCCGCAGATCGTGTGTGTTGGGGGTCGCGTCATGTCACTACAGCGGTATTGTGTAGTGTCAGCAGGGTCGTAGTATCTAGAGGTGCAATTACAGCGTGTGTAATGTCCTTGTCTATAGCAATAGAAGGCCTGGTCTGGGAACGTGACCAGTGGGTGAACAAATATACGAACCAGAACAGTGGAAGGATAGCATTAGAAAAAGAGAGGGAAAGCGTAAGCGCCAGTCAGTGCGCCGGGGGGGGGGGGGGAAGCTTATTTTTAACCTGTCCTCCTCCCCTCATTCTATGTCTAATTTCCAGTCTATCATGATCTTCATCAGGGACTGGATGAACCACAACCATCTGAAGTTGAACCCTGATAAAACAGAACTGGTCCTTACAGGTGGTTCCTCCAGTCCCTGGACCTCTCTTTTTTGGCCTTCTTCCTTGGGATCCCCTCCCACACCTTCTTCCTCAGTTAAAACTCTGGGCATTAAACTTAACAATCATCTCAACCTCCATTCACAAATTAGTTCTGTGGTCTCTTCCTGTTTTTTTGTACTCCGAACTATCCGCTCTGTTTCTCGTTTCTTTTCTCCTTCTGCACTTAAGTTAATCATGTCCGCTCTGGTTGTCTCCCGGCTGGACTACGCTAATGCCCTCTACAACGGCATCCCGGCGTATAGTCTGCGGAAGCTCCAGCTGGTCCAAAACCAGGCGGCTAGACTGATTTATGGCCTCCCCCGCTCTCACCACTCTACCCCCTTACTGAAAGCACTACATTGGCTACCTGTCAAGGAGCGATCTCTCTTTAAGACTGGATGTATGGTCTTCCAGGCACGCCAAGGGACTGCCCCTGCCGTCATCTCTTCCCTATTAAAAGAGTATATCCCTGCCCGTGAGCTGCGGTCATCTACTCAATCACTCCTCCAGGTTCCTCGGTATAGACGCAAGAAATGGGGCGGAGCCAATTTTTCTGTCTTGGCACCCTCCTTTTGGAACTCCCTCCCCGATCACTTGCGTTTGGCCACACACTACTCCTCTTTTCGTAAAGATCTTAAGACCCTTCTTTTTACTCAAGCCTTCCCAATGTAATTTGCCCTTTTTTTTTCCTTTTTTCCTATTAGTCTTCTGTCTTACTGCTATATTTGCCTCCACAGCGCCAAGAAACCGCATGGTGAACGTTGCGCTTAATAAATATTTTAAATGTGAAGATCTTGTATCTCCAGTAGGGGGGACTTTTCGTTTTAGAAGTTTAGAAGTTGATTAAGCAATATTTGCCTCCAGGAATAGAGGCTTCCAAAAGTGCAAGGAATGCTCCATAAAATGAAAAATACAATACCAGCTATTCCATCTATATAATATCGCATAGAATTAATACAAAATGATGGCGATCTCAAATTAATTAACAACTGAAAATAATATTTGAAAAATTAAAGTTTAGTTGGAGCTCATTTAAAATACATTTTTACAACGTTCTACCTGGCCACTATTTAACACAAAATATGTTGTCCTATTGCTTTCATTTATACACACAATAGTAAGGACTGCAAGCTGCAATGCCCGTTTTGTACTTGAGATTTCAAGTAACCCTGAGGTTTGTGCTAGCTGCTCTCAGTAGATTGCCACGCTACTGCTGAAGTCATCTTTTCAAGCTAATGTACCAGTAGTAAATGAACCAACAATAGAGGCCACAATTGAGAGGATTACATTTCTGTATGAAAAATCCCTGCTTATCTGTCTCATTTTTTATACCGTTGCTGATACTATACTATACTACTATACTATACTTTATAGGCCCATGAAAATCCCACTGTACAAAAAAATAGCTGTTAGAACTGTGATGGAGGTCATGGTACAAGCAGTAATATATTGAAAGAAAGGAGGAAGGTTGAACGAAGAAAAGAGGAACAAAGGTTAAGCAGCATTGAAAAATGACTAGAACGAGCTTTATTACAGTTATCCCTTTATCATATTTCTTATGGTTCTGTATTCATTTCCTTTCGGTTTTCTGCTACTATTCATGCTTTTGTCTGCTGATGCATCGAAAATGTACAGTGGTTATTACAAATCAAATTGAGAAAAAGAATAGAAAAAAAATAATTATAGTCAAATAAATTATCAACAGTTACAATGGCACAGTTTGATAATAATAATGAAAAATGCTGTAATGTAATTTTTTTACTTAATGCATTTCACCTGTGTATTATGGTGATTTACATTGTTATGAAAAAGTCACAGGTGCTTACCCCACTCATAATGTATTTAACAAATGATAAAATGTGCCTTTTGTTCACACAATAACGAATGTGAGTGCATTTTTGCTCTTTGTACATATTTTAATCTTACTGTACAATAAGCGGGAAACATCCTTTACAACGAGGTTTTTACCACGTTGTACCTTTACCACGCATGTTATACCACAATGTTTTTAAAACGCATATGCTTTTACAATGTATGCCTGTACTGCACATTTAAGGTAAGTTCGGGGCCGTGGGAGGCCTCCCCCCCACAAATACAATGTTTATATACATAAACATATATATAAACAATGCGTGGTAAAGGCATACGTTGTAAAAGCTATGTGATCTAAAAAAATGCGGGGTAAAACACGTGGGGTACAAAATGCGTGGTAATGGCATGCAGAGTATTTCCCTGCGTTGTTCCGTCATGCAATCCAATAAGCACACTTATGCGCAGGTTTGTGCCCATCTTGTTTTGCCGCATTTAGAATTTTCTGAATCATGGCTTCCATTTTTCTCTCTTATTATTGTGGAAGCAAGTGTGTTATTAGCTTTTGTAGATGAATTCATCGATCGCTTTTGCCTTCTCAACAATACTTCAAAATGTCGGATGCGTATTGTAGTGGCATGCTAGTGGCACGGTGGACTGAGACTGCTATTGGCAGAGAATAGTCTTTATTCACTTTGCTGGAGAGGAGCGTGCCGAATCCCAGATGGCTTGCGCTCTGGCAGACATTTTTGGATCAATTCACTTTCCCTTAAACGACGACATCTGCAGATTCAGAAGCATAAATGGGCAGGATTAGTTGAGACATGAAAAGGCTACTAACCAGATGGCCATAGCGGGGACTAAAGAGGAAAATAAACAAAGAAAAAATAAGCATGTAGGTTGTTTGGCTGGCAAACAACGTCCTCTGATTCTATTACACAGTGAGTAACTCTAGAGTGTTGGCCAATTTCAGTTTTGCAAGTCTTTGTACTGCTGCAGAATATGATGATTCAAAATTCACCCTTACTTCTTGCCATTTTGAAACCTTTACACCTCGTGTTGCAAAAAAAATAATGCTAATAACGTCACTAATTGCTGGCTAAATATTCATATGTGAAGCAAGCCTCTTATCTAATGCATTGAGCAAAGCACAAGCTGGGAACTTAGATGAACTTTTCAGAAGATTCAGGCAGCAGGGCCATTCATCTGACGGTAAAGCCCACATTTGTAAAGCGCACAATCACCCGTAAGGGTCTCTAGGCGCTGGGGGGGCCGTCGGGAAGATTAAGCGAGCTATTGCCCAGAGTCACATGGTGCTGGGCTAATCTGCTGCCGGAGCCGGGGATCGAACCGTGGTCCCCAGATTCCAGCGTCAGTCGCCCTGGCCGCGGCGCCACACCTCTCCCACACGGTGAGACCAGGATCTTCGCGGTGTCTATATGAAGAACTGTCCTCTGTCGTAGAACAAGTCCAGACTGACAAACCGAGTTCTCTACTGTTAACTCTGCAGCTTCCTCAGTTAATGTGAAGTTGTAAGATTTCTGCTATTGCTATGGAAGGTCTTATTGATGATCATAGGGAAAAATAGTAAATCCTGGTCTGTGAGACACAATCAGTGTACTCTAGCCTCATTGATATTGTGCAATTCTAAACGCTCAGGAGTACTGTGATATCATTTCTATTCAGTACTATATATATATATATATATATATATATGTAAAGGTTCAACTTCTATGTTTTTTACTTTAAAACGGTACATTGTTAATTAACAGTTTGCCTAACTTTAACGTCACTTTAACCTTTGTTTTTTTCAGTGTATTTCTTGTTTTTAAAAAACAAAAACATCTTTTTATGACAGCTAACTATAACGTTACTTTAACTTTTGTTATTTTTAGTGACTTTGTAAGTTTTTTATGTGTAAAATAATATTTTATTGCAATATTCCCTTCCCGTAGTGATGTGGGCACGAAAACAGATCTAAATACTATTAGCATTATTATCTGCTCCCTGCAGGTGGGAGCAATGCCGGATCCTGCTGGATGCTGGGAGCCGGCAGGGGCTTCGGGGGCCTTGGGGCTCTCTCCGAAGCCCCCAACCAGGATATGGTGGGTGCCCTGTGTGGACACCAGGGCACGTACCCTGTTGAGCTGGGCCTCAGGGGTTGGGGGCCCGGGCTGAAATCAGCCCAGGGAGGGAGGCCGCATGCTCCACATATGCTCCCCTGCCCATTTCCTATAGGGCTGGGACGGGGGGATGGGGTCTCAAGGGCGAAAATTGACCCAGGGAGTGGGTCCAAGTGCCCCCTCCCACCTCTGAATATTGTGCCAGGCCCTAGGGAATGGGGTCCCCAGGGCCATGTGCCCCCTCCCCCTCTACTATAGTGCCCAGCCCCAAGGGATGGATTCCCAGAGCCAAAATCGGTCCAGGGAGGGGATCTGTGTGCCGACCTCCCCACTGAATATAGTGCCGGGCCCCAGGCTGAAATCGGCCCAGGGAGGGGCGCCGTTTGCCCCACTTCTTCTTTAAAAAAAATTCCAGGCCTGGGGAAGGGGGGCCACATGACCCACCTCCCCCTTTAAAATGCAGCCAGGCCTTGGGGGATTCGATCCCCCAAGGCTGAAATCGGCGAGGGGAGGGCACTCATGTGCCACCCTCCCCCTTCAAAATCCAGCCGGTTCCCGGGAAAGGGGTCCCTTAGGGCCAAAATCCAAATCCTTAGATCCTACTAAGTTGTTGGCTTCAGACGTTTAGCGGATATAATATTCTTGCCTAAAATAAATGCTTTTATTGTTGAAGCCTCATGTCCCTGACTTTTGTGTCTGGATGCATAGCTCTTAATGCATTTGAGAGGTATTACCTCAACTCATTGGAATGTATTGCACCCTAATGCAGTATTGGTTTCTGCTCTCATTTGATGGCAACTAACCTTCTTTTTTTTCTTCCTTCCTTTGTCTTTTATTTTTAATTACCTTTGTTAACTGATTTTCTCAGTTGATTCTCACTCATCTGCTTTTAAATAACCTGATGATGATCCTTATATTTAAATAGGATTGCCTGAGTATTCTATTATTTTCTTCATTTGAGGTTACCCACTACTTCTGATTGTTAATAAATCTGTTTTTAATTTCATATTAAGACAATGAGTCATAATATAACTTATTGATTTAATCTAATACTGATTGTTCTCTGTAGGGACCGTAGTTCCTTTAAAATAACATGTACCCTTGGTCACTCTGTCTCCTTGGGTTTACCCTTGTTTTATGTGTAAAATACCTCGGATAAGTCAGCTAACAGCACGTGCTATACGTGCCTCCCAACAGTGACTCATCCGGGCGAAGAAGAAGCTTCCTGTTATTTTTCAGCTGGAAAGCCCAACAGTACAACTGAATGTCTGTACCTCTCTATTGCCAATAATAAAAGTAATCTAACATTGAGTAGTAACGATTTTATTTTAACGAGGTCATCCTATGGATGAAAAACAACCACCTACGTTGCAACACAGATAAGACAGAGATCCTGCTGATAGGAAAAGACAATCCCTTCCAACCAAAGGCCTGGTGGCCAGAGGAGGCAGCAGCCTCCGCCCCTCCACTGTGGAAGTGGCAAAAATATGGGAGTTTTATTTGATACCGCCCTTTCTTTTAAGCCGCATGTACTCAAAGCAGCTGGGACCTGCTTTGGTTTAATTAAAGCTCTAAAAAAATTCTTCGATCTTATCCCCCTTTCGGCCAGGAAAACAGTTACTGTGGCATTGATACTCTCACATCTGGACTAATGTAATAGCCTACTGGTGGGTGCTAACAAATCTACCCTGAAGAGGCTACAGGTAGTTCAGCACGTAGCAGCCTGCCTGGTACTGAAACTTCCTCGTAGGGCCTTCGCCTCCGCTGCTTTGAAATCTCTTCAGTGGCTTCCGCTACATAAGAGAATTTTATTTAAGCTTCTTGTCACCACCTTAGAGCAGCTCGCCGACTGGGTCCAGTATATCCGCAAGATTTACACCATGTTCTACAACAAGGACACATAGATCCTCATCAGCAAACCCCTCAAATTGCCTGGTTTCCGACTTAAAATGCGGGGAGGGAAATCCGCAGCAGTGTTAGGAGCAAGAGCTTGGAATCTCATGCCAAGCAAATTGAGATTCCTAGAGACAGAAATGCAGTTTAGGAAGGCCCTAAAAACCTGGATCTTTGGAGCCTCAGATGAACTTTGTCACTCCCTTATCTAGGTTCCTAGGCCTCGCATTCAGAGTCTGGGCTTGCCTCTATCCGTTCATCGCCCAGAGGCTCTTTCCAGAGCGACAGTTGTGCTTTACAAGTAACCCATTCAATTCAATACAATTCAATCGCAATGCTCCATTGGAGCGTTGTGATTGGCTTTGGGCTGGGAGCCTGGCTGCCTGCTTCCTGTTCCGACCTGGGGTCGAGGCAGGAGAGCAGGAAAGAAGATGCGGGACCCATCAGCGATGGCGGCAAGGTAAGTTTTGTTTATTCTCATTCTTTTTTTTTTTTATTCAGCCTGCAGACTCCACTTTGGGATACAGCGAAGGCTGGCCAACTATTGATGAACCCAGTCCTTGATTACTGAGTGAGAGGTTCTGTTATTCTCTGGGATCAAAGTACAAAATAGCCTTACCTTCGCCTCTGTATCTCTCTGCCCTCTGGATCACTCATTCCCTTAATGGTAGCAGAAAGCGGCCAACACGCCACCACATTAGGCACAAGGCTTCCTTGGGTCTTGACGAATTCCAGCGGTTCCTCCAACATTTACCGCCTAGATAGTCCTATCATGACTGGTGTTAGTCCTGCACCTGATGTCTCTCTAGTCCTAAGAAGGATCACATCAAAGAGGGTGGGAGAGAATGATCCTTATGTGCATCAAGCATGCTTCATGCACATGAGTTCTGCAGGTGGGAATAGTACCTTGATTGTGAGGTCCTGTGGAGCATTTGTATGCCACCTGTTCCCATCGCCCACCCTCACCCATACGTCATCAGAGGTAAACCACTGGCTCAAATTAAGCACTGCGGATTACTGTTCCATCTGAGGTAACCAGATATGAAGGAAACCACAGCGTTGTCCGAGATGTAAAGACATTTTTTACATTTTACATCATATTTCGAATTATCCTCCCACACTGGTGTGGATGCTGTCAATGTCAAATTTACACCGGTAATTCTACTATTTGCTGCCACAGCAGGTAACTACTATTGGAGCTTCAATTGCCAATGTGAAAATTACTACCTTGAGGCAATTAAATATTTATTGTCACCTCTCCTTCTCTTGAACACAAAGGAAATGGCAGAAGCTCTTTTTTGATGTAATCTCGGATTACAAATGTTCAGATCAAAATTAATTGAACTTCGATGGAAACTTTATCTAATTTAGTTCACTGAATGTGGTGACGACGAGGAACGCTACAGTGAGACGTTAATACCTATAGTACAAGACGAAGAGCATTTTCATATTTTTTAAATGAGAATTTCTGCTGCATTTCCTATTGCTGCTAAGATTTTATCATATTGACATCTGCCAGGGACATTTCTGGCCAAATCAGGTTACTGGGAGATGTAAATGCCAGGTGGATTTTACACAGTGTCACATTATAGGGATATCAACCTTAGGTGATGTATGGCATCAAGCAGGACTAAAAACATACAATCATCTATTGGCGGAATATGAGCTTGCCCGCCTATAGGTGTTTACAGTTGAGGCATGGTTTGACTGCCTACATTCCACACAGGCCACAGATCCAGATGGGCTACATGTTGGAGCACAGGGTATTGGGACCCAGTTGTTCTGATTTGGTGGGGCAAACCTGTACCTATTCGTCTTATGGGATGCGCTCAGGGTGGGGGTCTTTTGCATACATTTTGGATATGCCCAGAGTAAGGTAGCTCTGGAAGGTGTCAGGTCCGGTCTCCCTCTATGGGATATGATGACGTATAGATACAGCTATGGTCATGAAAACAGACTACCTTTTCTCCAAACCAGTGGCTACACGGTTAATAGGTGCCTCTGTTGTATTTTTATATTAGATGTATGTAAATTGTGAAGATCAACAAAATAGTTATTTTTAATGCTGAATAGAAGGTATTAAAACTTTCTCCACTTTCTTGTAGAGGCGAAAACATTTGAAATATTTTTTTCCCCGATCCATTAAGCATCACAAACTTGTTTTGTATGGTTTAACCCCTTGCGTGCGTCGGCCGGCCGCCGGCCGTCCAACGTCACGGTGGGCGTGTGCGGAGGACGGCCGGGGGCCGTCCGAACCACGCCCACACCATAAATCACCCGCACCGAAAATGGGTTTATACAATGTTTTTCTTTGTGAAGTCAAAGTAAGGGAGGGTCATTAAGGTTGCTGCTCTCTCATACCTAGACTATTGCTGCCTTGTCTTTTACAGGTCAAGCAATAGAGAGCATTATATATTTTTAATATCAAATACATCTACAGACACACACAAAGGATTCTGCTGCTCACAAGCATGCATTGATTGCATTGCCATTGGCCAATTGCATTCTGGCTTTTTTTGTTTGTTGAAATCTGATAATGTAGTATATGTATACCCTTCACACAGAAAGACATATTATCCCCTACATAATGAACCCTAACCAGGCATAGTGTATGCCAGAAAAATTTCAAGTTTATCATCAGTCAATGTCACCACCTGTTTACAGTCATCAAAACTGTGAGCTTGTGTGCGTGTGTGTTTATTTATATCGACATGAATGTATATTTGATGTATGTGTTCCAGTGTACATGTATTTATGTTTCAGTGTATGGTTATGGGACTCAGCAACTGAGTGCGCCTGTATATATTTACCTGCCTCTTTATGAGTCACTCCACCTGCTTGTGAAGTGCATCAGGGGGAGCTGAAAGATTTTTACCCATGAGAGATGGAAGGTTCACAGTAACAATTTATCACCACTCTTTCTTCATAGATGTTTCGGGTACAGCAGTGTACCAGTGTCCGCACATGCCTGTCACGCATGACGACAGTGTATTGTAGTAGCAATTGTTTGAGAGCGGATGTGTGGGTATAATGGAATATGCCTTCAATATGAGATATTACTAGGGACGAGAGGCATATGGTGCCGGGGTATGGAATTTGATGACAATTTATGGCATGTATTATTGGGGCATTTGGGCATATAATAGCAATACCAGGCTTCTTGTTGAGGTATCTGCCCATAGTACAGCAATACATGGCATAAAGTGCAGCTATCGAGAGCAGAATGTCAGTATCTAACCTAGTATTGAAGTGGTATGTTTTCCAGCCCCTCCATAATACTGTTTCACCCCTTTATCATCACTTCCAAACCGCATACTCTAACTCATAATAATGACAATGCACATTTTGTACACGGAGAAAACCATGCAAACCTCCACACCTCCAACACACCATCAACTATCCGGCAATACACTGATCCATATTACACAGCACATACACTTAAAAAGGTAGGCCTCATCCAAATACTCTGCACCTCTTTGGTAAGTCTTATGCACATTTCTGGACCTGGAAAGTCTGCTTGTAATGAGGACTAGTGACTCACTGGTCACCTGACACTTTTGGATACTGACTAGCCTACACCTTTGTGTGCAGTGGACAGCCAGAAACTCGGGGCTAGTGTTTCTGAGAATATTGTTAGCTAAGGACCGAACATATGTACATTAGGAATGTTGGCCCTAGCTAGTTGGGCTCTGAAGACCCTGGGGCAGTTCTGCTCTGGGTCTCTTCTATACTATGTCCCCATAGGCAATTACTGGAAGCCGAGTACATTTGCCTCAATTACTACCTAAGTCCCACTGCCACTTGTAGGCATTTGTAATCTTGGCACTGTTGCCAGCTGCGATTCGCAGCGCTCTTGGCTTTGGATACCACAGCCACTATGGGCCTGGTACTAATTTACAACATGGAGACACTACTAGAAACTAAGGTTTGCTTGCCAGGCAGTTTTATGCTAATATTTATAGTATTGCGATAGTGGCACTTAAGGTACCTAGTATTAGAACACATTTGGAAGCAACTCAGATTTAGACCCACCGATAACCCTGTAATAAGGATGGAAACCTTTTGATTTTGCTTCCACTGTTTTCCCTTCACCATAATTTTAAAGCCCACCTCTTTTTCTTCCACAAATTCACAATCAAACGATGCTTGTTGTCACAAATGATCAATATGTTCCCAAGATCTATAATTTGGTATATAACATCAATTCAGCATGCAAATCTGCTCTGTGAGTCTTTGTGGAAATGTAAACAATTGAATAAAACAAAAGTATTAACTTACACCATTTTCTATTTTTGTTACAGCTCCAGTAATAAACAGGTTTACTCGTCGTGCATCAGGTAAGCAAATTCAATGTCCACTTTGTATTGTATTTGTTTACAACCTTCTAGAAGTAGTAAATGGACTGTCTCACAGTGTTCATGAAAACCCACAGTGGCGTCACTAGGGTTGGTGTCACCCGGTGCGGGTAACTCATGGTGTCACCCCCTCACGACTTACCGCATGGACCATCTCACCATCTGCTGCACCATCTCTCCCTCTGTCCGCACCATATCTCCCTCTGCCTGCACCAGCTCTCCCTCCACCTGCACCAGCTCTCCCTCCGCCTGCACCAGCTCTCCCTCCGCCTGCACCAGCTCTCCCTCCGCCTGCACCAGCTCTCCCTCCGCCTGCACCAGCTCTCCCTCCGCCTGCACCAGCTCTCCCTCTGCTTGCACCAGCTCTCCCTCTGCTTGCACCATCTCTCCCTCTGCCTGCACAATTTCCCCTCTGCCTGCACCATTTCCCCTCTGCCTGCACCATCTCTCCCTCTGTCCGCACCATCTCCCCTCCGCCTGCACCATTTCCCCTCCGCCTGCACCATTTCCCCTCTTCCCCTCCGCCTGCACCATCTCTCCCTCTGCCTGCACCATTTCCCCTCTGCCTGCACTATTTCCCCTCTGCCCGCACCATCTCTCCCTCTGTCTGCACCATCTCTCCCTCTGTCCACACCATCTCCCCTCCGCCTGCACCATCTCCCCTCCGCCTGCACCGTCTCTCCCTCTGCCTGCACCATCTCTCCCTCTGCCTGCACCAAAATACCCCCCTGCCTGCACCATCTCCCCCCCTGCCTGCACCATCTCCCCTCCGCCTGCACCATCCCCCCTGCCTGCACTATCTCCCCCCCTTCCTGCACCATCTCACCCTCTGCCTGCACCATCTCTCCCTCTACCTGCACCATCTCTCCCTCTGCCTGCACCATCTCCCCTACAACTGCACCATCTCCCCTCCGACTGCAACATCTCCCCTCCGCCTGCAACATCTCCCCTCCGCCTGCAACATCTCCCCTCCGCCTGCACCGTTTCCCCTCCGCCTGCACCGTCTCACCCCCTGCACTATCTCCCTCTCAGCCTGCACCATCTCCCTCCTTGCCTGCACCATCTCCCTCCCTGCACTATCTCCCTCTCTGCCTGCACCATCCCCCCCTCCCCCGCCTGCTGCTCTTTTAACCCTTTCCTCGTCGCCTTCCCCCCCCCCCCCCCATGGTTTCTCCCACAGTTTTTGGCTCTTCTCAAAGTGACTGAAATAAACTCATGAAATGCGCTTTGAAATTGAGTGGAAAAGTTTGGTGTCATCCGGTGCGGCCCGCAACCCCCTAGGGACGCCACTGGGTCCCATTCCCCAAGATCCCAGCAGCACAACCTTGCACTTACTTCTCCACTCCCCTTTAAAATAGCAGCAGCAACTCACTCTGTGGCCCGAGGACTGACTGACTGACAGCCAGGACCATCCGCCGACATGCCAGGCACCGGGGAGAGTCGGAGCTTCACCCAGGCTCTCATGGGAGGGTGCCTCCCCTGATACAGACTTGTGCCTCAGGGTGGCCTATCAGCAAACGACCAGGATCGGACCAAATTTGTCCTGGAAATCCTGAAAGGACTGGATGTCCTCCTCCTTCAACATGTCAGCCAGGCACTTCTCATTCACATCTCAAAAGATATCACTATCTTTTGTCTCGGGAATTACTTCTCATGACCAGTATGTGAACTACAAAGTGTAGAAAGCAGATACCTGAAAACACAATTTACATTGATTTAAAGTCCTGTAAATAATGACACGCCTGTTTGTAAAAAAAAAAAAACGCACAGATTAGCAGTTTTCTTTTTCAGCAAAAAAGGGCTTTGTCCATTAATTTGTGACAGATCATTTTTCACGGAAGGTCACCTTTCTTTTACTTTCAGGAAAGTATTTTCGCAACGTTTGGGAAAAAGATAGAAAAGAAGGTTTTTGATTTCTGGTTTTGCATCACCCGGTTCATGCATGAGATAATCCGATGGCCCCACTTATAATCGCCACATTACGCCATTACCATGGACCTATTCCATTTCCAGGTGACACCATCAGAGGGGTGACACCAAAATGAACTCGCTATTTATTTACTGTTCCTATAATGTTCCGCAGTGCACAACATCTTGGCTTGTTTAATAAGTACGGACGGTGTTACATGAACAGTAAATAAATAGCCAGTTCATTTTGGTGTCACCCCTCTGCTGGTGACACCTGGTGCGGCCCGCACCTCCCGCACCCCCCTCGTGACGCCACTGAAAACCCAGGCAATTCTATTATTGTACTCAGCTTTCTTTGCAGTATAATAAGTGACAAGATAAATTGTACTTCTGTGAGTGGTGCCTTATTTTCTGTTATGTTATGAGAAACAGTTTTTTAAACAGTTTTTCTTAATTATTCATAGAAATCATCATGCACTGAGCAGTGGCAACAGTTGTTAACAGTGGATGACCGGGGTTCAGTTGCCATACGGGAAAAAAGAGGGAAATAGTCAAGTGAGAAATCTTATTCTTGGAGGCCTTGACCTTGTATGTCTTGGATTTGGAAGGGCCAGTGAGTTTGCGATAACTTGTTCAATGAGTAGAATGCTTTACTGGAGAATAAGTAACTTTTACAATTGAACAAAGTTGAGACTGGGTAATTACCCGATCTCAAGACCAATACTTGGATCCCATAGGTACACCAGAGAAATATCTCTCCTTGCACTGTAAAACCAGTACAAAGATGATGTCTTACACTTGTCCTTCATCAAAGCTCTCCTAGGGGATGCTGTTTCACACCTATTTACCATTGACAATACCTCGTTCATGCAAGGCATCTTCCCAGATGCCCTCAAGACAGGCTAGATCCCCAGCTACACTAGGTCCTTGTGACCTTGCCAACTGGTGGTCCATCACTCACCTACCATTCATTGGCAAGCTCATTGAAACAGCAGTTATGTTTAACTCCAAAATCACATTAATGCTAACCATCTCCTGCACGAGTATCATTCTGACTTCAGTTTTCAGATCACATTGAAGCATAGAGACCACTATCATACGCTTCATAGACAATGCCCTCCTAATCACAGATGAAGATGAAACAACCTGACCAAGTCAGAATTCTTGTTATTTAGTAAGAACAACAAACAAGAAACAGTACAATCCTGTCTCAATGACATGAACCTTGATGACGTCGAACCCCAATTTTTGCCAAATGCCAAGTCACTTAGATTCCCCTAGGCACCAAACTCACCCTCAAGGAACGCATTGCCAAAAAACAATGATGGCCTGGTGCTTACTCTTTCTTCTAAAGAAAGTGAAACAGTTTCTTCCAGAAAGTGACTTCAGAACTTCTGTCGAACCATGATTCTCTCACATCTGAATGGTGGTAATGCCCTTCTCCATGGCCCCAAGACTCCACACTGGCACCCCTTAAAAGCATCCTACACGCCTCAACATGTCTCATTCAACTCAAAAGGTTACCCTTGCAAGCCTGCATTACCTTCAAAACCAGCTGCATCATTTACAGAGTTGTTGCAACCAGCACCCCTTATCTTGCAGACAAGCCCACCATCTCTGTTACTTCTTGCCATACGTGTCACCAGGACACCATCAGACTGCAGTCTAAGAAGTGCATAAACTATAAAACAAGGCAGCTGGCCATTTCCATCTATGCACCCAGGCTCTGGAACAACATTCTTGTATCCATCAGGACTGCTCGAATGTTGTTTAAATTTAGGAAAGAGTTGAAGACTCATCTCATGAAAGAACAGTACCTCACAATGCACTAACCATCCCCAACCCAGCTCCTTCTATTACTTGTAGACTTTATACTTTTTCTTTACCCTGTACAGTGCTCCGCTCCCATTTTTAGTAGGTTTGTGCTATAGAAATACTGCATACACACACTAGAATATATTTGAAAGAATACAAATTAGGTTGTGCTCCAGACTAGTTACCTTTCAAAAACAGGGGACTCACAGCTATGCATGAAAGGATAAATTAATTGGGAAGTATGTTGAAGTCACAGTCAGAGATGAGCAAAGAATTTTTAAAATATCAGAAAATGTATGATATACATCAAGGAGAGTGAAGATGTCTTATCTGTAGGTTTTCAGGGAATGATTTAAAAATAGTTTATCGCATGGCTGCCTGGGAACATGGAGATCTGTATCCGAACAGGAGATTAAGGTTTATATATTTGGTAAGGACAAAGGTCCTTGTGACTGATGGGAAAAAAGTTGCTTTTTATCAGATGTTTTTATGCATGCTAACCCCACATTTGGCCACAGTGGAGAATGAGGATATTGGTAATGGTTTTCTCACAGATACTTTGTATAGGGTAGTGGTAAGTGTCCTACCCAGCCCAGGTGAACATTTTACCAATTGCTGAGCACATCATCAACTTTCATCTATAAACGTTGGCAGCCAAATATTAGCAGAGGAAATTGGCATCAGATTGAAAAGGATTGTTCTGACATTCATATATCGGAATGAGGCTGCATTTGTTCCACGTGGAAATACATTGTGAAACCTAAGACATTTAAATGTTGTTAACTCCCTGGCTGCGGCCAGAATTCTGCGCCTGCACGGCACATTCCGATTGCGGGCGTGGTCATGACGGCTCCCGGCCGTCATCAGCACACGCCCACCGTAACTGATGACGACCGGGAGCCGTCATCAGCACCGAAGGGGTTAATTGTCAAATTCATGGGAAGATGTGTCAAGGTGATAAACTATTTAGCACATTCACGTTGAAAAAGCCTTTGACACTTTTAGCTGTGATTGACTTGGTAGAATTATGACACTGAAACATTTAAGACTGGGCCTGACAAGTATTATTGAGTTGTTATATGTCAATCTATTTAAAGCTATACCCAATGGTGTTACAGTCTCTTTAATTTTCAGCCTGCTGCAGAGTACCTGGTATAGTTGCCAATGTGTAATTAGTATGCTGGGTAAGCATTGAACATTAAATATACACTTACTATCCTTATGTGGTGTGCTGGAGCCGTTAGCAACACACAGAATTTGGAATGGAACGATGGAACTAAATCTGTCTCACAGCACTATCTATTGGTGATGTGTTGCTAGATACCTCCCCAGATCTTTATCTACCACAATTCAGCCAATTAAATGCATAGTTGGCTTTAACGTTGCATGTTCAAAGTCGAAACTATTTGGCTTGTCTGTGAGTCTTAGCTGAGTGCAATATGGAGTCACCTCCCTGGTGATGCATGTTACTTTAGAAGGAGCCACCTTTCAAGAGTAAATTACCAAGAAGGAACTTTCAAGATGGATTCCTCAGTCAAATTAAATGTGTGTGATCCTTAATAGGGTGGGTTGCGTTCCTAAACTTCAAGTCTTGAACGAGGATCACTGCATGTTTTCTGTTACGGCTATCTACTGAGTTCTCACCAGAAGGACTCATTTGTGTACAAGACCTTAACGATGAAAAAGTCCCATTTTATAAAGGGATAAAACAGGTCAGCTGTGTTATTTCTAACCTGATAAGGAATTCCCGAACAAAATGCAGGAAAAATCAAACAACAAATAAGATGTGAGAATACGACTAATTTATTATTAACTGTTATTTGCCACATTGTTTACTATGACATTGCTTCATATGCTGGTAAAAGACTCTGTGAACATACCTCATTTAAGTAGTGCTGATGCATTCTGGAATCTGGACAAAGTTCACAATGTGCTGAGTATGTACTGCCATTAGAAGTGTTAGGAGGGAATGACCGTAAAAGTTCATGGAGGTCTCCTTGCGGAGCCCAGTGTGTAGTTCAGTGTATAGGCTGCCAAACCACATTGCGTAGCTCTATGGTGTAAGAACTTCTATGATACTTAGAGTGAAGAATTAGAATGTCAAACATTCCACACATTACCATTAAAAGCACTCTGAGTCACATAGAGAGACCTTGCTTGAATTATCATAACAGCATCTGCATTTAAGAATGGGCGCGCAACGGTGCATTATTTGATTTTCAAGAGAGATGGGATAAAACGCCAGGAGATGTGTGTCATCAAAGAGGATAGTAGCAGACAGAAGAGACATTTAGAATAGGCTATAGAAATTAGCAGCTAGACATTGGATGTGCTTCTGTGAGATAATCAAGATGGTCTCTATCAATACTTGCACCCTGAAATATTGTTTAAGGTGTACCCAATTATTTCTGGTTGCTGGGTTCATAACGCAACTACATCCAGTCGTTGTTAGCACTTTTAAAGGGAGTGTTTAAGACTGGATCCCTTTTGGAATACAATGACCTGATGTTAATGACTATTCACAACTGCAGTTGGTTTGTAAGAGAAGTGAGAGAGAGGTAGAAGATTCTATAGTGGTCACTGTCTTGCCTAGAGATTAAGCTGCAGAAAGATAATCCCAGGTATTTGCAAAGGATGTATGATTTTAGGATGAACCTAGTGGTGGAGAGTCAGATGACTAAAGTGGGCTGAAAGCCTTCATCCAGGACAACATTTTAAGAGGTATTGATGTGTTTGATGGAAAAGCAAGATGGAAATGGAACTACAGTGGGACACTCAGTAAGAAATGATCTGGAAAACTGTTGTGATGTAAGGAAACCTATCCAACCTTGTTAGTTGGGTTGGTGAGATCTCCGCAAGGTGGAGGGATGGAGAACTTATGTTATCCTACATTTGCCTTAAAATTACGGGGAAACGTCTTAAGTTATTTGAAGCTTTTAAAAATGGGATCATGGAATGCATGTTTACGAGTCCAAAATGGTAACCAATTGCTCATGCGTTGTTTCCACAAAACAGTTTAGATTACACATGTGTCTCATTGCATGCCAGGCATCCCATTACTCTGGCGAACAGGTTGATTTTAGTTCATGTTGCTGCCTACCTCTTTTGCTAACATATATATATAATACCGCTGTCTCTGTGTGCGACCTGTTTAATGGACAAGACTCCCACGAGCTGGCATGTAAAGCGGCCGTCCTACCGCTAGGTCTGCACCACCCGAAGCGAAGGGGGCCACGGGGCATCACAAGTATGATGCTCCTCATGTGGGTTACAGCGAGAGGATGAGAACAGCCCTACAGCCTGGGGCTCATGCAGAGCTGAATGGTGCAAGTAATTACGAAGCGCATGGTGAATGGCAAACTTCAACCCCCAGAATGCTACGTTAATTGATTGACAGCGCTTAATATGGCGAACGATTTTGCATATAAAAGGAGGTTGAACGGAGCATGCGCTTTTGGCTGCACTGTCCCTGATGAAGAGAGTGAATCTTGAAACACGTAGGCAGCAGCCACTTGGGAATTTTACCGGACTGTGTGATTGTTCATACCTAAAATAAAGCTTCTTTGGGGTAAGCACTGCTGTCTCTGTGTGCGACCTGTTTGATGGACAAGACCTCCACGAGCTGTCATATAATATAAATGTATGCACAAGGTAAGAGCCACCCACAGGTGAGGCCTTGTGGAGAAAGGCAAATGTTTGAGGTGGGGCAGAGAGTGAAGGCATCCCCAGCCTTACTTCAGGCCCATTGTGATCCATGCTTTCTGGCGGTAGGTTGAATGAGCGCTGTCAGAAATCCTGGGCTAGAGCAAATCTCTGAAGCTGGAAGGCCCTATTAGGAGACCTAGAGTTCCTGAAGCATGTCAAAACTCTTATGTCACTACAGCTCATGAAGGTAGGAAATTACGTAACTGAAAAATTGAAGTATTTATCAGCTACAGATAAATTCCCATAGCTGATGCCATTGGACCACTACACAATACAAGAGAAAACAATTTACTGAATCGGGGGATATACGCAAACATTTTGGAAAACGATGTGTAAAGGTTCATGAGATCCCCGTAACCATCAGCATGACTTCATGAAAATGACTGACTTTCCTAGGACTAGATGGCGTAGCTTGGCAGACTGGCACCCCTGGACTTTCTTATTTTCATGAAGGTTGCCCGATGTGTAGCTGCTGCTCAATTCTTTCAGTGTTGTGTGCAAAGTAACCAAGAAGTCACCTTTTTCTTGCTTTGCTTGGTGCCTCCATACCCCTTTAGTCTATATTTACCTGTGTTTACGTGATCCATTATGCATGAATATGTGAAAGTGAAAGAGATTGAAGGAAAGGTTCAGAGTTTTGTGTATGGACACCAGTGTTTTATCATCAAAAAACTTTATTCGGTTGCCATAACCATCAACGTGTACAGTAAAATATCACAATAAAATATGAAAATCAATTACTATAAAAGCATACAATCGTAAACTCCAATTCTCATTACATTAATCATCTTCTGGAACTTCACAGCTCATAGTCACAGAGAAGCATAAAACAAGAAAGTAACTACTACATCCACTGCGTATGTATAGAGTGATCCTTGTAGAATTTAAGATCAGATTAGATCGACTATTTAATAATATAACGTGGCAGGTCCAAAAAACTGCAAAATTCATGAAGTGCAGAAGTATCAAAGAAACAGCATGACCCAAGAGTTCAAACAAGATGGACAATGTACTGCATGGTACTGAAATTGATAAAAACAGGCACCTGCATAAATTTGTTTAAAACTTGATTTTTCTTAATTTCAAGGGATCACAACAGCCAGTACATACTGAGTCTTTAAGTGGTTCGGCTGAGTCAAGAGGTCTAACAACACAACAACGTGGGTATGAAGCTGGCTACTGTCAACAACTATCACTAAGAGATCCAGGGTCCGATAGGGTAGCATGTTATTTAAGTACCACAGATACAAAACTGGTTAGGTCAGGAATCCGCTCATTTGAACCAGACATTTAATAGGAAGAGGGTGACCGAAAATACAATTGTACCAGAAATGTCAGTTTTTAAAATTCGCTGAGCAACTGAACTTCTGCACAAGCTGCGATATCCTGAGCAGACGAACAAAATATGTTCCTCTGTTTCAAAGGCCAAGTTACAGGATGGGTACCTAGCGGAGGCCTGGTCTCTTTTGCACTTTCTACTGAATGCCTTCATGGGTAAGCTGCCTAGGCGGAACCTCGCATCATATAAACCAGGGGTACTCATAGTACGGCCCGCGGGCCGCTGGCGGCCCGGCAAGCCTTCCCTGGCGGCCCGCGGACCTTGCAGATATCGTACCCGAGTTTTTTTTTTTATTAAAGGCTGTCTGCAACCAGAGCTCGACTCATAGACTCTGCTGCCTGTGGGGGCCGGGCGATTTCCGCCGTAGTCAGAGTGGGGCTGCAGGGGCGCTGAGAGGTGAAAATAGCCTCATTAACATGCTAATGGTCTTTTAAAGACCTGTGAAATGCTTGGGTGCGGCTGTGTGCGCACGCCTGGAAGCTGTCACAGGGTGGGGGGGCACACAGGCAGGGTCACGAGAAGGAGGCAGTCAGAGAAAAGGTGGAGGTACTGAATGAGGCACAGGCATTAGCAACAGGTTAATAACTACATTTAATTGTACATAGCGTTACATGGCACACGGGGGTCTCGGAGCCCCTAAAAAGAAACAGCGAGGCCAAAAAGTAAGAAAAGTCGTAAAAACGGAAGATGTCAGTGGGGAGTTCAGGTTCCCTTCTCCCGAGCTCCCCGTAACCCTGGCGCAGATGCCTCTGCCCTCTCCGCTGATACCCACCTCCTGGAAAGGGTGCCCTCGGCACTGCCACACGCACAGACACAATGTCACGGGGCATCTCTGGCCCCACCAGATCACCATTTCAGCCCTCTCCTTACTGCGCCCGTTTATATAATTCCTTCGGTATAGTGCCACGTGCAGCCGGGAGCTGCTTCGCGGCACTTGAGAATGTAGCGGTGACGTCTACCAGGGCCCAGCGGATGCCAAGCCCGCCGAGGAGGACCTGTACAAGTGCCCACCAGCTCCGTGGCTGGAACAAGCCTGCGACCACAGTCTTCGGGAACCATGAGGCTGGGCGTGGGGTCACCACGGCAGCCCAGGCGCCAGCTCCATGAAGGGGGGCACGTCTCTAGCTGGCAGAGGCGTATAGTGATGGGCAAGGGGCATCACGGACGGAGCCCCTCCCTACAGCCTTTCTGACACTTCAAAGTAATAACTGATCAGCTGGCACGTCTGTGATTCTTGTGCCGGGGGATCCTGGCAGTGCCAAGGGGCTTGTATATCAGGAAATGAAGTCCTGCTGGCCACCTTTCCTACCCAGTTCTCACTCGAATCTGTGTGGAGATACCCTTGCATTTGTGTGCCCTGGTACAAAGTTGGCAGTGCCAACGGTCATTTCAACAGGGCAGTGAACCAGCTCCCACTCTTCGTATGCACTGCGTGCTCCATGGGGCACTTTAAAAGGTCATACGTGCCACTCGTGCCCTGGGGTACTTCATTCTAAAGTGGGCAAAGAAGTCACCACGAGATGGCGGTGTGGGCAAGTCCAGCGAGCAGGTGCGCCTTCCCACTAATGAACTTCTATCATATCCCCTACAGGCGACAACTGTAAACTGGCACAGATATCCCTTTTGGGGTTTGGCGCAGAGCACACGACTAATTATGCCCCAAGCCCAGGCTGGCTCTGCTAGGAGACACGGTGCAGTACAGCGAGCCCTCCGCTAACAACACAAGCACGTGTAAACTGGCATGGGAGAGTCACTCAAGAGATGCCAGGATACGATAACTCCAGGGTGAGAGAGTATGGGGTGATAGCAGGTGCTGGAGGGGGGTCCCGAGTTTACACCCGCCTCACTTCAGAGCCTAGGGACCACGTGGCTAGCTTCGTGAAGCTGTAGCAGTCCTCAGCCTTCCAGATGCTCCCAGTTGGTGCAAAGAGTGTACCCACCGCTGCATTCTCTGAGTGAGAGCCGTAGGGCACACCCACACCTGTCTCCTGCTGTTGCTGGAACCAACCCAGGGGCCCGGTAACCGAAAATAAGTAGGAAGAAGCAGAGCATGGCATGGCTTTAAGTTGGGCGGGTCCTGCCAGTGCTCCGCACTCCCAGTAAATGAAACGGCATTCCCCGATCCCCCCCGCCCCCCACCCATCATTCATGCCATTAACTTTACAAGGAAAACACCAATTTCTGCCAGTGTGTGCAAGAACCTTTCAGGAGATCCAAGTCAGCGACTTAGTCCCTGTTAAAGTTCGTTCGCTTTATTTAATGGTGAACTATGTGTGCGCCTCTATTTCCTTAGAATATGTTCATATCTCAGATGGGTTTCAGTAATGTTGTTTGTCATGCAATGCACGAATCTTGTATAACCGCACTGCAAGCCCGGTCACCTCAAGGTGTCTGTGTGAGTTCAGGGTGTGGGTGACTGTTCATGACTGGGCATGATTGAGAACTGCAGCTGAGGCTGAAGGCAGTTCGACTTTCTGACAGAGACTCGCATAACGGTGTTCTTACTAAATGCTCATCCAATCCTTGGCCTCTCTGCTGGCCGCCCAGAACGATGGCCACATGTGGTTTGAGACAGAGCCTCGCATAAAGGTGTTCTAACTAAATGCTCATCCAATCCTTGGCCTCTCTGCTGGGCGCCCAGAACGATGGCCACATGTGTGCCAATTGTAACGGCGATTCTATGGGAAAGTGTATGGTGGTATGCAGCTGTCAAAATAAGGACAGTGCCAATGGAAAAGAAAATGTGGGGCGTGTGAGAGGCGAAGTAGAGGGGGAGGAGTTATAAGGAAGGATGTGTAGGAGAGAGTGAAAGGCAGTGGTGCAGATGGCGTGAAATATGTGGATGGAGAGACTTCAAAAAGATGAGTGGAGCACAGGTTGTACGTGAATGACAGAGAGAGGGGGCCTGCAGCAGGAAGTGATGTGACAGGAAGAAAGTGAGTTACTCCTTCATGTGACATAGAACAAAAATCTGTGCTAACAAGCATTGGTACAGGTAATGGATCGGGCATGTTTTAGGTGTTTGTGTTACCTGAAGTATGATGGTTTTATAAGCACTACCCGACGTCACACATAAAGGTGCCTTGAATACTTGTCAGGTGGCATGCAGAGTTTAGGTCCCGTTTGGGCCCAACCCATAATTTTTCCAAGATTTCCTAGTTACACCTAAATACCCCTTTTGGAGACACCACCACCTTTTCCATCCACTAAAGCACTGACATGGGAGATCGGGTCCCCAGAGAGCAGCTTGTGTGTTTTGGGGGGAGAGGTGAGGGTGAGAGAAGGAACGCATCTTCCGCATCTTACAACAAGTTTAAAAACAAGCTATTAGCCTTGCGCCACTGCCAGTGATTGCTTGTGTTTTAAGGATTAAACACAGACAAAACCATATGAAAAATGAATTCCATTACGAGGGAGGGAGGAAGGGAGAGCGAGGGAGGGAGGGAGAGCGAGGGAGGGAGGGAAGGAGAGCGAGGGAGGGAAGGAGAGCGAGGGAGGGAGGGAAAGGAAGGCAGACAGAGGGAGGGAGACAGAGGGAGGAAAGGGGGGGAGAGGGAGACAGAGGGAGGGAAAGAGAGCGAGAGGGAAAGGGAGGGAAGGAAAGGGAGGGAGACGGAGGGGGAGGGAGGGAGACAGAGAGAGGGAGGGAGACAGAGGGAGGGAGACAGAGGGAGGGAGGGAGGGAGGTAGACAGAGGGAGGGAGGGAGAGAGGGAGAGAGTCAGAGTGAGTGAGACAGGAAGAGAGGGAGTGAGAGAGTAAGAGTGAGTGAGACAGAGGGAGAGATGGAGAGATGGAGACAGAGGGAGAGATGGAGACAGAGGGAGTCAGAGGGAGTGAGAGAGTCAGAGGGAGACAGAGAGTCAGAGGGAGACAGAGAGTCAGAGGGAGACAGAGAGTCAGAGGGAGACAGAGAGCCAGAGGTAGACAGAGAGTCAGAGAGGGAGAGGGAGAGAGGGAGGGAGGGAGGGAGTGAGAGGGAGAGGGGGAGAGGGAGAGAGATGTGTGTCTATGCTGGGTCTGGTGGCTCAGTGGACGAAGGCGTCCGCTGCAGGGACCTATGATCAACCTCATGGTCAGTTTTTTTTGTTGCTCTAGCCCCGCCCCTTCCCCACTGACCCCGCCCCCACCGGTGCGGCCCTCGGACAAAAACCACACTGTAAATTTGGCCCCCGAGAGAAAGTTTGTGAGTACCCATGATATAAACGTTTGACAAGGGGTGGTGTAATGGTGTCCATGAATATTTAAAAATACAGACTTATTTTAAAATCCAGAAACTGTTTAGTTAACTGCACATGTGTCCCCCTCGTGGCTTGCCTGTCATACACGTAAGCCCAGTATGTTGATTTTAAAAGGGCAGTCTCAGACTTGCAGATTTTCCCCGAGTCCTCCTACAATTTGAGTAGGCCTAGCTTCTTGAACCAGCTAAAAACAAGGCACAGCCAGGGAACCTTCAAAACCCTGCCCATTTACATCAAATTCCCTTAGGAGTCGCTGAATTCTAATATCTCTGGGGCTGATCGGATGCAAATCCTGTATGTTAATGGTTTCAGCTGTGCTGCATCCGAAATGCGCTTTATACCTAGATCAAGGAAAAGTGGGATAAGACGAGTGCTGGTCGGAACCAGGATTAATGATCTTGCAAAGTTATTCTCAGCAATAGCCAGCTTCTGGGTGTCGGTGTAACCCCAGACTTTGGCTCCAAAGAGAGTGGCGCTTTGAGCTTTGACACGATATGCCTCAAGGGCTGGTGAAATTGAGCAGGAATAAGTCCTCTTGTGTGGTCGAAGTGTGGCGCTAGCTCTATGGGCTGCTAGGAGTGAGCTTTTATTAATTTGGGTTCCCATTTGAGCTTATCAGACAATTTGACTCCTAAGTAGCCAAAACAGAAAACCCTTTCAACTGATTTGTTTGCAACCTTTACAATACTAATTTACTGCTGTGCCTTTACCTAAAACCATGTATTTAATTTTTGACGCATTTAATTTGAGACTCCTTTCCATGCTGAATGCAAGAAACTTATCAATTAGGTTCTGGAGTTTTTGAGGTAAGAAGCGAATCATCTGCACAAAGGAGTATGATATTTTTGTCTCCATTTAAAACTTGGAGAATCATTTTTGCATGCCATCAGTGCCTTAACTACATCATTGACATATAGGGTAAACAGGGCAGGGGCGTGAACACACCCCTTAACAACCCTGTGGAGAACAGGAATGCGAGTAGTCAGTTCGCCTCTGCTACCCCAACGGACCTGGGCATAGTTCTTATCATGTAATCTAGCAATGAGACTGACCAAGCTATCAGGGCCGCCCATTTCTGCGAGCACCCTCATGAGACTCTGAAGGGGGAAAAGATCCAATGCAGCACGAAAGTCAATAAAGGCCACAATCAAATCTTTGGTTGCTAAGTAATGAGTATTTTCACAGTATAAGAACAAATCTAAACACTTGATCAGAAGTGCTTGTTTTGGCTCGGAAGCCTGCTTGAAGTCGGGATAGGACCCGTTCGTTATCTATCCAGCGTTGCAGTTTATCAATGATCTGCCTTGAGAAAACTTTCTGCAAGTTGACTATTAGGCTTATAGACCTGTAATTGAACTGTCTGCAAGCATCACCTTAAAAACTGGAAATATTTCTACCCCCTCCAAGTGTCTGGTATTTCTCCCCAGCAGCTATTACATTAGACAAAAAATTAATATACTAGCCCATATCTGTCGTTCAGATTTGTACCAGACCCCCGATATTCAGTCTGGCCCAGGGGCTTTTGCTGACATGAGCTTATTAATAGCAGAGAGGGGGTATTCTAGACTGAAGAATAATGGCTCAGTAGCCTTCCAATGAGCTAGATTTATTGCAACTTCAGTAAGGCCTCCGGGTTCCTAGCGGCGCGGGGTTGGGTATTTTGATTTTAATGGGCAAATAGTGCGGAAAGTGGTCTACCCACTTGACGGGCTCAATATGATAGCAATGGGTATTAATGCTATCTAGGGCCCCATGTGAGATTATGTGCCAACAGGATCTGCTGTTGTTTATTTTAATAGCCTGCAGCAGATCCTGCCAATTCCTTTCCTCCCAGGCAAGCTTGGCTTTAGCAAGTGTTGTCTTATACTTAAGTCATGCTTCACGAATATCTGCTTATCTGCGTCCTTTGACAGCTTCTTTCGGCGTTGCTTTGATCGATTTGCACTCTGCATTAAACCATTTGGAGTCCCTCATATGGTTTGTCTGTGTGTGGATGTTTTGTTTTATAGAAAATGCACTGCAGTTTATTAAAGAGGTGTTCAAAAATGTCTAAAATTGGGACTGCGGAGACAGAAGTTACCTCATAATCAGACAGGAAAGACACAAATCACTAGTAGATCTCTGCTTGCAACTTGTGGTTTGACGTCACTCGAGTCCAGGAGGATCTTTTGAGGGCGTCCCTTGTTAAAGAGGTTACGAACGCTTTATGATCACTGTCAAGACGAGTTGCAACCATCATATCTTTAAGCAATGACCAAAGCCTCATATCAAGAAAAACATAATCAATAACACTTAAGCAGTAACGTCTTTTGTATGTGAATGATCTTTCCTTGTCAGAGCGACTTTGCCCATTTAATGCTTCAAGTCCCCGTTCCACCATTATGGATGCAAGTTGAGGGGATTCATTGGAAAAGTGATGTTGGGGTTAACCAGATAGGCTGGGTATTTCCATTTGCTCGTCTTCTTGCTCAAATAACGCATTAATAGATGACGAAGGCTCGAAGGATACATTAAAACCACACATAATTACTATGTTTGCTTATGATTGATACCTTTTAATGTATTCATCCAGCATAGCCAGAACAGGCGGTTTGTTACAAACAGGTACTGACATAAACATTTAATAGTGCCATAACCAGTATGAAGGGAAATTTAAGCAGAAACTCCAACAGGTCTGTAGAATCTATTGCCAATGCTGTGTGTGAGCATGCAATAATATTTGTTACCAAAACCAGCAGCGCCCCAACCACCCACATAGATTTCATACATCATGCTTCCCTGTAAAGAAGGTTCATTTAGAATCAATACGTTTGGGAGTGATCCCAGCTAAGTTCCAAGAGATCATGGAGAGACCCTTCTTCTGATCGAGAATCTGATGTGGTGTGTGGCCTTCAGTCAGTTGCTCAGTAGGTATCACTTCAGTACAAATAAAATTAGGAGTCTCATTCAATCATTAGTATCTCCAGGCTTCCTGGCTTATTACCATCTGAAAACAGTCTGCCATTACCCGCCAAGCCAGAGAGGTGCGGGGGGGGGAACAGTTGCAAGTGGACAGTGGGGTTAGAAGAAGCAGTGGAGAGAGAGGGTCAACCCCATGGCTAGATGAGTTTGCCACCAGAGGATTTTGTGGTCATTAGAAAAACTCAAATGGGAGTGCTGTATCCTATTCCTGTTATGTAATACTGGGTACATCCGCTGCAAAAGAGATCTCACCAAACCTGGGTCTCTGAAGTTGACCTTAATGTAGTCTCCTTGTGTGGTTTTGGGGGAAGGACCTAGTCATTCCACTCTGCGGGCCATTATGATGCTGTCCACTAGGTCGGTTGACCAATTTGAGTTCTTCCTGCAACAGTGGTCTACCTTAAACCTTAAACTATCCCAAACCTCTTAGACACCTGCATCTACTGGGGGAACACCTTCCAGAAGGATGAAAAAGGGTGTGCATTCTGGGGGAAGATGTAAATGCAGAGGTCCGCCCCCATATGCGGAACCCTTCATCCTAGTGCTGCAGTCAGAGTCAAACTGTGGGAATACAGGCTGGCCCCGAGTGTCAATAGTATTAGCTGGGCCCATGTTGGTAGTGAGTGCAGAGGGGACCGGCTCCAACTCTGGTCTTGAAGGCATTGGCAGAATCTTTGGGGAGAAAAGTGTTAGACCAGAGGCCGAGTTTGGCAACTCAAGATTCTGTATAGGGGGTGGGGCGTTGATCTTGCACAACTCTGAATGAATGGACGCCAGGCGATTGTAGATAGGCTCCAACTTACTCACCACAGCTTCAATAAGGCTATTGCACAGATCCCTAATGGACTCCACAAGTGAATCCCTAAGCCCAGCATCCAAGATCCCCCCCTGGGCCTTCGGGAGGGTCTACAGCACTGTGCTTCTTAAACCTAGTGGGAGGCTCAGTCCTCTGTCTTTTTACTGTGGGGCCCCTAGCTGTCTCGCTACTAGGCTTGCTGCTGGGCTACAGCAGTAGCTGGGGGCTACCAGCCTCCCCTGTCGGCCCTATGTTAAAAAGTAGTGTCACGCTCAGACGATACCTGGCACAGAAGTATTATTAACAATAGGGGGCAATGAAGTTAAGTCCAGAGGCAAGCAGGGCGAAGCACAAAGCAGAGAAGACAGTGGTGGAGGGGTGAGTGGAGTGACAGATAATGCTCCACCAGTTCAATATCTTTGTCAATTACACTGACGGCTCTCTGATAAAATCCCTCAAAGGTGACAGCATGGGTGGATTTGGGACAACCTCCAGAAGCTTGTGATTCCTCATTAGGCCAAAACCGGTGGACAAACAGCGAGAATAGAAAATGCAGGGGTCAGAGTACCTGTCTTATGCAGGATGAAAGAGATGTGGCCTAGCACAGCCTCTTCCGGATTTTGACGGGCACAGACAGGCTCCACCCCTCTAAAGCCGAGAGCAAAAGAAAGGTTCACAGTTTTGTGTATAGATACCAGTCTTTCTTTTTCTCGGTCCCTGACTTATCTTGTTTTCATGGAACAGCCAAGCCTTTATTGCTTTTTTGTGTTATTCCACCGTCAGTTATATAAAATCTAAGCCATTCACATTATGAACCAAATCAATATTTAATCATGTTTCAATGAATCAATGCTTTTGGTTTTCAGTCCTATGTATCCATTATTTTTAGACTAAATGGAATCTATGGACCGCTTATACAAATAACTAGTCCATTAAATATATGTATTATCTATCTCATGAATTGATCACTGTTTAGCACTAAGGGGGGAAAAGAACTTAAGCAAGTTTACACAATATGAAAAATATATCCGGGCAATACAATAATTACAGTATCCAAAATAGTGTGCACTAATTACAAATATCAAACATGACAATGGTAATTTGTTTGATAGGAAAACTTTTTTAATTTTTTTATTGCTTTTATCAAAATTATTATATTGTGATGAATAATTTATATTATTAAGACCATTAATGCAACAAGAAACATTGTATCACAGTTATGTGTCCATGAAAGCCAATTCATGTAACATTTATAGGTGTTCTTACGACCTTATACATTACACAGTATAAACAAATGGCGAGATCCAATGTAGTCGTAAAGAGTGAGAAGGCTGGCGGTAGGTTGAAACACACTATGCACATTTCGGCTGAGGTACCTTCATCAGGGGACTAGCACAACATTCACTATCACTGTGTCATAAGTGGCTACAAAGAGTGTGGCCACTCTCACACTCTCTCAAAGCTTACTTTATTTTGTGTTACGATGGTCTTCATAAAACGTACCGTATTCAATAGCTGTGCAATGATATCAAAACACTTATGGGAGCCGTATTCTTTAGAGTCCAAGTAAAGTTTTTCTGGATGTAGGACACCGATTACATTGGTAATCACAAGTGGCTGTGATGATTCAGTGCAGCGCAATTCGTCATCAGCAATATTAAGTATGGGACTAGCAACAGTTAACCATCGTATTATTTAATTCTCGCCCTGGTTAATGTTCCGGATTGGCGCCTTTGATTTCCGTCTGCCTCTGTCTTACCGGTCGATGGCCATCGACCAGTAAGACAGAGGCGGACGAAAATCAAAGTGATTAATATTTGTAATTAGTGCACATTGTTTTGTATACTGTAATTGTTGTATTGCCCAGATATTCAATTCATATTGTGTACATTTGCTTAAGTTTTTCCCCTGCCCCCACCCCCCCAGTGCTAATTTCCCTACGCTAAGCAAGTATATTCTGAATTTAGGGGCCCCTCCTTCCAAAATTCATTGATCACTGTTTAGAACTCTGTGTATGTTAAGTATGTATTATGATGTCTACAATTCCACATTTTAAATATTGTATATAAAACAATTTAAAAATGTTAAATGATTTTGTGATAAAAATACTAGAAGTTTTCTCAATTATTTGTTGTTACATTGTTTATCACTTCAGTCTAATTATTGTATGCCTGCACATTCATATTATTTGTTTCTCGCTCAAGTTTGTTTCTAAATAAAGGGATGTGGCCTAGCCCTCCTCTTACGGGCTTTGACGGGCGCAGACAGGCTTGCAGAAGTGCTTTTCAGTGCCTCTAAGGAGGCCCACCCTAAAGCCGAGAGCGAAGGAAAGGTTCACAGTTAAGTGTATAGATACCATCTTTCTTTTGCGCGGTCCCTGACTTATCTTGTTTTATGGAACAACCAAGTCTTTATTACTTTTTAGAATTCTAATCTAGATGGTTGCTAAGTATTCTTGCTGGTGCAGAGAAGGTGGTTCAGAACTTGCCTCTGTGAACACAGAAACATGACCCAGAGTGGGCCTATAAAGATCTGAGATTCCTCTTTTGATGGTAGATTTTGGATTTGGATTAAATGTGGGCTTTCCCTGTTCCATGAGTATCCTGGCACACTATACAAAGTGCCCTGAAAGAGGTACGTCTTGCAAATGATAACCAGTGAAAGGCATGGACGGTGATGTTGTGGTTTCTGAATGGGTTTAGATTTGGTCTGACCACAGTTTTCTGGATTTGCTGTGGTCTGAGGATTAGATTACCAGAGTTCATTCACAAAGTCAAGATATTTCAGCATTAATGGTATCAAAGCCTAAACTCTGTGGGGGGATCCCACATGCAGAACTAAATGTTGCAATAGTATCTTGGTGGTGCACATTACTTTTTATTTTATGGTTATCTTTGTTTAAAGAGAAAGTTTAAAATCCAAAATCATATTCAAAATCTTCACTTTATTGGGTGGTTGGAGTCCTCACAATGTCCTGAGGAAATGTGGTGGTAGAGTATTGTATCACAAGTTAGGATTTCCACTTCTGACTAGTTGGGTCTCAAGCTATTCTATATGATCTAATGGTATGCTGCTTGAATGCATTAATAAAGCGCTGAGGTATCCACACCTGAGGGTTTTTCCGCCTTTGAAATGATCTTTGTATAGTCAGCATAGTTGTCACGTGTGAGAATGAAAGAGTTCATGAGTTCCCAAAGTGGGAGCAGCTATACGCTGAGGAGTGAAAGGGAAATGGAAAAGCCTTATAATGCCTGCCTGACGAAGAATGGTCTGCCCGTTAAAATGTTGTTTAAAGAGAAATATTTTCAGTTTTATTTAGGGAAGATGCCAAGGTTTTATGAATTTGGTCTTAGATTATGAAATTCATCGATGGTTTTTGATTCAGAATGTTGCCTAAGTGACGCTGTTTGTGAGCAGTGAGATTTCTTGGGTTTATTGATGGTTGATTTGTATAATCTGTATTGTGTGCTTTCACGGTTCCTTTTCTCCACTGTCTTTCCTGGATTTTAGTTTCACATTTGTATAGCTTTACATCAGCGTAGAACCATCTGGCTTTAAGACAGGGTTGCTGGTTATGTGAGGCTTTGACATGGACCATTATGTTAAAGGCATCATAGAGCTAGCTGGAATTGAAGGGCAGTCATCGGAGAATCCATGTGTAGAGCAGTATAAAGTTTGGACTGAAAAGAGCCTGGATTCTTTTTTTTCCCCAAAGTCTACAATACATGATTCATCTGTTCTTAGTATTTGCTATGGGGTCGAGGTAGTTTGGACATCACGGACTAGAGATATATACCACAATTAATGCTCGTTTATCTACGTTAGGAGGCCCTTCAGTTTATTATTCTGTGTCCCAAATTTTGTGTTGGTGCAGAACATATTTCTTTGAAATATTTGTGGCTAATAAGTAACGAACTAAAGAAGGGGCAGATGTACTAAGAATGGATTCGGTAAAAGTGATCTCAGTCACTCATTAACCTGCAGAGTGCCAATTCACAGCTCTTTCAGGGTGTCCTGTGAGCTGTGTCTCCAGTATATGAGGCTAATACTAGCAGTGTCAGGCAGGACATTGGTGTTGCAAAGGGACAGCTGGGACCAGAGGCTGAGAAAGCAACCAGATCGGGTGCATAACATTTGTATACATGAGCAGTATTTAAAGGCACCTTTTTTCTTCATTTCCTGTTACCAGCCTGCCCAGTTATGCCAGGACACCACGAAGCTACCACTATACTACATTTTTATACAAACAGTTATTTTCAGATATTGTGACTTCACTAAGCTGGTAGCTGGAACTTTCTCCTAGCTAGTCGCACTGCAGAATTCTACTGTGCTGTAACAAAAGAAAGGTTTCGGCCATATGTGCTCTTCCTCAGAGCTTAACATTTGCCTATTTGGTTGCTTGGTTATACTGTGTTATGCTATGTTCATATAGCTCACCATTTGATAATTCCTTGCTCCTGACGCAGTCAGGGGTCTCAGAGTGCTATCATGTGTTAGTTGTTTTTCGCCAATCGATACCCTTACTCAGTCAGATGTCACCCTTAGGCCAAAGTCCGACAGCAGGAGAAACACAAGTTCAGGTATAGTCGGGAGGTACAGACTCGACAAAAGACCAATAATTCTTTTGAGCACTTTCAGGCCGTCAGTGCTATTGACACATGTACCCATGACTCAACTCTCCTCTCCCACAGCCACAATTGGCACCACTCTCAATGCCAGCCCCCTTGTCTGTACCTTGCTTTGCTACGGAATGCTGAGGTGGATCCAGATCCCTCTTCTGAAAAGGCCTGACGCCTTTCCTCTTTTTCTAGCTTCTACATCCTCCAGCTATACATGGCCAAGATATGTGTGTGAACACCTTACCTCCACATTAGAGAGGACATCCCCGGGCCACCCTAGTTACCAAAGTCTAGCACACATGGGCGTGGTGGAGGGACAGGGCCACACTGAGCCCATCCAAGGCTTTGTAGCTCAAAATCTAAGAAATATTTGGAAATGAGGATTACTTGTTCGCTCACGCAACCTCTGCCTTTGTGGAGACGATGGTGCAGTCTCCCGGATCCTCAGCACAAGGCTACTTTGCACTTTTTACTGGGCACGAGGTCATAGCTTTTAACTCTCCATTTGTTTTGTTAAACCAAGCTGACATCTTCCATCTATATTGCAGGATAAATCGGTGTGGATTCAGTTAATGGCATCACTATATATTATATTATGCGCACACACGTTGAACTGCAATATACAATCTGTCACATTTTAGCACACATTGAAAACAGGAGCAAAAGAGTATTTGGTGATTTAATGAAATACTACTTTCATTGATTTTCATTTATTTATTTTCTCTTGAAAATATATGCTTTGGTAACATCCAAGACAAGCCCTGTTTTCATTTTCTGAGTATGATGACGTGAAATGGTGACCTTCCATGAAGAGCTCTTTTAAGTTAGTCCTTGAGTGAGATTTCTGCTTATGCTGTGGAAAAGGCCGGTAATAATAGTCATCATTATTGGTTTTCTCTGTTGAAATCCATACTCTAAAAGCTGAGTCATGAACTAAATATAGATGTTATAACCTTCTGGTCCACCTGTACCAGCATACCAGCAAACATTTGGAATGTAATGAAATAAATACAATTACAGCAGTTGATTCTTCTTGTCGTACTTGTGTATATTTTGGTACCAGAGAAGATAATATATTTGGTATCTTTCATCTGTCTGCCTATTTCAAGCTTTTAAAGACAGACTGTTATAAAAGTAGCAGATTTAGACATTTATGCCATTGCGGGATACACTATTTAATATATTGAACATGCTGTCGATGATGTTGCATTGGGCCGTCGCTGAGTGGCTAAGTTGTAAATTTTGGACCATGGCTATTTATAGTCCCAGCTACAATACTTGAATGAACAGACCGGGTCCTCTGAGGGGGGCAGAACAGGTCGTGTCTGAGGCCTGACAGATGAGTGCTAAGAGGACAATGATGGGTGTTGGGAGATGGAGCCTTTGGCAGCAGGATGCTGAGCGTTTTAGGAGGGGAAAGGCCCAGTGTGATAGGCGTTGAAACAATGAAGAGGATGGACATCAGATAGGAGGAGTCGGAGCAGTGAAAGCAGACTGATCTATGTGTGCTTACTGAGATTCTTGATTTCAATATACAATTGTGATTCCTCACTATACCTATACAGAAGTATGGTGTGGAAAAGTTGTTTTGATAAAGGGAGATATTATAAATATTATTTTGACTCTCTTTAACTATGTTTGACATTGATTTCTTTTCCTGTCCATCTCTGATTTCACAAGCCACAGTTTGAGTCCATAAGGGTTGGGCAACTGTAGTGTCTAAGTAGGTTTTTGTTTAGTTGACTTTTAATAAATTCACAAATTCAGTAAACTGCATCTGTTAGAAGAAATGACACGTGTGCTTTGATGTTTTCTTATAGTGCTGTTTATACATGTGGTAATTTAACCTCTTCGATGCGTCGTACGGGCCCCAGCCGTCCGACGTCACAGTGGGTGTATATGGAGGACGGCCGAGGGCCGTCCGAACCGCGCACCCGTCATTTTTTTTTCAGCGCCGCGCCGAAGAGGTTCAACAAAACAGACTTTGGAAAACGAAAACTGTATTTGATGCTAACAATTAATTACTCACCAAATTAGGAATCCCCCAATCAGTTCCAACATTGAGGCACCAAATGCAGAACCACAAACTGACCACAGTATCCCTTGGAAACTTAAATAAAAGGAGGTTCAAAAGAAAAGGATATCCAGAAAATATGGGTCAGCCCAAACGAGCTTCTTTTAATCTCAGAGCACTTTGGATTTAATCAAAAACAAAGGCCACTCATGATACCTCAAGGATATCTGCCCTGTTCGGAATCTAACATAGATAGCTGACATAGTGCATTAGTTAGTTAGATAGTGTTTGTTGGAACGGAGTTGGTTTCCCTTTATATTACATTGAAAAACATTTTATAGAGCGAAATCGGTAATTAGATTGTGGAAAGCTTTTGTATGGAGATAGCAATACCTTGAGCTGTATCTTTATCTCGTTCTCTGCGTTACAACAACACAAAAGGGGTCTGTATGTTTTCCCCATCTACAGCGTGTATATTAACTCAAAAAATGTCCCCTAGCTATACACAACTTGCAACCTGCTGTGGGTGTCCAACCTTTGCTGCATCACTTTTCGACCATGTGTAATGGGGGTTGGCTGCAGGTCCTGGGCATGACCGATCCCTGTGCAAGTCCAAAAAGGGTCCAAATGTCCTTGCCGTGGTTTTCAGGCATTTGGTCTGGATTTGCAGAGCTCAGGAGACACACTGGGGACCCAAGAACCAGCCTGAGGGTCCTCAGGGACAAGTAATACAAGGCAATTTTTTAAAAATTTTGTTTACTTGAAAACTGGGAAGGGCTTTACCCCACCCTCCTCCCCCCACAACTAAGTCAGGGTTCAGGATTCTACACCTGCCTCCCTTTATAGCTTTTTCATTTATTTTCTCGAGGGAATGAAGATCCTTTAATGAGGGCCTCACCATCTTTATCAAGTTGCAGCAAGGCCGTCAGAGAAATTCAGGTCCACAGACACGTTTTGGGATCGTGGGTCCGAAATGGACAACAACAGAAATAGCTCCTTTGTCCTCATGGGCTTGAGTATTTTTAAAGGTTTGGTCTACAGATAGACTATGAACACCGGTTTACAAACCATCTGTGAATTTGAAGCCTACAAAAACACTTTTCTGCTGCTCATTTCTACTGAACTGATTTTATGTAAAGGCACTTCCTTGTGGAAAGTTGTACTTTCATGCCAATTTCTGTGTAATTCTGTTCTGCTGTTTTTCTATCAGAGAGCAAAGAATCCTATTTAAATGAAAATTAAAAATGTCACTTTCTTTATACCACCCCTCCATTTTGTTTCTCCTCGCTCAGATTAACTTTTTAATGGAAGGTTTTGTGCACAGCAGTGAGGCCTAACCATAACTATAGAGAGCGCTGTTGGTATTATAGCTGAGGTCATAAATTGTGTCATAGAACATGTTCTCACAGATTTGGGTGGGTGTGGGTGTTTCCGTTGATCCAGACCACAATTAAATCAAAACATCACTCCCTCATAGACCCACACACCTACTCTCACACTCACCCAACCACATAACCACTCACACAGCCTCTCACATACCCATACTGCCACTCACATGCCCACTCACAGAACCTCAAAACCACTCACACACCCACACTCAGACTAATATAGCTTTCACACACCTGCTCACACACCTGCTTAGACCCCACACAAACCCACACACAGCCACTCATACACCCAATCATAGACCCACAGAAAAACTCATTCACCCACATAGCCACTCACACACCCACCTCACACCCACTTACACACCCACAAAACCACTCACACACTCACTCACACACACCCTCACACACCCAGGTTACAGGGATGTTACAGTTAGGAAATAGCATTAAGAACATAGAAATCCACTTACAAATCAAAGATTACAGGGATGTTATAGTTAGGAAATAAAGTTTAAAAAACTTTAGAAATTCACTAAGAAAGACAAAGGTTACAGGGACATTATAGTTAGGTTCAGATTTTACACACACAAAACCATACAAATTCAGAAGTTATAATCATCTCAAGTAACTGTAACTTGTGCCCTAAGGTAACTATATCTTACGCCCTCTCCATGCACTTCTAATTACCTCACATATTACATCACTAATTAAATTTAACATTTTCTAAGGCATCATTGATCATATCACTGCAACATTTGCAATGAAATTATTGATGATAAAACTGGCAAAGGGGGCTTGAGTTATAGTTACTTGAGATAACTATAACTGATATATATATATATATATATATATATATATATATATATATATATATATATATATATATATATATATATATATATATATATATATATATATATATATATATATATATATATATATATATATATATATATATATATATATGTACCATAACAATTAGAGAAAAAAATTCAATTAAAAAAACCGAAACTTACAGGGACATTATAGTTAGGAAGTAACATAAAAAAAACATTGAAATACACTGAAAAAACAAAGGTTACAGGGATGTTGTAGTTAGGAAATAGAATTTAAAAATCTTAGAAATTCACTGAAAAACCAGAGGTTACATGGTCGTTATAGTTAGGCTCAGATTTCACTCGTACAAAACCATAGAAATTCAGCTGTCAAAGTTACCTTAGCTAACTAGAACTTTTACTCCCGCAATGCACTGCTTATGACATCACATATTACATCACTCATGACATAGTCTTGTACATATATATATGTGTGTGTTTTTCTCACTATTATTCATAAATCCAAGAATGCCATCTGATCAGTGAGACAGATTTTAAAGTATTGGAACCAATATGTGTCTGCAGTTCATGCATTGTTCATGTCCACTGGCTTTGCCTATTGTATCCTTTTAAGATTAGCTAAATACTCTGACTAAACCAAAGGGTGAAATTGGCTGCTACTCCTATTTTATTAACCATCTGAATCATGTTGCTTTTCTGCTTTAGTGGGAACTCCAGCTAGTGTCTTGTGTTGTAATCACTTACGTGGTTCGATGAACCATCTTGACCCAGGAACCTGTATTTCTGCAACACAGCTTCATCAAGTATAACCCAGGCTGTGCCCTCTGTTAGGAAGGATTTCATCTGTCACTGCTTCCTGTGATCATATCGACTCAAGTTGGTGGTCTTCCTTACATACCTTGGTGCCGCTCTGTAGAATAATCTACCTGTTTCTCTAAAGAAGTCTGAGCCCCACTCCACTTTTTCAAAGCTTCTAAAAGCCCATCTGCCCACCCATTATACTCAGCCTTATTACGTTAATTTCAGGCTCACGTATCCATTGTTCTTGGCAATAAATGTATCCAAAAATTGAAAAATGACGACACATTGCAGAAAAAACATTTTAAAACACATACATTATTAAATATGTTATAAACTACTAGACAATATTCTCAGACCCTCCAGTTCTACAACTATATTGTTTCAGGCATTGTGGTCTGTATTCATAGCTCTTATCCATATTTTCATTCAAGTACAAGCAGTCAGGTTTTTGGATCCAGATATTGAACTAGCAGATATCCATTTCGCACTTGTGAATCTACCAATAGGGAGGGCATATGGTGCCTTGGTAAGCCTGGAAAGATTCCTGCGGCTTGAAGCTCAAGTTCCACTGCTTCGCCACAAGTGTTGCTACATGAATCCCACTAAAGGAGCAATAAGATAGGTAGCAAGGCACGGGCTCTGCGGCCTTGCAACTTGCTGTCTCTAACCTGCCTCACTGAAGCACCACACTCTGGAGCACTCGCTCTGGCAAAGGAGCAGCTTGCTGAGCCCTTGTGTCATAGAGGCATGACCAACTCAGAGTCCCATGCACCCCGCACCCAACCTCCTGCCTCACCTGTGGTGAGCATAGTTCAAGTGCCCCAAGCAGTCTCCTGCCTCGCCTGTGGTGAGCATAGGGCAAGTGCCCCAAGCAGCCTCCTGCCTCGCCTGTGGTGAGCATAGTGCAAGTGCCCCAAGTAGTCTCCTGCCTCGCCTGTGGTGAGCATAGCGCAAGTGCCCCAAGCAGCCTCCTGCCTCGCCTGTGGTGAGCATAGTTCAAGTGCCCCAAGCAGTCTCCTGCCTCGCCTGTGGTGAGCACAGTGCAAGTGCCCCAAGCAGTCTCCTGCCTCGCCTGTGGTGAGCATAGTGCAAGTGCCCCAAGCAGTCTCCTGCCTCGCCTGTGGTGAGCATAGTTCAAGTGCCCCAAGCAGCCTCCAGCCTCGCCTGTGGTGAGCATAGTGCAAGTGCCCCAAGCAGTCTCCTGCCTCGCCTGTGGTGAGCATAGTTCAAGTGCCCCAAGCAGCCTCCTGCCTCGCCTGTGGTGAGCATAGTGCAAGTGCCCCAAGCAGTCTCCTGTGTCTCGCCTGTGGTGAGCATAGTTCAAGTGCCCCAAGCAGCCTCCTGCCTCGCCTGTGGTGAGCATAGTTCAAGTGCCCCAAGCAGCCTCCTGCCTCGCCTGTGGTGATTGTCTCAAGTTTTGAGAGGACAGGGAGTGGAGTGACATGAACCGTGCTATTGAGCATCACTTTCTACTCCTAGCTTCTTTTTTGTACTGACGTCTCAATGATCAATTTCAAAGTACCCAACTTTGCTGTTACTTTACTGTGACATGATTCCCACACTATATTAAACAAGCAAAGCGAAAGATGTACTTCACGGTGCAGCAACGAGACACAGAAAAAACGTTAAACAATCACGGAGACAACATGAGAGGGGGTGCATACCGTGCAAAGCGAAACATTCAGAACACTGGGCAGCAACGAGACACACAAAGTGGAGAAACAAACAATTACAAAAATGTAAACAATATGCATCTTACCTGAACGCAAATATAAACAACACCAATCCGGCTGAAGGCACTCCTGAAAAGACGAAAACAACAAGGAAAGAAAAAAAATAAACCCCTCCCACTGCCGCACTGACGTGTCCAAAGGGGCTGGATGAGAAAAACATCCCAGGAACGCCCACGTGTCGCCTCGCAGGATGACGGACGCCTCTGTTTGCCAATGGCTAGCGTCCATTTATGGAGCTAGCCAATGGGAAACAGAGGCGGGACTGAACATCCATTCTGTAACTCAAAGGATTTCGCCCTGGGCGGGGCACTGCAAGCAGTGCCCTCGCCTGGTCGAAACCTAAAAATCAGCTACTAGTTTTCCTATGCCACTTCAGTTTCATGGCACTGACATCCAGGTGATAGACAGGAGCTAACCCCCTGTATAACACGGTGACTGCATGTTTGACATCAACATAGGTTAAGATCATAGATAGCATCCTAGATCTGTCTGATACCGCATCCTCCTTTCCCCAGGTGAGTGCCGCAGCCCTTATTAAGGCAGTGTGGGTGATAAACTCCCCAGGCCCCCGTCCATATTCTTCTCTTAGCATCTCATATGCACAAAATTATCGACTCTCATACAGGTTGCCAACATTGAGCATGCCTGCCTCCTGCCATGGTCGCCTATTGTGTGCACATGCAACTCCCCAAAATGTGGGCAGGCAGCACATGGGATCTCTAGTGCATGAACCATATTTGCCTCTAACTGCTTAAAGTGGATCACTGACAGAATATCGGAAACACAGATATCGTTTGGTCAGAATATCTTGTCTAAAGTATCGGACACCAAAATATCGAGAAGGTAAGTGCAAATAGGTAAGTATAGGTTTACTATTTTTAACTCCACATCTACTTACCTTGAAGATATTTATATCGTCAAGGTACATATATGTGGAGTTATATATAGTAAACTTGCCTTCACTATATTTTTTCCTCAATATTTTTGACACAATATTTTATACTGTAATATTTGTATTTCAGATGTTATGTCCAAATACTTAGCTTGACATATATTGAGCGCCACTTAGCAGCCGTCCTAGTCACCCAGCTACTTCATCGTTCACTTGAGATGAGCAGCAGCATAGTATATTTCACAGTGTGGAACACCCATTGAAGGGTCTAATGCCATTCGCTATCAAAACACATCTATGCACCCCACGCCCAATCAACTCTGACAGTAGCATGTTGACTTCCTTGAGTAATATTCTTCTGAGTACAAGCGGTAATGCCAGAAAACAATAAAGTAGTTGTGGCACCACCAATATTTTTGTGATTGCAACCAAATCCAAGGAGTAAACTGACAATAAACTGGACTGACTGTCAAATTGCCATAGCCATGCTTCCAGGTTTCCCACCATCAATTTCTCCTCTGTATGATATATTTGTACCCCCAAATAGTTGAAGGTTTCTGGTTTCCATTTTAATTGTTCAAGCATGTCCTGATTTGTGTCTTTTTACTTGGAGATCAGAAATATCTTCAGACTCGGACAGTTCTGTCCTACCCATAGGAAAGCTAATGACAGGGTTCCTTAGAAACAAAAGCATGTCATCTTCATATATTGGTACAGCGTGGAGTCTGTCCAGTAAATGTATACCACAGATCCCACCACGCATCCTCATAGCACACGTCAGAGCCTCCATTACCATGGCAAAGAGCATTGGCAAGAGCGGACACCCATTCTTGTCCCCCTGTGTTGAGATTGTCCTTCCTGTTCACACCCTTGCCTGTGGTTGAGAGTATAGTAGAGCATTCCAGTTCTGATCTCTGTTTCATGGCCCATTTCTTTCAAACTTCGGATATATATGGCCAAAGCAGTGTGTCAAACGCCTTCTCAATATCAATTGAGGCAGCTGCTGCTTGTTGGTGGGCTGGGTGAGCCTCCAACAATACCGAGAACAAGTGTCACAAATAGTTGTGTGTGCTGCAGTCAGCCAGGGCTAAATTCATTCTGATCAGGTTAGCTCAAGTTCTTAATCATCAACAGCAGTCTATCTTCAAGATTTTCACCAGTAGTTTGTATCCATTGTTTTAAAAAAGAAAGTTGCCTGTCGGACTTAACATTACGTGGGGGTCTTGGCATGAGTGCCATCAGGGCTTCTCTCACACACCTCCAGCCCCAGGGCATCTACATAGACCAATAAAAGTCTGTGTACAAAGCACTTTTTATTGGTGTTGTAAAACTCAGGTGGTAGTCAATCTAATACTGGAATTTTACAAGTCTCCAATTTATCTACAGCATTATTCACGTCCTCTACTGTTGGGGCATCAACATAGGTTAAGATCATAGGTAGCATCTCAGATCTGTCTAATACCTCATCCTCCTTTCTCCAGGTGAGTGCAGCAGCCCTTATTAAGGCAGTGTGGGTGACTAATCTCTTCTGGCGCCAATTGTGGCATTGGAATACCCTCCAAGTAGGGGGGATTAGCCGTTTCAGGGAGCACCAAAGTGGTATAGGGAGTTGTTTACTACTTAGTGAAAGCACTATTAATTTCAGTGTGTACGTTAGTAAGAGGCCTACCTTCATGGCAAATGGCACAAATGGGTCACCTGGGGTGGTCCCCTTCACAAACCATGCCAGCAACCTCCCTGCTCGGTCCCGCTCCTCATGCTGTTCAGCAACATAGTACTTCTAGTTCACCCCCTGGTGTTTTCCCTCCCACCTGTATCTTTTTTGGCCTCTGTCAGTGGTCACACATGCTCAGCGTGCATCACATCTGTACTTATTCAGCACGGGGATGCTCACGGGCAGCCATGCGCTCAAGAAATCTCTTAACAATAACAATAACAATAACAACTAGGGATTCACGTTTCTTTATTGTTTGCTCCACTTCTTCAATCTCTCTATTCATTTCCCCAAATTCTCTATTCAATGTTAGCTTTACTCAGTATGCTGTTTTTATGCATATCCCTCTCATCACTATTTTAAATGCACTCCACAACCAGCGGCTGACTTTTTCAACGTTCTCAGTAAAGTAGTGACCAACAAGTCTGTCTCTGATTAATGTCCTAAAGGTACCATTATGTAATGCCTCCTCTCTCAGTCGCCATGTCGACACCACAACTGCCGCTCTTCCCCTTTGCCACCACCATTCTAAGAGGATTATTATCAGACTCCATACAGGCCCGATTTGCAGTCCAGTCAACCCTGCTTTACATTTTCTCTGCTCCAAGGAACATGGTCAGTCTAGTGTGGAGTTGATATACTGCCGAGTAATACGAGTACTTTAATGCTTCAGGATTAGGCATCCTCCATATATCATCCAGCTGCTAATTCGTAACCCATTCTTTGAACCTGTGTGATAATTTACTATACTGATATCTCTGTGGCAGGGGAATGGATATGTCTCTTTCACAGTCCATGGCTGCATTGAAATCTCCACCCACAGCTGCAAGTTATTCTATTAGGATCAAGGTTGGGCATTTGATGCACATTAGGAGCATATATAATACCCACTATCACTTCTTCCCCTTCTAGTAATCCATCCAACATAGCATGTCTTCCTCCCTTCCTCAAGACATCTATTCTTGATTTCGAATGGCACACCTTGGGCTATCCATAAAGTGTGCTTCTAGAAAAAGCAGAATAAGTGGTACTGAATATCTGTCCCCTCCGTCGCCTGCCTGGCTCATCTAGTTCTGGTTTATTTATGTGGGTTTCCTGTAAACATACTGTGTGCGCATTCCAGCGTTTAAAGGTCGTATGTGCACTATAACCTTGTATGGAATTTCCCAGACCCCGTGCATTCCAGGTTATATTATACAGTTATATGCCTGAAACATTTAGAAGTGATGTGAATGTTTGCTCGATGTCGGAGGTCTCTCTCACTTCCCATCCCCTCCACCTGCAAGTCCTCAACTGCCATTTTCCGCAACTTCTGGAGATGGTATGTCAAATAGTGTAAGTCAGTTCACCATGCCCACATCTAACTAGCTTCGCCTATTGCTATTGCTTTTCTAAATCTTTGTGATGAGACTCAGATGTTTTCTGAGCCAAAGATCACCCTACTTTGGAAAAATAGCTTCAGCAAGCTATGTTTCCAGTCTGAGGGTGTTCTGTTACAAATCATTTTGACCATGGGTGTTAGTTGTAGTGGGCCATTTGAAGCGAACCGGGTCTCTAACTTCCCAACATCAGTAACCTGTGAAAAGAAAATTCCGGATTCCAAACATGGACCCTGATGTCCATGGAGAAGGTCGCAAAGCCATTGGTTTTTTGCTCATATACTGGTTACAATCTGCTCTCAATTGGTTGATGTAACTGGTTTATTAATCCGCCACATCTCAAAATCACAGGAGGTCACAAACCCGCCAGCCTCATGAGGCTGGAGGAATTTTACGACTCCCTAGGAATGGCTGAGAAGGAAGGGGCTGAGGCCTGCAAGAGACAACAGAACTCCATTCTTGTGTTATACATTCCTTAGATGTCAACTTTTTTTTTTTTAAAGCAGCCTGTATTCCTTAAAGGGAAATATGCAGCTTCAAAAAATTTTTTGACATCAAGGGAAACATGGCGGTGGGGGGCATGGCACTGTCTGCTGACTCTGAAGTTGCCCATCACAATTCCCAAAAGAGAAGCTGATTTACTTGAACAGCTTACCCTCTCCAAATCGCTTTGCACATCAGTCCTCACCCCTCAGTCAGACATCAGAACTGAGAAATGGTTTGCCAATACAAATTCAGTCTTCGACCATTGATACATTGCATTCTGTATTGTAAATGGGAGGTTCAAGCTCCTTTCTTCCCCGTTCCCAACTGCAATTCGGATATTCCTTTCTGACTCAAAGTAACTTTAGTATACTTCAACATAATATTTTTTTGCCTCAAAATGTGTTGATTTTATACCGATCCACGAAGGCTAACATGCAGAGGTGGCCACGCTAAGGATTATAGGGCAGTAGCAGTCATAATAGTTTAGTGTTTACCTTCTGTGCCTGCTTAATTTGTTGTATTGTTTCAAAGCAGTTTTGTATTTTTCCAAAGACAGACGTGTCCTATTACAAGACATGTGAGGTAAATTGCTTAATAAACATACACACACGCTGCTTGCAAATACCTCAAGTCTTTCTATATTAAGATGAGTTTGGATTTTTTTTTTGCCGTCTTACATGGCACGATCTCACCCTGTGGGTACTGGAACACTATATATTTGCACCAGTTCCAACACTCAAGGTAATATTCATGTTTTAGTTATTGGGAGATTTAGGGCTCATTACGATGTCGAGCGAACGTCTCGGATTCAGGACCAACCGACTTGCGACTGCCGGATTACGATGCGACCGAACACTGTTCAGTCGGATTCCCATTGTTTCCTATGGGAGCTCGTGTTGTGCCTGAGAACTGGCCGTAACACAGGCTCCTATGGGGAAATGGGGTGTATGTGTATAACCCTCTCCCTGTCGAAGGCACCCCATGGTGCCTGCCACACAGTGCAGGGTTTTACAAGGAGTTACCAACTGTAGGCCGCAGGAGCTCCCAATAGTCACTTTCCAACATCCTTTCCGTGTTGGACAGGCCGACGCGGAAAGGCTGTTGGGAAGCCACATCGTAATCCCAACTGTGGCAACGCCGTCCATAGGGGGTTATGGTGCAGTTCAGACTGACAGGAATACTCTGTGAGTCGGTTGGAACCAAGTCGGAATGACTGGCCGGTTTACATTCCGACCGCGAACATCATAATCGGGCGATCGGACTGTAAACCAACCAAGTCGATCAAAAGGGCTCCGACGCGGTTGTGAAGATTCCGACTGTCAGGCAGAGGTTTTTTGCCCAACATCGTAATGAGCCCCTAAGTGATTTACCCAGAATCACAGTATCTTGAACTGAGACTCAAACCTGGTTCCCAAAGTCGAAAGACGGCCGCTCTGGCCCAGACGCCACATTAAATATGTGACTATACAAGTAATTACTTGGTTGGTTGATTGGAGTCATGGACAAAATGCTTAATACAGCAAGGACACATATTTTAAAATATTGAGCAGGAAAAATATTGCAGTAGGATTTTAACTTATTAAGGGGAAAAAATGATATAATTGATAATAAATGTGTAGTTTGGGGTTGTACTTAATTGCAGCAGAACTCAGTGATCGCTTATTTCGATATTTGAACACCTGGTTCTTCAAAAACATTTTTGTTGTAAACCAAAATTTACCAAGGTACTTCCTCATTGCTTTGAAAATAATGTAACCATGTTGATTAAGGCTCACTGCAGATATCCGCATCAGTTGCTTCAGCTGTCGCAGGACCTTATTGTAGCACATTTAAATCAATTATTAACTAATACGGAATCCTTAGAGCTTCTTACAAAATCTGAAGGAACTATTTTTTTATTTTTATTTAGGCACTACAACATTTTTGGAGCATCATTTTTCATCATTATTTAAGTTTGCCGAGACAGTATGTAAGGGAGTGTGGATGCTTCCCATAATAAGTGGTGGCAGCAGCAGCGCAACCATTTACAAGTAATGAGGATTGATCCTCAGCATAACCAAAGGTAACATCAGTTTTTCTTGATTGCTGGGTCATGTACTATGCTACTCTCGGAAAACCTCCTTCTGATTGCTCACAAAATAGAACGTAAATGTAGATGTTATAATTGCCATTCAGAGTGCAGCTGGACTCATCAGCCCATCACATGCTACACAATCTACTCAGGTTTGCCAGATACACACAAGGAAGCAAACTTGAGTGCAATGAAGTTCACAAAAGATGTTGTGCATACTTGTTGGCCATTCATGTTGGTTTACTACTTGGTGGACCGAGCCAGCATAATTTAAAGGCAGATTTCAGGAGCCAGTGTTCTATATCGCCCTTAAATACTTACCTATGGCCCAATTCAATGTAGGGAAAACAATATATACTTATAACAGCAGAATACTCCCCTCACCCCCTAAACCCACCCTTGAATCGGAGAGAAATACAAACCCGAGTAGTTGCCAAACATAAACTCGTTATGTAAACCTCTGTTTGTGCTTCGGTTGTCATTTAGGCATGGAAGGGTCGAAGTGCAGCCCAGGGCACTGTGCTGTCTTTTCAGAAGGACTCCAAATCCCAGGATTAATCTAGGGATAATGAGCTGCAATCCTGGCGCCTATCATGGCTACAGATATTTCCAATTTGCCCTAAAAGCGGAAACTGACATTAGAATATGGTACGACCTTAATAAAATGTCTTTACCTTAATTTTTAAATTATGATCGTATTTATCGATTGTACCGCGTGTCTGTGAAGGCAGGGGGTGCGGATCACAAAGGATGCAGAAATTATGCATATTTTCGTGAATTTTCTGTTAAACTTGGCGTGGAAGTTTACCAGGCAGTGCTGAAGTCTGTGAACAGACGCAGCCATAAGGATGAGCACGTAATCCGCCACGAAGTACTATTGGCGTTCTGGTGCGTCAGTGTCGCTGAACCACAAATCCGGGATCGCACGCAAGCCTATTATTTTGTATAATCCTGGCTCAGCTGAGCAATATACTTTTCTGCTACTAATTATCCGCTTATTATTTTTTTTTACATGCGGTCACATTTAATGACATCAGATGGGTAAGGGGAACATTCAAACTGAGGGCTTTGTACACGGCTCCAATAAAGAGCTTCTTAAACGACATCGCAGCTCGTCGGTAGGATTTTTGTTATCTCAGAGCGCAGTGGAGATTTATGAAATATTTCTTGAGGAAATTACTTTCCTGTGTGTCCTTAATTTTAATGTTCTTACAGCTAGATTGATCAAGCTTAAATCCGCTCGCAAATAAAGAATTCGCTAAATTGCGATTCTTTGCATTTAAGGAATCTCAAATTGAGATTCCTTAAATGCAATGCATGAAAGTGAAAAAAATAGCGAATTCGCTATTAGGGCACGCAAATTACCATGAAGTACAACTTCGTGGTAATTTGCAAAAACTTTGAAAAATGCACTAAAGTGCATTTTTCGAAGTTTCATGTTGCGCACACACATGCCCTAAGGCCATGTGTGTGCGCAACATATGTGCACACATCAATTTCAGGGGTGCAACAGGGTGTCCTTTGGACACCCCTGCACCCTTGAAATCGCAATCTCAATTTGCGAATCGATAATTGCGATTAGCAAATTGAGATTGTCTTCTCATTCATTCCTATGGGCCTCCAGGCCCATAGGAATGAATGGGGAGATATTCCTTAATTGTGACTTGCAATTTGTGAGTCGCAATTAAGGAATTATTAGAAATCGCTATTTTTTTAGTGATTTCTTGATGCATAGCATTTTGCTATTCCGTAATAGCGAATCGGTATTTTTCGCTATTAAGGAATAGCAAAATGTGTTCTTGATGAATCTGGGGTTAGTCTTTAGCTGTATTTTCACATTAATTCGCAGTGTATTATTTTGATTCTCATATATACTATTCGTTCCGTAACATTATATCTTCGTATGGCCATGTAGGTACATGCTTCAAGTTAGTGGCACAGTATGTAATTGTCCTGTGGCAATGTAAATGCGTTGCTGAATTACTGTCACCCAGCAGAGAAATCTCAACTCATAGCTAGCAAGGATGCGCAGGCCTATTCCATCCTATCTCTCTCGCTCATTCTACTTACTGGCTTGCGCTGTTTTACTTTTAGAGCTGTGACTCTTTAATTTTGTTTGCAATTTCCTCCCCAGCTCTTAATTTCATCTCTCTCTTCGCTGATACTGACTTTAGTCTTTGTAGCATCTCAGCTGGTTTAGCCTAGACACACATGCACCATGACGACATACATATTGTCAATGAGGCACAACCTATAGAGAGTTGTGCACTCCTGGAGCAACAACCCACAGGAACGCCACACACTCCTACAAAAGCAAAGGGATAATGCCATGGAAAGTAGGGTTTATTTTCACGGTTAAGTACTCGAGAGTGAGTGTGCGGTACCTGCACCTTTCCTCTGATATTATATATTCACTGTATCAAATGCTATCTCATTTAAGGATTTGGAAAGCAGCGGGCATAAACACCCTAGATCAGCTCATTCATGATGGTGACCTTAAAACGTTAGCGCAGCTTGGGAGAAATATGGCCTTCCTGCATCACAGTCTTGGGATTTCATCCAAATACAACACTGCTTGTGGGGATGCCTAGGTCCATGCCCCTGGTCCCTGACGGCCTCACAGGTGATATCATACCTTCACACATGGGAGAAACACAAAGGGGTGACATCGGACTCTGTAGGGTGCTCACATCCCATCTTTTCTCACAACCCATGTCGCGAGCTCTCTGCACTAGATGGCAAACCCGACTGTCGATTTCTTATGAGGAAGACGAATGGGCAAATCTCCTGGAAGCCCTGGATAGATGCCCAGGGAGGCAAGATTGAAATCTTGTCTCTTTAAGACCCTGCACGATTGGCACTGGACATCACTAAATCTACACAGAGCAGGCCTGCTACCACACGCAAAGTGCTGGATATGCACAACCACAAGTTGCGACACAACCCATATTTTATGCGAATGTCCATCGGTACAACCCTTCTGGTCCTACATAGGCCGAGCCCTGAGCCCCACTATGCCCCTAGACCTACCACTCACCCCCACTGCCATGCTCTTGCATGACCTGCAGCACTTTCCAGAGCTCTCTAAGCCACAACGCTGTATCTTTCACAAAGCACTGGCCACAGCTAAAAACGGTGTCCTGCAGCAATTGAGGAAGGGGCGTCACACAGGCACCCGCATACCCCGCAGTGCAGGTGCCCACCCCTGCAGGGGGCCCCATCAGCACAGTACTCAGGTCTGAGCGCTCTGTATAAAATCTAGAGCAGGGGCCCCTCTCTATAAATTTCTGGGGGGCCTCTTAAACTTTTGTTACGCCACTGAATGGAGGTCACCGACACCCCTCATCACAGGAGGCCTGGCTAGTGGCTATAATTCACACTGCCTCCCATGAACATGTGATTTACAATCTCCAGGACCAATCAGACCTGTTCCTACAGATATGAGCACCCTTTCTGCGCACTGAGAGCAGTGACGAAGGGATAACCACAATAGAGAATCCGGTCCCGACGTCGACATGTAATCTACGACGCTTGAGGTCACCCCCACGCACTGGGGCTACTACCCTTCCCCAGTGCGCTTATTACGATACACGCCACCACACTCCTGCCTCCCCTACCTCTCCTAAGGGCATCCAGAACAGACTATGCCATAAACCATACCTAGCCCCACCCGCTCCCCACCTTCATCTACTCTGTCCCCTCTACTGCACTGCTATTGCTCTAGCCCCCTCCTTCCCCCACTATCTTTGCATCCCCCCCTTTCCCCTTCCCCCATTCCCTCTCCACTCTCCTGCCCCCTTCCCCTGCGCTTCCCCTGCGATGAAATCTCTCCTATAACCTCCGCTCCCCTCCAGGCCCCCTTACTCCTCCTTCTCCCCATCCCTCAAACACCCTCTCTCCCCCACACACCCCCCTCTGACACCGCAGCCCGACAGGCACCCAGTCCTATTGGCCTCTTGATGACGACCCTGAGTCTCACTTAAGTACCAGCAAGAGAGCCCATAGAAGATATCATACAACACCGTGCTCCTCCCCTTGCCCCCATCCGCACCTCTGCCCTCCCTCCTCTGAAGCCCACACCACTCCGGAATTTCGCATAACCCCCCAGTGCTATCGACTGACACACAGGGACCTGAAACACCTTCCCCCTACGGCCACGCCCTCTCTCCATATGTAGGCATTGGTATAAATCTCACACATGCATCCCCCCATGTTCGAGGGACACCTCAGCTCCAGACTCCTCAATCGCTACTATAGCCCTCAGGGCCCCTGCTGTTTCGCCTACACTTCCGGATTATTCCCCCTCCACTCCCAACCCTTTGCATATTCCCTTCTGTTCACGACACGCACATGCCACTTTAGTTCTCATTGTATCTTTCTCCTTGGGTTATTGCATATGTGTGACTGTCGCTACTTTTTCTCTCTCAACCCCAAAGAAATGTTAATAAAGAATTACAACATAAATGCTATCTCAATGTAAGGAAGAAAGTGACATTCTTCTGCCTGTCATTTGAAGAACTACTAAAACACACAACAAAAGAGAAGAGTAGCTTAGACCAATCTCAGAACCTACCAAGAGAGAAGATGGATGGTTTTGAAAAGGGTGGTGCTGCTCTGCCCCCATGTAGGTGGTTGCAAATCCTCCACCAATCACATGTCCCATGCCAACTTTGAGTGAACTGTCTGCATTGACTATGGGCTGCCTCAATATGTTATGTTATATTATGTTAATTCGATTTGTTGAGTGCAGCTGTTACCCTGGGGTGTCCTGGTGCTATGTACTGCCTAACCGTAATGGAGAGAGGGTCATTGAGTAAACAACCAGGTCTTCAGTCCCTTCCTTAAAAAAAAGGAAATCCGTGGCATTCCTCAGATGGAATGGCAGATCATTCCAAGCCTTAGATATACATGTAATAAAGCTTCTACCTCCCCAGCTGGTCTTTTTAAAAGTGGGGGCTTGGACCTTTTTTGCTCCAGTAGACCAAAGGGTCCTACCAGGAACATACCACTTGAACTTATTTTTCAGGTGGTCAGGGCCTGTACCGTTAAGAACCTTAAAAGCTGTACATAAGGCCTTAAAACGTACCTTTTGCTTCACCGGAATAAACACTTTATAGCCACCAGAAAAATGAATCCAAGTGTTAAGTGGTTTATCGTCCTCCACTTGGCAGGCACATACATTTTCAAATTGTTCCAGAACTTACCTAACACGGGTAATGAAACCGGCTATTATACAGTGGTTGACACATTAAAGGCAGATTTTAATCCTCAACACAGTTGGCGCTACAAGAGATGAATCCGCTGCCAGGTGCATCAGTGAAATGGTAAATCCACTGATAATTCTATGTCAGGTTATCGAAACTTGCAAGCCCCGGCACAGATGAAGATGCGTTCGAAGAAGTCCATGCACAACTGATTCAAGGATCTAAATTGTTGCTTCTTAGGTACCTTATCCTCTGTGAACTCGAAAGGCTTTGAAAGATATCCTCACACTGGGAATATCCCAGAAACTATCCAATGCCAGGGCAGCTGTAGTGGAATCAGTTGTGGCCTCCATTACTGCGAAGATTGAAACAGGCAGCCCCAGATTGGGTTTGGATGTAGTTCTGCTACAAGAACATTGTAAGAGAATCCTGTTGCTTTTGTAAGCAGAGCACTACTAATGAAGAAAACCATTATCCAACGAGAGAGAGGGAAGCACCGGCCGTAAAGAGGGCCAGCTCTTCTTTTCACTTATATTTGTATAGTTGTGAATTTAATGGATCACAAGTGTCTCCTTCCACCTTTCAGGGAATTGCTCAACATCTGCCTCCAAGAATTGAAAAGTGGGCTCTCCTGATTGAGAAATATAACTTCTCAGTCACATACAGACCGTTGATTGTAGCAAATGAGACAACGGACGGTTTGTGGACACTGAAGAGCATGTACTCTTGGTCACCTGAAGCACATGCCCAAAAGACATGACCCCAACAGAAATTGCTGAAGAGTCAGCAGAAGGCACCTGCCTACAATTGGAAATAGCTGCATGAAATCCAGCTCATGATGGACATTCTTTAATAGACATCGAAACAAAGATGGCACTGTGGTGCATGCGCTTATGGAACTGTGGATGGTGTGCAATGAATTCAATATATCAGGAGAACTAACAAAATCGTTACTCTAAGGAAACTTCAAGACCAGCTAGTGCAGCTCAAGGCCACGAAGGCGTGGTGAAACTAAAGTATGCTTCAGAGAGAAATAATGGTTCTCTCTAGTGGACACTCAGGTGGATGAAATGTTGAGAGGATGTCGGCACTGGCAATCAAAGATGGAGATTCGACCTGCTCTAGTCACTACATAGGAAGTATGTATCGCCCTCTTGTTGAGGGTGAATGCAGATTTTTGCCACTTGCCAGATGGACAACTGCTAGTACTCACAGGTGCTTATTCTAAATGCGCCATAGTAGAAATTCCCTCATTAAAGGCATTCAAACATATTAAGTGCAAACTGGAGCATACATTATCTGCTTATGGACTGGCAACCAAAGAGGTACAAAAGAGGGTGGTGATGGACGGAGCATCTGAACCAATGAACAACTACCAAGTTGCTGATCAGGCGAAGGGGCGCATGAGAGTTTCTCCACACTCAGGGCGATGATAAACCCTCAACAGGCGCCAAACAGAATTGGTCGAGCTGAGCTCGACCGTACGCTACAGCTGACCACAGAGGTCCACCCCAGCCACCTGTCAAGAGCCCACTCCGGGCGTTGGGAGACGCACGACTGGTCAAGCCAACGTTTTGCTCAGGCGTGGTCACAGCTGAAGGAATGGGCAAACCGAGAGTGACGACAACTGCCCAAGGGGCTACCTCAGACACTACCCACAATCACTCCAAGGGGCCCCTCAAGGATGATGCCACAACAACGGATGTCTCCCTCTTGGCCAAGCTGGACAGAGTCCTATTGGCAATAGAACAATCCAGGCTCTCTATGGAGCAACAACTGGGCACCCCGACAATGGACATCAGCCTCCACCATGATGACCACTGTAAATTATCCGATAAGGTCTCGGATAACGAAAAAGCAGTCACTTCCATCCAGCCAATGGTACAGACGCATTAGGACTCAATACAAATGCTGATAGGCCGGGTGTCCACCATGGAGGAACGAATCGACGACTTTGAAGGGCGCTCGAGACGCTGCAACATACGCGTTCTTGGCCTGCCAGAAGGAATTGAAAAGGCGGATGCAGTGGAGTACATTGAGTCCTGGACCAAGTCATTTACACCACACGTAGAGCAGTCAGCGTTCTTTTCCATCGAGCGGGCCCATCGTGTTCCAGCGTGTCGCCCCCGGCCGGGGGCCCGCCGTGCCCAATGCTGGCAAAATTCCTACACTTCAGGGACCGAGATGCAGTGTTAAGGGTGGCCTGGCAGGCTGGGCCGATTCGGGTGGAGAACAGAACCATCATGATCTTTCCTGACTATTCCCGAGCGGTCCAGCGTCAAAGATCGTCTTTCCTGGAGGTGAAGCGGCGTCTACGAGCGTTGAAGATGCAATACACTCTGCTATTCCCCGCCCGCCTTAAAGTCATAAATGAGGGTACCACTAGTTTTTTCGCGACCCCGGAAGAGGTACATGATTGGATGGACCAGCACGATGCTACAGGAACTCGTACAGGGCGTACCCAAGAACAACCCACTGGAACACCAGGACCCAGAAGGCAACGTTCACGGCGTCACAACCGACAGGGCACCTCCAACTCAATCCCACTTCTGGGGTCCCCAGACCTGGAGCAAATAGTCCAAGAGAGACGGTGGCGAGCCTCCACCCTCCTCCCCTGCAACGGACATTGAACGGGCCCCCCCACATATTCACGTCAGAAGAAGAAGGAGATAGCGAAACAACACAATCAGGAGTGGACCCAGTGGCCTTGCCCTCGGTCACCGCGCGATCAGCTGATGACTTGATATAAATGGATATCCGCCCCTTGCAGAAAATATCGGGATGGAGAAGATGCCTTCTAGACACCGGCACGAGCGATCTCATTGCACGCGCGCCCACATGCCGCCTTAGGCCAGGTTAGCCCTTTATCCGCTCCAGCAGACCAGCGAGCAGCTATTAACTTGCGCACGTAGCCCACAAGTTGAGATACCTCACAGACACAGGCCGCCACCCCTGCAATGTGTTGATGCTCTCATGCCAACTGAGAGCTAGTTTGGACGTATCGCCTTTGTCAATGGGTCCTACGTTTTGCACCACCCAAGTTTCTCCCCCCCCCCAGTGAGCACGCCTACTCTGCACTGTGTCCCCACCACTATTCCGATGAGTAGCTGCATGGACCCTATCGCACAGCGGACACTGGAGGGACAGATTAGACTTCGAGACCTTCAAGAGTGTCCAGGGACCTCCAATACCCTAAGTAACATACACATACACCGATGGCACAAACCGTCACCGTCACCATCCTTACTCTGAACGTGCGTGGAAGGCACACTGTGCGTAAACAGTATTCAGTCTACGCTTACATTAAGCGACATCACACGCAGATTGTGGTCCTGCAAGAAACGCACCTTAAGGCGGGGGAGGTGACAAAGCTGCGTAAGCGTTGGAGATTAATTTTATGTGCTTCTACGTATTCGCCTTTGCTCGAGGCACCCTTATATGGGTACGCCCCGGTGTTCCATTCCAGGAACAGTCCCACACCATTGATCCAGAAGGCCGATATGCTTTCTTACAGGGACTACTGGACAGCCAGGCAGTACTATTGGGGAGTATATATGGGCCCAATTTTGACCAAAGTAAATTCTGGGACGCAGTTTCCACCCCACTGAGCACATACACACAAGTCTCCTGGATTTTGGGAGGGGACTACAACTGCAAACTACAAAACATAACACTGGACAGATCCCACCCCCCCACCCGTCGTCTGTCATAGCGGCGCAGGCAAAACGATTCGCGACATGGACGCAGCATTGGTCCCTCACGGATGCCTGGCCGCTAGGAACCCCACCACTAGACTTTACTTGTTCCACTCAGTGCCACATGACCTCAGAGTGCGCTTGGACAGTTTCCTTTGCTCCTCTGCAATTATACCTCTCATTTCAGGTAAAGACTACCTGGGCAGAACCATATCAGACCATGACACACCTACACTCACGATGCAATGGCGCCCGCCGCACCCCCATGTCCCTACATGGAGTCTCCCCAGAGAATGTCTCGAAGACCCGTTTTTTTAACAAACTCAGGCGGACCATATTAGCCAGTACTTCCAAGAGAACACTGACACTGCCACCACACGTGCGACAGAATGGGACGCCTTCAAAGTAGTTATACGGGGCGCATGCATCCGACACATCGCAGGACTCCATCGCGTCTTGGAGCGTGACATAAAACGCACAGAGCAAGCACTGGCCGATATTACAAAAGAGACTGACCAAGACAAAGCCACCCCTGCCCAAATTGCTACTGCAAAAACAGCGTACGAAGAAGCTTTAGTCAGCTTACGTAGGTATAACTTTGCGGCACACGCAGCACGTATTCACAAAGAAGGTGACAGAGCGGGCACGTTACGAGCGTGGCTGGGCAAGACAGACTTGACCCTCCCGCCAATCACGGCCATTCGCAATGCTCAAGGTATCCTATTACATTACCAAGACGCAATCCTGCACGCCCTTTGAGAACATTACACATCCTTGTACACTAGTCCTGCACAGATGTCTGAGGAGGCCCTCTCCCAATTCGTGGCTCGCCATCAGCTGCCCCAGATAAACCGCGACACCCGCCGAGACCTTGATGACCCCATCCGAGTGATGGAAATCAGACATGCCATGAAAGCGTTAGCTACTCACAAGGCCCCCGGATTAGACGGTCTTCCACTAGAATTTTACCGCACGTTCGCCTCCCAATTAGTCCCCCAACTAGAGAGGCGATTCCGAGCGGCACTTGATGAGGGCACCTTACCCCAATCTATGTGCGAATTGGTTATAGTGTCCCTTCTCAGACAGGGATGCCCATCAACTGTACTCTTACCGGCCCATAGCCCTATTGCCTGCAGACTATAACATTTACCGGAAAATACTGGCGGACAGATACGCCACTGTCCTTCCGCAGTTGATCCATACGGATCAAAATGAGTTTGTGCCGGGCAGGAACACTTCCTACAATATCCAGCGGTTGTTCCACCTTCATGACCAGATCCGAGACCGTTTCTCATGTGCGGCGTGTCTGGTCCTGGATCTGGAAAAAGCCTTTGATACTCTCTCATGGGCATACTTATTTCGGGTCTTGCAACATATGGGAATAGGACCTCGCTCCAGGCATATACCAAGCTCATATACTCCACGCCCACCTCTAGAGTGAGAATAGCCCGGTCATCTCCGCCTCCTTTTCGGTCCGCCGCGGTACTCGACAGGGCTGCCCGCTCTCCCCCCTACTTTTTGCCATGGCAATGGAGCCCTTGGCAGTCTGCCTCCGTGCCGCGGGTGAGGAGTGGGGAATCCCTATTGCCAATTCCACCCATGCGGTGTCACTATAAGGCGATGATGTCCTCGTATATGTCCGGGACAATTCAGCGGACCTCACTCCTATACTGCGAATTTTGCAAGACTTTGAGGAAGTGGCTGGACTCAGAGTCAACTGGTCCAAATCCACCGTCTACTCCTTAGTACAGGCAATGCCACAGTGCCAGATGAGGCTAGGTAACATTGACCTCTCATGGAGCCCCCAGGCAGTGCAGTACCTGAGAGTGCAAATGTATCATCCCCCGCAGGACATCTATGAAGGTAACTATCGAAAGCTGATGGCGGGTATCAGATCATCCATACACTTCTAGAAAGATCTCCCACTAGCAGTCACGGGTAAGATAGCGATTGCCAACATGATCCTAGTCCCAAGACTCCAATATCTCTTCTCCAACCTCCCAGTGGTTCCCCCCACTCGTTTTTCAGTGAATTAGATACCCTGCTTAGGACTCTTATCTGGGGATCTGGCAGCAGGCGTATCGCCCTGGCAAAATTGCAGCTGCCTCTCGACCAAGGAGGACTAGCTGCACCATCCTTCGAGGCCTACTTCCTGGCTGTCCAACTACAGTGGGTGTCCCGTTGGACAATGGGGTAGGGCGCAAAGAGAACTGATCACCATGGATGGACAACTGTAAACTCCAGCCGTCCACCGTTTGGTACTACCAAGGGCTGCACCGCACCCGACCAAGCCACTCCAGCTGATGACGGCGCGGCCTGTCTCGCACGCATCCACAGAATGCATCGTGCAGCACCTCCATACTCCCCTCTCCTGCCGCTAGTAGGGCTTCCCAAAGGTCGCACACACTACACAGAGAGAATGTTGCACATATGGACGGAACACGCTCTGACGGATGTTGGAGCGTTTTATTTTGACGGACAATTGCAAACATTTGAGGCACTTCTGAGTGACTTTGAGCTCCCTAGGGGACAGTTCTTGCTGCACAGGCAGATCTTAAATGAATGCCGTCAACATTGACACGCAATTGACGAAGAAACCCCCTACACAGGCAGTCCTCCACGTAATCCTACAGATGGGCCCCGGGCGACACCTAGTTACCTGGATCTATAAAGCCATACGATCCCTTAAGCATCCCACACTAGCATCCCTCAGAGAACAATGGGAAACCGACTTTCGCAGGCCTCTACATGATGGGGAAAGGGTCAAAGCACTAGCATACACTAAGAAGGTATCCCGCAACTACCGCTTCAAAAACATACAATTGCATATCCTGCATAGGGCATATCTCACCCCTGAAAAACTCCAGAAGTATTTCCACGATGGCTCCTTCACCTGCCCTAGATGTCAGATGCCCACTGCCTAATTTTCCCAAATGCAATGGGTCTGTCCGTCCATTCAAAGCTACTGGCATACTGTCCATACTACCCTTAGAACGACCACGGGTCTTCGGGACCTTAACACATGGGAGGCTAGCGTCCTAGGTATCTGTAAGCGTCACAAGCACATGAAAGTAGAAATGCGCTTTGCTTCCCTTGTGCTCCTCCTGGCCAAACGGTGTATATCTATGCACTGGAAGGCACCAGAAGGCCCTCCTCTGGTGGCCTGGGTGGATGCGGTCAAGAAATGGGGCGCAGCAGAAGAGGGAATACTACACGGAGAGGACGTCCAGGGACTCCGAAAACATCTGATATCCATGCCTTGGGCCATGCTACTTCACTCCTTCACACAAGAAATGGCGACAGAGGTGGAAACTCGGGGGGATGGTTCCCCAATGGCTTTTCCAGACCCTGAGGATGCTCGGTAGGATGCGCAATGTGCCCAGGCACCCGACGGGCCAGACCTAATGGCTGCTACCGACCCATCACTACTCCCCCCACGCAGACAGCTCTTAGCGCTGTCCCTCCCCCTCCTCCAATCCGCTTCGGTACAACTGCATCACGATGTCCCACAATAGTGCAGCTCTCAGGTGTTTACATACTTGGAATCATGACACAGTGCATCCCATTTTTCTACCCCAAGTTAGTTCAAGGTTAGAATGTGACTGCTATTACAAAACCCCTACAAGCCCATGTCCGGGGAGACACTGCACATCACAGCCCCAGCGCGGCGAGGTGAATGACATGCAGGAAGGTCTCTTGCAGATGGACACAGACCCCTGAGGGTCATCGCCGATTAATGGACTGAGCGAAAAGGCTCAGCTACCTTAAAATCCTTATGTTCCCATGTCATAATATTATGTCCCCGTGCGTAGTCACAGGTGCGCCAACACCATCGGCAATGAAAGATGTGATAAATGTAATACTCTTAAATGCCAATAAACATGCTTTACAAAAATAAAATATTGCATACCTATTCGATTTGAAATGTATACCTACAACACTCCCATTCCAAATACCAAAGCAGTATTCAATCACAATCATATTTTCGGACTGGTAAAATGGGATTGGTACATTCGAAAATCTATTTTTGCAGATGCAAATTCAGATTTGGAGTGTTTGCGACTAAACATGGATAGTACATATGGTCCTAGGTTTTATGGCATTTTGGGATTTCTAGTTCAATAATTTCTTCACTTCTCAAACCACTGACTCCTTAGTCCCCAAAAACCTTAAACTTATCAGCTAGGTGTTTGTTTTGAGCTATGGCAAGTAACATGAAGGTAATGCAGCACAGCTTAATATAAATATGAAGCGGCAAGGGCAACCAATGCAGCACCAAAAGCCTGGAGCTAATATAGTCATATTTTGAAGAGTTGGTTGACTGTAGTGTGCAGAATGGTCTTAAGAGTGGGAGACAGAAAAGCTGGTAAAGCAAACAGTCTCACGTTACCATATCAATCTTGGAGACTAAGGACTCAACTGCAATCCAGAAATTGGCAGCTGAATGAAAGTCTGAAATCTCTTTAGTAGGGCAAGTGAAAAGTAATAGAAGAGTCTTATGTTAATCCTGATATTGCACAGAAGAAGAAACATAGGGAGATACTGCAGTACAAGAGAAAGAAGATAACCTAGTTTTAATCAGTGGGCAACTAGGCTACAAGGAAAAAGACAAAAACTCAGTCTTGATGGTGTGGTTAAGTACCAGACTAGCTACAATTCAGCTTTGAATTAAAAAAATCTTTCCTTCATACCCGGGCTTGCGCACTTCAGAATGCCTTATAAAATATAAGTAAGAAGATTGCATGTCTGAATACTGAGTTTTTAATATTGTGCTAACATGCTACTATATTAAAAATATCAACAACCAAAATATCAAGACGATAAGTAAATATTGCTGAGTATAGATTTTCTGTTCTTAATTCCTTACCTTGAATATGTCCTGCCAGGCCCTGTGGTACATTTTGCTGCAGGTGGTCAGCCCCCCCTTTGGCTGTGGGCAGCGGGGTTTTGGCAGCAGGACTGGGCCTCTGGCTTGGCCCAGTACATAACCCCTTTGGAAGCTAACCCTTCCGCAGACCCTGTGCCCAATCCATCTGCAGGCAACCAACCCCTGCCCTGCACTGCTCACTGTCTCCAATCACATGTGTGTGTGTACACACACACACATATATGTATATCATATTCATTTATAATACCCAGTGGCAGTCGCCCCTGGGTTATGGTTAGGTCAACTATTTTCTAGTAAGAGCTTTTTTGTGATGTTAATAACCTTGACATCTTTTGCCGACTCAACACAAAACTTTCCAGGAAGGTGCTACTTTTTGACTAGTTTGTGCATGGAAAGTTTCAGAGTGATCTGTCAAGTGGGGGCTGAGAAAAAAGGGGGGTTCCTAAACACAAAATTCCTATGCATGTTCTATAGACTTCTTTAAGAAGGACTACAGCAAAAACTGCTTAACGGAATTACACCAAACGTGGCAGGAAGCTACATCTTGGTAAGCAGATAATGCTCATTGTGATTTGGTGGTCACAGGTCGGGGTATTCCAGATCGGGTGCCCTGAACTTCCAGGGACGTGCTGCAGTGTTTTTTAATGTAAGTGCTTTTTAGTGAACTTGTTGTAGGCTGTCCAAATGTAGTTTCCTGATTGGCTGTGGTGAAGTGCCATTTTGTTTTTGGCTCCATAAAGCATTTTTGCTACACAAACTGCTCAAATGTGATTCTTCATTTCCCCAGAAGACTCCGTATTGCTTAGACAAGTCAATGAGGTGTGTAAATTCATTTGTGGCTCCAAAATAGGAGTGGCAAGGACAGTGATGCCGTCCTGAGACCTTAGTAACACTGCTGTGCTGAAGTGTCATTGAATAAAGGCATCTCTGTAAGACAAAAGATTTTGGACAAAGTCTTTGGATATAAAGGAGGAGGCTTAGGGTTATGTTTTTGACTTGCTGTTCTGTGGGAAGAAACCTTTTGATCACTCTACGGGTGAAGTTCTCCAGCAGAATAAAGGTAGGACTCCAGACAATTAAACAAGCTCCATCCAAGTAGTCGCTGCTAGAGTTTCAATTTGTTCTAGGAGAATTAAAATATCCACTGTGCCATAGACCACCATGAGTCTAAGCAAGAACATAATGCTGAAATGTACTCATTACAAATTGACAAGAGTTTCATCCCATTACTTAATTTTGTCTAGCTGTATACTGTGACCTGATATGAACTCACACTGACAGGCTAGATGTTATTAAATGAATGAACAAGGTCTTATAAAGTACAACAGCTGCTTCAAAGATTATCCAGGGACTAAAGACTAATGAGTAGGTGGAAAGAATTATGCCTGACAAAGAGGCAAGTTTTGAGCTTTTTCCTAAACAATGGTTTCAAGGCTACAGCGCAAAGCTCTTAAGGAAGCTTAACCAGGCTAAAGCTGCCTACAAAGAAAAGGAGAAGCCACCCCTTCTGAAAACCTTACCTTTAAAACCTTAGCCAAAGCCTCATGAGATGAATGCAGATCCATAACGGGACCGTAGAGATAAATTCCAGTATCCAGATATTGAGACCGGAGTGGAAAAAAGCTCTGTGTATCAAGATTAGATATTTATAAATAATGTGCTTCTTTGCTGGGAGCCATTGAAGAGAGCTCAAATAGGGAGACATTGATGTTCTAAAAGGGAGGTTAAGAATAAGCCAGGCTACCGCATTGTGCATAATATGGAGTCTCTTAAGCAAATAGTCCAGGATGCCCAAATAAAGAACATTGACATAGACCAGCCTAGAGGTAATTAAAGCATTGACAACTGACTTTCTAGCAGATAGAAAAAAAAGTGCAGGAATTTCTTTACTGCCCAAAGCAGACCGATGCAAGTTCCCACCACTTTTGGCTGAAAAAAAGCTGGTTCTCAAATTTGACCCCCAGATTTTTAACCACTTTCGACTGGCAAGGGGGAGAAGGGGCTCTATCGGGCCAGCAGTCAGTTTGCTTGTCAGGAGAAAATGGCCCGAATAGAGGGATCTCTGTTTTGTTCATATTTCACATCAAGTGATTCTGAAGCATCCATTCAAAAACAGCCAAGAGACAAGACTTGAGAAGACCAGAATCTATATATTCTCTCTTATTGAAGATGACTAGAAGCTGCTTGATATCCACTTAGGAAATTACCTGAGCGCCAAAGAACTCCACCAGCTTCCCCAGAGGTACCAGATATTCATTGAAAAGAGTGGGTCTCAGCACAGATTCCTGCGGCACACTCACCGAAGAAATCTTAGAGCCTGAAGGAAAAGGGGCTAGCCAGACTGCTTGACCTCTGTTCTCCAGAAATTATTTAATCCAATCCAACATCAGTCCCACTAGACCTATGGCCTGAAGGCGTTAAAGAAGCAGAGTGAGCAGCACAGCATCATATTGTATCAGCTGCACCTTACTTCCCTGGTTCAATGAGCTTTTTATGTGTTCCAGTACCTCCAGTAGAGAGGGTGAAACCAGACAACCACTGTCTCAAGCCTCAAGAAAGTTTGAAATGGGCTGGAAGTTTTCAAATAGGGTAGAATATATGTTCTGGATTCTCACAAGTTGAGCTACTTTTAGGGATTCTCGCAAATTCCTTTTTGGGGGAGGGCTATAAGAAGATAAGCCAAATGAACAGCAATTTTGAGTGTCTTCAGTGGGACTCAAGATCTTGAATCCAGTGCCACAAAGATGCAAAAGGGCTGGCGCTCCAGTTAATTAGACGATTTTGTATTACGTGGCTAAGCCTGAGTATGTGTTTTCACGAAGACAATTCAAGTTTCCATAATTTTGGTGGCCCACTCATAAAACATTTTCGTCTAATGCTAGTTCATATTCTTTGTGGTAAGTTAAGGCAGTGCTTGCTCCAAACACCTTTAGCGCCGTATTACGAAAATAGGATCTGCAGGTTGTAATGTGTGGCATGAAGGTTTGTGTGGTATCTTGTGGTGGTGATATGTTCTCTTTTATGTTTGTATGTTTTTGTGCTGCATTATTGCAATAAGTTTTTGTTGTATTGTACTGCAGTAGTTGTGTTGTGTTCTGTTTTACTGTTTTCTTGTGATATGCTGTGTTATGTTTTAAATGTGTTATGTTGTTTTGTGTATGTTATTATGTTTTGTTCTGTTGTTTGCTTTAGAAATGTCGACAAGTGCTGCTACATTCCCAGCCAAAAGCTCCACATTACTTTAAAATTCCTGTGGCAAGCAACCATCTACCAGTGGTATAAGTTGATAAAATAGTGCTACTCCCACTCTTCAGCTACGTAAAACACCAGTCAGCCCAAAGGTATGGCAGAGACTAAGGGCCAAATGTATATATTGGCTGAGAGGGTACTCCATCGCAACAGTGACGGAGCTCTCTCTCTCCAATATAGTGGTCTGCGCACTGCATATACATGCAGGTGGACCTTAGGGTTAATCACAGCGGAGACTACTCTGTCTGCCATGATTAATCCCTTCCAATGGCCTGGGAAGCAAGGGCCATCGGAGAAATTGCTATATGTCCACCCACCCAATTTGGATTGGATGTAGTAATTTTTTACTGTTCTTTACCATCAGGTAAAACTCCTTGTGAAGTGGGGGTCCTTATCGATTCCCGCCGCCACCAAATGCCGAAGGCGGGAGTCCCAGACCCCTCTCTTCAATGTTAGGCTAAGTAAGGACACTGCCTGAGATCCCCCTGCTCACCCCCTTAGTACCTTTACACGAGCAGCCAGGCTTATCTCCAAGGCACGAGTGTTCAATATGTGCAACCACGTTCACAGTAACCCCATGATTTCACCACAAATAGACTCCACACGAGTTTTGATAACATGAGTATAATCTTGATAAAAGCAATTATACGATACGACACACAATACAAAATCAACATAAAAGAATGGGTAGCATTCTTTCCGGTGGGTTGGTAGGTTCTAATCCCCACCACCGCTCCTAACCAACAGTTAAGCTCACTTCTAACTGTTTCCAAAAGGTTAGGCCAGTCGTATTGCTAGAAGCACACATGTTGCAAAAGGAAACAAATACTGCAATGCGTAACAATATTCTCTTATACAACAGAGAAACAATGCCATACGTAGCACCACAGTCATGTACTTTGCAATTGAAGAAATAATGCAATGCATATCACCACCAGCATGCCCTGTATCAGGAAGAAACAAAGCAATGCGTCACACTACAATCCTGTACAGTGCAATGAAGAAATAATACACTGCACCACGTTATACTCAGATACTGTGCACTGAAGAAATAATGCAATGTGGCACATTACAATCAGGTGATATGCAAGGGAAAAATAACGCAGTGCGTAGCGCACCAAGCATGTAGTTCGTCAGGCCCAAATGAGGTCAGGCATCATACGATGTTTGATAGTTCGTTAGCAGCAATAATGCAAAGTGTAAAAAGAAAGTTTCACGTGCTACGTTAACAGTGCCCCCGTTATGGATCAAATGATGACACAAAAGTACTGCTTCCCACTCCGGCCCCAGCACTGCCCCTCCTTGGGTCAACACGGGCTGGGGTCCAAGCCAAAGCAACGGCTCGTGCAGCTGACTGAAACGGGAGGCCAAGAGAGTGTCCCTCGGGCCTGCACCCCACCCCAGGTTTTATCCACGTTACCTGGGGGGGTGCGACCCTACTCTCCTCCTGGACGTCAGAGACTTGGGCCTTGATCCAGCACTCCGTCACGGGGTGCAGCGTGCTCGGGCCGGCATCTCAGCTCTTCCATGGCTGCCGGTCCGGGTCGCTGTGAGTGACTCCGAGGGCCCAATGACTTGGACCTCCTTCTGGCGGTCTCAGTCCACACTGAGATCCGCCCTTAGCACAGTGAAGACTTTACTTCCAATTTGGTGCACCCCTACTCAGGCACTCCTCACCAGCGCCTCAGGCTGCACTTTGACACGTACACCGTGTGTCTGAGACTCACCTCTTCTCTGGTGCTCACGATGATCCAGCGCTCTTCACCAACGCTCCGTTTGCACCTCAACACGCACCCTGCGCGTTTGAGTCTCTCCTTTTCTCCCGGTGCACACAATGTCCAGGTGCTCTTCACCAACTCCCTGGCTGCACCACGACACACACTCTGCGAGCCCGAGTCTTACCTCTTCTCCCGGTGCACACAATGTCCAGGCAATCCTCACCAATGCCATGGCTGCACCACGACACGCGCCCAGAGCGTCCAAAACTCACTTATTTTGTTGGTGCCTACGAGGCCCAGGCACTCCTAACCAACACCTGGGCTGCACCACAACACGCACCCAGCGCGTCCGAGATTTAGCTTACTCCTGCGTGCCCACAATCACACGGCACAACTTCTGAGGGTCTCAAGCTGCAAAAGCACGCGCACTCCGCGTTGCTTGGGACTTCTCCGGAAACTTTTATGATCCTGTAATTCCAAACAGGGTGCCAGCTCACCTCGGGCCCTTGGGGGTTACAAGACACAGCACAAAGCACAGTCTTCTTCAAGCAGCGGGACCCAGCGCCTCCAAGCACAGTTCCAACAGCCTCTCCCTTAGTTAGAACAGCAAACTGCAGACGAGCCACAGATCACAAATCAAGGATTGGTCTTTCACCCGCAAGTCTCTTCAGTTGCTCCTTCTTTAGCAGAGGTTCCTCTTGACCACAGAATGGGTCCAAACCTTTCCAGTCTCAATCCATATTTGTTTCATTCCCCCTTTCAGGGGTTTCAACTCTCCTAGTTATACCCCTTAATGTCTTTGAAGTTCGTATGTGCTCAGTGGTCCCTGACCCCTCCTTAAATCAGTTCTGGGTGTCTCCCTCCATTGTCACCTCTCTCCCTTTAGATACTGGGGGTCTGGATCCTTAATTACTCAACAGGAGATGGGTCAATTGGTTTATAGCACCAGCCAAAGTCTTTCACCTCCCTGGCTTCTCCTCCCCCTACACTCCAGATGCAGGGCAGCCTGGTGCCATCCCTACTTCTCCCTGGGTCAAGACCTCTCCTAGCTCCTCTCACCTTTCAGTTCCAGACAGACAATCCACATTTCAGAGACACACAGAAATGCTCAGGGCACAAAACTCAGCCACTTTCTAAAAGAGTAGTTTATAAACACACAGTGACAAAACCACCTTCACAGAAAAAGATGTGTTATAAAGCTGTGAGTTCATACATACTAAACTTCACCTCTCCGTTAATAAACTGACAGGAAACTAGGCTAACAAACACAACACCCAGCCTCCCCCATTCTGTACTATGGGAGGGTGACCAGGCGTCCCCGTTTTGCCATGACGGTCCTTGTTTTTAACCTGCTGTCCCAGCAAATTTCAAGAAATTTAGCTCATGTCCCCGTTTTTGGAGAGGGTCGACTGAAAACGGTGTGAGGTGTTTTTTTATGTTTTACAAAGCAGGGATAGTTAGCACTTTGTTTCAAGAAAGCAATTTAATTAACAGGCAAGCTACTGGGCTTAAAAATGGCATTTTATGTATGCTCTTATTGCCTGTTCTGTAATTCTCTGCAGAGGAGCGCTCTCATCGCTTGAAGTAAAATTGTGGTCCTTCCTCTATTTTTGTGAAATGTCCCTGTTTTTTACTTTAAAATTCTGGTCACCCTAACTATGGGCAGGGTGGCCTTTTAGCAGGGAAAAATGAAATGGAGAGTTTTGCACTGTCAGAACACAGCACACAGCTCAGTATATGTTCTGCCTTTTACCTACACTGCACGCTGCCCAGGGAATACCTGGGATCTACCACAGGGGTACTCAACATGTATGTAAAAGGGAAAGTCAGGCCTGACAAGTGGTTGCACTTGTCAGGACTACATGCTAATTTAGCCTTCTGCGTGCAGGCCCTACACTGCAGGCCTGAGTTCCCTTCTCTGCACCCCTTGCATTACTAGCCCTGGCACACACAGTGCACATCACTAGGAACTTTACTAGTAAAGCAAACATACCAATCATTGACAACCAATCACCATTACATTTTAAACCGGGAACCCTTGTACTTTGACCCAAAGCATCTAAATAGGCTATTCTATGTCAGGAAAACGGTCTAGGGGGAAAGCAACACGTTTAGGGAACTTTAGCCAAAAAGGCCAAGTCCTAGACTCCTGTTTCGGGATTTTCTTTTTGAAAAGAAAAATGAAATACTCTGTACTACAGGGCTACGTCCTCCTGATGCAGCCCCATAGCTTAGAGCAAAATGCATTGAAAGGAACCGACGTCACAGCAGTGCCTGGCAATGCTTTTATAAATGACCGCCTGCCTGGTGGTCATTTATTAATCTGGCAGGCAGTCCTTCCACCAGGGCAACGGAGTAATTTGTTCCATTGCCCTGGTGGACCCACAGGCCGTCCGCCATGATTTAAAGTAAGCCTCTTCTCTAAAGGGTGCAATCACATGCTTGCTTTATGTAGTACGGCCTGCATGCGCATGTCATCTCTAAGGATTCCGTCGGACGAATGGTATTCATTCTTTATGCACAACTCTAACAGCACACAAAGGCCAGAAAAAAGGGGTAGATACCACCCAGGTTCAACCTGGTTTGGCATAGCGGCGCAAACAACTGCCTATTTTTGGTTTATAACCTCAACCAAACTGGATGAAAAAAAGGCAATAATCCTCACCCTCTGCAAGTGGCATGCTTCATCAGCAGTTTCCTCTCTCGCCATGACCAGGGTCTAAGTTGTTCATGCGCTTCCTTGGGCACACTTCTGCGGCCACTTTTTTTTTTTCTATGGGTTTTAGCCCCACTCTTTTATCGAGGGGTGTTCTATAACCCCTATAAAAAGTACAAGGTCTTAAATGTATCTCTAGTAATACGGTAGGGAACACGGGTCCCTGGTTTTTAATATGTAGGGGATGCTTTACTGCACTCTCTTAGCTCGCAGAAGATTTCTGCACGGTGTATGTGTCTTCAATTTCTGACACTTTAGGGTGTTGTTTGGTCTTTCTAACAGCAGAATACATATTTCAGCTAGCACTGCAGACAGAGCCCCATCCAAGATATCAGCAAGTGCTGGCTCTTTTTGCAGGATGTTGTGCAAAGTACATCCCTGAACGCTAAACGCTCCTGGCATAAATATCGCCTTGAATAATAATTATTGACATTTTGCTTGTGTACTTCACCTGATCTCACGGAAAAATCTATAGCAATTTTTGCAGGGTATTTTGGTTCACGGTGAGCCAGACTTCTGAATTATAAATGCCTTTAAATGCTAGCAGCGGGTACTTGAGCAATTAACCTCTGGCTGTGCCTTTGTGCCGCTGCTGGGCAGCAGAAAACAAATCTTACTATCAGCAGTGCGCCAAGCAGCCCCAGTATTCTGATCCGGGGAAATGAAAGCGAGGCCAGGAGATTTGCAGCCTGCACTTCCTCCTTAGGTTCACTGGCCTTGGGGGCCCTGTGAGCAAGCTAAGAGGCGCCGCTGTCTGTCAGGCAGCAAGCTTGTGATGAGCTTTAGAATGTAAATTGGGAGGTAGTCTTAGATCTGTAAGCAGGAGGAGGTGAGAATAGCAATGGGAGGAATAAGCAAGGGCAGTTATTTTAAGGCTTTTGGTCTAAATCCCCACACTGGACCCGATTTCTAACACTTTGTGGGCACCTAAGCAACACCAGGTATCAAAGTAACCTGTAAATCTAAGATTCTTATTCTTTCCAATTTTATGGGAATTCTTTCCAGTTTTTATGTAGTGCAAACTCGACCAGAAGGTATTGGACTCCTATAAATGAGGACCAGTAACATTACACAAGGTCACAAGGAGATTAAGTGATTTGCCAAGAATCACAGGATGCCGAGACTCAAACTTGGTTCTCCGGGTTCCAAAGGTGGCACCTCATGTAATTTTGCCACATCCTCTCTCATCGTTACTAGTGCAGATGACACTTACAATTGCTGACTGTCCACCACAAGAGTGTAATCTTTCAATCTTGTAGGTGTGAGTCCAGGTGACATTGACGTTTCCACGAGGAAGCACCCATTGCCAATGTTGGGAGCTCCCACAAATTCTTACTTTCTGTGTATTCATTTTCATATGCAATGGTTTTCCCACCCTAAACGTATATGGGCGCAAAGTGATGCATTGCAGGTGAACAAGGGCAAGGAGGACCCTTATTTTTACAGGAAAATTGGAAAGCGATCTCTCCACTTGGAGAAAGGTCCTTGTAGAAAAACAAAGATAAGAAAATGGTGCATTTGCACTAATCATACATCTGTCTTATTTGCTCTCTTCGGACAATACGCCGTTTCAGACTTTGGAGTGACAAGCTTATGCCTGTCAGTTTTACGAATGCTATTAAATGAGGGGATCATGGTTTTCCTCATTAGTCAGCACCGTAGTCCTTAGCATGTCTCACAGGAAGACAATATAATCATTTTTGTTCCTCTAGGAGACTCCATACATTGCTGAGATAGCAAGAGGCAGGTGCTCTTGGCAAGTAATAGAAGAGGAGGTGGTAGTGAAAACCTTGGCTGGGGAACCCCAGGGGGAATCCTTCCTGCTCGAATATCTGCATGCTATGTGTGGGCTACAAAAGTAGATATAGGGCCTAATTCACAAAGGTACTTTCATTTTGAGTAATTTACACTTTGGAGTGAGTTTGCAAATTTTCAGTACTATTTTCGTGTAAATTTACTACAAACGTGTAAGCTGCCTGTGTTAAGCAGTTGGCTTACTTTTGCATGGGATGGGTGACATCTCTCTCTAAACATCTCCCTGGCCCTCCCTAAACCCTTTTTTTTCCCTTTTGTAGTAAGTCTACCCCTTTATCCACCCACTCCCCTGTCCCAACCCACATTTACTACTAAAACGAATACTTGTGCTCAGAATCTGGAATCTGGTGGAGAACTCCGCACATATAAGTATTGGTAATGCAGAGGTATAAACTCCTCACATAGTTTATAAATAGCACTTTGTAGTATGTTTGCTGTACTACAAAACGTGAACTACAAAACGTATTACACAGTGCAGTTTGTGAGTCAGGACTCTTAATAGTCAGTCAGTCAAAAGTACTTTATTCGGTTAGTTTAAAGCCATAAAAGCATACTATACAATACATAAAATTAAGTTATAAAACAATGAATCACAATAAAAAAATTCAGACATTAGATGCATATCAAACAGTTAGTTAATTCTTTTTTGGATTTTTCCTTAAAAACCACTGGTCCAATTAAAAACATGATTACATTTAATTAATTCAAACTAGATGAGATTCAGTTACCTTTTTCTTGATTTTCCTCCTCAATCTAACTGCTGCAATAAGAAAGCTAGCTATACTAAAAGTCTCCCGCACATTAGATAGCAGCTGCAAATAGAGAAGTGCTGGCTTGACTTGCAAGAAACCTTAATCTTTTAAAATTGGGAGAATAAAACGCTTCCTAATGTGCAACAAATGCTCACAAAAAAAGATAAAGTGCATTGTGTCCTGGATAGAAAAATCGTCACAGGAACATACCCCCAAATCCTCCACCCTTTTCCATCCCGGAGGGTCAATGAGGAGGAAATGAAGTTGATTCAACCTGAATTTAACCAGAAGAAAATGGTGGTAGGGTTTGTAACAGTATTCAGGTATGGTTCAATTGCCCAAGATGTTATTAACAATTGGTGAGCTCTTACGGTTGGTTTAACCAACTCTCTTTCTTCTCTATCCATGGCAGCCATTAACAAATATGAATCCTTCGCCCATTTCATATCCCCTTTCACCAACTTATCAGGCGAGTTAAATATCTCTGGTCGTCCCAATTTCCCTGTCAGCCTATGGACATAACTCAGCCAGGGGATACGATTTGCTTGCTCAAGAGCCAGGCAGTCTTAATACTTCACGGTTCAACTCTAGTTCAGGGTTTAACCAAGTAGAGATCGACTTCAGGAGAGGTGCAATAGCAATTAAATCCTCCAGAAAAACAGCTCCAAACTCCTGATGGACAATGTAGCCAGGCGTGAATTGTGAGACAGATAAAAGGCTTTGAAACACTTGTTCTCGACAACTTGAATTTCCTTTGCGTTCCTAATGAACCAGATATCTGCGCCATACATCGCGAGGGAGATGCATTTCGCTACATATATTTTTTAAAGGGCTTGCATTGGTCTGGCACCTAGTCTACGGGCAAAGCCCAGGACAGCTGATGTGGATCTGGCCAGAACATTCCTTTTGGCATGTATTTGCGGGGTCCATGTACCTTGATCGTCAAAAATAATTCATAGATAAGGAAAGGTAGGGACCCTGGTAAGCACATTGCCCTCGCAGTGGAAAGTTTTAACCCTTTTCGGTTTGCGACCAGTTATCATAATATGGGATTTAGAAAAATTGACACTTAGGTCCAAGGATTTCATGAAAGCAGTGAAGGAATTTAAAAGAAGTTGTAACCCTACCGCCGTTCGTGCTAGGAGGGCGTCATCGTCCGCATAGAGGAGTGCCGGAATCAGGCGTTCCCCTACATGAGGAATATCTTTGCATACTTCACCTAAAACTTGGTCCAGGTTATTAATATAGAGGGTGAAGAGTAAAGGGGCCAAGATGCACCCCTGCCTAACACCATTGGCAATACGTCTTCCCCCGGTGCAATTGCCCCTTTGATCATATCTCACAGTGGCAGTTAAATTCCTATGCAGATCGGCGAGGAAATGCACAATATTTCTGTCTACACCTAGTTTGAGGAGCATAACTTATAGTTTGGACCTATTCACTCGGTCAAAGGCAGAGGAAAGGTCCATAAATGCCAGATAGAGTGTACCCTTCTTGGCAACTGTATACTTCCCAATTGAAAGGTGTAAATTGAGGCATTGATCAGTTGTGCCTCTGCCTTTCCTGAATCCATATTGCAAATCTGATAGGGTTTTAGTTTCAGATAGCCAACCTGTGAGTTTACTGAGTACCACCCTACCAAGCACCTTTACGGTGAAATCAATAAGCGAAATAGGTCGGTAACAACTGGGGTCCCCTCTGTTACCCTTTTTGAAAATAGGCACTATTACTGACTCAGACCACAAATTAGGTGGACCTGATTTACAAGCCTTATTAAAAACATTAACCAGTAATGTGGACCATGTCTTTATGTTGGATTTAAAAATATCAGCTGGGACACCATCCGGTCCAGGGGCCTTATTGCTCGTCATCTGGCTTATGGCCTCTACTACATCTGGCTCTGTGAAGGTCAGGGTATAGGCCTCAATCTCGAATGTGGTGCCAGGGCGACCTTGGGTTTCCTCATCATCATACACAGATTTAAAATGATTGTACCAAGCCTGCTCCTGAATATTACAATCAAGGGGGTTATTAATGGAGTCTTGAAAAAAGGGTTTATTGACACCTTTCCAAAATGTGGCACTATTTTTGATAACGTCAATAGATAATAACTCGTTCCAAGCCTCATTTTTAATCTCCTTTTTCCGGTTTGTTAGAGCCACTTTGTAGATTTTCCTTAGTGCTGCTATGGCGGATTTATCTGATGGATTTGCTTTCAGGGCTGCCAGCCGCTTACAATGAGCTACTGAACAGTTTCGATCAAACCATCTCTCCCCTTTTGTTGGCTGCTCCTTATAGGGCCGCATAGGATCAGAGGCTATCTGGGTACAAATTTTGGTATAGGCCGTAAGGACATCAACATCCCCTAAGCTTTCATTTAAACAGGTATGCATCTCACATCCTACCTCAACCAATAAATTGACCTGGAAATCCTGCGGCACAACCGAGCACCATTAGATTCTACGGGCCTGGTCTGTAGGCCGTATATCTAAAAAAACGCCAGTTCTATTGGTTTAGCTGGGTTTCTTAAGTCCATCCGCCAAAGTCAAAATAGCCGGATTGTGGTCACTAAACGTGAACCAGATAGCGGTGTAGCCACTAACCCTAGTAATCAGGGCTGCACTAATAAAAATATAGTCAATAATTGAGTGCATACCCTTACCCCTAAAAGTTGGAACAACTATGCCATCATTAAATTTATTGGGATAACTTAGGCCATTGTCTACCACCAGTTCTTCCAAAAAAACTTCCTGCGTTGAGTGTTCAAAGTGTGTCTCTGCTTTATCTGCTGGGCCAAGGCTATCCCAAACATAACAGTTTTGATTACAACAATGTACATTAAAATCACCTAAAACAATAACCGAATAAGAAGTAATTTGTTTCACGTTATATGATTCAAGAAAATGATACAAACTAACCAGGTGTTCGTTTGTAAAAGCCCTATCAAAGTAAATATAAAAATTAACAATGAGGAGGGTTCGTGCATTAGTGAGGACAATCTGTACAGCCAAACAATTAGGTGAGCCTGTTTCCAATTTAGTGTGGGTGCCTGCGAAATTCCAAGAAATCAGGGTCAATAACCCACCCTTTGCCCTCCCCATTGCAGAGGCTGTCGCTGGTAACGAGTAAGTGGTATAGCCGTCCAAGCAAAAAAGATTGTTAGTATCCCAGGTTTCCTGAAGCCCAATGATGTCAGACTCACTTAAAAAATCCCTCCAGCTAACATCGTCCGACTTATTTTTCAGCCCCGCAATGTTCCAACTTAACATCTTCGCACCCTCATATGTTTATTAGGTTATACACCGCAGCTGTTGGTGGTGTTTAATAGTAAAACTACTTTTTAGGAAGGCTGCCAATAGGAGCTGAATTCTTTTTAAAAAAAATCTCATAGAAAGTCTCCAAACTAGATCACAATTGTGTACAGTCCGAATCAGAATCTTAGGAACAAAAGGTTGCTTTGGAGAGCCACACAACCTTAGAATTAATGTGGATAATTGCACAGGGCCTTCTAGGTTTACAGACCGGGAGGGGGTGGGGTTCACCGATTCCAGAAATAGAGGATAATGTGACTGTGTTGTCCCTATTTCTGCAACAGTAAATATCGGAAAAAGAGGTGTGGCGTATCGGCCAATGCACCTGACTCTGGACCACAGGGCCTCACAGTTCGATCCCCGGTGCTGGCGGCAGGTATGCCCAGTACCATGTGACTCTGGGCAATAGCTCGCTTAATGTTCCCGACGGCACCCAGCACCTTGACACTCTCTGGTACTTGTTCAAGCTTTACAAACACTGGATTTAATTTCAAGATTTACTTTAAAAGTTCACTAGGTTAAAACATTTTCGTAAGACTCATTTTTTGTGAAAAAGATAAAGGGATATGAAGGAACAAGAGGGCAAAGAGCTGAATGGGGTACCATTGAACCTACAACAGAAGATTTGGCTAGATGATCCAGCTGAAAATTTGAAGCCATTGATGCCTGGTGGAAAATAATGACACCTACATGGCTAAGAGAGTCGGGATCATATTTTTGTATCATATGTTACTGGTGACCCATAAGTGCAGATTTTTCTTTTGCATTTGTATGACTTTCTATGTGTATTTATTAGTACAGACCGTTGCCAAAGACCACATAGAGAAATAGCACATACTATAATAAAATATGAATAACAAATTCATATAACATATATAAACATACAGATGAACAACACAACAAAAATAACAATCCAAAGCTATATGGAATAATCAATGTCAGGCAGCGAGGTTACAGCCCAGGACCTGGATCATGGGAGTCACCTCAAAGAGGCAGTTTATAGGAAGAGAGTGTGTCACAGGAAACAAAATAAAATACTCACTCTCATGGGTTTAGGTCTTATAGGGTTACCGCCACTCAGAAAACAGTCTAGATGTTTAATTGATTGCTACTACACAGTCAGTACTTCTGAAATGTACACTTTCCGCACACCTTGCCTGCACTTTATGTTTTGTTAAGAAACAAAGTCAATAAAAATTGATTAAAAAAAGAAAACAAGGAAGAGAGCCTTTAACAACTTAAATAACCCTCAGGAGAAGGGCAATAATGCTATCAGAAAATTCCACCTTCTTAGGGTGGAATGTTTTTTTTTTTTAATAACACATTTCATTGAGTTTTACATAAGATAGAAAGTGTACAACATGTGAACAAAACATTTTAAGCACTATACCCTCTGCCCTTCCACAACTCCCCCTCCCCCTGTTATTTATCACGTACAGGTACATGCATCTTGTCTAGATTGCTGACCCAGTCCCGTGTATGACCGGATTTTAGCGTTCAAGCCTGTGAAGTTAGGCAGTCTATTTGCAATGTTGATGCCTCTGTATTCTGCCCACGCACCCAATATTTATGTGTGTTTCTGAGGGCACCCTCTGGCCTCGTGGACCTGGCTTTTGTCTGATCATGCACCAGTCCATGCCGCTTTTCCAGTCTGTGAAAGAAGGTGGGGCCTCCGCTTCCAGTGACGTGCGATGCCTCGTTTTACCACCGTGAGGCCCATCCAGAGCAGTGCTAGTCTGTAACGATTCATGTCAAGATCACAGGTTATATGGAGAAAGGTCAGTTTGAGGTCGCACAGTGTCGGTTGACCCAGTGCATGGCCTAAGCAGGATAAAACTCACTCCCCGAATTGACGCAGTTTTGTACATCCCCATTTAGTTTGCAGGAAGTCCGGACTGGAAACCAAATTCCGCCCTGTTAAAGTGCTCAGCCAGCCCCCCGGAAGGGGGGGGGGGGTGATTTGCCACGGCTGGTTTCTTGCCGATTTAGTTACAGCGGCTATGCTGCAAAAAGGCCCTGTAACACAATCGCCTCCAAGCCTGGCGGCCTACCGGGGAAATGTCTGTTGCCTGCATCGGCCAGTCCGGCCCTGCCCCCCACTTGTATTTTATATCGGAGGGAGTGGGGGGATTCGATCACACCCATCTGTTTGAGCTGATGCCATGTGAGGTATGTCCTATGTGGGTATGTTAACTTGATAAGACGAAGCCATGTTTCTATTGCTTTGTGGCACACAGAAGCCCTAGCTTCTAACCAATCTTCATAATCCAGGGTGCTTTAGTCTCGTTCCTATGCAGCACACAGTGCTGCAAAATTGTCAGTTGTGTTGTATATCAGGGAGCAGTACATTTGGCATATCATATGGTCGCTTAGTTTCCCCAGGAACAGCTTGGCCTCTAAGGAGTTGAATTCGGTGGGATCCTTTAACTCTGCAATGTATGGCGTGAGGGTATGTCTCAACTGCAAGTAACTGAAGAAGTGGATGCGATGTTGTGCGTTTTCATCTTGTAAAGTTTGATATGATTTGAGTGTTATGCCGTCTATCAGGTCCCCCAAAGCGGAGATCCCAATAATGTCCCATTTATGAAAGCCGTCTAAAGTTGCCACTTGAGGTTGTGCAGTTCCCTCCCACAGTGGATTCTGGCCCTTGAGTCTTTTATCCCAGCCCATTGTTTTTTGAGAGGCTCTTCAGGTTTGGAGAACTGTCACTGTTACAGGCGGGCTCATCAGTGTAACTTTCCCTCCTTAAAGTAAGTGCTGCATCTATGTGCCTTGTTCCACTATTGGCTAACAAATACCAGCTGAGAGGCTCTGTAGTATGTCTCTACATCTGCAGCTGCTGTGCCTCCCTGGTACGTGGACCTAAAACATTTAACGAGGGCTATGCGGGGTGTGCCCTGATTCCAGAAGAAGCTACTGGCACAGAGTGAACTTTCATAAAGAAGGATTTAGGCAGCGTGTGAGCATAGTTCTGCAACTGATACAGAAAGTGGGGGAGAGACACCATTTTGAAAAATGGCTGATCTCCCCATGAAAGCTGACAGGAGTGTGGACTTTAATATCTGCTGCTAGTCTGTCTAGTAGAGGTTGAATATTTTTATGGCAATCAAAAATGGGAATGGACACTGGTGTCTACTATAACCATTGGTTATATTTGAAAACCCTCATAGACGCTGTGATTTTGACGATGCGGTGTATCTTATTGTCCGCCCCTTATCTAGCGTCATGGCATAGTCAGCGGGTAATCAAATGACGTGCTATATGCCTGCCTCACCCGAGGCAACCTCTGGTAAATGTAGAAGTGTCCAGAAATTACAGGGACAGCAACAGAGGAATGATACGTAGAGCAGTCAAGAGGATTATTAAAAAACAGTGTCACACCAAAACCAAAATTTATTTTAAAGAGGTGGGCACTGGTGGTTAAAAGATGCTGCGGTATATAGGATAATCGAGTTACTGGATTACCATATGTCTCTATAGGTAGGTCGACATGTTTCAGCTCTCCTGGGCCCAGCAGGGTCTGTGGAGCTTTTGTCAGGACAATACAAACAAGCATTTACAATGCAATGGTCTCGGCATCATTAAAGGTAGAGCTATTGGCATTGCTCATGACATTTTTTTTCTTTAAATCATAAATAAATGGCATTGTCATTTACATTCTCAATACACACCACTCTGCACTCAACTGCACTCACCTGCACTGCACTGCACTCACCTGCACTCACCTGCACTGCACTCAACTGCACTCACCTGCACTGCACTCACCTGCACTGCACTCACCTGCACTCACCTGCACTGCACTCAACTGCACTCACCTGCACTGCACTCAACTGCACTCACCTGCACTGCACTGCACTCACCTGCACTGCACTGCACTCACCTGCACTGCACTCACCTGCACTGCACTCACCTGCACTGCACTCACCTGCACTGCACTCACATGCACTGCACAGCACTCACCTGCACTGCACTCACCTGCACTGCACTCACCTGCATTGCACTCACCTGCACTGCACTGCACTCACCTGCACTGCACTCACCTGCACTGCACTGCACTCACCTGCACTCACCTGCACTGCACTCACCTGCACTGCACTCACCTGCACTGCACTGCACTCACCTGCACTGCACTGCACTCACCTGCACTGCACTGCACTCACCTGCACTGCACTCACCTGCACTGCACTGCACTCACCTGCACTGCACTGCACTCACCTGCACTGCACTCACCTGCACTGCACTCACCTGCACTGCACTGCACTCACCTGCACTGCACTCACCTGCACTGCACTCACCTGCACTGCACTCACCTGCACTCGCCTGCACTGCACTCGCCTGCACTGCACTCACCTGCACTGCACTGCACTCACCTGCACTGCACTCACCTGCACTGCACTCACCTGCACTGCACTCACCTGCACTGCACTGCACTCACCTGCACTGCACACACTGCACTCACCTGCACTGCACTCACTGCACTCACCTGCACTGCACTCACCTGCACTGCACTCACCTGCACTGCACTGCACTCACCTGCACTGCACTGCACTCACCTGCACTGCACTGCACTCACCTGCAATGCACTACACTCACCTGCACTTTACTGCACTCACCTGCACTGCACTCACCTGCACTGCACTGCACTCACCTGCACTGCACTCACCTGCACTGCACTCACCTGCACTGCACTGCACTCACCTGCACTGCACTGCACTCACCTGCACTGCACACACTGCACTCACCTGCACTGCACTCACCTGCACTGCACTCACCTGCACTGCACGCACTGCACTCACCTGCACTGCACTCACCTGCACTGCACTCACCTGCACTGCACTGTACTCACCTGTACTGCACTCACCTGCACTGCACTACACTCACCTGCACTGCACTGCACTCACCTGCACTGCACTCACCTGCACTGCACACACCTGCACTGCACACACCTGCACTGCACTCACCTGCACTGCACTCACCTGCACTGCACTCACCTGCACTGCACTGCACTCACCTGCACTGCACTGCACTCACCTGCACTGCACTCACCTGCACTGCCCTGCACTGCACTGCCCTGCACTCACCTGCACTGCACTCACCTGCACTGCACTCACCTGCACTGCACTCACCTGCACTGCACTGCACTCACCTGCACTGCACTGCACTCACCTGCACTGCACTGCACTCACCTGCACTGCACTGCACTCACCTGCACTGCACTCACCTGCACTGCACTGCACTCACCTGCACTGCACTCACCTGCACTGCACTCACCTGCACTGCACTGCACTCACCTGCACTGCACTGCACTCACCTGCACTGCACTGCACTCACCTGCACTGCACTGCACTCACCTGCACTGCACTGCACTCACCTGCACTGCACTCACCTGCACTGCACTGCACTCACCTGCACTGCACTCACCTGCACTGCACTCGCATGCACTCCACTGCACTCACCTGCACTCCACTGCACTCACCTGCACTGCACTCACCTGACTGCACTCACCTGCACTGCACTCACCTGCACTGCACTCACCTGCACTGCACTGCACTCACCTGCACTGCACTCACCTGCACTGCACTGCACTCTGCACTCACTACTCTGCACTCACTACTCTGCACTCACTACTCTGCACTCACTACTCTGCACTCACTACTCTGCACTCTGCACTCACTACTCTGCACTCACTACTCACTACTCTGCACTCACTACTCACTACTCTGCACTCACTACTCTGCACTCACTACTCTGCGCACTCACTACTCTGCGCACTCACTACTCTGCGCACTCACTACTCTGCGCACTCACTACTCTGCGCACTCACTACTCTGCGCACTCACTACTCTGCACTCACTACTCTGCACTCACTACTCTGCACTGTGCACACCACTGATATCATGGAATCTTCCACCACACTTTCTAAAACTCTATAGTCCGAAGCATAATAGGCACAGAACCAAAAGAAGGGTAGACATTGCTTAAAATAATCTTATTGTATTTATGAGAAGCAAAAGCGAGACTGTGAAATGTGCTGAATATCAGTTTGTTATGAATCAACAGAGTGGAGTTAGAGAACCAAGAAATAGTCATTTAGAATCCGGGTTAGAAGGAGTAGTAATCACAAGCTGAGGATCAACGGGCGCGAAACAGCGTGGTGGGCGCGCAGGAGACGCAGCGTGAGCGTGCACATCAGCTGAAGATCGCCGGAGAAGACACCGAGTCTGCCTGCTGCCATGACTGACCCGCTGCGGAGGGAAAGAGCCCGGTGAGTGGGGGTAGGGGGGGGGGCGGCAGAGAGGGAGTGGGCAGAGAGGGAGGGTGTGTGTGTGTGTGTGCGTGTGTCTGTCTGTGTGTGTCTGGTGTGTGCCTGCCTGCCTGCCTTTGTGTGTGCGCGTCCACAGACCCTGGTCGGCTCGTGCACCGCTCTGTACTCCCTTGCGAGCTTACTCGGCGACAATAGTTCTCGTTGCCGAGACCTAAAAAAGAAGGGGATGATACTCACACAACTTGTGTAGTTTTCAATTATTGTATGAGACTCTCATACTTAAGTTCCTGCATTATGGGAACAGAATCAACATTATACTTATCAATGGGAAAGTTACAATTGCATATAGCACACATACAAACAATCTTTGTAATTCGCAAAAAAACAAACGATCATTGTAATTCGCGAACACTTATTTTTGGCGTGCTAAACACTGTGAGCACTGGAGCAAAAATGGAGCTTAGAAGAGAAGGGTAAATAGGTCTAAGTCTGTACACTGTCAGTCACAATTGGGCAAAATACAAAGAGTGCCTTATAATCACAGGGACAATAATCAATTAACAGAACATGCATTGCTCGCTGTGTGTATCTTTAGCGTAAGTTTCAATATTACATATGCCAGTGTGGCTCATCTGTGACTATACAAATCATCCGTTGTTCACGTTATATCACATCAACAAACGCTAAATGCGCAGAGTGCAGTGTCCTACAATTATCGCGCAAAAGCCAGTCAAAGTAATATATATACGTTAACGAGTATATACAGTGTTAGGAATACATTTAGTCTACTTAACGAATTTTCGCCGTGCATCCTGAACTGCATGTATGCTAGGCAGTAAAGAGTTATCTAAAACAAACAGTAAGCATATATGCGGTGTAAATACCTTCGTTTGAAGTCAATTTTTCCACGTCAGGGTGCTACGAGTCGCCTTTAAAGTAGTCCGTGCTAGGATAATTAAAACAAACATTATATTTGCTGTAAACACCCCATTAAGCCTAGGCGAACGGGGAATCTAGACGGCAGTTTAAAGGATTGAAAACACCATTCTTACCCACGTGCAGGAGAACATTCGCTCCTAGTGCTGACTCTGCCCCTGGTTAGGGGGTGGCCATTCTTCCTCGTCTATAACGTCTGGTGTAGAAATAGATGAGGGGTTCACAGTAGAATACAAAAATACCTGGAAGATGGTGGTTCTTAAAGGGCAAGATGTATACATATTTGCGATTAGAATCTCGCCTACGAGTAGTATTAATTAAAGGTCGTATGGTTACCTACAGTTCGCCATCAGAATACTCATAGAGGATTACCAGCATATTATTCAGGTCTAATAAGTAAATGAATATATTTCCAGGAAAAAATATAGTTGCCCTGAACTATGGTGTAAAATCGATAGATTTTCTTACGGATCTTATTGCAACTTATATTGAGGTTGGGCAGTGCATATGCTGACTTTAGCACAGACAAATTTACGTAGATCTTGACTAGGAAATAAGGAGCGATATACGGTCCTGTGCAGATAAGAGCACTAGCATGGTGATATAACACTTGTATAATGCAAAGCTGACAAATGTAAGAAAGATACATACTAAGCATTGAATGATTATTTAGATGTCAGTTTTGTCCCTCTGGTTTTTACAAGGATAGCAGGACTTATTCTTGAGCCAGGTTAGTAGAACTGGTGCCATGGGATATTGTCATTCATCCCTGATATGTGGGTTCTGAGACGGTTCACCCACCTTTGTTCCTTTTCGAACAATATCTGTTCAGCGTTGTTATTTTTGTCATGGAGCATTTCCAAAATGGTCCGTCTGAGATCATCGCATGTATGTCCTGCTTCCACAAAATGAGTGCAGAGCTTTGTTGTATTTTTCTTTAGTCTAACGTTTCTCCTATGTTCTCCTATACGTATTTTAACCTTTCTACAGGTCATACCTACGTATTGCTGTTGGCAGGGGCAAGTCACTAAGTACACCACATGAGTGGAATTGCAATTCGTATGTTGTCTTTGTGTCCAGACCAACTCCTCGGTGAGTTGTAATGTTTTAGTTGTGTTGGTAAATTTACAAACTCCACACGTTCCGCAAGGATAATGGGCAATTACAGGGGCCATATTGACATCTCTGATGGTGGTTTTCATAAGTCTTTTTTTGGGGTGTGTGTGGACTGACACATCTCTGAGATTCTTGGTCCTCCTATTTGCGAATCTTGGCTTAGGCCAGTTAAAAGTGCCCGATGTAATGATCTGCCAATTCTTCCTTATCAGTTTTCAAACATCATAGGTTGCCGGACAGAAGGTGGTAACGCAGGTTACAAGATCTTTAATCGGTTCCTTATGATTGCTCTGTAGAAGGCATTCAGGAGGCTGATTTTTGGCTCGTTTCTTACATTTGGAGATTACCAACGGTGTGTAGTCTCTGGCTCGTAGTTTGTGGCTTAGAACTATTGCTTGTTGTTTGTAGTCACTTTCTTTGCTGCAGTTGTGTTTGTGTCGTAGGAACTGACTGTAGGGGAGATTGTCTCTGAGAGGTCGAGGGTGATAACTCAGATACGACAAGAGACTGTTCTTAGCTGTTGGTTTTGTGTAGGTCTTGGTCTCTAATTTCCCATTTTCAGAAAAGATTGTTAAGTCTAAAAAGTCAATTCTTTGATTGCTTGCAGTAAAAGTGAACTTTAGCCAGCGATCTCTGCCGTTTAACCACTCCATGAACGTAGTCAGATTTTTGTTGATGTCCCAAATAAGCAAAATATCGTCGATATACCGTTTCCAGTATAATATACTGGAAACGTATGGGTTATCATTATTTAAAACAAATTTTTGCTCAAATTGACGAACGTACAGTCCAGCTACCGACGGAGTGAAGGCGCTGCCCATGGAGGTTCCATGGCACTGTAAGAAGAGTTGGCCGTTGTATTCAAAATAATTCTCTTTTAAGGCCAAACGGCAGCATTCCAGAATGAAGTGGCGGGGGGGTCTGGTGTGGCCAATCTTCCAGAAAGAGTAGGTCTTCAAGCATTTGCATCGTGTCATCTTGTGGCAGACTCGTATACAGCGACTCGACATCTAATCCCACTAGGTTCATCGTATTAGTGTCGAAATCTCTGTCAGCTATCTGTATCAGGAGGTCACGGGTGTCCTTTGAATAGGTCGGGGTTTTCTGAACTAGGGGTTTCAGATACTCATCTGCAAACTTGGAGAGGGGCTCCAGCAGCGAACCAATCCCCGAAACTATCGGGCGTCCCGGTGGAGGGGACTTGTTCTTATGAGTTTTTGGTAATGAGTAAAAGAACGGGACTTTCGGTCCTCTGGGTGTCAGAAAATCAGCTTCCTTCTTGGAAATCCATCCATTGACCTCAGCCTCATGTGTCATTATTGCGATGGTATTTACAAGTCTTTTTGTAGGGTCAGAGTCTAGTCTCTTGTAAAAATTCTCATCAGACAGTAACGCAAGGCATTGTTGGTTATATCCTTCTTTTGTTAGAATAACCACCCCACCCCCCTTGTCTGCTGGTTTTATGACTATATTGTCATTGTCTCTTAGTTCTTCAAGGGCTCGTCGTTACTTGTTGTTGAGGTTTTGTTAAGTTTTTTTCTTATTGTCCAGATTGTCAATCCCTTTTAGAATTGCCTGTTCGAATGTTAGTATTTCTATCGGAACAGCATTGTTTGGTGGTGAGAATTTTGATTTTCTTCTCAATGTTGTATCTCCTTCATTGGGTTGAATTGGAGATCCGTCACAAAAGGCTTTCAGCTTCAAGGTTCTGCAAAATTCAGACAGCTCACATTTGAGTTTAAAAGGATCTAGAGGGGGGGGGGTAGGTACAAATCCGAGACCTTTATTTAGGATGGTCGTTTGTTCGTTGGTCAGGATAATATCTGTAAGGTTCACAATTAGTGACTCTTCTTGTTCAGGTCCGTCTGAGCTGATGACATGCTGCGTGTTTGAACATTGGGTAGATGATCCTGCCATGTTAAGTTTTTCTTTCTGCCTCGGGATTGATTTTGGCCTCTTCCTAAAAAAGGTTGTTGTGGTTGGTGTGAGTTGTTAGGGATCGGCATCAGTTGGTTTCCCATTTGTGGCTGTTGTTCTATGCCTGGATTGTAGGGATTCATCCATCCACCTAAAGGAGGCATAAACGGTTGAAAAAAGGGCATTGAGTTCCCGGGAAAGAAGGGTGGTCTTTGCCATCTATTTCCTCTATTTCCTCTGCGTGAGCCTCGAAACCTGGAATTATTCCGTCCCCTTCTCGGCATTGATTGTTCTGAGTTACCTTCGGAGCCATCGGAGGACCACACCGTCGATTCGGCATCTGAGGCATTATCTGTTCCTGTGTAATCCTCCTTCGAATAGGGGTGCATCCGTTCTTGGCTAAATTTTTTAAGGTCTTTTGCCAATTTCTGTAGTTTGTTTTGCATTAAGAACTCCTGTGTTTCGTCCATTTCTTTCACAATCTCCTCTAGACGTTTTTTATAGACCAGAGGGTTAATGCTTTTTTTCAGTTCATTTTCACAGGTTTGTATCTCTACTAAAAGAGCCTCTGATAGTCTTTTGGCTGTTTTTACTATAAGGACTAGATAGTCTAAGGTGCACTTCCAAGATATAGAAGACCAATCCCGGCGAAACGCTAGATCGTGAAGGAAAATTCTAGGTGCATTCGATACCCAAAGGCCTCTAGGTGCCGTTTTGGATCTCAGGTATTCGGTCATGATGATACCATGAATAGCAGTTCGGATCTGTTCTCTTCTTTTGTTGGTTAGAGTGTCCCATTCATCGGTCTGCGAGATAGCTTGTGCTAAATCCGCATTTTGTAGTAGGGGCTGTGCCGCTAGGATTTCGTCAATGTCACTTCCAGTGAAGCTCAGACCATTATTACTCTCCATCATTCAATGCTCAATGTTCCAAAAAAACACACCCTGATGCTAACAAGATTTTTTAGCATGGGTGTTCTATTCCTGCAGCTGCACGCTGCTTATAGTCATTCATCAAGAAGGAGGGAAGAGGAGTTGAAGTCCATTCAGTTCCCCTAAATAGAATCTATGGCAATCAAAAATGGGAATGGACACTAGTGTCTACTATAACCATTGGTTATATTTGAAAACCCTCATAGACGCTGTGATTTTGACGATGCGGTATATCTTATTGTCCACCCCTTATCTAGCGTCATGGCATAGTCAGCGGGTAATCAAATGACGTGCTAAATGCCTGCCTCACCCGAGGCAACCTCTGGTAAATGTAGAAGTTTCCAGACATTACAGGGACAGCAACAGAGTAATGATGCGTAGAGCAGTCAAGAGGATTATTAAAAAACAGTGTCACACCAAAACCAAAATTTATTTTAAAGAGGTGGGCACTGGTGGTTAAAAGATGCTGCGGTATATAGGATAATCGAGTTACTGGATTACCATATGTCTCTATAGGTAGGTCGACATGTTTCAGCTCTCCTGGGCCCAGCAGGGTCTGTGGAGCTATCGTCAGGACAATACAAAAAAAGAAGGGGATGATACTCACACAACTTGTGTAGTTTTCAATTATTGTATGAGACTCTCATACTTAAGTTCCTGCATTATGGGAACAGAATCAACATTATACTTATCAATGGGAAAGTTACAATTGCATATAGCACACATACAAACAATCTTTGTAATTCGCGAAAAAACAAACGATCATTGTAATTCGCGAACACTTATTTTTGGCGTGCTAAACACTGTGAGCACTGGAGCAAAAATGGAGCTTAGAAGAGAAGGGTAAATAGGTCTAAGTCTGTACACTGTCAGTCACAATTGGGCAAAATACAAAGAGTGCCTTATAATCAAAGGGACAATAATCAATTAACAGAACATGCATTGCTCGCTGTGTGTATCTTTAGCGTAAGTTTCAATATTACATATGCCAGTGTGGCTCATCTGTGACCATACAAATCATCCGTTGTTCACGTTATATCACATCAACAAACGCTAAATGCGCAGAGTGCAGTGTCCTACAATTATCGCGCAAAAGCCAGTCAAAGTAATATATCTACGTTAACGAGTATATACAGTGTTAGGAATACATGTAGTCTACTTAACGAATTTTCACTGTGCATCCTGAACTGCATGTATGCTAGGCAGTAAAGAGTTATCTAAAACAAACAGTAAGCATATATGCGGTGTAAATACCTTCGTTTGAAGTCAATTTTTCCACGTCAGGGTGCTAAGAGTCGCCTTTAAAGTAGTCCGTGCTAGGATAATTAAAACAAACATTATATTTGCTGTAAACACCCCATTAAGCCTAGACGAACGGGGAATCTAGACGGCAGTTTAAAGGATTGAAAACGCCATTCTTACCCACGTGCAGGAGAACATTCGCTCCTAGTGCTGACTCTGCCCCTGGTTAGGGGGGTCGCCATTCTTCCTCGTCTATAACGTCTGGTGTAGAAATAGATGAGGGGTTCACAGTAGAATACAAAAATACCTGGAAGATGGTGGTTCTTAAAGGGCAAGATGTATACATATTTGCGATTAGAATCTCGCCTACGAGTAGTATTAATTAAAGGTCGTATGGTTACCTACAGTTCGCCATCAGAATACTCATAGAGGATTACCAGCATATTATTCAGGTCTAATTAGTAAATGAATATATTTCCAGGAAAAAATATAGTTGCCCTGAACTATGGTGTAAAATTGATAGATTTTCTTACGGATTTTATTGCAACTTATATTGAGGTTGGGCAGTGCATATGCTGACTTTAGCACAGACAAATTTACGTAGATCTTGACTAGGAAATAAGGAGCGATATACGGTCCTGTGCAGATAAGAGCACTAGCATGGTGATATAACACTTGTATAATGCAAAGCTGACAAATGTAAGAAAGATACATACTAAGCATTGAATGATTATTTAGATATCAGTTTTGTCCCTCTGGTTTTTACAAGGATAGCAGGACTTATTCTTGAGCCAGGTTAGTAGAACTGGTGCCATGGGATATTGTCCTTCATCCCTGATATGTGGGTTCTGAATATTTTTTGTCCGGGGAGAGTGGTGTCAGGTGTGATTATATACTCCTATGTATTTAAAACCTTGGGAAACTATTGGTATGCCGGACGCCCATCGTAAGTCTTTTGTGTGTGGAAAGAGCGTGAAGGTAGTAGATTTGCTCAGGCTGGTATGCAGCCCAGATGTTACTCCAAATATCTGGAAGATCTGGAGTACCCAGAGTCCCGAATTCTCAGGGTCTGATAAAAAGATCGGATGTACCATGTTACTCCGCATACTTTTACTCCGCATACCGTTACAACGTGACTTTTACAACGCATACCATTACAACGCATAGCGCTTTGGGGTGCTGGATAGTGGTAAGTATAATTTACTATTCTAACTCCAGTCCCCGTGGACCCTAGGGAAGGTGTTGGATAGTAAATTATACTTATTCCCTATCCTAGAGCGCCCCCCAGCGCAATGCGTTGTAATGGTATGCGGAGTAAAAGTCGCGTTGTAATGGTAGTGCGGAGTAAAAGATGCGTTGTAACGGGTGTATACCAAAAAGATCAAGGCATCTGTCAGTGCCTCAGCTATGATCTTAACTTCTGTTAAGGGGTGGGAGGAGGAGCATATTCCTGCTTTGGGAATCACCACCATCTCATCACTACGGACATTCGGGGAAAGTTTGCTGTGTTTGGTCACGTCATTTATGACATCTGGCAAAGGTTCATTCAATTTATGTATGAATGACTTACAAATTCACTTGGGAATCCTTTGCGACTAGGCGTTTTACCGGATTGAAGTTGGCTCAATGTCCCAGCAACATCTCTGCCTCTCAGGTCATCTTCTAGTGATTGCATTTCCGAGTCCGAGGGTGTCTGAAAGGATAAATTGGTTAGGAAGCTATGAGTTAGTGTTGCGGTTAAAATGTCTCTCCATGCGTATATTACCTTATAGTGTTGTGCGAAATGGTGGGCAATGGCTGCGTCTTCAGTGATTTCATGACCAGTCGTAGTATTAAGATACAGGATGGGGCCATGATGTGTGATATTAGAACATAAATAGTGTAACAGTTTGCTGCCTTGCCTCCCCATTGCTAGATACGTGATTGTGATCCTACCCAGACCAGTTTGGCCTCATCAAGTAGAGTGCTGTGCAGCTGCACTTGGGCTAGATCAATGTTGCAGTGCAGCCTTTGGTGAGGGTCATCTACATACAGTTGTTTTAGTAATTGAATTTGCGTTTCCAACTCACATATTGCCGGCTTCTTACTGCACTTTTTTACAGTCAAGTAACTAGTTTTCTTGCCCTGAGGGTCGCCAATAAGGCTTAACACAGTGTACCCAAGAACTCCACTGTGCTGAAGTTGTGTGTGAAGTATTGATCTATCGTGTCTCCTGAGGTGAGCTCGCAGTCGCAATCTGAGAGAGGCCCTGCGCGGACCAATTCATCGGTTAAGTGATCTGAGAGGCTCCGAGGAGGAATTTGCGTGTGAACTCTTTATGCATTTCTGTAATTGGGACAAATAAGCTGTTGAGGCGAGATGACATATTATGTGCCCCAGAATAAAAGGTGTATCCTCTCTCTCGTTGGTGAAACAGACTCCAAGCCTCTGAGAGGCCCAATGCCTCCAAGAATAGCTGCAGAAGAAGCAGCTGCCACCCGCTCCCCGGTGGGTCCGAAGTCTATCTATCTCATCATCTACCATATTATTCCAATCTCCTCCCAATATCAAGAGCCCCATCTGGAGTTCACCTACGAGTCTTGTGATGATTTATATAAAGGATGTTGATAGAGGGGGTAAGGCATAAGTGTTTAGCATCGACAGTGGGTTGCAGTGAAGGTGACTCGCCATGGGCATGTATTTTCATCATAACGTAGAATGTTTCAAAATGAATAAGGAGTAGCAGAAAGACAAGCAGAAGGGCCATCCATTGTGACCTTTTGATTGTGTAGATCTTTAGGGACCTCTCCCATTCCCATGGCTTGGAAGCAAACTGATTACTCCTTTATTAAAGAAACCTTCAGCTGCCGGTAAGGTTTTGAGTAATTGTTGCCCCTGGCCACTTTTGAAGTCATTGAAAGCATTTTAACCAGATTGTGTGAGCGTTCATCAGTAAATCTGAACTTCTTGACTTAGCTCAGTTAGGTGTTAGACAACTGCACAGTACAGAAACTGTGCTTTTTTCCATGATTGATGATTTTCACTGGATGCATACCAATTGCGGCAGAGTGGCTCTGATTTTCTTAGACATTTCTGTAGCCCGCTATACAATTTCACATGACACCCGGACTTTGATGGAAGCATGTATCAGGGGCAATGAACTGACATGGATTGAATCCAACCTAGATGAGAGAAATCAAGCAGTCAAAATGCCCTCCTTACAGACTGTGTTCAGGTTGGTGAGACAAGGTGTGGTACGGGGATCTTCCCTAAGATCTACACTGATTCAGCTCATCGGGTCATTTGGTTTCACCTTTATGACATATACGGATGACACCCAGTTAGTTTGTCTCCTAGAAGAAACAAAGGGTATCCAAAAAGGAGAATTTCAGAACTAGTGGTGGCTGACAAGGCTTTGAAGGTAAATTCACATAAAAAAAGATCCTCATTTTGGGTGGATCCTGTGACAGGTCGCCCATGAATTAGTGGCCCACACAGCTTAGAACACCTCCCTCTCCGGTCAGAATGGCTAAAAATCTAAAGACTTATTGTGGACAATTCACTCTCATTTAAGACACACATAGAGTCTTTACCTTCCTGTTTTTTATAACTTGAGGCAACTCACTATAATCTGCCCACTCCTAAATGTTGCCTGTTGAAAGACAGTTATACTGGTGATTATTTTAGTGATGCTGGACTACTACCGACACAACAAGGCCTGGCATACTTACAAGCAAAGCATCACAGAGCCTTCACTCTTGGACTGCATATGTAGCCAGAGTTCCAAGCTTTAATAAGTGCAGGGCAGGGGGGCACTAATTTAGCGTCCTTGCAACAAAGAGACAAAATGTGGTACCTGTGAGTTGCAGAAAAAAAATTAAGGCAAGTTTACTCTGCAAAAAAACACCCATGTGGCAAGGCAAGAAGAAGCTCCACGAGGGGATGTTGGACCATTCACAGTTCAGAAAGTCCTGCCCTTGGCTAATCCGCTTATTAAGATAACAAGAGGAAGGCTAAGCATACTTCCCCAGCAAGGGAAAGGTATACAAGGTGGGACATGACTTTTCCCAGAAGAGAAGAGCATAATTATAGGCATCAGAGGCCTTTTCAATACGTTGTCTAGTTGTTCCCAAAAACTAATTCAGAAAGCAATATGTTGTCTAGTTGTTTCTAAACACTCATCCAGAAAGGTAATTCTGACTACGAAGCTCTTCTCTTCTCTCTTCCTTGATTTGTAGCATTTCACTTTGCCTGCATTTCTAGCTAAAAAACAGAAAAGATGGGTAATTGGTTTTTTTTCTTCGATGGTGAAAATATTAGCTCCTTCCCCCCTCCCCTGAATCTTTCCCCTTGCCTGCTTTTCCCCTTACGTATATGTGCTTATTGTTTATCTTGACCTTACAAGTAACTATGTTGCCATGTTCTAATAACTGTGTATCCTTTGTAACGATGTAACCTGTAACTGATCTGATGCTCATGTAAAGCGCTCTGATACCCCCTGGTCTAGCAAGGGCTATATAAAACCTTTAAAAAAATTATCACACTCCCTTGTCTTCTGTAGTAGTTCAGTCACCACTGGAGCATTTCACACCAGGATAGAAGCCAATATACTCTCAAACTGAATGTCTAGAAGGAGCTGCACATGTCGCTTCTTTACATCCAAAAGCACAGGCAAGTCAGTATCCTCCACTATGACTACATTTAGTCCCTCATTCCAAATGGCCACTTTATTCTGATTGGTCTGGTAACAGCAGATACCTTCACCACTAGAATAATAAGATTGTTGGAAACACTGTGGATCTGTTTACTTTCTCCAGGAGACCAGCTGCCAAAATCTCTGGCTTAAAGTCTGGGGGGAAATGAGAATATATTGGGGAATATGACCCAGAATTACTGTTTCCTCCTGTAAATCCTCATTTCTGAGGAGACCATCAGGGCACAATTTGTAATCCCCTGATAACTGCACCCCCAGGGCTACCTGGATCTCAGGTATCAGTAACTGTGGAATGGGGGTAAATTATCTGGAGGATTACTGGGCCACTTGGAATGAGGGTTTTAGGTACTTGAAGTCCTCAAATAGAAACAAAGACACTTACACAGCATATTCCCAAGGCTCCTAAAACAAGTTGCATCACCAATGCTGCTCCTGTCCTTCCATCAGTAAGATACCAATGGATCAAGATACCAGGTAAGTCAGCCTCTGCCACTTCAACTGGAAGTTCGGTATTGACAGCCTGTCCCGCTTCTTTCACTGGAACTAACTGCAAAAAATATCTTACGAGGGAGATGGAATTTCAATCTGTGGGAAATAAAATTCTTCTACAGATGGTCCTATTACCATCGGACTGACCCTATTCTATTCCCACTGCCTATAGCCTGCTCCATCTCCCATCTCCCACATACTAAAGCAGATAGGAGAATCAGGTGAGCGTATCCTGAGCTAAAGTCACAAGCTTAGTCTTGAGAAACAAGTCGCAATGCATTCTCTGGATTCTGGGGCTGTGGAGGAAAACATGATTGTTCTCTTTCTTCAACTCCCCTGCAGATGTCTGTGCTTATTCGACTGTTGCATCCTTTGCTAGAAGGCTTATTCTCATATAACTCGTATTCTACAATCGCCTAATTGGTTGCCAGGAGTTGCTAGACAACGCAACTCTCCTATCTCACCAGGAACCACGTAACCTCTCATGAGTCCAAGATTGCCAAGGTTTTCTCTAATTTTCAGCTTAAAATTCTGAGACTTGTGAAACAGAAGAGAATATCCCTCTCTTCAACTGGCATTGCCATGCAGTTCTTGAACTTGCTTTGCCCTGAAGGTGAATTCCTAAGTGACTCGCTAAGCCCAAAAACCTGGACAGCGGAGAATTTTCTTCTACAGTACATGCAGGAATCCAATATAGCTTTTGGGTCTGCTGTGGGATCCTGGAATGAGTAGCCTTGGAAGGGTGGAAAGGTTTTGTATCTGATTGTGGAAGGTATGGGCTATCTCGATCATAGCTGCACCGAAGCGTACCGAAGCTGTGGTGATCGTGTACTGACTTGCTGGCATGGTGACAATGGAGCATGGTGGTAGTGTGGATGGGCATTAACCCCTTCCACGCTGATGACGAGCTGGGCTCGTCATGAGGTAGCCTCCTGCTACGCTGATGACAAGCCCAGCTCGTCACGTAACATGCGGTTTCGGAAATCTCCGCGTACGAGCGGAATTCCGCCCGCACGCATGCGGTTAAGAGCCATCAGGTTTAGCGACCTGAGCTAGAACTGAATATTGAAAGACCACAGCTCTGAGTGCCAACTGGGTTGTTCCTGCCCAGGAGCTATGACTGGTGGAGGATTACAGAAAGTTCACCAGTGCATTGAACTTTAGAAATATTTTTCTAAAATGCTACCTAAAGGCTGCCTTAAGAAGGTACACAGCAATACAAATAGTTTTTCACAGTGCAACAGGGGTCTCCCTCTAAACAGAGCAGAACAGCAAGTGAGAGTTATGCTTCTCCAGATAAACCACATAATTCTCTCTTCCTGACATCTGGCCTTCCACTCTTTCTATCCTAGACTTCATTATCAATATACATTGCTCAACCTGCTGCAGCTTCTTCATGATGGGTTCCAATGCTACCATAATTTCTTTCTGTCCCTTAAAGAGCTCACTCCTGGACACTTCCCTGGTCTTGTTGATCTCTCTCCCCTTCCCCCCTCAGATGTTGAGTATAACGCCATGTTTGTCTCATTTAGATTGTTTCTCTGCCATAGTACAGGACACTTACCTTGGTGCTTTCATGTAGCAGCACTATTCCAAGGCAGTCACTTCAACTGCAGGAATTTGGCACTGCCCTATTGGCCACTAGTACATCCCAGTTTGCTTTTCTGACAGGCAGTGCCATGACTCCAGAGGCCACCTCGGCATCACACTCGCCATCTTGAGTTTTGCTGTGGTACGGGAAGGGCCTTATTAAAATGCTGTTTACTTTCCATGGATATGTGGCAGCTTTAGTCGAGGCCTGCTGCCTCACCACTTTTGATCTTGATCTTTTGTCTATCTCCATGTCCCTCCAAGCCAGAAAGAAGGCCCCAGTCTGGCAAAAAGGTAGGTCAGTTCTGGAGCCCAAGCAAGTGCAGCCATACAGCACGCTCCTTGGCTGCTTCCCCATCAGGTTTTTTAAAACACAATTTCTGACTTCATCCCATTGAGTACATCACATTGAGTAAATGCTGAGAAATTAAGTTTTGTCATGGTTTTTACAAAACTTTATTGTTGGAAATGCTGCTAGACTCACATCAATCTAAAAATCTTTTTTATTTAAAGTCAAAATTGTTTTTTGTCTGAAAGAGCACACATTGCTATAGTAGTCAGTGGCACTGAAAGGAATTATTTTGTGTGTGAATGTATTTCGTGTGAAACGGCAGAATGCTGTTGCTCACAATGAAGTCAGCCAATTGCTAAACTGGGCTCGCCGATTGCACCATGCTATATGCTGTAGTGGGTGGAAGGAAAATATGAATGACACAATAATAAACCAATGGATGAGGAGGGCTGATGAAAGCCCCTATAACTAAGTATGTTATACATATAACTTAGTAAAATCCAAAAGTCTTGGCTTATGCCAGCCCTAACAAGATGAGCGAATTATCACGTGCTGCAGAAAAAAACTGAATTTTAATGGGAAAGAGGGCAATTTAGGTAAAGTAAATGAGCAAAGGGGTAGTAAATCAGGAGGTAGTGTTGGAAACAGAATAATTGTCACAGAGTATAGGAGAAGAAAGGAGAGTCACGCGTCAAAGTCTATTGACAGATTTACACTGTCATCACAACTATTTTCTAGAATAGTGCTTTCCATACTTTTTAAAACCACAACCCACTTTTTAGTATGATAATCTTTTGCGACCCACCTAGCTTTAATGGACTCGAGGCAGGCAATTTTTTAATGCAATAATGCTTCGTGCGGTAGCGCATTGTTATTTGCAGACAGCACACTTTCCATTGAAATGGGCGCTATATTTGCATACCGCTTTATAGATAAAACATATATTCACACAAATGATAATGTGTGGAAATCGGGTTACAGTGAATATTTATTTCTGCATCCCCAAGTGTTTTCAATTGTTCTTATCCTATTAAAAACTTTGTATCCATTACCCTTCAGAATTGCGAAAAAAAAAGGGCTTCATTTTGCTTTCCTAACTGCTGAATGTGCACAGTTCATTAACAGGTATTTACATTTTGTTGTGTTAGGAAAACATGACATCCTCTAGCTTTCCTTTCACACTTCATGTACCCCAGCAAGGTTGTTACATAATTCACTATATTTCTCTTTCTCTCAATCCAAAGTGAGAGTTTGGAAACACCAGTCTTTGTGTTAAAAAATAAACAGCAGAGCACAGCCTGGCATTTGGCCTCTGTCCTCTGTTTTTGAAGACATGGTAAATACAGAATGTAAAGGCATCTTTATTAATTGCCTTGACTTTGGCGACTCACCCTAAAAACGGATGGGTTTCGACCCAGAGTATGGGAAGCACTGTTCTAGAAGGATCCATAGAATTTGTGTTGAGTTTTAGTTCTCGAAAAGTGAAGCTGATCATGATTCATGATATAAATGCGGGCATACAAAAACCCTGCATTTAGGACACGGCTCTGGCACTAAAATACACGTAGCTGCCAAGGTTTCAGATTGCCATGTGTGACATTTTCATAATTTCAGTGTAATTATGAGTGACATTTCAATGACTATGAGTGACACTTTCTTGCGAGCAAAATCAAGCAATAAAGACGATCAAAACATATAAATATTAGGAATAACACCCATTTGAGCAACAAGAAACTCTAAGATCTTAAAATACCAGAAAGGGTGCAAAGCTGCAGAGCACCAGAAATGGAAGGGCACTCAGTCATGTCATGGCACAATAAGGCCTCTCATTGTATGGATGGTCATCTGTTGTGCTTGTCCCTGCCTTCCACATAGGACAACGGACCATTTCCAAGCTCCGCCATCCTTTGTAGTCGCACACCTGCGGGGCATAGAAACTGCACCACAATAAACAGGGCGCAGCTCAGGCAACGTAGAACCACCTCATACAATCAATCAGGAGAGGATGGCATCAGGACTCCAGGGCCTCTCTCTGTCACTATTGGACCCAGCCCAACAGGATGCGAGGCAGCCCCAATATGAACAGTTACACACGGACAGGCACCATTTTACATTATCCTCAAGGTGAGTGTGGAGCCGTGCAGTAATCTCACGGCATAGCAGACAGCTAGTATGACTGTCAGAAGAGACCCATCGGTTTTAAATTACCCCCAAGATATCAGCTAAGCGCGGCCATCAGAAAGTCTGCTGCATTCGCCAACAAGCACTTGAAATCATGAGCGCATGTACCTGAGGCAATACTGCTAATTTTTCATATTTCTTATGCCTGACATTTCAAAGCCCACCGAGGCACCAAAGGCCTTTCTTATTATGTGGCTAAAATATAGAGCAATATTACCATAAGCACTATTCATTAAGTTGTTACGGAGGCTATAGAACGTCTTTTAGTGGAACTTAGACTGGATTCAATGTCTTTTTGTGTATGTTCTGTAAGGAGCACCATGCTCTCTCATGCTCCACTAGTTATTCCTACTTCCGGCATTATGATTAATTTGTGTCAAAGGCTTAGCTTTCTGATAAGCTAGCCTTTGGAAGCCTCGAAGAAATTACAACTCTAGTTTAATGTTTTTCTGACTAGATATACTTCAGCTTGCGAGGCCGCAGCGATGGGTTAATTGGTTAATTACCGCGTAACGGGCTGGCCGGCCCGGCCGCCCGCCTCCTCAGAGTCCAGTCCATTGCTGGCCTGCAATGTCACTCACTCTGCAATTCGCCGAATCTCAGTGGGGTGATGAAAATCTTGATCAGGATTTTAAATTTATTGCAACCTCTCACAAACTACAGCTGCTGTCTCGCGCAGTACTAGCAGATCTTGACATTGCAGCAGTGCCGCGCGGCGCCTAAAGTCTCTCACTCTGTACCATGAACCTACTGAGAAGGCTGATGATGTTGTAGGCATTGGGCACTACCACACCACGTGACTTTAGTCAAAGCCCTGCCTGCCACAATCTCCCTCAATATTGATACATATTGGTACATTGTAGCAGCCAGTTGCTACTAGCTCAGCCAGACTACCCCCAAGCCTGCGGGAGCAGCACGTGCACGCCACGGCGTGCTGCCAGCCACCTTAACTTTAGTTAAAGGCAGCGCTAACAGCTTGAGAACTGAAGTGCTATGCCAATATTGCATGACAATGCATTTCAGTTCACTGATGCGGAGCACCACACTGAAATGCGTTAATCTAACGCCCGATGCGTACTACTTGGCAGGACTGAATACACACCATAGCATGATGAGTCTATTCCTCCACCGAATCCTTCAACCACTGTAAATTTGTGCAGGTATCTCTGCGTTATAATTCCCAGTGCTGTGCTGGATCTTTAGAGTAGCCTGGGTTTCATGCCCTAGACGTGGTCATTTGTTATATTTTTGTATGCCAGTTACACTTTTCACAAATATCACAAATGACCTCTCTTATGAGAAAATAGATTGTGTTTACAGGTTTTATTGTACCTAGGCTAGATTTTATGTAGGTGACATTTGAATCCCAGCTGACCATTGCTTGATGCTTCACCTCTACCTGTATTTATTCTTCTGCAGAAACTTTGCTCTGGAGCTAAAAAGACAGAGGAAATGCATTGAACAATTTGTTCTTCTTGTATAGTACGCAATAGAGTAAACACTGTCTGCAACAGGGACAGCATGACACAAACTGATGCAACACTATGTATGCTTTGCATGTATAATAAAAAAATCTGAAAATAATTTTACTCCGCTGCTTAAATTTGAAAGATGAAACTCTATTTGATGCAGAAGGAGTTTGTAGGACGTTTTGTTACATGAGCAGCAAAAGTGGCGTACAATATTTTTTTATATTATTGTTTATAGATCAGCAGTTCTTTCCTGAAATGTTTATGATTCAATAAAATGATTTATTTTGAAGTAATAAATCACCAATGGTTGGACAATCCATTTTGGCAAAAATCTTTTGAAACCGGAACTGGAATAAACACTGTTAGCCCCCTTCCAAGTCAGACTCACACCTCAGTAGACATTTGTCCAAAATAATTTGACCTGTTTTGCTTCAGTGCCGGGTTTCTGTAGTTTATCCCTAAATGAATATGTGTAATATCTAAATCCTGTAACAAGTATGTACCTTTGTGTTTTTGACATGGTCGAGTTATATATATAAAATACTATTTTTGAAAGTTCACTCGAGCAGCTGACTCTCAGAGTTGGTGCATTTTGCTTAACAAAGCATTAAGTGATGCAGGATATAAATGAGTAAACCTGTTCCATTACATCTCTCCATCCCAGACCCCCCAATCCTGGGAGACTGTGAAGGTCAAAGAGCCAAGCTCACTGCATCGGTGATCGAAAGCAGACACTGTCCTCGGAAGAGAACATGTTCTGGTGTGTTTTGGGAAAAAGGAAGTCATGCAGTTGAAACCTCATAAAATTTGAAGTTTGTGCTGAGCTTTTATTCTACAAAATTAATCTCGTGTATTCATTCTAGCTGCAGAGTGCAGAAAAACTACTTACAGAAAAATAATGTGGCTCACCGTTAATCGCACCAATAAAACCCTCACCTTTGTGTGTGTGTATAATATATATATATATATATATATATATATATATATATATATATATATATATATATATATATATATATATATATATATATATATATATATATATATATATATATATATATAATAACTTATTTTAGAAAAGCGGGCACAATGTCTTTAAGTAATATAGAAATACGATAGTATCACGTCATATTTGTACTAGTCTACAGTGTGCAGTATGTGCTCCACAGATAATATGCTTATCATGTTATTAATAATAATGTTGTTGTGATAGGGTGGAAGTCAAATCTAATGTCTGCTTACAATCTGAGTCACCATGGCCGTTAAAATGATGATTCATCTTTGTGCCCTCTAGCTACAATTTTCTACTGAAACATAAAAACAGGAGCAGTTTTAGGGTAAACATTTCATGTGGCTTCAGGTACACACCATTTATCTGATCATTTAAGGGGTCTCACTTGTGCTTCACGTGCTGGACATTTTTAGTGTGTCTTCTTTCACTTTAATATGCGCTTGTGCTTTCTCAAATATTGCTCTTGGTACCTAATATTTGCCATCGCATAGCACCTAATAATGCTAAATGTTTTGACTTTGGACGGATAAAGAACTTATTTTGCCCTGCTGTGATTTGCACCTGTGACCTCGAGGTCAGCAGTATATTTCACCAGGGAGTGTTTTCATAGATAGCATCTTTTCCCCCTACCCTCACAATTGCACCACAAGGGAGCCACACAGAAATGTTCATCATTTGAGTGGCCATGTAAGCCTCATCCAAAGTTGGTCCCCTTGTTTGCGTGGAGACCTGGTGCCCCCTTCAACTGACATCAGTCATCAAAAGGTCTGTTCTTATTCCCCACTGTCAGAGCAGAGAGTGAATAGACACTGACCCTAGTGAAAGGAGTTTCACTAGGGTCAGTGTCTATTCACTCAGCTGCCGAAACACTGCTTTTCACACTATTCACCTACTAGAGTTGGTTTCAGGCTTAGATGCTTGGTGGACCCATGTAATGAGCAGCCATTTCCCACCCAGTGTATCTTAGGAATTGTAGTTTTGTTTTCACATAATCAATAGTGTTTTATGTGGGATGGATCCTGTCTCTACTAGGCCCTCATTTATGTTTGTGACACGCTTGTCTCAGCACAAGAAATCTAGAAGCCAAATAAAAAGAGTGACAGTCGTGGAGTCTGTACCCGACTTAAGTCATTGTGGAGATGGCCTGGGGATGGAAAGAGGAGGACCAATAGGTGGCTCAGAATACCGCTTGGTTTAAACAGACCAGGTCCTGTGGTAGCAGGAACAGTCTGAGGAGAATCAGCAATCAGCAGAACCAGGACAGCAAGAGCCAGAATGACTATGGGGACTCGACTTGGAAGGCCTGGAGGAGGACCGGAACCAAAATGACCAGGCTCAGGAGGACCCAAAAGGCCAGGACCACTGGGGGTAGTATCTGAAGTAGCGTAAGGACAAAGAAAAGGACCAGCAGAACCAGGACAATTACTAAGAGGGCCAGGCTTAAGAGAATCAGTACACAAGAGCCCAGGTGGGCGAAGGAGACCAGCAGGGCCAGGAGATGGGGTTCCAGGAAATGTATGAACAGGTTGAGGAGGATCAGAAATTTGAGGGCAAGGAGACCATGGTCAAAAGGGCAGTAATGGGGCCAGGAAGGACAGGATGGCTAGGAGGGCCACAAGCAAGAGAACTAGTTATACTAACACCTGAAGGAGGAGGACCAGGAGCAAGAAGATTAAGTTCAGTGGACACAAAATCAGGAGTAGAACAATGCTTGTGAGGATCAGGATTTGGAGGACCAAGACTAGGAAGACCAGAACCAAAGCGAAGAAGACTGGATGAACAGGACCTCGAGGATCAGGAGGAGAGGTCCAGGCAAGCAGAACTAACAGGACAGGAGCTCAGAGAACCAGTGCAAAGAGGACTAGCAGGATCACAACCATGGTGACCAGAAAGATCAAGGCACTGAGGCCCAGGAGGATTAAGACCCTGAAGACCTGGCATTCCAGAACAAGAGGAACCAGGGTGAATAGGAAAGGGAGGACCAGGATAAGGGCACCAATATCAGGATGACTATAGAGAGGAGGACCAAGGCAGGTGGCTAGGATCAGGATAGCCTCAAGAAGGAACAGGATGACCAGAACATGGAGGATGAGGACTAAGAGGAAGAGTTAGCAAAGAACCTGGATGACGAGGGCAGGAGGACTTGAAGGACCAGGGCAGTGAGTGTCATGACCAGATGAACGAAGAAGGGGAGGACCAGGCAGAACAAAAGCAGGTAGACTAGAGGCATTTGGACCAGGGCTCAGAGGGAAGAGGATTCGTTGGAGTAGATGAATCAGGATAAGTGGGGGGGGGCAGGGATTGGAGGGCTGGTTAATGAGAACTAAGGGGGCATGGGCCTGAGTATCAAGTGGAGCAGCAGAACTAAGATTTGGGGTATCAAGGAGAGGTGAGGAGAATGAGGAGGGACCAGGTCAACCATATCCAGGAGGGTCAAAGGAACTGGACCAGAACCAAGATGACCAGTCCCAAGAAAATAATACAATAGGACCCAGGACCAGTAAAATCAGTAACTGGTGGACCATGAACATAGAGACCAGGGGCAGGAGGATCAGGATGAGCAAACAGCGAGAACTAGAGTGGCAGTTCCAAAAGGACCAGGACAAGAAGGGCCCCATGGAGCAAAACCAAGCAGATCATCAGGACTAGGAAGGACCAATACAAGGAAGTGGTAGGAAGGAACAGGCCGGGAAAACCAGGGCTAGGAAGGACTAGAACGAGAAGCACCAGGTCTAGGAAATCAATACCATTTACACTAGAATATCCCCCTTGTAAAATGTTCTTAGTCAAGCTTCTTATGCTGTCCAGACCTAGAGACCCTCACTTTTTTCAGCCCACTTAAAATGGTAATGATAAGTAAGGGCTCAAACATCACAGCCTGCAAAGCTCTGAGTGACGGCAGATGTTGTCACATGCTAGCACAGTGGTCTGCGGGTGAATGAGGGGGCCAGAGGGACAGAAACTTGGCAGTGGGTCTAAAGGTGAAAAAAGGGTTGTGGTACATGAAGGAGTTTTAAAAACTGAAAGGGATGACTTCAGCAAAATGGTCAGTGGCTAACAAACGGGAGTCAAAAGACTGGGGCAGTCAATAAAGGGGATCTTCGTACAGAAAAAGACCCTGACGAGAAGAACATAGAATGAATGAATGAATGAATTTAGGGACTTATAAAGCACGCAGCTACTGCTAGAGTGTCACATCGCTAGAACCAAAAGCAGGCGGACCAACTTAATCTTTGAACAGGTGGGTTTTGAGATGTTTGTGAACATTTTTAATATCCTGGATGCTTCACAGGGAAACAGGGAGAGCCGTCCAATGTCTGGCAGCTAGTACTGTACAGGCGGAACCGCCCCATTTTTTCCATCTGGTGGGAGGAATACACAGCAGAAGGAATGGTTGAGATCTCAAACATCTATTGGGACATTAGGAGATCAGTCTGTCCTGAATATATTTAGGGCTAGTCCTGTAGAAAGCTGCATGTGCTATTGTCAGTCATTTAAATATAACCCTTTTCTTCACTGGCAGCCAGTATAGCTGGCTGTGTAGTGAGATAACGAGGTACATTTAGGCAGGTTAAACAAAAGGCGTATGGCCCTGTTCTGTACCTTTTGAAGATTTTGTAACAGGTAATCCGGTAGACCAAAGTACAATTCATTAGCATAGTCAAGTCTCGACAGACTCAGATCTTGGACCACGAGTTTCTGGGCAACCCAGGGCAGAAATTTTAAAAATGTCTTTAACATCCCGAGAATCAAGCAAGAGTGTTTAATTACCACCGAGATCTAGGGCTTGAGGGATAGTTTAGTGTCTATAAGAACTCCCAGGTTCCTGGCCATCTCAATACGACGGGGAAGGGAAGTACAGTTGGCGGGCCAGGCAGTGGACCAGCCTAACAGGGGATTGTTCCAAATAGTAGAACCTCTGTTTTGTCAGGGTTGCGCTTTAGGGCATTAGCCGTCAGCCATCATATCACAGCCGATACGCAGGCAGCAAAGTTAGTGGTTTTTCCAGGCTCATTATTATTGTAGGTCAGTAGGAGTTGTGTGTCATCCACATATGAGATGACACAAATACCAAATGAATATATAAGATGTGCCAATGGTGTAATATAGACATTGAAAAACATGGGGCTCAGGACAGAGCCTTGAAGCACTCCATATTTAAGTTTTTGGCATCAGAAATATAGGGCTGAAACCAAACTGCCTGCCCACTATCTTCCAGAAAGGACCTCAACCAATACCACACCTTCTCCTCTACTTCAGTTTAAGAGAGATAAAGAATCAAGATCTCATGAGAAATCGTGTCAAATGCTGCCAAGAGGTTTAATAGAATTAGCGCAGCATTTTGACCATCGTCCAGAGTGAATTTGCTGGCATTGGTGATTTCCATTAGAGCTGACTCTGTACTATAACGGGCTCTAAAGCCAGATTGAGATGGGTGTAGAAGAGAGTTACTGTCAGGGAAATGTGTTAATTGGGAATTCACCACTTTTTCAATGGCTTTGGCAGCCCAGGGGAGCAGAGAGATGGGTCGGAAGTTAGTTAGATTGTCAGGGTGTGCATTATGTTTTTTTAATAGTGAGATCGCGTTTGCTATTTTCCAAGCTGAGGGCTCTGTTCCAGAGTGTAGGGAGGTGTTAAATAGTTCATGGAATGTAGACCCCAGGCAGTCTCCTAAGAAGATAAAAACAAGCATTTGCAATGCAATAGGTCTCGCAGCATTAAAGTTTGAGTTACTGGTATTGTAAATGACAATGCGTTGCATAAATTTCTTATTTTAATTTGCAATTGGTATATAAACATTGTTTGTGAATGGTTAGCTGTTGCTTATGCTAAGCAAAGTTGGCAGTATTATAGAGTGCTAGTCTTGCTTGTTATAAGCATGCTGATTTAAAGCACTCTGATACCTGTGGGTAAAGTTTGCGCCATATTAAAGTGAAAACTAATAAATAAATTAAAAAAAACACTACCTGTACCACGTCCACCAGACCATAAATAACGTGCAAAAAGAAAAGACCATTCACCATCTCCTTCTAGGAATGGGGCTGCCCACTATGATCCCATACTGAAACCCCTAGCAGGCAATAAAAAATATAAAAATATCGGGGTGGAACACAAAACGATATAAAATAATGGGTTAGGCATATAAATACCAAAAGGTTTGGGGTAGATGGGGCGAGACATACAATTTAACAATAATAATCCTGAGTAACAATTTAGTCCTGATTAGCATGACGATTGTGTGTTTGATGGTAGCCAAGTAGACAAAATATTTAGAACATCGAACAGACCGGGAAGGCTTAAATTAAGGGGGTCTCGCTACAAGCAGGAGAGGGAGAACGGGGATGGAGCCCCCAAATATACTGTGAGAGTAGTCCGTTGCCAACGCTACCCGCACCCCATCTTTCTGTGCAGTACACACAACAGGCAGAGAACACTCATGCCTGCAGCGCCGAGGAGGGCGGGGGTGCTCGAGCAAGCCATCATGCCCGTGTGCACGCCAGGCAAATGTACATGTCGGTGATATTCTGTGTATGTGGAGAGTATGTGGAGAGTGGTTACTGCCCTGCCAGCTCCTGTGGCAGAAGTGGGTATACCCACAACTCCGGCAAGTAGTGCAGAAGTGAAGACATGGGGGCGGTGAGGGGGGGCGCTCTTGGAAGCAATAACATGTGTGACCATTAACGGGGGAGGGGGAGAGTGGGTGTCCCATGGGTCTGTAACCCAGGCTGAGTGATGGCCCTGTCGGATGGAGGAGAAATGCAGAGGGGTGGACAGACATCCGGCTTCGGGGCATAAATGAATGAGTGGGTAATTGTTGGGGGTTTTAAAGCGCCGACTTGGCGCCTTTGGTCCTGTCGCTGCCCCCTCAGTCATGCCCACTGTCACTGGCCCCCGTCCTCCCTCCTGTCTGTATTCCCGTCCTGTCCTATCTGCGCCCCTCCCAGCCCTGCCTTTTGTTACAGTCTTGTCTGATGTCACTACCACTGTCCTGCAGGCCGTCACTGTCCCGTCCTGTCCTATCTGCGCCCCTCCTAGCCCTGCCTTTTGTTACAGTCTTGTCTGATGTCACTACCACTGTCCTGCAGGCTGTCACTGGCACCCCTCCCTGTCCTGTGTACTGGCACTGCCCTCCAGTCTAGTCTGCCGTCCCTGTCCTTCTTGCTGTCACTGGCCTCTCTCAGGCCTCCCGCTGCCACTGACCCCCGGCTCCCCCCCTGCCCCGCACCCTGCTGGTCGGACCCCCAGCCCTCCCGGGGATCGCATTCACGGAGGACAGAGTGCTGTTGTCCTGGGAGACCGGTTTGTAGTCTGCAGGCCCGGGGTGGGCAGGGATGCCTGTGCTGGCAAGAGCATGAGGGGGCGGGAGGGCGTCAGGGGGGAGGTGGAGTTTCTTCGCCACTCTCCAAATCATTCCCTCTGGCTCCTGCCAGCTGAGCTCGCCAATGAGCAGGCAGGACACGCGGAAGCGCCGAGTGCATGCTGGGAGCTGTAGTTCTGCTGCAACACAAAGGGTCAGCGTCGCCCCGGAGTTAGCGGACCCGTCGCGGGAAGATCTGAAGGAAGGCGCACATTCAGCTGGTGAGAGCCGAACGGCAGTGCTCGGGCACGGGGTCGGGAGTGGGCATTAATACCATTGTGGCCAACCCTGAAATCTGCAAGCTGGGTCAGAGGTGCATGTGCTGAGGCATCTGCGCACTGAGGACGGCGACAGTGTGCTGCGGGGCTTCTGGTGTGGTGCGCTGGTGTGTGTGTGTGCGCTGGTGTGTGTGTGTGCGCACGCGCTCTTGTGTGTGTGCGGCGGGGGGGCTCTGTATGTGTGCGCTAGTGTGTGTGTGCGTACGTGTATGCCTCTGCGTGTGTGCCTGTGTGTGTGTGCGCGTGTCTCTGTGTGGGTGTGTCTGTGACCAGCCTGCCGGAATCGGAGCGCGTGGTTGTGCGCGCCACCCGCTCCGATCCGATCCTGGCAGATGCGCGTGGCCAGGTTTTGTCTCCTCGAAAGCTGAGGCAGTGACATTCAAAGTTCACTGTGTCTGTAAGCCCGCATTGCAAGGGAATTGTGGCCTGCTCAATGGAGCGCGCGTTCTCATGCGTGTGGCCCGTTCAAATCGCTTTCTTGGAGAGGAGATGCGCGCGGCCAGGTACTGTCTCTTGGAAAGCTGAGTCGCTCACTATAGGTCTCTGGCGAGACCGCGCTTCGCGCGGTTAACGCCACAAGACCTAAAAGGGGGGGGGGGGAATGGCCCGACTATCCAAGGGACAGGGTACCAACAATTGCTAAGCAAAAAATGTTTTCCCTTGAATTCACTCAATGTCTCAATCACGTTCATTCATCCACACCTCACTCTGTTGTCATTAGTGATGCCATACCAAAAAAGAGTACAATGGTTATCAATACAAACACCCCTAAATCATAGAAAACCTGAAAAGTCTATTAACACAACGTATACATTTATTATTAGATCATATATCAATTAAAAACATAAAAACAACATTTAAAAGTTCTTCATATCAATCCAATTTACACATTAACACATATTATCTGCAATAATAATGTTATTAAAAACTATACACAGTATACAAAAGGGAGAGAGACTGAAAGCCCGTAATGTTGGACTCAACACATCGGATTGTTAATTCATAGGAATCTTTACAACTAGGTCAGAATCACATAGACCCGTCCTGACAAGTCATTCCTTGAATTTAACTGGAAAAAAGGCGTCAACGCGTTTCGGTGTATTGCTCTATGTGCACCACCTTTGTCAAGACTGCGATTGCTCTATGACTCTTTCTCAACCAATATTTTGATTTATATTGATCATAAAACTTTAATGGTGCCGAAGTTTGGTCATTACGCAAAAAGGTTTTCAAATATTTTCTTACACCACAGCCACCGTCTGTATAAAACTATCAAAGACTGGCCCTCTGCAGGTGCGCTTATGTGATGTACGTGGCATAAACTGAAGACTTCCTGTCTATTATCTTCCTGTCAGGATATTCAAGTCTTCAATCTATAAAAACTGAACTTAATTTCCAGATGCACCCTCCGATAATACACGTTCTTTTCGCAATTCTATTTCGCGATTCTTTACAATGTCAGAGCCACTCCATAAAGTGATTCCTCCTTATCAAGTTTTTGGTCCCCAATTACGTAGGACCCTGAAAACCGGTCGAGATATGTGCTGCGTGGCGTCCGTTTTCGTCCGTCCGTTGTGTTAATAGGCTTTTCAGGTTTTCTATGATTTAGGGGTGTTTGTGTTGATAGCCATTGTACTCTTTTTTGGTATGGCATCACTAATGACAACAGAGTGAGGTGTGGATGAATGAACGTGATTGAGACATTGAGTGAATTCGAGGGAAAAAAAAATATTTTTGCTTAGTCTCCTAAGAAGCGCACGACTTGAGAGGGAATTTGGGTCATAGGGCGAGCCAGATTTACACCACTGGTGATTCGTTTTCCTGTGTCCTCAATTGAAGGTGGAACAAATTGTTTAAGTTTGGCCTGGACATGCGATGTGGGGGGGTTAATGGCCCTAACTAGTTCACTGGCTTGTGCTACTAGCAGTTTGTCCTGAATTTTCTGTATTTTAGCTTAGAAAAAAGTGCTTAGATTGGAACATAGGGTGGCCATGGGTTCAATGTGGGGAGCAGTGCATTTGCGGTCATTGAAGGTAGATACAATTTAAAAAAAATTATTTCACACTGTTATTAGCTATATTAATTTTGTTAGTGTAAAAGTTGGTACAAGCCATTTTAAGATTCATGTGGCAGGCGCTGAGGGCTAGTTTGTACTGTCCTTTACTGGAGGCACTATATTTTTTTCACCAGGCACGTTTGAGTTTCTTAGAGGATTTGCTCTCCACTGCAAGTTCCCTAGTGAGCCAGGGCCATGGGGTAGATGGATTAGCTATTTGGTGTCCTATTGGTAGCTGAGGGTGCAACAATGGAGAAAGCCTCAGATAGCCATTTATTGACCCTGCATAAGTCAGCCGTAGTATCACCTATTAGGGTAGTTCTGGTGCCAACAAGAGTTTCCTTTCGAAGAGGAATATTGATCTTATTCCAGGCATGATTAGACATATTCTCCCTGACTGGTTTGCCGGGACCCAGTAGAAAGTGGTCGGACCATGTGACCTCTTTTGGACTCACTAGGACAAAAGAGGAGTTTGTAAAGATGGTATCAATGGTATGGCCAGCTTTGTGTGTGGGTCCTGAGTAGGTGGTTGTGAGATCTGCATCAGTCATTACCTCAGTTAGTTTGCCCGCCATAGGGTTCTTTGGATTGTCAAGTTGGGCATTAAAATCACCCAAAATAGTAAAGTTTGTGTAATGAATGATTTTATGATCAAGGGGGATTGAGTTGATAAACTCTCTTACATAGCCTGAGGGGCGGTATACAAGGACCCCCGAAAATGAACATTCGGCACTGGGTGAAATGATGAAGTCTAAGATAGAGTCAGGGAAGCTGCAGGTAGACTGGCTCAGATTGCCTACAGAGGGGCTCTGGTTGCTAGCGTTGTAAGCACAAAGAACTGAGGCCAGTAGTTTTAGCTTCAGCATGAGAGAAGTGGTCTACAAAAGTCTGAGGACAAATAGAAGGGTAATGGAGGTGAGTATGCAGCTGAAGTATTTGGAAGGTCAAAAAAAGAGGCTCTGTCAAGACTGGTAGATTAGTCTGCACAACTCCTTGCTATCAGAGGAATTTGATTGTAAAAGTGGTGGAGCTTTTAGGCTGAATAAAGGGTTGTTATGGTTGTTTGGGTAGCAAAGATCAGGCAGTAGTGGTCCGGTTTATGGAAAAATAGAAAAATTGAAAAGCCAAACAAGGTATTCTGATGACAATAGTGAGCGGCTATAAGAGCCATAATACAGTTTCTGTGATCACTGAGGGGCAGCAGATGGGTTCAGTAGTCTTTGAAGTCTGGGAAAGGGGTGAACAGACTTTTGTGGTACAAAAAGATTGGGGTCACGGCAGACAGCTGGGAGTGAAAGCTAGTATAAGTGAATACTTGAGTACCAGAAAGGCGTTGTGAAGGCTGATAAGTTGCTGGATGGAGGGCTGAATGCCAAGATGAGGAAAGTGGATCAAGAGCTAGGCAAGTGGCCATGAGGGCCAGGTACAGATGGTCCAAGAAGATGGTTTCAGAGAGTCAGCTGAGGGACTCAGCGGGCCAGAAGAGGTGGTACTGAAATGTAACGATGGAAATGGTGATCTGAGCACTGCTATAGATGCTAACAAAAAGAAGGTGCCTGAAGGTCTGAGGGCCACCCAAAACAGTGTAGCATATGGTTTCATGTCGATGAGAACGGCTGGACTGGACTTCAGAAAAATCTGACAATTTATGTGGGCCATTAGAGGGCTGTAAATTCTAGTAGCATGAGCTGGCAAAGGGAAGGGTATGGAGGATCCTGGGGGCTAGTGTGGACTGGTAAGGGGATTCTGAGATGTATGGAGCTGTGGACCAGCTAGAGGATTCCAAGACCCAGTGGCACTAAACTACAGCTTCTAAGTAAGTGGTCACAGAAATGGTGCTGGTACTGAGTACTGAGTGTTGATAGAGGATTTGTGAGCTCCAGAGGACAGGTGTTTTGGGCACTCATGGCCATCACAGCAGGTAAAAGTCTCTTAGTGGTAGTGGGAAGGGACTAAAGTGTGACAAGGTAATTGTCTGAGGACTCTGAGATTGGCAGAGGTGCTCAGAGGGCTGACCCAAGCTAGAGTTGACAGAATGGTCTGAAGTCCAGAAGGAGAAATTGAAGCACCAGCAGACAGTGTCATGGGGATCAGAATGTTTGGCATATAGATTCTGATGGCCCTAGAAAAAGGTGGCTTGGAAGGGAATCCATTGAAGGAGTCATTGAAGAGGTTGTGATAGAGTTATGAAAATGGGATGGGTGTGAATGAGGGTAGTTTGACGGGGTGCAGTGTGTCTGGACTGGGCTTTGCACAGCCACTGAGTTGGATGTTTTCTAAAGGAATTTAGACAATGTTGGCGATGAACTGTCTCCTGCAAGCTATACAGATCTGCATCCCGACCCTGTGTGCCTGAATGCATATTAAACCAGTACTCTGACTTTTTATTGATCCTGCAACCACACTACGTAGAGTATGTGCAGAGACCTAAGCCTGGCCATATAAATGCAAGGTGCAGAACCTGTTCTGTGACCTGGAGGGGCACACCAAGCATGCCTCGGATCCACTGTGGGACAACTGAACAGCTACTAGGTTTATCACATGAAATGGTGGTGGCAGCATACTGTTATGTTTTGTTATGCTATGTTGTAGCACTTTACAAAGTGCATCGCTGCCCCACAGGACTTCCCAGTGCTAGCATACCAGAACAAAGCAAGACCAGCATGGATTCAAATAGTCAGGTCTTCAACTGCTTTTTGGATACTCATACTGGAAGCCAGCATCGTTGCTACCTGCTGCGAGAGCCCTCACCTTTGCATAAAGTGTGTGAGCTACAACCAGAAAAATGACATGTGAAAGAAAAACACCCCAAACCGGCTCTGCAACCTTAGGCACTTGGCCCACATCTCCTGTTTGGAACATGAGCATAAAAATGGGACTGTAAAATGATCGGTCCGAAGGACACAAGAATGGAGGTAGCAAAAAGTCTCTGTTTATTCAGTGTCTTATTTTCCACAATATTTGTAATAAAATCAATGAGTAAAATATCTCTCGGTCTCTTTTGTTCTTTATCTTCAATGCGTATACACTTTTCTATGATTTATCTGGAAAAGAATTCGTATTCCAATGACATTCGTTTCTATTAATTATAGTCCCATTCCTTTGCTAAACACTATCCATGAATTGACCTTATAGTGGAGATTAGTTGATACCTCCAAATTCTTCCATCCTTAGCCTTCCTCAAGAAATTCTTCCCTGTCCAGAATGAAAGAAGATGTAGTGGTCTTCTTCGGTTTGTAGCCTGAATATTCTTCCCCAACACCCCTAGTAACTAATTTTTATTCCAACAGTGATTACTCACTAAAAGAAAGAAGAGGCAGAGGTCATCTCTGGTGTGTAGTTTCCCAATCTGTCATCTCTCTCCTTTATATAGTGCGGAGTTCAAAGAGGGTTGGGGAGGGCCAAAGGTTCTTGTTCCCTGTTGGTGGAGCTCCAGCTAGACAGAATGGCTGAAACATACCCATGAGTCTGATTGGGCGAATGACAGTACGAGCTGCTCATAGCCCTTAAAATCTGGCACTCCCAATCTCTTCTGCGGTCCTACTGTCACTGACTGAGGGCTCTGGGAGTGGCACTTTACTTGTTTACTTGAAGTGTACCACTGTCTACTATGTCACCAAGATCAGAATGTGGGTAAACTCTGTCTCTATCCTTATGACACTGCCATGGCACCTGCAGAAGTTGGCCGCACAGCCCAGTTCTCTACTGATTTTCCAAAGCCAGTGGCAGTGTTTGTTCTTGGGTTCAACTGTAACCTTACGGTCTACCTTTTACATCTTACCCTGGTGCTGACTTTACTAGGTATGATTCTCATTGGACAGCATCTGCTTTGACACTTGTCACAGTGACCCAGATGCAGTAGCTGAGTGAATAGTGAAGCTTCTTTGCTATTTACATGACTACAAGTCAAAGAATACATCATTATTTTTTTTAGTCAGAGGCTGGGTAAATAAGAAAGGTTCTTTGCTATTTGCAAGACTGCTGGGCAAACAGTACACAATGACAGCTATTTGGACATTGTCCAGTTACATTTTGAAGTTTATTTTCTATTTGCACAGCCACCCACAGAACAATACCACATTTCTAGTATTTAACCCGGAGCCTGGTAAATATTGATGTGTATTTACTTATTTGCTTGGCAACTATACAAACTGTACATAATGTGTTCTATTTTGCCAATAGCCAGGTAAACAGTGAAGTTTCATGCTACTTTGCAAATAAGGAGGATTATTAGTGCATGTTTGCTATTTAGCAGTGGCGGCTGCAGTCAGTGAAAAGTGGTGAGGCTGCTCTGGGGATAGTAACAAAAAAATAAAAGGTAACTTAACTGCCGCCTCACCGCTTCCGTGCTCTTCTGCTTCTTTACTGCTTGTGCACAGGCTCCCAGACTCTCCTGCACCAATCCAGATGCAGCTCTCATGCTGGTAATACTATTACCCAACATGAGAGAAGATCCGGGATTGGCCTCTGTGGGCTGGTTTTGCCCTCCCACTGGGGCTGGGAGCCTGTGTCTGCTGTTCTCCACCCAGCTGTGCAAAACAGCTATGGTTGGAAAAATCTAAGTGCGCATGTCAGTTTGGCTGTCCTAAGACAGCCGGCTAAATCGACATGCGCACTTGCCGTGCCCACCACTACTCCATCCTCGCTGCTGTCATAAGGATGGCCCGCACCATGACTCGGCTTTGTGAGGAAAAATAAAATTATAATGAAATTGTTTGATTATCATTTTATTTTTCATGTTTGCATCTGCTGGCTCTCAGTAATGGGGTGAAGCTTCTCTGCCCTAACGGAGGAGCCACCGCTGCTATGTAGCCTTTGGCCGGGTTAATAGCGAAGTTCCTTTGCTGCTTTCTTGACCCCCGTCCAAACAGTACATAATGTCTGTAAATTAGCCACAGGCCAGGTACATAGTAACGTTTCTTTGCTGTTTGCATGGCTGCCAGCCAGAAAATACATATTCTGTTATGTAGCCAGCAGTCATACAAATACTTCAGTTTGCTTGCTATTTGCCAGGCCGATAGAAAACAATGCATAATCTCTATTAATTGGCCAATGGCTGGGTAAATAATGAAGATTCTCTGTCATCTGCGGTGCCTCCGGTCAAACAGTAAATAATCTCTCCGATTTAGCCAACGACCAGGTAAATTGCAGAGAAAATACACTATTTACCTGCCAGCCGGCTAAATAGCTGCCACTTTTAATAAAATGTCAATCTCAAAGCTTTCAGTTTGTGGTGTTGACAGCCCCTTCTTCTTACATCCCTACAATTATCTGTGTGTGCTTGAATTTGTCTTTTGTTAATGGTGTTTTATCGCTATTGAGGCATTGACGAGATGTTATACCCCTGTACCTAGTTTACTGGGAAAGACGACTGACTGCCATGTAAATCTCACCTTTTTTTCGGCAATCCAAAGTGACCTCCCTGTGTTCCACACTCTTCCAGAGGTTTTTCTACTTCATGGGTCCTTCACAGGCTGCTATAACATGCCGTTTTGTAACTTGCATGTGCTGGTCCACCCAGCTTATAAGCAGGGACTCTCATGACAACTGCTGGGACTGTGTGGAATTGGACCTTCCACGAAGGGGCTGTGGATCTTTGTCACAATCCTATGATGCACACAAAGGCAGTCCTTTATGTTTGCTGGTGGTTGCAGGAGGTGGGCACCCGCACTCATTTTTGGGAACCAGGACTATTTTTCATCATCAGGCTTTGACCAAAAGCAAGAGAGAAAGAAGTGTAAACGGGAGAAAGATAGAGGAAGAGCAAAATAATCCAACAACACCAGTAGGGAGCTCCAAAATAAAACTTGGATCTCTCAGTCTTCTACAGGTCTTTTATTTACCATATACTTAACGTGGGCTTTGGGTCCATCCCCTTCAACCCTTGGCTTTTTCTAATCATCTTCATTCATCCATTTGCTTGAAATGTTGTCAATCACATCTTGGCTCAGCCCAGAGGAGTAATTGTCTCTCACCTGATGCTAGTGGTGTTCATTAAAAGTTATTGGGTGTTATAGTGTTTTTATTGAACTGCATTAGGAACTACTTCACAACTACTGTCTTCTCTCGCCACTTCTACTGGCTCCTTCCCTTGTGTGCAGCTCATTGTTCCTCTCCCTGAATGTACCTTTTTCTTCGTTGTGCTTCTTGTTTCTCCACCCACCAAACCCTCTTGCTCCTTTCTTCTTTTCTCCCGTGTACTTCTCGTTTCCTCACTCCTCCTCTCGTTCCACCTCCTCCCCTCCCCACTCTTTCATATTTCCCTGTGTGCTCCTCATCCCCCCAAATTGACCTCCTTCTTTCCCAGTTCACTCGTTCCTGCCGGCAGCTTCCCATTGCTGACAGACTTGAAAACAAGCATTTACAATGCAATAGATCTCGAATTTACGTGAGACCTATTACATTGTAAATGGTTGGCATCACGGACAATGGGAGGGAGAAAGGACGGGTGGATTTTGAAGTCACGGACAACAGGAGGGAGGACGAAGGGGTGGGGGAGAAGACACGGACAAGAGTTGGGAGGGCGGGGTGGGATAAAGAATGTCATGCCTGAGGAGGAGAACCTCATTTAAAAAAATGATGCTCACACTCTAAAATACCACTTACCGTGTAACAACCGAAGTAAAGGGGCCAGTCGCCATGGGAGGTGACTAATGAAGAGGAGGCGGTACTAAGGAGGGACTAACAAGCCTATTTACGAATCAGAAGCCAGGATTTAGGTCATACAGTGACACAAGACAATGGCAAATATGGTCAGAGTGTGTGTTGGGCTTCTATTCTCTACTCCACCACAACAAGTCTCGCAGAGCAGCGCATGCACGCTGGCTCTAGGTTTGACCTAACGTAGGACTCTCTATATTGAAGTCTTCCTTATTTTCAGTACAGTTGTCTTTTGATTCTACGTGATATGAACGTCGGGTGCACAAGAGCACAAGACCCTTCAACACAGTCCTTCCTTTCTTTCTGTGTCATAGAATCTATAGAAGAACTGAAATAAAGGCGCATTGCTGTTTGACCAGTATTTGACTTAGAAAATATGCATTAAACAAAGAAACAAAAACAGCACTTATCTAAGGCAAGAGAACCTTCAATACAGGCCATCTTTCATTTTATTATCTGGTTTCAATGTGCTTGCATTAGCACATTATTCCCAGACCTATTGGCTTTACCGGTGCTTGGTGTTGAAAGTCAGCCTCTTTCCTCTCTCAGCACTCGGCCTGCTGCGCCAACTGAGTGGTATTAAGGCGATCTCAGTCGAGGAGGTGTAGAGTTGTGCTCACGAGGGCCGGAGAGATTTTATTTACATGCATATGATGTGAGCCCTTTGGGTATTTTTGAGTCTCATTTTGAGAATCACTAAGAGATGCGGATCGTGGTAACACTGCATTCAAATAAGTGTTTATTAGCTGCACTGTGATATTATAGATTAAATGCAGATGAAAGTCATTAAAGTGTTTACAAACATTTCGCTCTTGAAGTCGCATAGATATTTTCATATTGACAGCTAAGGGTGTATGTAAGAAGTCTGAGTAGTGATGCTGTTTAATTTGATATTTCACACGTCCTGACTGGTGCATTCATTCTTTGCAGTGTGCGCTGAAGCCTACAACCCCGACGAAGAAGAGGATGACACGGAATCGAGGGTCAGTACCATGCGGGTCGCATTCCATTACTTCACTTGCAGCCAATGGCTGGAGAAACTCTCCAACCATTTCCAGGGTGGGAAAGGGTCAGATCGGAGTCCTGATTGCCCGATGCTGAGCACGTGTGCCATACCGCACTTGTAATACGAACATAGATGACAGGCCTTTAGAAGGTGATTACACTGTGCCAAGTATTCCAAAAATAGAGGGAGACAGTAAGGGTGCCAATTATTCACACGCAGTCATCTTCTGTGTATAATAGTCGCCCAACGTTTTCCCCAAAATACAGAATGTCTCTGCTAGGTCAGCCTATGATTTTGTGATATATTTTTATTGGCAATCTCACAAGGCATCATTACAAGGGAAGGAACACATATTTTAGCACGCCCAGCCTATTTCCATTCATCCATATTGTGTGTAATGTGGGGAAGATACAAAGAAGTTCCTCCTAGCCATCTCAGAGCTCAGCGGAGTGTGTCAAATGGTCTACCCCGTCTCAACGGATGAGTGAAATCACGTGTGAGGATTTCATATGAGACACTACTTACAACATTTGTTTTTCACAGTTGTTTCCTCAGAGACCTTCAGCTAACAAAGTGTTCCCGAGATTGCTAGAAAATTGTCCGTCTTTTCATGTTTGTTCAGTACGAGATGGATCAATTCCTTGATCTTTACCTAGAAATATTGAACCCTAGGGTCAGTAGCATCTCTAGAAGTCACTTTGGGGGGGGGGGGGGGGGGAGCTGGGGGCACCAAAGCCCACATTATCATTGTAGACCCAGGAAGTTAAAGAACCTACTTTGCATGTGGATGTGCTCCTTGTGTAAAGGGAAGAATGCTGTCACTGCCAGTGAAGTTAGCCAATGGTTGGAGTTGGCTGACCCGTTGCCCCATGCGGTATGCTGTAGTGGGTGCAAGAAAAGTGTAAATGACACATAACAGACCAACAGTTTCCGACCAATGAAGAGGGCTAGCTGAAAATCCCTATTAGTAAGTATATTATGCACAGAAGTTTAGTAAAATGAAAAGATTTTGGTCAGTGCCGGATCTAAAAATCTCACGTTTGAACGATCCCTGTGAGTCATACAGTACACTGAAGCAGGCTTTCACTAAAATTAGACACTAGGTTAAAACTGAGTCTGGCATTCTTACAGATGGTCTTTGTGGATTTCAAAGTCATATGGGGAAATTCAAATCACTTACATAAATCTGTCGGATTGTTTGGTCTTTAGGATTTCACCATAGCAATGTAATGCTGTTAACCAACATAGGCAGGCACATATTTACGTGTGTCTGTTCTTGGTGTTCTGCAGATCATTTATCCAAAAACAGATGACCAGAGAAACCGGTTGCAAGAGGCGTGCAAAGACATCCTGTTATTCAAGAGCCTTGATCCGGTAAGATAGTGCCTAACTTCTCATGCTTGGAGAATGCTCACTGAACCACATCTTGTGCGTCTGCATGTTTCACATTGAGAGATGGTGATATTTTATTACAACGTGCACTGAAATAAATAATATGGTCCTATTGTATGGAAAAATATTCACAATTTCTCAATTGTACTCCCTTGAAATGTGTTTACGGTGAAAAACATGGGTTTTCTGATTCTCTTGATATCTTGGTCCTGTGAAGCAGGGGGTGACTGCATTGGGGTGGAATATGGAACCCGTCTATAGAGAAGGGTTCAAGTTTTGTGTGTACAGACAAGTAGATAGCTAACAAAAGCCAGCCTCACTCAACGTCAGGGACGAGTGGCTGCGAGTAATATATCCTCTTCCCTGTTTAAGAAACAATGGCCCTCGTTTTGAGGTTGGTGGCAAGAGGTGATATCTTTATCAAGAGTGCGTTCCTTCTCTGCTCCGGCAGGTGGAAGTTGCACCTCAAGCCTCTGTCCCAGCGTAAGCCTTTCACCAGCTTCCTTACAGTGGGTGGCAGAATCCAGCACACAGTGAATAGAGGAGCACTGGACCATGAGATATATCAACATTCATGGTATATGGGAAGCATCTAAGGCAAAATACTTGCGCTGGCATATTGTATTTAATTCTTGACATAATGGGGGAAGCTGTGTCATATGCTGGAAAGAATTTTTTTTTTATATTTCTTTTTATTAAAAAGTTTTATATAGACAGCAAGGCAGAAAAACACATTATATACAGTACCAATTCCAAGACAGGGAAGGAAAAGCAATACAAAGAAATCAGCAATCAATATAGGAAGGGGGGGAGGGCAAGGCAAAGTTAAAGCATATATAAAACAGCGAGTGGAATGCGGGGTTAGGGGGAAAGTAGGACATCAGGGACATCTACAACAGGTGGCGTACATATATCTCCACGATAGCCATTCCAGGGTCCCCATATTCTACACCATTTCCGGGATCGACCCCGGGCCAAGTACACAGTCTTTTCCCTAAACATGCACCAGTCCATGTTTTCCTTCCATGCCGCGACAGTAGGCGGCCTCGGGGACCCCCAAAACTGAGCAATATCTCTCTTAGCAATCATGGCCCCCAGGGTCACCCACTGAGTTTGCGCTACATTGCAGTCCGTAGGCTCCCAAACATTCAATAAACAGCGTCTAGCCTCTGGCAAGAGGGCAATCCCCGTCACCTCATTCATTACTTCATGTACCTCGCTCCAGAAGGTCGCGATCTCACGACATTCCCAGATAATATGGAGGAATGTCCCCACATGCCCACATCCTCGCTTACACAGACCATCCTCAGAAAAACCCATGTGGACCAGACGAGGGCCCGTGACATATATCCTTTGCAGAATCTTCAGTTGAACTAACCAGAGTCGAGCTGGGATTGCGACCTCCTTTGGAGAGGAGATCACAGATTACCAGTCCTCGTCATCCAGTTCAAGACCGTCACGTGTCCACAAGTCTCGAAGATGCAATAGGAGGTCTGATCTATCATTAATTAGTTTTTTATAGACTAGGGAGATGGTGCTATCAGGCACATAGCCATCCAACAATCTATCTTCGAGCGGAGACGACTCCGGAATTACCGCCCCGACCGGAAAAACCAACCTCAACGCCTGGCGAACCTGGACATAACGGAAGTATTCCGAGTTACTTAAGTCAAGCTCCTCCTGCAATGACTCAAACGATTTCACCTGACCCTTGACCCAGAGGTCCCCCACCTTACTAATACCAATGAGGTCCCATTTATCGAACCCCTTGGTATTCCACAGTTTGCCAAGTTTATCAGAACCAAATAGCGGGGTTGCCGAAGTCAAACGATCCGTCCATCCTGTCGCGCTAGTTGCGTCCTGCCACAGGCGTACTGCTATCCTTGTAGGTCCCGACAAAGCCTTGACCACCGATTTAGAGTATAGTGCCCTATAATAGTTGCCACCAGGCAGAAGCCACCTATCCATGGCGAAGGCGGGGTTCAAGTCAGGACCATACATGCCGTGATTATTCGCTCCCAATTGGGACGCCCAATAGTATCGCTTTATATCCGGGAGAGCAATACCCCATCGTACCACGGGAGCGTCAGCTTAGTGAACGAAATACGAGGTCTACCATCCCATATCAATTTCCTTTGAAGATCCTCAATCGCCCGAAAGTAACTGGTGGGAACAATATCGAAAGTATTCTGAAGAGCGTAGCGAAACCGAGGTAGAGACATCATTTTGAAAAGGGCAGCCCGACCAAGTGGAGAAAGTGGAAGCCTACGACAACCCGCAACATCTTGCTTCAATCTAGACAAGGGCGGAAGGAGATTACGTTCGTACCGAACTGTGGGGTCCAATGAAATATAAATATCGAGGTATTTAAACCCCGTTTGCGCAATCCGGATGGGACAGTTGCGCGGAAGAAGAGGGACGTCACCTGAAAGGACGTATAAATAGGATTTCATCCAATTAATGATGAGGCCCGAGTTTCTACCAAATGAGGTCAAGACATCGCACAATACTATCAAGGATTTTCGTGGCATAGTCAGATACAGTAAAATATCATCCGCATTAAGCGAAATACGATCTTCAAATTCAGAGGACCACCGAATACCCTTCATCGAGGGCTCCCACCGGATCCACACGGCAAGAGGCTCGAGGGCCAGGGCGAACAGGAGCGGAGACAAAGGACAACCCTGACGAGTTCCCCTCTCGAGACCAAACGGAGCAGAGACACGGCCATTAACAACAATTTGCGCGAGGGGGTCCTCGTAGAGCAACCTAACCCAACCAATAAAACCTGGTCGGAACCCAAACTTAGCCAACGCGGCCCATAAGTATGTCCATTCCACAGTATCAAACGCCATCGTGGCATCCAATGACGCCAAGATGGCCGGCTCACTCAACGTCGATGCTCTCGCGAGAACACCATGTAGGCGCCAGAGATTCAGGGCGGTGTTCCTATGCGAGATGAAACCAGATTGATCCGGGAGTATCAGCTCACCAATGATAGTGATCAATCTATTAGCCAGGACCTTTGCCAGAATCTTAGGTTCAGCGTTTAATAGGGAAATGGGACGATACGACGCACACCTGTCTCTGGGCTTCCCCTCCTTGTGAATCACGACAATGGTCGCCAACCGCTGATCACGGGGGAGAGAGCCACAGTCCCGAGACTCCAAAAACATGTCTCGCAGATAGGGAGCAATTTTACAAGGTTTCCGTTTGCAAAGTTCAATAGGTAGGCCGTTAGGACCCATCGCTTTACCAGAACGCAAGGAGCGAATCGCTAAGGCCACTTCATCTGCTGTTATTGCAGCGTCCATTTGTTCCCTATCATTATTAGAGAGTCGCGGCAAGGATATATCCCGTAACAAGAGATGTGAGTCCTCTTCCTGTCTGTCCGAGACAGAGGAGTATATCGTCCGGAAGTGATCCCCGAACTGCTGAACGATCTCTTTAGGATCAGAAACCCGATCACCACTAGCCGTCTTAATCACAGGCACTACCCGACTAGCTCTATCCTTCTTATCCAACCACGCAATTAATTTACCAGCCTTATCCCCCACATCATAAAGGCGTCCCTGCTGCTCTCTGCTCATGGCCTTAGCTGCGTCGGTGACCAAAGCCCTGTATTCAAGTTGTTTCAGTCGTAACACATGCATCGCAGCGCGGGTCACCCCCCCTTTCCAGATCTAGCTCCAAGTCCGCTATCTCCGCTTCAATCCCGACCTCTTCCGCTTCCTTCTGCTTCTTAACACTTGCTATCAATGACAGGGCCTGACCCCTAAGGATGGTCTTGAAAGCCTCCCAAAGAGATACGGCCGAGGAAACCGAGCCCTCGTTTTCCGAGAAATACTGGTCAAGGGATTTTACCAAGGCCGTCCGAGTTTTGAGGTTTCGGAGGTACCAAGGGTTGATCGGGGCCATCCGGCCCACAGTCTCAGAGCCCGGCTCCATCCACAACCACAAAGGAGAGTGGTCGGAAATACCTCGGGCCAGATGTTTAACCTCGGTGACGGAGAGGGTCTGCGCCGCCGGTACCAATACATAGTCGATTCTGGAAAGGCTACCGTGCGCACCAGAATGGAAAGTATATTGCTGCTGTACCGGGTGCAACATTCTCCAACAATCAACCAGACCCAGGTTCTCAAGGAACTCAGATAGCCAGTTTTGGGCGCTTCTCAGGTCCCTGGGCGGGTGCCGATCCATCATACCGGAAACCACCGCATTAAAGTCACCACCCATTAGTAGTGAACCCTCGGGGAGATCTAGGAGAACCTGCCCCAAGTCAGCAAAAGTAGTCGACTGCAAGCCAGGGGGAACATATACAGAAACCAGGGAAATAGTCCGGCCCTCCCACCTACCCGTAAGAGCAACATAGCGCCCTCTATCGTCGAGGACAGTGGAGTCAATTTCAAGTGGGAGAGAAGACTTGATCAGGATACCCACCCCTCTGGAGCCAGAGGAGAACCCTGCATGAGCAGCCAATTGGTACCCCTTCCTATTCATAGCACGACAAGTATTACCAATCAAGTGCGTCTCCTGAAGGAGGACCACATCCGGGGAAAGACGCTTCAACAGTTGCAGCACGACACTACGTTTTATCCGATCCCCCAGACCATTTACATTCCAACTCATCAATTACAGCCCTCTACCCCCCATCCCGAAAAAGAAAGAGGATTCAACCCCGGGAAGAATACAGCACCTCGTTCAAATTAGACATGGATACATTGCCTTGCAAAGAAACACACACATTCCCCAACAAAAACCCCCAATCCCCCAGCAACATCCCGTTACAACACCCCCCACCCTGCACCCCTGCGTGATATTAGAAAACCACCCAAACTTGCAGTGTGCCTGTCGCCCCCCCATCTAACTAAGCTACAAGAAGAAACACAGAGGAGGAAAAAGACCCGCTACTGACCCCGCAACCCCCAAAATGTATTTCAAGTCAATTGTCAGGATTATCGAACCACTGTTCGAGGCCAGCAAGAGACCCCAGGATACCATCTGCCGGCACCTATTCCTGTTCTGTCGGTCCTCCCTCCGCTCCACCAGACTGTTTCTCCGAAGGAGGCTGATTCGATAGAGTGTCAAGCCAGTCAGCCACCACCTCCGGACGATCGAAAAAATAAGTCCGCTCTGCATGTTCAATTTGTAACTTGGCCGGAAAAAGCATGGCATATTTGAGGCCCATGTCTCGCAATCTTCTCTTCACACCCATGAAGCCAAGTCTTTGCCTCTGGACCGATTGGGTGAAGTCCGGGTAGAAGCTGACAGTGGTGTTTTCAAACTTTGTAGGGCCACTCGTCCGTGAGGCCTGCAGGATAGCGTCCCTGTCTCGAAAATTGAGGATCCTGGCTATTATAGGCCGCGGCGGGGCTCCCAACTTCGGTTGACCACCCGGAACTCTGTGAGCATGTTCGATCGTAAAGAACTTACTCAGTCCCTTAGGTGCAAGATGGAGAACAATTAAGTCCTCAACAAAGAGGTCTGCTGCCTGATCCTCTGCTTTTTCCGGGACCCCTATGATACGGACATTCCGGCGAGCCCTCCCTTCATAATCCTCAAGACGACGTATAATGAGATCGCTGTTGGTCTTCAAGCGACGGACATCTGTTTGTAGATCAGTGACATCACCCGTCAGACTGGATGTCTTAATGTCCAAAGATGTAACTTTCTCATTAGTTTTGCCCAGATCTGCACGGATCAGATTAACATCAATCGCCACAGTGTCAAGTTTATGTGCAAGAGCCTCAATTTGGTGTCCTAATGAGGATTTGATTCCATCAATTGCGGCCATGACATCTTGCAAAGTCGGCTCGATCACTGAAGTAGGTGGCTCCCTCGTACCAGCTCCACCGGGAGAACACTTAGGCTGGGTATAGCGATCCATACTGTTGGATTGAGTAGAGCAACCTCGCCGAGTGTTCTTAGGTTTCAGCCTGTCACCCTCCGATTTCCCCGCCATTAGGGGAGATGGGCCAGCGTGATTCGATGAAGCCAGACAGGAAAATGGCGACCTCCGGCCTCCACGGGCGAAAACAGCCCCGGCCAGAGGGCACAAGTCGAAAGTTCCCCAAATCTGGCCAAAACAGTCAGAATCACCTTCGCGGGTGACCAGGTAGTCGTCTTTGGGCACGGGGGTAGGCTCATTCCCAGTCACAGTGCACTTTGAGTCAAGACCGAAAGTGAAACCAATACCGGTCGTACCAATCCAATTAGGTCGCTGTTGTTCAACTACAGTTCGGGCAGCAGGGCCACCACACAGCCGGGCATCACGGAGGCATAGGCCACAATTTTCAAGGCACCGTAACTCTGGCTCCCGGGGTCCGATTAAATATCAGAATGCAGATTTCGCCTCACACGTGGTTCGTCTTCACGAGAACGTCGATGGAGAACAGGATATAAGACAGGATAGATGCGGGAGGTTGCGAGGGTCTCGGGAGCCCTAAGCTTACGCGGCCATCTTGGTTGCACGCGAAGCTCCTCCTCCCCATGCTGGAAAGAATTTTTGACATACGGGGGGACACCAATGACAAAAATCTTGCCCATGTGTAGTGGAGATTAATTTCTGACTTATGGGATGACATTTTGAAAGGTATAGGGTCTGCCAGTTGGGAGTGTTGGGCTTACTAGGCACATCATGAAGTTAACAGAATATATCATGAGTGGCATTTCAGAACCTAAAGCATTTAGGAAATGCAGTACAAATTGTGCTTTAAATTCACGATTTACATCAATTTTTTCACAATTTTCTCGGGACATAGAGGGGAAAAACTCAGTGAAGTTTGGCTTCCTCACTTCACTCACTGGAAATCCGGGCCAGTGAACGTCTCCTCCAACTTTCAAAGTTCCACAAGGAAATACTAGCGACCAAACATTACAGGGAGCAGAGGGGGCAGTGTGAATGCAGAAGGGACGGGAGAAGAAACTTGGCAGTGATGTTTAAAATATTGTCTAATCTTAGGATGGATAACATTGTTTCATTACTTCCTATCCTACCGGCAGTTCTCATAATTTATTTTCAAATTCGGGTCACCTGACCTTGGTTTCATCAATAATTTTTGAATTCAGATCTCTTTGTAATACACTGGTCTGTGTGTGTCATCCTTGGTCATTTAGGCTACCTGTGATCCCACCAGTCCCTGACTTCTTCTGCTTTTACATGGCTGCAGAGCATGTTCCCCAATCCCAGAAGTTTGTAATATCAGAATATGTCCAAATAGATTGTAAGCATTATATAGCAGCACAGTCTTTCTGCCATAGTTGTAATGAACAATGGCAGGTGCCCCCTGCAAGTCCTGGAGGGGTGCCATTATTGCGCTTCGGCCATGGAGGACCACCAACTGCATTTCTGTGTTTGCTAGATGCTCCATGTGTGGTCACTTTTGGCCCAAAGTCCTGGCACTTGGAGGAAAGGGTTATAGGTTAAAAACCCATGTTGCACCTGGGTAGCTGTCTTTGCAGTCTTCCTCTGAACGTCGGCGGACCGTACCTGTGAAGCAAATACCCACCCACCCAAAACACCTCTGTTTTAACAGTCATGTGCTTAGCATTAATCATGGCAAAAATAAATATTTCTATGACCTTGATTTTTCAGCCTTTTTCATAAGTGTCTGAGCTGGGTGCTGGACTGGTCCTGGGGGAGTGTGTGTGTGTGTGTGGGGGGGGGTTGTATTATCCTTGTTGTGGTCCAATCCCGCAGGTTTGCGCAAGGTGTGATCTGTTATGGAACATGGTTAGTGTCGGCCACGTGGTGCCCCAAGTAGGTACAGTGCAGAAAGTGGTTTCATTATGACTGGTTCTGTAATTGACCACTCTGTATTCAGCTGGAGGTCATATTCTTGATTGATTGGTTTGATGCACATGTTTCTTGTTTGTTTACCGGCCACAGACAAGGGATATAAATATGGAGCATTTAAGACTTTTTGCCGCCATTGCGGGCTTAATCAAGATATGTAAACTGTTTCTCTGTTTCTGTATTTGTTACAAGAAGACCTGAAACACAGGGCACACTTATTAGGCTAGAAGAGGCTTCTGAACTTGAAGAAAATAAATTTTGTTTGAAGTGAAGTGCATAGATCTGTGTCACAGGCTGTGAATTCAGGAGCTTAGCGCTGCATCTCATTGGAATAAACTCCCACAGTCGATTCGCTCAATTCAGGAGGAACCCCCCTTTCGTAGGGCTTTGAAAACCCACCTTTTTTGCTAAATTCCTCTGGAGCTAGAATTACTTCACCCGCTAGAGCGCCGGGACACCCCGTTGGGGTAGCTGTGCGCTATAGAAGAGACACTAAATAAATAAATAAATAGCTGTCAACGGTGCAGCTGGTGCCAGGGCACCGGGGCCCAGAGTTCAGAGGGGGCCTCAGCCTTCCGTACACTGGCTGCAGGTATTATAGGTGCCGCTGCTGCCAAATTTGTAAGCACAGAGCTTTTCTGTGGACTAGCTCTCTGTTTACTTTTCAGGGAAGATGAAGTAGAGAAAAAGGGAGAAATTGAGAAGATGGGTGGGAGTGCTAAAAGAAAACAAACAGGCGAAGGACAGGGAGAAGAGGAAAAATAACAGAATGGGAGCATGTGATAATGATTAGGGAAAGGGAAAGATAAAACATATGCACACATATTAATGTATGCAAGAAAAGAGAGACGAGCGGGGCAAAGGAATGGGCCAGAGGAAGAGTGAAAGGTAGGAAGATGAGAGGAGAGAGGAATGGAGATAGAAAAGAGAGGAGATGAGAGGAGAAAAAACATATAGAATGAGGAACTTGGAGACCTGTAAGCAGGGGTGCAGGAATCATTACTGCAGCAAGTGCGGCGACACTGTGCTCCACTGGTGTGAGGGGACCACTGCACCCCAATTATGCCTGTGTTTTAATGCTGACCTGGAGTGGGCAGCAGCCCATATTCTGTGCTTGCATTAGGGCTCTTGAAAGCTACGCCGCTGTGTGAATAATGTAAGAGAACTAATATATTTATCTATTCAACATTTCTGCATTGGGCCGAGTGTGTGTGTGTGTCAGAAAGATGCTAAAGTATAAAACAGTATTGTTTAGGTTGCTTACTGAGTTTTTGTTTTCTGGAGTAACTTGTACATAAAGATAGAAAGACATCTGCTAGTTCTTTCCTTCTGGTGTAGTATTTCTTGACCTTTAAGAAGGCTAGTTCAGATCTCCTGTGAATCATAATACCTAATTTTCCCCAAATGGTGTTGGGGTTGGAGAACCCACAAAAAAGCCCCATTGAGGAAAGCATACTCACTCACTTTGTTGGGTCACTGCAATCTGGCTGTGGGAAGGTTCCATGTGATCAGCGGGCACCACCAGTGGAAGGGGCAAGCGCCAGCGGTAGAAATGGGTGGCAGTCTCTTAAGATGAATGTTGGGCACCTTCCTAAGTACAGGATACCACTGACATTCTAAACATCCTGGAGACTATTGAGTATGATCCTACCACTCAATAGCTGGTAACGATTGACATTGAATCTCTCTACACCTAGCGCTTCTTGAGTTCCAAAGAAAAGGTAAGATACAGTGTATGCGTATTAGAGATGGCCTCATCAAATGAAGTGGTGCCACCAGTGGGACCCTGAAGGTGGTCCAATCCATGGGATATAAAAATATATCCCCATGAGTCAAACAAGAGCGTGCACTCTGTCATGATGGTTATGTCGAAAGGCACAAACTGCAGCACCTACCCAACCTCTTGAATGCCACCAGAAACCACTTTGTGTATGCTGTGGAAAGGAACCACTTCCAATCAATGCACCAGAAACAGAGATACAGAGTCAGCGACATGTGCAAACTGCGCAGGAAATCACCCTGCAAGCTATTGAGGAACCAACCATGGACAGTGGAAGATAGACAACCAGAATTTTTGCACAGTACACAGGATCCAAGTCATATCTCTAGTCATTGCCCAACAAGCGGCCATAGTAATTCATGCATGGAAAGAAGGATTTATGCAGATTTTGCAAGACCCAAGCAAGGCAATCCTCCGTCATCAAGCACCCCAGTCGCATATTGTGAAATGAGCAGTGCTAACTCATTGTAAAGATCTCAATGGTAGTTGAGGAGATGAATATCCACTCAGTAGTGACAACAGTGGCGAGCCTCGTCGCCAGGCTTTTTCATGGTGAGGAAGTTAACTTTCATGGCAGCCAAGACTAAGTGGAACTCTGTCTTCCTGATGTGGAATGTCAACAGCATTCAAAAGAAAACTAATAAGTTCAGGTGTCTGATGGAAACTAAGAATGTGAGTGCAGTGCTTATATCTGAGACCCATCTCCCATTAGGCCCAGATGCTGGACCTTGCAAAGTGTGGTGCACAGATGGCTCAGCTGTATCCGAGAGCAAAGGAACAGCTGTGATCATCAACACAAAAAGTAAAGCAGTTTCAGATTGCACTACCAGTAACAGGGCAGCATTAAAGCAGCTGGTATACAGGTCCAGACATTTGCAGACGCACTTTGTTTGATTGCTGCCTACTCTCCCCAACAAAGCTATGTGCAAGTGACATAGATGCTCGCCTGGACGCTAGCATTCCAACCATATTTGGAGGTGACCTTAATACCCATCACCAGTGCTGAAACTCTCAGACTGCAACCAGTAAAGGACATGCTATTCTCGTGCATTCAAGAAAGATGGTCTTTGTGGTGGGTGGTCCTGCTCATCCAACACACTGTCACGGCACAGCAAGTCCGAAACCAGATGTCTTGGACATCCTCATGATGAAAAACCTTTGCCATTCTACGGAGCTGGAGACAAGCCTGTATTGATCACTATTGGAGATGAAATACGAAATCACCAACAGGGTCTCAGGTACAATTTCAAGAATGCCGATTGGAGTCTCTACAAGAGAAACCTGGGTGAAACACTGGTTCTTGGTCCATCTTAGACATTGAACTAATTGTAAACCACTTCACAGCCCATAAGGCTATGCTATTGAATGCAATGTTCCTCAACAGAAACCTCAATGACGTTCCATCCACAACCTCCTACAGGCCTCCAGCAGCAAATAGCTGAAAAAACAAATAACAAAGACAGTGGCAGTGGCAGATGTATCACATCCCTGACCTGTTGAAGAAATTCAACATGCTCACAAAACTGCTGAAAACACCAATAAGGCAGTACAGAGGTGAAAAATGTTAAGCTGCTACAGCTAAGCTGAAAGATTCTGACAACTCTCTCTGGAGAATGTCCCGTTGTTTAACTGAAACAAAAGGAACCAAACCCACCAATACAATGCAAGATTCACCTGGCATTCAGCAACAGAGAAAAGACTGAGGTCCTTGCTGACACACTAGTGGAATACTACAAACCTAACCAGGACAGCAAATTGACAACAGAAGTAGAAGAAGTCACCTAGCATCACTTGGAACACTTACCGGAAAAAGAAGCTGCAAACATGAGGAATGCTCAAGGGATGAACTGCTCAGTTTTGTAAAAAAAACTGAAAAACGGCTAGTCATAAGGAAGAGGTAGACTAACTAGATGATCCTAAATACAGCAATGGATCGTCTTGCTGAGATTTTCAATGCAAGAATCCAGTACCAGTGCTTCTCTAAAGCCTGGAAAGAAGCATTAAATTGTATTTGCAAAGTTTGGCAAATCACTAGGAGCTCCAACAAACTACATTCCTATAAGTCTGATAGATGGCATATCAAAGCTCTTTGAAAAGGTATTCTTGTATGTCTCGTTGACTTTGCATCTAGCAAAAACAATCTCTCAAAAGAACAGTTTGGGTTATAGAAAGAATATTCAACAAATGATCAACTTTTCAGAGCAATGGACATAATAAGCCATGGATTTAACATCAGTAAATCAACTGTAGTCTACCCAGTTTTTGGTTAAAAGCTGGAGCAATGATGATAGGTTCCCTCATATTGGGGCCCTGCCAAGCCCTAAGATTAAGAATGCTGTGCTAAAATTTACGGTCAGGTTAAATCCATGTCATTAAGATATGAAGATAAAAACAGCAATGAGAGATGTGCAAGGTTTGTGTACTTGTGGACTAAAAGTAAAATGTAGTGGGCTACATATTTTATTGGATTGCCTGTGTTTTTTTAGAGGAGTGGGAAAAGTTTCCTAAACCTGTTTTTATCACGTATAAGATTATTAATCGAGACCAATCGAGGACAATGTTTTAGATAGAAAGTAAAGTACTTGTTCATGTTTTTGAAACTTAAAGAATGAATGTGTAATGGTTTTAAATAAATAAATAAAAATAATCGAGACCAATCACTCAGTCTGTTGATAAATATGAGATTTCTTAATGTGAATGTGCAATAGGGTGATTTTAATTTTTTTTCATTTTTTTTACGGAGTTCTATATAGCGCGAACTTGAACCGAAGGTATCGGGTATCAGAGTGCTTTACATAGCACCAGTTGCGTTACATGAGCACACGTTCATTTTTGTTAAGCACGGGGAGATTAAGTGATTTGCCCAGAATCACAGGATGTTCAGCGTCATTGCTGAGACTTGAACCCGGTTCCCCAGATTCGAGGTTGACCGCCCTAGCCGTTAGGTCAACTCCTCTCCAATGTTATATGGGAGTCCTTAAAAGAGCTGCTGGATAAACGGCAAGAGGCTATGGGGGTGTTATGAGATTCATTATTAACTGGGCACCTTTTAAATTCTGTATGTACATTGAGATGTGATGTGCCTTTTAAGTACCCTTATATTATTATTGATTTTAGGATGTAATTATGGATGTATTTATGGTAACGTTTATAGACTAAGGTCTAAATAAACAGATTTTTTAAATCTAATCTAACAGGAGTAGTCTTAATGGAAGTAGCCAAGCATTTGACCGAGTATGGCACACAGAACTGATCTGCAAGCTTGAGGTTTCTAAGGTTCATAGTAAACCTGCTGACTCGCTACCTGGCAGAATGCACCTTCCATTTTACAGTATGAGAAGAGTGTTCAGCAGTACACCCTATTCTTGCTGGAGTACTTCAGGGATCAATTCTTGGTCCATTTCTCTTCAGTCTATTTACAAAGGATGTTCCCACAAACTTAAAGAAAACATACCTTGTGCTTTACACTGATGATGTTGCTGCCATCTCCCAGTCTTTTAGAAAAAAGGAAATGTCAAAGAACTTTGAAACATCCCTTAGTAGGATCTTTGGAAGGTATATGGACTGGCAGATGATCCTCAACATGAGTAAAAGAACAGCAACATTATGCCCCAGAAAGAGGATCGAAGAGCATCCACAGATCCAGCTCATTGGAAAAGAAATAAAGGGGGAAAACAGCAGCTCCTACCTGGAGGTGACACTAGAATACAAACTCAGCTGGAGACATCACATTAGGAAAACTTACTAGAAAACATCAACAAACTGGCTGCATTGTATCCGCTTCAGGGGACTAAGTCAATGACTATCCATAGCAAGGTGCACACAGTCAATGCAATTATTTGTCCCAAGAGTACATTTGCTTCATCGGTTTGGAGCGATTGCCAGGAAAAGTACCAGAAATCTCTGCAAGAACTACAGAACAAGGCCCTTCTGATAGCAACAGTTGTCCTCGCTTCACAAGAACAGCAAACCTCCACAGAGATTTAGGCGTTGAGGTGCTGGATGACCACCTCCACAAACTCCGCGAGAAGTTCTACAAAGCACTTGATCAAAAGAAAAACCCACTGCTCAATTTACTTCTTGACTTTTCTGCAAACCCTTTTGACTGCTATCCACTGGTATTCACAGCACTGACCCTGTGAACCACTACACCTGTGACAATGTGTCAGAGATCACCAAGAAGACAAAATGATAACTTAAAAAAATTCAAAGTGAGTATTGGGTAATGAGGCTCAAGCCTTGGTATCCAAAAACAGCCCTGTCAGATGGAGTCTGAGAGCCGGAGATGAACATACCGTCTCACTTCTCTTTGGCGGTGATTTCAATGAGCCTATGCCTCACCAGGACCAGCAGAGTGAATAATTAAACGGCCAGTCTGCGTCTTACTACTAAGTGTGGTATTGACTTGTATTAATTTGTTATTTGTAAACTATTTTACGAATTAGTTGCCGTAAATGTGAATAATTTCAAATAGATTGTCTAGTTGAAATATTTACTAATAGATAAGGGATCCACGTGCCTAAAATTTAACGTCGTTCGCTCTTCTCCGAATTTTAAGTATCCTTAAATTAATGTATACATGAAAATATGTTCTAAGCTGCTTAGCATGAAGTTAGTCTGGTTAATTTTTTAACTGCTTCCTATTTGCCGTTAAAAATCTGCTTAGACAATCAGGTTTTCAAGAGAGTTGTTCATACCTTCCACCGTGTTTTAAAAACATTTTTATTATTAAACTGCAACGTAACTACAGAAACCTAGATGAAATCACTGGGTGATCGCCGGATACCTATTAGTCTTCCACGATAGGTCGCCCTTAAAAATATTCCGGTAGTTATCCTCTTCAGCTTTTGTTTTTGCATAATTGCTATGTCTTAGCGCCTCCTAGTGTTTCACAACGTTATATGATTGCACAATTCATTCAGTTTTAAAAGAACACTTAGCAATTCAAATAATTGCATTTTTTACGAATATTTTGAGTGCAGAGAGAATGGATCCAGTCAGCTAAAAGTTTAAGCTCTTTTTCTTTTATAATAATTAGCATTTTGTTGTTAGTGAAGGAGATGTTATAAACCAAAAGTGTTTTCAGTATTTTGATATTACAGAGGAACAGAAATGTCCTCAGATGCAATGGAGCAGGTAGTAGTGCGGGCGAGAAGTGGGAGGGTTTCTTGCTTTTACAATTTCGCCATTTCAGTACCTTATTTTTGGGCATTTCCGTTAGGAGACAGTTTGAGCACGTTGATTTTTTTAACTGACAGATGGTTGTGTTGATATTGTTCTAAACCTCCTATTGGACTCCCCTGACATGTTCTTTTTAAAATATCGTGCACTTTCCGATAAAGTATACTTTTAACCTTCCAATTTGGCGTTTTATCATTAAGAACTGAAGCAAGTCTTGTGCAGGTTTGTGTTTTTCACCCTCATGAAAATGAAGCATTCCCTCTTCTCGTTTTGTGTGAGTGGCACCCAGGTCGGAGGTGCAGTCCTGGTCACTTCAGGACCCACAGTAGACTGCGCGCACACGCACGCACCACTCCCGGGCTCACCTCCCGCTCCCCCTCTCTCTCACGCGCATTCCTTGTTTTTTAACTTTCAGCGCGTTTTCACACACGCATTCTTTTTAAACGTTTTCAGAATCAGCCAGGTTGTTAAAACTTTTGTGTTAACGTTTGTTAACTTCTCATATTTTATTGCAGGCCATATGGAGATGGATTGGTGTCTTGGAGTGAAGTTATAAGCGATCACACGGTTACTACTGTACAGTTAACAAGTTTTTTTAAATTATCTTTTGAAGTTGGTGTTTCTCTAGTCCTGGGCTTGGTTACTAATTCCCTTTTTCCTTCTGGTTTAAATGCGCTTTCCAGTTACTTTAATCTTGCGGCTTCAGTATTTCCAGTCTCCCTCCTTCTGCCACGGTTGACTCACAGAAGCAGAATTCAAGCACTTAACAAACAAGCCTGGAGAACTCCGTCTTTGGGCTGAACAACATGTAGCAAAGCAAAGCAGGTGCGAAAATTGCAGGCAGCGTATTTCAGGGTCATTGCCCTATTAAATAGCAGAGTTTGGTAGAGAAGACAGAGGCCTGCGATTCGGTCGGTTTGCTTAAAAGGCCATCATTTAGAAATAAAAATCGCACTTCCCAAGGTAGAGTCTCGGATGAATTTGTTGTTTTTCAAGCAAGCCTGTGACTCCTGTTTCAAAGCCAGAAGCAGTCAGTGATGTTGTCCCATGCAGGATTACTTCCCCAGCTTTGTTTAGAGAGAGCCGCACATGCCTTGAAGATGATAACCGCATAGATTGGATTGGATTGGATTGATGCCAGTGAGAAGAGGGGAGGGGTTCCTTGCCATGTCATTGACACTGATTAGGGGAAATTGTTTTGTGGCCGCTGTATCTGTAATTTTCACATATTTTAGCGAGGATGAGACTATATTTCAGATTAAGATTACCCCCTCTCTACAAATAATAGTTGCCTTTTTTCCCCTCTTGCATCACTAGGAGTTTATATACTAGTCACTCAGCGTCCTCATGGATGCCCACTAAAGATGAGGAGCTTTGCTTATTGTTATGCCCATATACTTTGCACTGTCTTGTGCTTGTTTTGGCGAAAGGTTAATAATGGTTCTTCTATGCCAACCTCTTCATACCAATGGAATCCTGTTATTTGCATGCGTCCCGGCCAGGTTGTTGGACTGATAGGATGTGTAATCACACACTTTACCACTCTCAAACACGCCTTAATATACACTGTCTCACACCGTCTGACTCACACCATCCCTTGGCCTCACATCCTCTCTCGCACACAAGTCATCTGCAGCTGGATCGTGGTAATGAAGTTCCTCAGTGACATATAATAATTTTATAAGGTACCGTAGTGGACACGTTAGCATATATACCTATAGCCATTGTGCTGTCACTGTATAAACAAGCATTGGCATAGCCAATAGGTCTTGCCTTTGGGACCTTATACGTGTTTAGTTATCCAGCACCATATCCTTGGTGCAACAACATCAACTGTTGCATGGCTAAACACTTATAAGGTTCCAAAGGCGAGACCTATTGGCTATGCCAATGCTTGTTTTTTATTGCAGCAAATTTTTAATCCCTTCACGCTGCGTGACCTTGCCTTTGCTATTTTAATTACCGTTAGCACACCTGTTTTGTTAACGCCTTTATTTTATATAGTTTTATGATGAAATTATTTACATGAAAATATGGGTCCATCTGTTTCTTTTGAAACCAATTAATTTCTACATAACATCGTCTGCCTTTTCATGACATTGAAAACTGAATTGCATTGTAAAAACCTTTGATTAAGAAATTTTCTAGAAGAAATTGGGCAGGGTATTTAAACAAATAAATGCAAATTACAAAATAAATAAACTGGGTCAAGAGACAGTAAAAAATTAAAGACTTGTTTTTAAAAAATTAAAATATACCAACAGTTCTGAACAGTGGCAGCAGCTGGCGGGACTCACCTAAAGGCGACTCTTGACATCATTGCCTGAGGCAGACATTTCACACCTCATCATGTTACGTAAGTGGTAAATAGCTTGGTGGAAAGATTCACACACTAATAGCAACCTTTCACCGTTTACATTTTAGAAACACAATAAAAGGAGAATCCACAGTTCAAATGATATACATTTATTTTTGTCAATGAAGAGACTTGATGCAGCCGGTTAAATACTGAAATAGTCAGCAGAACACTTATGGGGATATTCACAAGGACTTATCTCCGATTTATCCCCACCTTAACGCATCAAAGGTGGAGATAGATTTAACACCCCATTCGCAAGCTAGCGCAAACTGCAGACATTGCCAGTATTCCCGCGATAACTGCCCCAAAATTTATCTCCATGGTGGACACCACCAACTAACCCTAATGAGATGCAGAGTAGGCATTCCCATGCAAATAACACATGAAAAAAACCACAACACGACTTTCACAATGAACTACCAGATCCGCGATGCGAGTCAAAACCACTCAATAAGCCGCGGTAGCAGCAGGTATTTAACACCTGCCTCCTGCAGGTGTAAAGCCATACGACTACCTGCAGTAGGCAACGTTGCCCTGCACACAGCCACACCCGAAGAACAAACAACACCATGGAGCTACTCATCATGCCGCTCCGAGCCCAAACAGGGCCACAACACCCACCTCCACCACCCCCAGGACCCGGACCACCACAGAGGCAGCGCAGAGTAAGCCAGTTGACCTACCGAAAACGCACCAGTCTCACAGACCTAACGCCATAGGAAGTCATTGGCCACTACAGGCTCAAAAGGACAACCATCATCCGCATCATGACCCACATTGCCCACAGGTTGACGGTCCCAACACAGCGGAGAACCAACATCCCTCCGCAAACAAAGCTGCTGGCTGTGCTGCATCTATTGGCCTCTGGTACCTTCCAACCAACAACTGCCAGAGTAGGAGGGGGTCTCACAGCCAGCCCTATCAAAGTTCATCAAACCTGTCCTGGATGCCATCCTCAGCTTCATACCCCAGTACCTCCACTTCCCCCACACTGCGCAGGAACAGCAGGAGACCAAGCAAGGCTTCTACGCCATAGCTGGATTCCTGTCCGTGTTGAGGGCAATAGACTGCACGCATGTCCCACTTGTGCCCCCTGCAGATACTGCACACCACTACTGCAACAGAAAGCACATGCATTCCATCAATGTCCAGGCAATAGTGGACCACCGGGGAATGTTCACCAATGTCGTCGAAAACTACCCCGGCAGTGTGCACGATTCCTACATCTTCCGAGAGTCCATTATCAACCAGTGCTTCCAGGATGGCACATATGGAACTGGACTGCTCGTTGTTAAGTGCCAAATCAACACACCACACACCTCAAAGCCACCATCACACAACGCACAACTGTGGGAATGCACACGTGACCAAACCACATACATGTCAATCAACATGCCCACCTACCAGACACGACAACACTACTCTATGGTGATCCTGGGCTACCCCTGCACACAATACAGCTATATCATGGCACCACAGCCACACAACAGCTGAACATGTGTAGATGCGGAATGCAGCCATGTGCGAAGGATGCAAGTGACCCATGAATGGGAATGTGCACAACGACAAGTGAGGCGTGGATGTGCAGGACAGACATGGGTATGCAAACCACAAATTTGTCTATGCAGGCCACAACTGCTGGTGACTGGAGAGTAGTGAACAGTGGACGCAACCATGTCACCCCACAGGTAGCGTGGCTCAGGTAGCGTGGCTCAGATAGCAGTAATGTTGCTCGCTGCATCCCCCCTGTGTGCTTGAGCGTAGTGGGTTGGCCCTCAGTATGCCAGGGCTGCGCAGGGTTGTGGACAAAAACCCTGTGGCGCAGAGTGTGGTTCTCTCCCAGTAAGGCCAATGTCACTGACAGGGCGGTGCTTCACAGTCCGCCACGAGGCCAACGCCGTGAGCAGTGGGGCCTGCGACCCTGTGCGCCTGCTGCACCCCAGGATGCTGATACCCAGACCCAGCGTCCCAAAGCCGCACTGCTCACCTGCCGACACCCTCGTGTGTCATAGAGGTCCCACCACGTGCCGGTGCAAGCTCCCAGCCACAGTCTCGCGACCTCTGCAGCCTCAGCAAACCTCTGCTTGCCCCCATGATGCTGGTCCACATTACTCCTTTCTCATTGACATACTCCACCGGGGTCCTCTTCATCCCAGTAGATCCCACATGTGGAACTGTATCCGGAGTCCTGAATGGCAGTGACCCCAAGTCCGTGGCAGCGGCTACAGCACCAAACTCCCTTCAATCAGTGAGGCATAATTCCATGTCGTGGGCCTGTGACACGTGGTGCCACTAACCTTGTTCAATGCAAGCCTGCGACACGTGGTGCCACTAACCCTGTTCAACGCAAGCCTACGACACGTGGTGCCACTAACCCTGTTCATTGCAAGCCTGAGACACGTGGTGCCGCTATCCCTGTGCGCCGTGAGTGACTGTCAGCCTCCGGCGGAACATCGTTGGTGTCTGAGCCTGGGGGTTGTCATCAGCAACGGGCAGTTACGGACTTGGTGTCTGGCATGAGTCTGTGACATTCATGTCTGCCTTGTTGCCAGACAAAGCTGGCATGTGCCCTCTGCATCATGTCCTGGCGGTAGACCTCCCATTCTCCCCAGAGACACTCCACAGAAGGCACCTATGATACCCTGCTCTGCCCTCATGACCCTACCCCAGTCTCCCGCAGGTCAGAGTCCCATGGCGGTAGGCCCGTGTCAGACCCTGCGCACCCAGGGCCACTAACTCTGTGTGACTCAAGTCATCCCCCCTTGTTGTTCTGACCTTGCATTTCTGAGTGTCTGATGACTGTTGGAGTTGTTGCCAGCACCAGCTACTCCCTGAAGGCTGGCTTACACTCAGCCCACACACAGCCAGCACAGGCGTCACTGAATTAGTGGGCCTGCCATCACATCCTGCCAAACCAAGTATTGACTCTTGCACTGTCACAGGTGATCAAGGATATGCACTCTGCCCTTGAATGATGACACCCCTCCAAGACCCGAACACACCTGCCCAGAGGCAGTACAATGCAGCCCAAATACACACCAGGGGCATTGTTGAACGCACATTTGGCGTGTTGAAGTCACGTTTCAGGTGCCTGGCAGGCACAGGTGGAAAGCTCCTGTACAGCCCGGACATCGTGTGCAAGATGATCATCGCATGTTGTGTGTTGCACAACACCTGTGTATGCACCAGTGCCCCATGGTTTCCAGTTCCAGAAGTAGCAGACAATAATGGGGACGATGGGGCAGGTGACCCACATCCCACTGCATCTGCAGCAGGAATGGCCTACAGGAACACCATCATTGACAATTACTTCTCATGAGCACGTGACTTTGTGGCCATCTCTGGCAATTATGGGACAGTACAAAATGTCCCAAAAGCACAGCATGTGTGAATAAAACATATTTGCAGGTTACAGGTTGTACTTGTACATTGTCATGTCACAGTTTTCTGCTGTGCCAGATTTGATTTGCCATGTTGGGCACATTTGCCGCACTAGTTATGTTCTGTGTCCTGTTGTGGAGGTGTTGCTGTTTGTACCGGGATGTTGTCACTGTTGAGGTGCACTTATACTTATGTGCGTATTCTGCATGGTGGGTGATTCGCTCCTGCGGCTCTGATTTGTCTGCCATTGATCCCTTTCATGCGGTGTGCCTTTCAGTTCCATGCTTCCACTGTGCTGAGACGTTGCAGTCTTGGGTAACTTGTGCTCTTTGTGGAGTTGTGACTCTTGGGCATGGTTCGTCCACAGATGTGTCGTTGATGTCAGGGGTTATTTGTGCAGGTGGTTGTGTCCGAGTGTGACCTGCTCCTTTCCGGTTGTGGTCCGCACTCAGCCACCACAGTGTTGTACATTGTCATGGTGATTGTACTGCAGCCATGCTAATCGTCATGTGGTGTCTCTTGCATTGTCAGTGTGGCTGACGTATATGCATGTTTACTGTGTTTCACAGGTGTGCATGTGTTGGTTGTAGTCTTGTTGACGTGTTGTGTGGATGCCCCTTTGGACACATGGGGTATGTGGGACTACTTGGTTCTTTGTGTGTGTGCTGAAGTGTTCCCGTGGGATCAGGGACATGATCCTGAGTCATTATGGATGTGCAGTGTGCTCTGCTTAATTGTGCATGTGTGCCATTGTGCCCATCTCCCCCCCGTCCACCCACTCCCTGGCCGGTGCGCACCCTGTTGATGTGGTGTCGGGTCATGTTGGACAGTGTCCGGATCCCCGACTCCTGTCACCATCTTCTCCATGTCATTCAGCTCCTGGAGTTCTGCTGGCTCCCCTCCTCCGGGGTGTGTTGCTGCTTTCATGTTGGCAGTGAGTTTCTGCTTGGTTTTGCCGTTCCCATCAGTCCAGGGCCTCTTGTGCTCTTCCATTGTCCTCCTCTGCCATGCGACGGCATTCACATGGTCTGAGGTGGTGTGCCATCTTTGCCTCTTTGTTGCCAATGACACGTTGGAGGTGACGTACAGTTGGTGGTGGTGTTCTGGCTCATCCGTGGTGATAATCGGGTTTTCCTGGCTACTGTATCCCGTCTTCCTCATCCTCTTCTCATTGGCCTTCCATGGGCACGGTATTCCTACATGTTCCTTTGTGGGGATTGTGCGGTTCATGTTGTCCTCTGCAGTCGGTCAGGGTGCATCCGTGGTACTCCGCAGTTGATGTTGTTTTTTAGTGGCATTTTCCTTATGCTGTTCTTGTGCTTTTTCCCGCATTACGCGTGGGAATTGTTTTCCTTTTGCTGGTTGTCACTGTTTTCTTATCGCGTTTGGGCACATTGCGTCTTTTTAGGCTTTGGGGTTTGTGTTTTTATCTCCGTCATGGTGGTTGTATCGCGGACATTGGCCGCATTTTCGGCGGACTATTGCATAGTACCGCCGTGTTGTTAATTCCACGTTGACACAGGGTTATTTTCCCACGATAGGCTGCGATGTGTAAAGTTGTGTTAACATTTTTTGGAGATGTTTAGCACACGTACTTGTAAATATACCCCTTAGTGTAAAAGCACAGTCTGAACAAGTGAAGATCATAACCTAAATCCTGATGCTCCCTAATATTTGAAATTAGAGAGAAAATTAAGAAGATAACAAACAATACAGAAAGTGTACAAGCAGTGGCGTCACTAGGGTTGGTGTCACCTGGTGCGGGTAACTCATGGCCAGGGAACATGGCAGCTCACGGGGTTCGTGCACCTACTGCTCAGTACTGCAGTATGGCAGGGGCATGATGCTCAGAGAGCTGCTGAACAACACGGGGGCTTGCGAAACTTAATGCTTGGTGTGAAAGCTAGGTCTAGGAGTTATCCTTGGCGTTGATAGATTAGTGGGTTAATGTACATACAGCAAATGCCTGTGGAATGCATTGATGCCTGGGGTACCGGGTCTGTATACTGGCCACTGACGAGCACAGTTCAGTTGGTAAGTGCAGCTGCTGCCAAGTGCAAGTAAACTGCAGTGGTTCTGGGGACATGGAAGTTCCGCACCCATGGTTACCCAATGATTAAGACATTCCAATGATGAATGATAGCTCAGGGGTTAGTGCACCGGCTGCAGAGTTCTCTAGAGATCCTGGGGCAGGAGAGGTGAGTAAACTATATTGCGGTAGGATAGTTCAGTGGGTTAAAGAACCTGTTTGAGATTGCTGCTAACTGTCTGGCTGGGATGCTGGGCTCCCAGATGTGCCCAATGCGAGAACATTCTACCGTTGTGGGATAGCTCTGTCGGTTAATGCACCTACTGCAAAGTTATACCTGCTAGTAAAACTCTCCCTGTGAGAGGCAACCAAGCATCTCGGACATACCAACTCTCCTGAAATGAACGATGCTTCTTTATTCCTCATAATTAATTACATAAACTATTGGCGTTCGTGATAATCGTCTATTCTTTACTACAGACAAGACAAGCACCTTCCCAGCTACGCTCCGTAACTGTGCTCCCTCCAACACCCTTCCCAGCTGTGGACACCCCTCTTTCTCCCAGCTCTCTCCTCTAACCAAGTGCTCACTCCCCCCAGGCACCCTTGCAGACAGCTCAGGGCCAATGACAAAGGCACGCCGAGCACCAGGGCCGGTCGGTTGCACAGCAGAGCAGAGGCGAGGCTGCAGAGCTGTGTTACACAGTGTAACCAGATTGGTGTCACCCCATGTGATAGTGTCACCGGGTGCGGTCCGCACCCCCCTAGTGACGCTGCTGTGTACAAGCATTTTTTGAAAGACCTTGGGGAAAGGAGCCACATCAAATTCTGACTTGCTCATACTCTACATTTGACAGATTTAGCAATTTCTAAAAAAAAGTGGATGAGACTTGTAGGACTTGTATATGACCTATCAGCCAAATATAGAGTTCACAGATAGTTTGATGTACATTCAGTTCCCATAATATTTTCACTACTGTTTACAAAGTAGCTAAATAAATATTAACATTATTAAATCATTATTTGGTGTATTAGTAAATAATAGTCATTGACATGTCAGCAAAAAGGCACTTGATGTATTAAAAATAATATTAATAATAATTGGATGATATTTCCTCTTCGCTCATAACATGTTTATGAATATTGTTTTTTTTCTACAATGCCATTTTGGGCAGCACATAGATGAGTGAGAAAGACACAATGATAAATATATTTTTGGGATCAGCTACTTGTTTGCATTAGACCCTCAGCATACTTGCCAATTTGGGCTGTGCCAAAGTTTTGAATAGAAGGTCGGTTTTAGTAAAGATAGAGGAGAAACTTCTGCTAGTATGCGGGCCCTACTTGTGTCAACTAACAACTAAACACAGTTCAAGTCCACCTCTCTGATGTTACTCATTGGTCTTTCTGTGTGTCTTAGAGTCAAATGAACGCTTGGGAAGTCAGGAAATGAAGCAAATATAATAACAGAAAGCCTAAAATACTGTAGTATTATCAAAAATAGATATTTGGAGTCGAGGTAGGGTGTCTCACAGTTTAAAGTCCTTCACACTTAAATGGTCATCTTACTTCAGCCCTTTGAACATTCAAAAATAGAAATAACTGGGTTTTTTCATGGTATTTTGCCAGCTAAAAAAAGGCAAAATGTGCCAGAGAAAGTAGACTCAGAAATGATGCAGAATATGTGGGGATCAGTACGGATGCAAGCCAAGGATTTCCTCTGCTATTCACATTTCTGAGTGGCAAACAGGGAAAGGGATGTTTTTTTTTTGTTTCCAGGGAGTGCTAATTCTTGATGTATGGGTACTTCCATGTCCAGGTACACCAAAAGAACTTCAAACTTGATTCTGGCATCCACCAGGATGTAGGGAAATTAATTTAGGTTTGGTTTCATGTGGCCTATTACTTACTTTTGTACGCCAACCTTGCTGTTTGATCTTGTATGCATTGTAACCTGACAGTGAGCTTCGTATGTAGGCCCATTCCATTCCATTCAGATATTCAAACTAAGCGATGACCAATTATCTGGTAAGCTATAATAAGTATGTTGTTTGAAAGAGAGCTAGGACCTTGATGAAACTTCTATTAGGTGCTAGATGTTTTAAGCTGGGGTTGGGCATATTCCTGGTGCTAGATGCCACGAGGATAACATTTCCTGTTTGTTACATAGAGAAGTATGTTTTTGATAGTGGTTTGTAGAGGCACAAAAACCTTAACTCACCAACGAATAAACAATTTTCCTTATTTCTGTAGTATTTGCTAGGTTACCAGCTTAATTTTTGGGGTGGTGGTGGATCTAGTTACCATGAGCATAGAAATAGGAATGCAAGAGGTGTGTTTAAAATTAGTGGTCCAGTGGGCATGTATACAAGTTGAAGAGTAGTGGACCATGCATTTCTGTGTTTGATACTTGAGGAGAAAGATGTCACTAAACAAAACTCAACTATCATTCCAGGTCAGACTGGTTTCTGCACTAGCCGGTGCTTCCTCACATGATATGACTTAATACCAAGCTGAACTATTCGACTGTGACTATCAAATTGTAAACACACCAGTGTCAATCTCAGTCCCAGGGTAATATGACGACAGCTTTATTAAGATGTTAACCAGATGGTGGCAAGAAGACAGGCAAGATTTAAATCTGATTTGATTTACATTTTTATAGTGCAGCCAGGCACCAGTATCCTGAAACTAACCCTTCACTTAAAGGGCGGAGCAGTTCCTTGTATAAAACAATTGGCCATTTTCGCCCAATTTTATTGCCGTTTGCAAATACTCTACAAACAGAATATTCACTCCTAAAATGTAATGAATTAAGAAACGAATTGAATTAATTTAAATAATATGTAGTGTGGCACATTTGGATTCTACTACGAAACAAATGCTGCAGAAAAATAAAACCATGTTACAGGAATAAACTTCCCACAAAATGTTGCTTTCCTTTGTCATTAAGTCTCTCAATTAGAGGGTTTAATTCCTAAGCCATTTCTTTCAGCTGCTGCTCAGCAATTTTTTTTATTTAAATGGCAAAAGAGTAGAAAATAATGACTCCCTTCTTGCTTAAAATTCAATTAACCGCTTCTCTGGGTAAGAAACTCAGAATCTTCATGCAGTTCTACCTTGTTAAAAAACAAAAAATGTTTTAAAAAAAACAAAATCCAGATCAAATATAAAAGCCTACACCTAATGTAAAACACCCTAATGTCTCTGTATAAGGTGATGATAGCAAGACGTGTGATGTGATATGTCAACTTTATTGTTATCTTTACCTGCAGCAGTCTGCTGAAACGTGCTGGTGGACTCTCTTAAGGAGCAGTTTGAGCAATGCGTTGTAACGATACCTCTGGAACAAATGTATTGATCACAAAAAGATTCAAATATTGCTGGGTTTTATCGCCCCATTTCAGATAGCAGGTGTTTCAGGACCTAGTCCGGCTGCTGGTGAGGAAGTCCACGTCTAAGTCTGGTCTTTTTCAATTATTTAATTGCCTATTCTGATAGTTCTCTTTTACTCTGCATAAGAGTAAGTGTGGTTACTAAGGACCTTATTTAGAGTTTGGCGGATGGAGGGCATCTGGCCAAAAATGGCCTATGTCGCACCTACACTATTTAGAGTGCACAGACGCCCAGTACACTTTATATAGGGTGGACGGAAAATATGCCCTTTTTTAGCGGATACCCTACATCTGCCAAACTGTAAATAAGGCATTAGGTCACAATGATCGAGTTGTTTGATCAAAATATGTTGTTTGCTGGAAGGGTGAGGGCATATATATTTAGGGCTTGATTGATTGGATTTATTGTTACTCTCTGTAGAAATGCCTGGAGAAAGTCCTGCTGCAAGCGGATCTGACAGCTTTTGTGTTACCGGGAAAGTGAGGTGGAGTAATCATTTTCAATGGAAAATAATATTTTTCTAATTATTATATCAGCATCTGTTGAGAATGCTGTTGCAAAATACCTTTAGGATTAGCGTGCTAAGAAATTTGATGAAAAGATGCAATTGTGTTAAATTAAGAGAAAGATGTTTTTAAGAAAATGGGTTAAACACTGAGGGGCCCATTAGGATCACGGGCGGATCGCCACCGCCCGCATGGCAGCATTGCCGCCAAGGAAAGGCATGCGGGAATTGACCACGGGGCCCGAGGCGGGCCCCCTGGTACTCTGGGGGGTGGGGGGTGCACATGGTGGTACCTATGGTACCACCCAGCAGGTCCATGCACAACATGACAGGCACCGCATGGTGCCTGCCATGTTGTGCATGGAAGTGCACAACATGCCTTTCTGGCATTGTGGCGGGCGGTGCGGAGTGCACCACCCGCCACAATGCCAGGAATGCAGGATGCGCCCGCCACTGTGCCGGGAGCATCCTAATTGCCCCCACGGGACCCCCACCCTTTTGGCGGGCGGTTCCTTTTACCGTGAGGATGGCTTGCGGACAAAGTCCGCCCGCCATCCTAATGATGCCCTAAGTTTTAAGGCTCCCCTGGTTCTCTTGTTCTAATCAACATGCAATGGTATGACTGGATGAGCAGTGGGTTGAAAGGTACTCCTTCATATATTGATTTTGGAAATCAGTAATGAATGAATAATCAGTAATCTAGCTGTAATCCAAAATAGTTTGTTAATGCATCAAATTTACTGGATTGAGGGTATCAGGTCTGTCACAGTCTGTATGACATAACAAAGATAGACAACAACAAAAAATACTATGCTTATTTCCTATTTATGTGCCAACATGTATGCCTCACCATAACAGCAAGTCTTGTTACCCACAGCAAGCAATCTAGAGGATAGAGCACAGCTCTTTCTGGTCCCCTACCTCCAGTTGAAGTACCCAGATGTTCTATTTGCGCAGACTACAATCACCATGTTGTTATATAACACATGCACCCACTTAATCTGACTTTGTCCCTAAACCATATTCTCCGTAAATGTATATAGCCAAACCCAACTCGGTGAGTCAAACACTTTCACAGTATGTGTTGTGAAATAGCACTATCGCCCTAAGCCTTTCGATCCTGTCCATCACCAAGTGTAGCAACCCGAGGTTGACTGCGGTGTTGCTTCTAACCACAAGCCCAGTCCGATCTCTATGTATTAACAAAGTATCAGTTCCAAACCTATTAATTATTACTTTAGCCAAGATGTGTGTTTGTCACCTTTTAGCAATGACTGTGTTTTTTAAGAGAAGAACTGGCATCGGTCCTACCTTAACCAGATTTTTTCGCATCATCATTTCAGGGTGAAGCCATCTCCATAGCTTCAATAACCAAAGTTGCTTGATTTGTAACTAGTCATCAGGCGAACGTCTGGTATTAGGGGACCTTACCACATGTCATAGCGTTGTTTGCAGTTTTCACCACTGGTTCATTTAGTACTATGAATCATGCTAAATTATCCTAGTAACACACACAACAAGGGTTCCTTCTCTTAAGCATTCTTTTCAAACAGTGTTTGATGAAATCTGGAAACTCCCTACCCAATAATATTCCTAGTCAGGGTAAGGGCCAAGCAAACCCCAAATTTACCTGTGCTCAACCCCCTGGTAGCTTGACACATAGCAGTCAGGCTTAACTTAGAGTCAATGTGTAAAGTATTTGTGTATCACTTCAAACAGTAAAACAGTGTAAACACAACATAAAAAAGATCCCACACCAGATGAACTCTGTAGGGCATAATTAAATAAATAAAACAAGATCAAAATACCAAAAATCCAATTAGTAGAACAGCGATATTCAGTTTTAAAGTTTGACTTTAAAATAGCGCCAGGAAGCACTAAGTGTCAACTGTGGGTATCTGGTCATGCCAGATCGGTACAAAGACTTATGTTCAGGCCTACCACGATGGTGCCCGGGCCAGCTACAGGGACTCAGTTAGGCCCGCAGAACTAAGTGCCTTAAATCATGGTTGTGGAGCTTTGCGTGGATCCACATTGAAGATGCACCACACAGCCAAACCAATGCATCGGTTTTGAGATGAAGCCAGTGGCGATGCGAGTTCGTGTTGCGTTGTAGTTGAGGATCCGTTGCCTGGGCTTGCGATGCGAAGTCCGATGTCAGGTATTCAGTGCGCAGCTGGCAATGCGTTGGTTCCAAAGAGCTGCGAGGCTGTGATGCAGAGTACGGTGTCATAGTGAAGGCTGCTGTCCGCAAGAGATGCGAGGACCTGGCCTGTGAATGTGCGCTGCGCCGTCGGGTGATGCGCCGAGCCAAAGACTATTGGGCAGAGGCTGGTCTTTGCACCAGGTCCAATCCAAGCAGCAGCGGTGATGGGTTGGTTCTACTCGAGGGTGCGCCACTCTGCAGAGATAATGTGTTGGTTCTGCTGTCAAGCAACGTAGCCCCACTTCCAAGGATCCAGAACTAGGGTGTTACCACTTGGCAGGGTAGACTCGCAGATTGCAGAGTCCAGGTGCCGATGCATGGTTGTTGGAAACCTGTTTGTCCCTGAGGCTTCAGATCAGGAGGCCAGCCTTCTAGCCCTTGGAGCCACTCTGACTTCTGGGTTCAATAGATGCAGGTCCAGTCCTTCTTACCATGGCAGTAGGGCAGCAGACAGTAGTCAGGACAGCAAAGCAGGAGTCAAGCAGAGTGCTGTCCAGCTGAGTGGCAGTCCTTCAGCAGCACAGCAGTCCTTTTTCCTGGCAGAGTATCCACAGGTCCAAAAGTGTACTGAAGTGGTGGTGTCTTAGGTCCATCTTTTATGCACAGTTGCACCTTTTAAGTGGTGAGAAGCTTCTAGAGGGCATGCCTTTGAAGTGCACAGATGCCCTGCTTTCTCACCCATGGCTCCAGACTACCTACGGGAGGTATGCAGCCATTTGTGTCAAGACAGGACACAGCCTATGCAGGTGTAAGCACAACCTGAATAAGAAGGTAACCTAGTGATGAATATTTCACACAGAGATTTGAAACAAGAAGAAATAGTGGTATTGAGTAAAGGCATGTCCTTCATTCTTTCATACACTTCAAATGCTTTGGAAACCGAGATCGCGTTATTTAAGTTTATGCGGAAACTACAATTAAGGTGGTTCTTTCACTCATGTTCTACCATACAAACATCAATCCAGGTACAGGACATATTTCGGCAGAAAAGCAATGTTATGGCGCCTATTTCGCATAAAATTTTAGACACCTTTGAATTTCTTGTCAAAAAAGAAATCCAGAGCAGACACTATAAACAGCTCAAACACAAGAATTTAACACCGCAGGAACAGAAAATATTAAGATTGTTGAGCTCAGATACCAGTCTCATGTTCCAACCGGCAGACAAGGGAGGAGCCGTAGTTGTAATGGACAAGGAATTCTATGACTTGAAAGTCAATGATCATGTACTTAACACCGTCACTTACATTCAGTTACCATCTGATCCGACGAAGGAATTTGGGATGATCTTAGAACACATTCTTAATCACGCACAAGAGATGGGTTGGATTACTGATACCACCAAGCGATTTTTACTACCTTCAAATCCACAAATACCCCATTTGTACATGCTGCCTAAGATGCCTAAAAATGCAGCTAACCCTCCATTCCGCCCCATTGTTGCGGGATGTCGTTCAATACATGAATCCATTGGCCAATACATTGACTTCCATTTACAACCATAGGTCCAAACATGGTGTTCTTATGTAAAAGACACCACGGATTGTTTGGTCAAATTGCAGAGCATAAAACACAAATTCAATGAGGACACATTGCTTTGTACAATCGATGTGGTGTCACTGTACACCTCAATCCCTCACGGAGAGGGAATAGAAGCAGTGGAATGGTGAATACTTAACAGCTAGCTGGATCAAGCCAACGGCATTATTCTGTTAGAACTACTGGAATTTTCAGTATTTCATAGTTATTTTTCCTGGAATGACACATTTTTCTTAAAACAAACTGGCACTTCAATGGGCTTTCCCAGGGCCCCATCATACGCAAACACCTATATGGCATCCTTTGAAAATAAACATATTTTGAATAACGAGCAATGGAAGAAACACCTAGTTATGTATATGAGATACATTCACGACATTTTGATTATTTGTCAAGGGAATCGAGCATCACTGGAAAACAATATACTACAACTCAATCAATGCAATCCACACATACAATTTACACATAATATTCATGCGCACAAGATCCAATTTCTAGATATTGAAATCAGGAATACAGCGACAGGCCTGGAAACTTCGGTATATCGGAAACCCACAGACAAAAACAATGCTCTACATTTTTCCAGTTTCCATCCTATTTCCTTGAAGAGACACCTTTCGGTTTCTCAGTTTATCAGAATTAAAAGAATTTCCTTCAATGCTGATGAATATGATGCATTAATTGAAGATCAAGCAGATAGATATCGCCAACTGGGGTATCCATCTGAAATTTTGGGAAAAGTCAAGTCTATTGTACAAAGAAAAAAAAATTAAGATCTTCTCATTAACACATCAAAAGCCGGAAACATACGTGAAGTATTCGTGTTGAAACATTCTGTGGAAGCCATCAAACTCATGAAAATCATCTGAAAGAGATAGGAAATTGTGGAACAAGAAGCAGATTTCCAAGACGTATTCAAGGATAAACCCCTTTTCATACACCCTCGCTCCAAAAGTTTCAGAGAGCTCCTGAAACCTAAACCAACACAGTTGACTTCAGTATTCAAGGGCATGAGAAAATGTTTCAACTGCGGACAGTGTGGCAATGTTATTCTTGTAAACATCTTCCAACATCCACATACGGGGAAATTCATCAAACTAAAACACACTTCAGACTGTAACATGGAAGAAGTCATATACGCCATACGCTGTCCATGTGGACTTATCTATGTGGGGAGAACTTTGTGGAAATTTAAAACTCATATCATTGAGCACAAAAGTATGATACACAATCAAAACAGACACTCATGCCTGGCAGCACATTGGATAGACATGAGACATACCATACCACAACTAAGATTCACTATCTTGGAGAATAACACACATAAAGGTAGCATTGACACAAACACTAGATTAGCTCAAAGAGAAGCTTTTTGGATAAAATTTCTGGACACCATTATTTCTAAAGATTTAAATGATCATTATGAGATGCTCTGCATTTTGCAAAACAATGATGATTACATTGGTATTCCCAATTTGTACTATTAATGCTGTCATCTTTTTGGTATCTCAGCGTGTTACGTTGGTATTCACTTTGTAAATTTGTACTTGCCCTCACTATCATCTTTCTCTTGCTCTACACACCTGGTTACTTTTTGTTTTCCTGCCCGTTTCCCTTTAAATCTCGCATCGAGATGCACCACTGCATTGATAATTGCACCTGTGAATAAGAGTTTTAGACCTTTTGTCATCTTTTATTAGCATGTGATTAGTAAGCATGTGTGAGAAACTAAATAATTTAACTTCAACTAGGCTGACGGCCACACCAGTGAAGAGTGTGAGTACACAGACCTGAGGACTATCACGAGCGCATAGTGAACGGTTGCTAATAAAGTTTTTCAAACCAAGCAACTTTGACGGGGGTGTCCTCAAGCTAATTGGGTATGGATCATAAACATGAGACGTGTGAAGACAGAACGCGTGCACTCAAATATCGGCGTTTTTGTGGTTGAGGAGCACGGACATACGGGAGACCACTGCCTAGGATTGGAGTTTTATTCGATACTGGTAAGCGAGAGACACAGTTTAAGTTGCAGATGTTGGTTATCTTCAGTTACGGGTCGCGTACTTTATGTCTCTCACTTTTAGATTAAGCGCGACAGTCAAGTACGCTTGAGACACACTCGACGCCAGAATCTCTTTCATCTTTGGTAAGCGAGAGCTTCGAACCACGTCGCAGACTAAGGTTTCTTTCACTCTTTATTATGTTTCGTTCTTTGACTGCTGGTATTTCCTGTTACAGATCACGTTTGTTATCTCAGTCGTCTTCAGCTAGAATCACAACAGCAACAGGGGTACAGGTAATTTTTGTTCACCTCCTCAGACTGGTTAATCTTTTTAGCATGAGTCTTGACTAGATTCTTACAAGAGCTGTTACTGTCTGTATTCAGATAGGTCTAAAAACGCCCTGAGGGGAACATGGTTTCTTTGTGTTATTCCAGCACAATAGCAAGAGGTAGGATTCAAAATACGGTCACGCTAAGACACTTCGTTTTAGCACCCCATGGTATGGGGTAAACACATGTTATTGAATAATGGTCACGCGGCGCACCAACCCTGAAATAACTGCTGTTTGGTCAATTGATAGACATTTTTCTCCACACTTCCACTCGAGATTCAGCACTTGATTTTAGAAACCGTGAAGAGGGGGGCAGGATGCCCCCACTACGAGCACGTCCTTTACCCTTTTCTCTTCGTCTTGCACTTTTAAACACTCTGGGTTCCACGGATTTTATAATGCTGCATGTTTTTCACTTTTAAATTTCTCATTCGCACTTAGAGTTCGTCTGGGCTTCAAGGTCTTTCATTCTGCACGTATGATAGTGGTAGCAAGCACAAATATTGAGTTGCATTTCATTTACATCCCTTTCCCCTTTTTTTGTGTTCCAGACGGTGGCTACAAGGATTATAAACAATTGCTGTAAAGTTAAGCCCCTGACGAAGGGTTGCACTCGAAATGCATTGGGCTTTTACTAAATCATGTTATAATTTTGAATAATTGACATTGAGTATATGCATTGTATATGATTTACACATGTACTGCATTCAGTTTGATTTTGCATGTAGATATTAACATAAAGAAATTTTTTTTTTTGTATAATTCACTAAATGAATTGCATAATTAAATTACTTTGTTTCTGTTCAAATGAAAACAACTTTTTCATTGCCTATACCGTCATACAACTTGGTAACTTCACAATAGTGCGCTGAGTGACAGGCACAGATTTTTCCACACCTTATCTTCACAACTTTCTACATTTGTCATTTTCAGTATTGCAATTTAAAATCCAACTTCACCATAAATTAGGATTTTAAATTGTGATTGCAGAGACACTAGACTTTAAGGAGTTGTCTCTTCCCATTTGGAAATTATTCCTATACATTGTAATATGGTAAGACCAATGTTGTCCTATGAGAGAGTTAAGCCTTGCAGTAGTGAAAAACGAGTTTAGAAGTTTTTCACTACCAGGACATGTCAAACTTAAAAGTACATGTCCAACTTTTTAAATATACCTCACATTGCCCTTGGGGCTGTCTGGTGGCTACTTTGGGTGTGACTTACATGTATGAAAAAAGAAGGTCTGTGCCTGGCAAAAGGGTTATTTTACCACAATGACATGGTAGGATAAACTGTACAAACAGGCTCTGCAATGGCAGGCCTGAGACATGTTTAGAGAGCTACTTAAGTGAGTGGCACAGTCAGTGCTGCAGGTCAACTAGTAGCATTTAATTTACAGGCACTGGGCACATGGAGTACACTTAACTAGAGACTAATAAGTAAATTGAATATGCCATTTGGGTATGTTACCATGTTTTTAGCGAAAGAGCACAAGCAAAGTGTGCAGAGTCCTAAGGCCACCAAAAACAAAGTCCGGGAAAACAGGAAGTCTGAAGACAAAACGTTAGGGGGAACCACACCAAGGATGCCAGGTCTAACACCACCCTTCCCATTTACTTACAATCGCGTGTGCGGCAAAGGCTCCCCTGTCTGTTTGCAAGCCATGCCCTTGTATGCCCAGCTTTTCCCCATCAAAATAGATTCTAGACTCGCACTCTTTATCATAGTATTTCTTAGTGTGTCTCTAGGGTAGTGTATGCTTTCTCTTCCAAATCACTAGCAATACGAATATCAATATTAACGAGCTACCTGTGTTTTAATACCTTTATATTCACATGCAGCTGTTTGAGAATTCCGATAAGAGGCTTCATGAGGCTAGTTTCATTCAAGGTACTCACCTCGATGCGATACCGTTTAAAGGCCTCCTTCATAGGGAACAACCAATCTACGGAACCTACATTTGCTTGCAGTGTGTGAACCTAGAGTCAACTAAAGCACTGGTTGAAAACCCCAATGTTATGGAATGGAGAGATACCAGACAGAGCAGATAAAATACATCTAAGTCGGCATTACTGTTGAAAAGTAGGTCTATATGTTAGTTGTGCGAGTAGTTTCTGAAATTGACCCAGAATGTGTTGCCAAACTCCAATATCTGAAAGTAGGCACAGGTCCATAAGTTAATCGGTTCGCTTAGAATTGCATCTTGTTTTAGTGGAGGAACAATCTGCCATAGTGTCAATGGGGCAATTAAACCTGGCTTCCTAGAACAAAATTTGGTTGAGGGCCAATTACACCGGTGTAAGTTTATCTTCAGTTGGTTGGGTGCTGTAGGGGCAACAGCGGGATGGGTGCCAATGATGCAGTCTAGCACCATCTACCTTTGAATATTAATGTAACAATTTCACAGGTCTGTTTTCCCTTTGAGGATATCTATGGCTCTGGCTTTTGGTGAGCAAGAGGATAAGTATCCTGGGCCACTCCTCCTCATATGCAGGTTAAGGTGTTCACTCATAGAGAGCTGTGTTTCTTGCTGAAAGTGTATTTGTATCAGTATTCTCTTAATATTTAACTATGGACTGTCTTGTAACAGAATTTATAACAGCCATGATTTGATATTAAGTTGGCGACAAAAGTGCGAAAGGCCATCTTCCCTGAATATCCAAAGAAGACTCTTCCAGAGCCCCAGGTAGTTTTTTTCTGAGTTGCAATATGATCTCTGCATGGCATATCCTTCCATTTACCCTCCCCGGTTCCTTGGCTCAGCTCAGTAATAAATACCAAGCTCCCATAGATTAACACACCTGAGTGATCAACATAGCCATAGTAAATGTAACTGGCTACTAGCCAATGCAATGCCATTCACAACCTCTCATAGACCTATCAGCCAGCCTGTCTCTGATGTATAATACCAGTCATCACCTGCCACTTATATCAAGTGACATGATTGATGCAGTGTGTTAGCCCAAACATAAGCATTCTTCATAATATAAGAGGGTTCTTACTGCGGTATCCCAGTCTCACACCCTGGATGACCGATGTACATTAACAATGAAGTACAGGGCCATATTTCTTAAAGTGCAGAGAGTCCCCGAATATTTACACCGTGGCAGGTTTTAAAACCACCCTTCAGTTTGCACAGTCGACAAGTGGCCATCATACCCTTGGCACATAGCTTATCTTTGACTTATTCATAATCCTTTTTAACTAAGTGTACTATTGCTCTTGTGTCAAACATCTTCGTTGTTTCCTGCCACAGTCAGTAGTCTAATCGTATTAGAAAAACACATCATGTGTCTCATTATTGCCCATGCCTCTCTCCTGGGACTTGGGGGCCTCTGCCATCGGTGCAACACTACTTGCCATTTTAACATTCTGGCATTTTCGAGTGGGCTACAGACTTGGGGGCAGCTTCAATAGCTGGATGGTTTGCCATCATCCAACTATGCCTCTATGACCCCATTCTAGTCACAGCCTCCTGCGGCACGGGCTGGTTCAAACATATTTGCTAGGGCTGATTTTTGTTTCCAGACCTTCCACAGTGTTATATGCCCAGTGTTCACAAACACATATACCAATATGTCAGTCTTAGGAATAATTTGTGTATGAGATTGACGAATAAAAACTTGATTGTGTAACCACAGTGTTTCCCACTTAATTATGGATTTGACACACTTGCCACATATTCCACCCTCTTTTGCATAATGTTCATATTTCAACCAAGAAATTGCTTCTGGCTTAAACGGATCAAAAGTTATTACTTGCATGAACAAATGATATAAGGCTGTAACAAACATTTTACTAGGCAAAATGACTATCTTTAAGTTGTTGACTACTGGTATTAAACCCATGCTCATTGCACAGACAGGGTTAATGTATTCTAATATCCCCTAATGTAGACTTTCATCAGGTCCAATTAGGAGCCCTCTCATAGACCCATAAGGTGAACATTACTGCAGAGCAATCTATCTTGCAGGGAAGTGAGCTCTGATGTAATGGTACTTTTCTTGGTGTTCTTTGACACCCGAAGGATGCATTTCTAATTGATCCTCTGCATCTTGGATCCGTTTTTCAGCCTCTGATGTTCTATGTCATCCCGCTGGATGGTGCTGCTTAAAGTGAGAGTTTGTTATATTGACCATCATATCGAATCTGACCTGCATTGTGTAGCTTCTGCTGATATATTTATGTTCCTACATAGGGCCAAAGGCAGGGCCTTCACCACCTGGTTGGGTCGTATACACATTTTTTGAAAATATCTTGTATTTTGCTGTGACCAGCTATACTGTTCTTCCACTTGTGGGGCATTTGAGTGGGGCCGGGGTGCATGCTCACTGCTTGTACCTCAGACACCTTCTTGGCTCGTGGTTCAATTATCTTGCGGACAGGTGCGCTGGCTCGCAGGCCAGGAGCATGTGCTCACAGAGATCCGCCTGGTGCAACCTAGCGTCCCACCTCACACCACCTTTCCATTACTCCTGGATGCCTGCACTCAATGTGTGGCTCTCATGTATTCTTGCACTACTTGTTATTAGGGAGGCAGGTCTTCAGCAGGCTCATGTCCCCTTGCACAGTGCTTTTTTGCCATGTTCACTTAAAACCAGAATAAAACAGAACAAATTGATACCTATATTTTCTCAGTATTTTTCGCACATTAAAATGTTCTGCACTGTTTTAATGTTAATGACACATGAACCCTGAACAAGAGACCATCTAAGACCCCCATTGTAAGTGGTGCCCTTATTATGAGCTCAGGCACAGGGTCAAGACTGATTTGCATATGGCCATGTCTGAACTGGGGTGGCTTGGTGAGCAAAATAACGATGGTTAAACCCAGATCTGTGACCGGGGTGAATGTTTTGCCATTGTGCAACATTACGTCCATCATCTTGTGTGTTTTTTAGGTCTCGGCTAGAAGCGAGCAAAGCTCGCTCTCGCCAGAGACCTTATTGTTAACGGCTCAGCTTCCCAGGAGGACAGTCCTGGCCGCGCGCAAGGCGATTTGCGCCGGCCACGCACGCGTGAACGCGCTGTCCTCCTCGGAAGCTGAGACGCTAGCAATACCTCCCGCTGCTTGCGCATGCGCCGTGCCCCATGGAAGGTTTCGGCTTTACGCATGCGCCGTGCTTTTTAATATCTTCCGCTCTGTTAGCGGCCCCTCGCAGTCGCTTATAACTAGTTTAAGTTTCTACTGTGCTGACGTTGCTTCTTGATCAGTCCACGAGTACTGAAGAATACGAGATCTTAATCTGCCTGCAAAAAGCCTGCGGAAAGCAGTCCGGAAATACAAGCCAGCCTTCCTTAAACGCCCACCCGCAGTGCGAATCTTGACGTAAGCATCTGCTCTGAAAAGTGCTTTAGGAAAAGTTGTTTATGATTTACGTTCTAGTCCAGGCTTAGATATTTCCAATGCATAAAGAACACATTTTCCAGAGTAATCTGCTTCCCACACACGTGGCACTGCAGCGCGCTTTTGATTACGTAAAGTCTGTTTGTTTCTACTGGGCGCAACAGTGGTTTTTGTCCCTCTGCACGTGAAGTTCAACCATGGCTAACAGTTTCTTTCACTGGTGTTGGCGACACAAACAGGACAGGGACTTGCTTTATCTCTTGTTCCCCTGTAGCACAGTAGAAAACTAAACTGCGGTATACGGCCACATGAATGTAAGGAAAATATGTAGAATCTGCCAAATTTACACTCGAGCATCTGTTTAATTTGCATTGCTTTGCCTTAGGGAGTTTTCTAGAGGGCGTGGCTTGTTTCCAGATGTTGGTATGCAGATGTGGTACTTCCGCACACCATCCGTTCGCAGTCGCTTTTCTATTCAGCCAATGTTCAGTTGATAGGTCTATTTAATGGATTTCACAGTTGCCTTGTGACAACGTTATTTAAATGTATCTAAAGTTATGCTAGGTTATGTAATGTTTTGTTATCTTATGTTGTGGAGATCTGTATAGCGTCGGCTTGATTCAAGCCACGTATCTTCCTATCTAGGTTGGTTCGCAATTTAAAAATACCACTACATGGACACGTACATTCAGCCCGTTTCTAGCCTCCTACGGTTCAAGGAAATACCCTATATTCGGGGTGGTTGGGTGAGAGTTTGTCAGGAAAGGGCTTTGTTGGCAGTAGTGGAGGGAACGGAGGCACCTGTTGCTTTTGTAGACGAGCTCTTAATTCTGGGCAACAAGAGGCACGTGCTGGGTAATAACACCAATATTAGTCCTTCCCTGTGAGCCCTTGAGGGGGCGGGAATGAAGAAGGTGTGTCCATACAGCAAGTTGGCCTTCACGCACAGGATACCTTTGAGGGAGAAAGCACCTATAGAAATGCCTTAGGCTTTTTTGTAGTATGTTGTGTTGCTAATTACAGTGTTACCTATGTACCGTTTGTCTCCGGGGATAACAGCAGCTAAGAGGACGTCGTTTCTCACAGCCGTCATTTTTTGGTGTATTCCCCCCTCAGGTGAAGTGGAGTAGAGGTCGGAGTTGCTGCATGCGGCATGTGTGGACTGTGGGCGCAGTGTAGACGGCCGCAAGTAAAAATTGAGCCTCTAAGGCCGAAGTTTTGGAGGCAATGTTGGTGTTTGATAATCTAGATACAGCTGTAAGATCAGAGGCCAAACTCCTTGCAGTGGTATTATTGAAATAATCAAGCAGTTGTGCAATTCATTTGCCAGTGTTAAACTTCAGTAACTATCAGGAGTGGTTGTGGCTTTTCAACATCATGCAGGAGTTGAGTCTTTGGAACGCGAAATTAAGTTCGTGAATTTCAAGATAATGCTCAGGCGTGAAGTTTCTCACAGTGGCCTCAGTGCCGTTTTGTGCTTTCTCTGGCAGAGGAGGGTGCGTGTAAGGGCTTGATAGTAGGCGGATTTGCATTGTGAGTGCGAAGAAGCTCATCCTTCAGCTGAAGTGGTCCTTCCTCCCTGCACACCATCTACAAATGGTGCCCTGTTCTTAAATGGAAAAGACACACTAATGATACACGGAATGCAGAGCCAATCCAATATTCACCCCCAGTCAAGAGATCTGGGTTAAATCCATCATTTTTTAGCTCACTTCACAACCTCAGTTCAGACCCAGCTATATGCAAAACAGCCTTGACCCTGTGCCTCATGGGGACAGTCAAGACCGAACTGCCAGATCAGTTCCTCCCTGGACTGCATGCTGCCTGGGACCGGTTTCGGGGCATCACCCCTCATCAGCCAGGCTAGCTTGATTCCAGTGGCACAGTGAGTCCAGGGCCCAAATATGGGCATACCCGGCACACATAGGTCGAGAAAGCAAAAGACAGACATGGGTTAAATCCATTTTTAGGTCTCGGTGAAGCGAGCGAAGCTCGCTCTCGCCAAAGACCTATAGCGAGCGTGTCAGCGTTCCAGGAGGACAGCACTGGCCGCGCGCGGCGATTTGGTAAGGTCACGCGCACGAGAACGCGCTCGCGGCCAGGTGCTGTCCTCCTCTGAAAGCTGCCTCCCTTCCCCGTGCAGGGTGGGCCGCCGCGCTGCCTGCGGCGACCCGGAAGCATTGCCGGCCAAACCGGAAGTAGGTGCTGGGCGCGTTGTCCTCTTTCGCCGGGGGTCGTTGTGCCGCTTTGTCCGTCGGGGTTATTAGGTGAGTCAGGGTTGAGGGTGCATTTGTTCCTTGTTAAATTCTGTCTCTGTGCTTCTCCAGACCAAGCACATATAACATTCACTGCCTGACTGTATAGTGATATGTGACTCCTACACCTAGTAGCTCTCATTTCCGATACATGTTTTGTCTCAATATAATTTGTGTCTGTGATGTAAAGCAATCTAACACCCTAAACTGAGATGGTCAATGCCATACAAATATATGAAAGGGGGATTTGAAGGGATGAGGGCCACCATAGGGGGTTGTAATAAGAGAGCCCACAGAGAAGGAGGTAATTTTGGAGCACCAACAAAGACTGACACACCTGGGGCCTCTAGCGGTAACCCTGGCCCTGTGAGTTTGTTTTCTGGCCTCCTCACTCTCTTATCAACACAAGCACACAGACAACCACACACACAGACAACCACACACACACACCACCACACACACCACCACACACACAGACAACCACACACACACCACCACACACACACCACCACACACACACCACCACACACACACACACACAACCACACACACAACCACACTGTCAGTGCACACTTTCACCAGGCCCAGGCACCATCAGTCATCAGTGCACGCTTTCACTGGGCACAAACACCACCAGCCGTCGGTGCACGCTTTTACCGGGCCCAAACACCACCAGCTGTCAGTGCACGCTTTCATCAGACACACACCACCAGCCGTCAGTGCACACTTTAACCAGGTACACACACCACCAACCGTCAGTACACGCTTCTACCAGGCACACACACCACCAGCCGGTAGTGCACACTTCCACCAGGCACACACACCACCAGCCATCAGTGCACAATTTCTACAGGCACACACACCACCAGCCATCAGTGCACACATCAACTGTTAACGCATCCACAAATAACTATTGTAACAATCGCAGTATGGCGCACTTTACTTTGAAACATATTCATCTAAAGCGCAGCATGCCACCACTGCTACAAAAATAAATACACATTTTTTTGGCCTACAATTTATAGACTTTTGGTGCAATTGGTGTTGCAATATTAAGCAATGCCAATAGCTCAAACTTAATTAACCCGAGACCTATTGCATTGTAAATGCTTGTCTTATTATGAGCTCAACAGATTTGGTGCTGGGATACCGGGGGATGAGAATCTGCGATTTTCCGACAGCACAGGAGAATTTGGTCTTTTAGCCTATGTTTTCTGACTGTTACGGGGGAAATCGCTAACTTTTTCCACCCACTCTGAGCAGGTTGGGAAATGTAAGTGGGTGGTTTGGTGAGGGGTGGGAGGTGGTGGGGAGCAGGGGTGTAGGACAGGTTTGGGCCTGTTCACGGGATGCAGAAGAGCATTGTCTGCTCACCTTGGACTGCCGCATGGTCTGATTGGGGCCTGGTGATAGGGCTGTCCATAGCCCTGCAGCATATGAAAGGCTCTGGTGTCTCCAGGCCCAGAATCATCATGTCCAGAGTTTGTGGACCCAATAAAACCAAACCCAGAGCCATTTTAAATTGTGAATTGCAGTAACCTACCAGAAGTTAAGGCTCTGGGTGAAATTACCCAACTCGTAATGAGGGCCTGTGAAGCTCTGATGATGCTGGTATCAGTACAACTGCATTGTGGGTTTATCAGGCCCTTAAAGAATAGCCACATGGACATGGGGAACAACATACTGAGATCAGTTTCTACACTTGTTATCCCTAATTTGCTTGGATTTTTTCAGCTATACATTTGTCCTGCTTCAAACTGCTGAAATATCCAGCTGAAGACCTCGACACTAGTAATTCCCGATGCAGCTGGTGACTGGAGTTGTTACCACTTTGGGATTTACTGGCCAGGCGTAATGAGGACCTTTGGGGAACGTTTCAGTCAGGGCTTTAAGTGGGCCGGGTCTCAAGGGGTCTGAGCACCGGCAGTTTTTTAAAGGGGGCCTCGAAACGGGTCTCTATCGGGCTCTGTTTTGAGCCCAGGCACAGGCGGTCCGTTTTTTTCCGGACTGCAGTGACTGCAGTTTGCTGTCACTGCAGTCTGGATAAAAGTGCCAGGGCGCAAAACAGCCCGATGGAGACCCATTTTGAGACATCAGGCACATAGATGTGCGCTGCTCACACTGCTGACTTCTAACAAGTGGAGAAGTTACAGCATGACGTCATGCCAGGTGTGCGTTGTGGGCGAAGGGAAATCCTTTAAAAAGTTATTTTATTTCTGGATTTCCCTTGTCTTTCTGAAATGCAAGAGCAGCAACATTGCGGTAGGGTCACAAGGGCTTTAATTGGCCGCTTTTTCAATATTATATATAACAAGGCATAGTTGCTGCTTATTTATCTTATGCAACTAATAACCATTGACAAAGCCAATAGTCCTAACTTGTTGTAGGTATGATGTTACTTGTTGTCTCGCATATCTGGATGCAATGACAGAAACAGCAAAATACAAGTCGGGCGGCACACTATGCTAAACACAGATTTTTTGCGTAAGTTTGTTAAAGCCACGCCCCTAATTACACTGACCACGCCTCTTTGAGAGACCCCCTAGTTTTTTCATCCCACTTAAAGCCCTGGTTTCAGTATAGAACAGTGTAACAACATTCTACTGCCTTGGACATCTGTGTAATGTTTTGCTTGGTTCTAAAATTGAATTAAAGTAAACAAGTTCAAAACAAGGTGTCTGTGGTTTTTCAAGAAAGTGAATTTTCACAAGTAATTCTCGCTGTTGCTGCCTGCTGTGCGTCAAGGGGACAGGTGTTTTCACTCGGCAGGATGAGCCTCTGTATAACATTCTCTTGCAAAGCTCCTGTTCTGTTTCATGCATTTGTTCGCACTAATGTTTTGTGGAGACGGCATAAACCAGTCACGAAACCGCCACGGACCTCGTTGGAGCCTGTTTTGCTCCTTTCTGAGGTCAAGAGGTAGTTAACTTGTTCTGCCTTTTTATCCAAAATCCCTGGTAAGTGAGTATTCTTGGCATATCCAGTTTGGTTCTCACAGAGATTCTTAAACAGACTGGCCATGTAACCTTGGATTTTTCATGGGATCACCCAGCATGTTGCACAGTTCCTAATTTTAAAAAGAGGTGTGAACCTCTACTTCCTTGGAGAGAGTAATTTAGACCATCAAGAGATTGGTTCTATTTCTCAGTTTGGACAGTGTCATTTTAATTTTTAACAAATCGAAAAAATCATTGCAGTTTTATACTTCAGTCAATTCTTAAGTAAAGAGGTGATCCCAAGCGGCACAACGATGCAGTACAAGTGAAATTAATTGAATGTAAAGTGTGTTGGTGCTATAGAAGCTATGTACATAAAATAGTGGCTGGTCCAGGATGCAGAAATAGTTGTTACACACTCTGACAAAGTGTGAAATGCTCCAGAATCCTAATAGAAACAGTACACTTTAATTATGTCAAGTCAGTGTTTAGCCCCTAAACATACAATGTAGACAGGATCATCATCAGGATGCAGGTTTGAGAAACACCTAAGGAGGAAAAGACCTGTGTCAGTGGGACTTTTTACAAGAACACAGTTTTACATTTAAGCATGGTGCTCATGGGAGGGCCACTGACCTGCCCAATGTATAGGATGAATGCAGAGTTCTTGTCTGAGCGCTAATGATGCATGGGTTGTTTCAGAGTGACACTGGCACATGGGATGACTCTGGAGTGGCTGGGATTGGAGCCCAATCTGTGGTTAAAAAACCTATTTTGTTATGCCCTGTGCGTATAGAGCTCTGTACTAGAGCGGTTTAACAAGGAATCACTGATTTTGATGACTCGTCTATGGCGTGCTCCATATAGAGTTCCATACACGCAGAGCGTAACAACATTGTTTTTTACAACAGATTGGGCTCCAATTCCAGCCACTCCAGAGTCATCCCATGCTTCACTTTTAGTATTATGCCATAAGAGAGATGCCATAAGAGAGATGCCAAGAGGTATAGAGACCATAGGATTATCTTGACCTATATTTTCAGCATAATACCAGGCTGAGGCTTTCCTTCCCAAAGCTCAAGGATCAGTTTGATCCTTTGATCAACTTTCTGACTGTATTTTTAGGCACCTTGATACCTGCGGGTTATTGTTCTGCGCGTTATAAATTTTAATCAAATCAGTTTAGTGACAACTTGCATGTCTTGTAAATACATTTTATCCGGACACTGGTATGCTCTACCTAGGGTGTGAAGGCTCCATAGGTTAAAAAGGATAGAACCCTTTCGAGCACATACGTATGTAACAGTGTTTTGTTCTCTTTCAGGAACAGATGTCTCAGGTACTAGATGCCATGTTTGAAAAAGCGGTCAAATGTGGAGAACATGTCATCGACCAGGGTGATGATGGGGACAACTTTTATGTAATTGACTGGTAAGCAATCTAGCAATCATTCTACAGTTCACAAATATAAAATGCTATTTTGGTAAAATAAGCATAAGACTAACATTTCTTCTCATAAATCCTTTTGACAGGTTTTTTATAGAAAAAAATGCAAATACGAAATGTTGAAGTGGGATTCAATAAATACTGCAATTGAAGGTGGAAACAGGTAGCATTGTTTACAAGATTACATGATGCTTCACGTCAAGAGTGCAGTCAATAGTTGCTCAGACATTCAGCAAGAGCACAGGCCTACACACACACACACACACACACACACTCTCTCTCTCTCTCTCGCTCTCTCTCTCATTAAGGATTACAGACACATGCACTCATACATAAAAAGAACAACTTATCAAAGCTTGGCTAGGGAATGACAATGAGTAAGTCCATGTAATATTTAGTCTGTAGGTAAGAAAAGCTAGAACCCCACATATGTTAACATGAATCATTCATACGTTTATGTAGCCTTCATGCAAAAGACATTGGTAGACTGCCTGGTTGCGTGCTCCTTAGTTCCCCCTGCATACTTAACACTTCATTCAGGAGTAAACTGTGCTTTTCAGTGATGTTGTAGAGGCCCTTCCTGCCACTCGGCCTAATAATGTATTGCACTAGTATTTCACAACATTGACTGCAGGTGAAGGAAGTGATGAACTGCATCTCTTACCCTTGCCTCACTTCTTGTTGTTTGCAAAGGAGTGTTTCTGTTGTGTGCATCATGCAGGCGTGTACTTTAGTGTAAGCATGGTGCAGTGACCACTTTTATGTGAATTGATAGTTCTTCGTTTTCAAATAGGAAGCACTTATCTCCCTTTCTGCTTCATCGTCAGTGGAACTGACGTGAGAGCCACGAAGGGGATGCATTCACCTAAAAGTGACACCGGTGCACTTAGTCTGTGGGCCACAGAAGCTTCGTATCCAAGGACACTGCCTATGCAGTACTTTCCCCATCTTCCACCAGCACCCCTTGGTACCAGAAAGGCCTCAGTGCCCTAGGGGCGCCATGCTCTACTGAGCGTGCGTCTTTCAATGGGGATGTGCGCATTGTCATTGAGCTCCAAGACAGTCAGACACCGCTCATCAGGGAAGAGACAGCGCTTGCTTGAGACAAGCTCAGTCAGGTCTCTCTGGAAGGCACAGAAGAAGGACATTGCGTCCAGGATATGACAGCACTGAGAGCCACGCTGCTGAGTAATGTCTCTTTAAGTCCTTCACTTTCATGTGCAGCATATCTCACTCCACAACCACTATTTGTTAAAGGTAAAACACTGGCATTTATAAATGCTCCATTGAGGCCAAGCAGCCTTGTCTTGCGGCATGGAACTGGCGTCACCGTCAAAGTTGTCCTGTTCAAACCACATCTGCTTCGACTGAGAAAGGAATTGTAGATTCGTGCTTGACAGTTCTACTGCCTTTTAAATGAAAAAATACTTGTTGGAGCTGGGTGAGGGATAGCTAGGCCGCTTATGATTTGAGGATATAGTACATATTAATCCACAGAGGTCTGCTGTGCTACAGAGAAGTGGCCAAACCCAGATTATACTTTGTGTTTTTAAATATTTCTTTTATTAAAAATCATCAAATAGTGCGGAAGCCTTCAGCCCAATCCCCTGTAAAGAAATGGTATTGATTGCTTTGGTTACAGGTTTTGCTCCGACCAGCCTACTGGATTAAGGTTGGATAAGCAAGCTACATGTTGCCGCCAGTAATATCCGCCATCTGCCTCATGCTAAGTGCTTCAAAATAGCATGTGTGCTTTTCCAATGGTCTCATGGTTGAACGGGAATGGCGCAGAGACGATTGAAAAATATTTAACAATCCGCTACGGATCAGTGATGTTAAAAACCTGTCCGAGAGTGGCATTTTCCTGTCATCTAGGTGTCTGCAGAAATAGGAACGAATTGCTGTTTAGTGAGCAGTGGCATAGTGTGGGCGGGGCAACAGGGGCGGTTGCCCCGGGCACAAAATTCTTAGGGGGGGGCGCAAAAGTTTAAAAGAAAATTGTACTACAATGTTTTTTCTTTTAAAGTTTTGCACCAGGAAGTGCTGAGGGTCCACGGGGTGAGGGTGCAATCCTTGCCTTGCCCCGGGTGCTGGCAGCCCGCGCTATGCCCCTGTTAGTGAGAGCGATCTTCGTTTTACTTTTGAATTTTGACATAGGCCTGCCTTGTCTAGGGTGGATGGGCCTTTTCACCACCATTATATTAGGATTGTTGTCAGACAGTTTCCATTAGCACAAAATTCTTTATTGATTTTCACAAGAGCAGGCAAAAAGCCTGTAACAGGGTTACCATAAGATATCTAAGGCAAAGTTGTAAATATACAATCATAAAGTGAGGTTATTACGCCTATATGGGTAACATGAGACTAACCTAAGTTTACTATAAAAAAAAAGAAGAAAAGACTGGCAAAAAAGGGAAAAAGAGAAGAGAAGGGACGGGAGAGTGATTTTAAGAGGGTTTTTACTGTGGGAGCTGGCCAGACAAGACAGTGCTTTAATTTTTATGATAACTTTCTAACAGGTTGCTGGAGAACCAAGGGCATAGCACTTCATGATTGAATATCTGTGTGGGATATCATTGCAATTGTCTGTCATTATTATGTAGAAATTGCAAAATTATTCGCATCGTGCCAGAGTCTCATCTCTCATTCTATGTTTGTTTGTTTTTTTACGCTGGGATAGTTTGTGGTATTTGTTGTTTGCCTGTTTATGATTCATTTTAGCTCAGTTAGTCTTATTTATGTACCTTGGTTTGTATGGCATTTTTAGAGTACACGCTCCGTGGCTTCCTGAGTCGCACGCAGGGGACAATTTGGTAGGCAACAGCTTAGCGCAGCATCCCCCTGCCGGGCTGTACACCTTTCCACCAGTGTTTCCAGATTTTTAGACCCGTCCCAAGCCCAAAGCTGCTCAAATATAAGCCCAAGATAAGCCCAATCAGACCAGTTTCAGCCCAAAAACCAGCCCAAACGCGCAACTCTCAAATTATGCAGAAATAGTCATCAGAAACCACTTAAAGGATGAATCTAAATTCTTTTCAATATACAGATAGTGGAAGGGGGTGAACTGGGCACCTGTGTTAATGCTACTCATTTTCATGAACCGTCACCACTGTGACATTGCAACTTGTAACAGGCACTGCTAAAGCTACAATAGTATAAAACACAGAGATTGAGAAAGGCAGAAATAATTGTATTATGTGCTAATTACTGCTCCCTCTAATTTGTATTTTAAGCAACTCCCAAAGGTAATGCCTAGTAGCCCCCGTTTACCCCATAGCCCTCAAGCCCCCTCCTTCCTTCCAGAATGGAGTCTGACAACCTCCACTTCTATTTCATTCACAGCATATTTGTCAACATTTGGAAACAAATAAGAGGGAGATTCAATTTTGTTTGGGGGCTACTTTAAGAGGTAATTACGTAAAATAGTACACTTTTTAGCTTCCAAAATGTGCAGTCATCTGCCTAAATTGAATAATCGTACCAACTATGGGAGAGGATGTGGCGTTACGGCCACAGCCATGTGTTGGAGGCAGCAGCAGTGTGTGCTTCCCTCACACAGAACAGGTAACACACAGACAGTAGCACAGCAACCTTCACTTATTTATTTGAGATCATTATATAGCAATAGCTAGATCCAAAGTTATCAGAACACTTTACAACAGCAAATGTTCACATGAAAGATAACAAGTCTATACAGAACATCTAATTCAGAGTGCTTTACTTATCATATAGCACTCATTCCTACTCTTACTACAAATGAACTTATTTCAATTTGTGCTTGCTTCTACATGCTGCGGCCAGGCCACACAAGTCGACGGCCACAGCAGCACAGGGCTGCACCACCAGGCCGGTCAGACAGTCGGAGACCCGAGAGAAAAGTGACACAATGCATAGCTGCCACGGTTTCAGATTGCCATGAGTGACATTTTCATAATTTCAGTGTAATTATGAGTGATATTTCAACTACTATGAGTGACACTTTCTCGCTAGCAAAATCAAGCAGTAAAAGACGAGGGAATCATATAAATGACAGAAATTAAATGTATTTGAGCATAGCTGCTAATGTTTCAGATTACTTATGTGTGACATTTTCATAGATTGGGTGGATTTACAAAATACATTTAACAAGTAAATGCATGACAGCTAGAGCTACACTTATTGTGGCGAACTCTTGCAGTGAACTCCATGAAAACAGACACATTTCAGAAATCACACTGATTTCAGCAATAAGAAAGTCGAACTCAGTAGCAGGTGCTTTTAAAGCAATTTTTTTTTTAAATAATCAGCACCCTCCACCCCAATCTCAACTTCAGGTGTGGCTGAACCACAACAATCAAAGGGTTCTCTGTGACAAAAGCAGCAACCCACCGAGCTATCTACATATAATACAGTTCATTATAATACAATATGCTGTTAGACTTTCTTTGCAGTATGCATATAAACTCGCTGCTCTTCTTAATAGTTAGTGAAAACAGCCATGAGACAAAACTCTGACTGCTCTCTAGCGGGGATATTAATCATCTGCCTTAACTCTGACTAAGCAAGTCTCACAGTGCTGGGAAAATAAAGGCTGCTGCTTGTAGTACAACTGTCAAGTAAGGATTTTAAACCCTTTAACTAAACTAGCAGTTTTGATGATTTAATAGTGCAGTCAAAACCCTGAGATGGCCTGCATTTACAGCACAAACTGACAACTTCAGTGTACCCATTTACAAAGTGCATTGCTGTGCTGGAGGCCACCTCCCCATTCTCTTAGTAAACATTTTGAGTTTCATCAGCTAATTATTAAATTAATATGTGACTTCCCTGGTGTGGTCTCTTGATAGTCAGAATGATCCACTCACTGAGAGGAGCTGCCTGCGTGTCACACTTTAGATCGTTAGCCTGTCTCTTCTTTAAGTTCAGATATGGTTTATTAACATTCATATAATTCATTTATACAAAGTAAAGATTTCAATGCAAAGAAAAAATATACAGTAAAATAAATAAAAGAAACATTCCAAAGGAAATAAACTGCAGATATAACCAGCAAGAATGAAATAATCAGCACTTTTTGATTTATGATAAACTAAAGGATGGTAGAATGCTTGTTAGTAGAAAGTAGATAAAGCAACGAAGGGAACTCATGGAGGTTTAGCAACTTCCTGTTGAAAGGGGGATTTAGGCAGAGAACGAAGAGCACATGTATCAAAAAATGAGGTGACTGGATTCCATAACTGTTTTCGTTTTGGGGCCAAAGCGAGTGGATAAACAAACTTTGTGTCTAGCCTATGATTGTAACAGACAGCGTACCACCAAGCTTGATACGAGAGTTTAGTGAGATCCTTCCAAGCCTTAGTAATCTGTTGAAAAGCTACTGCAATAAGCAGATCAATTATTTTTATACTGAAAGTGCAGTGATCCCAAATGGGGGATATACTACCTAGAAAAATATGAGTAATATGAAAAGGGTGTGTAGTGGAAAAGATATTGTTAATTTGAGACCACACCTTAACCCAAAACGTGTGAACCGGAGTATGTTTAAAAAGCAAGTGTAACAAATCAGCATGAGGGGTAGAGCACGTCCAACAAGTATGTGACAGGTCAGGGTGTCTTTTACTAAGAGTAAGGGGGAAAAGTAAAAGTCGATTATAAATGAAAAACAAATCCTTTCTATTAAACCAAGCATCTAAATGGTTTGTAGATTCTTCCACATTCCTTCCATTATGGACGTCTCTAGAATTGGCATATATTTCACCCTATTCTTTTCTGGAATACCTCTCTTTTTCTCGTCTACCACAGTCCATTTTCACTCCGATTCTCAAATACACTTCTAAACTTCTGCCATCTCCTTTAATTTCATCTTTTTTTGAACAACCTATTTGGCATAACTCATCGATTTTAATAAACAATAAACCATTTTTTTGGAAGTCTTGGAGAAGTCGTGGTCTCATATGGGTACATCAATTTTACCATCATTCTCGTATTATTTCCTTTTCAGATGCTGCGGCATCTTTTCATCTCCCTTCCTCTTTTCGTGCTAAGTATCTCAAATTAGCACAAGCACTTCAATCAGCATATGAATTGCACGTCACGCCGCTTTCCACGTCACCTCAGGAGTCCCATATCATATCTCAATTGCGCACTTTACTTATTAAAGGGACTAGAGCATCCAAGATTTACTCTCTGCTACACGCACCAGCATCACCACGTATAAAGTCTAAAGTGGAGGAAGCATGGGAAGCGGATATAGGTCTCTCATGGTCTGCTGAGTTATGGGACAGGCTGTGGGTAAGGTTACGGAAAGCCTGTCTCTTCTTAAGAGAGTCAGACAGCCAGCCGTGCTGCACTGCAGCCTCAACCTGTGCCACCTGCTCTCACTGTGAGAATCACGGTTGCGTGGTGAGTCCCGGAATTCAAAGCTGGCGAGCATGGCAATTCATGACAGGCCGCGTATGGCAGCAATGAGGACTCGGAGTGAAGTCACAGGCTGGCCCCGGTCTGGAGTGGGACTCTTGAAGTCCATTGCAGCGTTGGTGGGCACACTTAGTTTCTCACTTTGTCTCAGTCTTTCCCATGATGACGAGACATTGACAAGCTGGGCGTCTGTTTGTCCCCAGAAAGGAGTGAAAATCCATAAGTGGTATTCGAACGATGACACTTTGAATGTAAGTAATTACCTTTTAGAGACCCCTCAAGTTTCATTCCTTAGATCTAACACCCGATGCCCCTTGAAGCTCTCCGCTTTAACCTGCCTTCTCCATTCAGGATCAGTCAGTGCCGTGCAGGACTGTCGATCAGTGGTAGCGCTTTCGCGCGCTACAATATTGACAGCCCTGGGGACTCACACTCTACCACCAAGCTAGGTGGTGCTGATGACAATTACGTGTTGTGCAGCGTGTGTTTGGGGGGGGCGGGACAACTCGTGTGTGTGTCGTTGTTGCTCATTCCTCACGGGTAGGGTGAGGGTCTTGTCAGAGCGCACAGGCCAGTCAGGGGGTCCTCCTCCAATCATTTTAGCGTGAGCTGCACACTCATTCGCCAGCCATGGACCACCAGCATAGACGTGCCAATGTGATAGGCGCACGCCACGGTCGGCACCGCCCAAGCCAGTATTTTGCGCACACAGGCCTTAATTCAGCCCAAAACGTAGCCACCCGCCCGGTATGGGTTTTTCCCGCACAATTGGGAAAAATGTCGCCCAATTGTGCGGGAAATAGTCCAATCTGGCAAAACTGCTTTCCATCATCGCGCTTCTCTTTCGTCAAACCCCTTCAGTGAAGTCACCTCCTTGTGGCGGACCCGCTTTATATACCGCACAACACAAGTTGTCGTCCTCTTTGGGCAAATCGCCACAGCGAATTTCCTCCATTAGAGTTCTCTCCACTTGCCAAAGGTTAGAGGCCTAGGCATGATGGATGGCCCCTGCTTTTTAGCAACACCAAGCATTCTTCGTTATTTATTGAAAGGCAGAAAATATTTTCACGGTGTATCTTTAACTAAACAAATGGAGCACTTGCTGTAGCGCGATAAGCAGCCATTTCAGCTGACAGGCTCTCCACCTTTGCACCAGGTGACTTATTAGTCTGCACCTTTGGTTGGACAGACATAAGTTATTGTTAATCTATAAGGTTTAACGTATAAGGTATAACGTTTTTTGGGTGAGTGGGTGGGGGCGGGGGGTCAAATAGCTATGGATTTGTCACCTTTGCCACATAATCCACCATATGCTGCATAATCTGCAGATGTAAAAAAAAAGTTTCTAGCTCAAACGGTTCAAAAGATGCAAAAACCCAGCAACAGGAAGGGTTCCAGTGCAATGAAAGGCCCTTTGGAAAGGTTGACTGGCCAACTTATGTTGGTTATTGCTATATATGTGTAGTAAACTGGTTCTGTTGAAGTACACCCTATGCCCAGTGTCAACAAGTGTGAAAAGGAGAAAATAATGAAGTAATACTATCACAAAATGTGCTGCATATTTTGCTTTTCCTGCGGCAGGTCAGTCAGCCTTGCAGCAAAATGTGGCTCTCCCCTGCTACATCATTCCAGTGACCCTGGATATAAGCAATCACATATAAAGCCGCAATCCACACACAGCAGAGGAACTATCAGGGTACAAATGTCATATGCAGCTGCAATCATTGAAGAGATGAGGGCATGCATGACAACACATCCGATGTTCCTTTTGTCATTTCATTGTTTACATATTACATATATGCTTAAATAATTACTACCCAGATGTTAACGTCCAGCACTGTCCACCTATGCAGCCGGATCACAGCATGACTATCTACTCTTGTAATCAGGACCACTGGCATGATGCAATGCAGCTGCATTTTTCGCATAATTATGGTCTTGCTGCATTAACCACACTGCCAATTATGTGCTGCATTATTTGCAGATTTAATATAAAAAAAGAAAAAAAAAAAAAAGGTTTCTACATCAAACTGATCAAAGTTATGAAAAATAGGGCGACGCATTGCCGCTCATTGGAAGGTCCTTTCGTAAGGTTGACTGATCACCATTCGGGAGTGCATTGCTTTTAATTGAGTGTTAAAACCCTCCTATTGTGGTGAAACCTTTGCAAAGACAGTGTTATCATGGATACAAATTCCAAAATAAGTACATAATACTTAAAAAATATGTACTGCATTTCGGCGCATAATTTGATGATTCTGGCCACATAATTTAGTCAACCCTGCCATATAATTTGGTCTTCTCCTGCTGCATTAGTTCATGGGCCCAGCTTATACCCAAGCACTTCTTTACAGCATGCCAGTTTGAATGGGATGGTGGCCTCAAGGCAAGGTAGTGCATAAGGGAAGCTCCTTGTGCCACACCATCGGACTGGAACATGGTAATCGGATAGAAAAGAGTTGTGTACACTTGGAACAGGGATTCACCACTCAATCCTTAACGGCAATTGGGGAGGTGGTTTCAATAGAAACCCATAAGGCATAACACCACCCAAAATTCCTAACCAGGAGCACTTTCAACATTGAATTCTAAACAAGTGTTAACCAGGTTGTGAAGTTAGGGTTTGGAAATCCAGAACACAATGACACACTTAACAACAGCCCATTAATCATGTTTCAGGTAGTGCTGTTAATATTCAAGTCACTCTTCAGTACTGAACAAAGGATATGTCAATAGGAGGAAATCAGTAGTATGATTTTAAAGAAATAATGAAAAGGAATTCTTGGCACAAGCAGCAGGTGGAATATGGCGTGGTTAGGGAGGTACAGGTCGCACAATGGCAAACTATTTTCTCATATCCACTGGCTTAAGATTCATGTCAGATGCCACAATCTTCTTTTATTAATTGGGGTGCCATACCTCACCTTCATGAAAAATAGGGTACACGTGCTGTGGCAATGGTTCCCATCTTGCTCCTGGTAAACACCTGAATTCCAGCAATTGGCCAGATACACCTTTAGGGTCAGGGAGGTACTGCTTCGGTAGCACTTATTGCTCAGAGGACAAATTCTGATGCAACTTATTAGGAAACATTCTGCATATCCAGAAATGTTAGAACTCATATGAACATTTGCGACACACACTTTATTCCAGGTTCCAACTTTCATAAAGCTTCCCCAGTTGTCTACATTTTGGCAGTACCCAGATTGGAATGTTGTACCTGGCTACACATGATTGAGTGTAGGGCATCATCACTGCAACACAACCTCAATAGTTCATGGTTTTAGGCTGAGTGATGGGTTTACAGTTGATATGGACAGGAAATGAAGCAGAATACTAGAGGTACCTTTATGGGGACCCTGGGCAAGGCTCCTTTTTTAGCTCCACCCAGGACTAGGTTCGGGTGAGTAGAGGCCCCACAGTTAGCCACGGCGAAACATTACGCAGCTTTAATTGGATATCAGGCCTGCATTTAAATTGCCTACGTTTTGAGAGGCTGATGCCTCTTATCCCTACTAGAGCAGTGCACTGATACTATCTAGCACTAAAGATTATTTGTCATCTGGCAAGGGAAGCATCACTCTCAGCACTGGGTCTCATGTGGCATGACTACAGAACGGTCAGTGGCGCCCCCACTACGGTGCGATGGGAGTTTTCAACTTAGTACCCTGTGATGTATATTTAATCTTGAGCCCCACCAATCCCAGCCTGGTTTCGTGTAGTGTAGTACTCTTGTATCACTTAATGCAACTTACCTGCCACTCAAGTGCCTGCTTTGATATGCGTGTTGGGCTGCTTTACAGCTGCTGCCCACTGTTCGCTCCCATTGACCCGATCCAGTGTGTTCCTATTTAACTGCTGGTGTTGACATGGTTAGCAGGTTCAACCCAGAAATGTTGTCTTTGTCTATGAGGGGCACACTGAGGTAGCATAGCCAGACCCTACATATAGAACAATGAATTGGTACACAGTGCTTGATAGAGTATGTCACACAGCACTCTGGGAACAGTAGTTCCACACCGGCCCCTAAGGGGGACCTTTTAGAAATTGCATAAACGGGTAATAAGAGAGTAAAGATAATGGTATTGGATGAAATAACTTGAACAAGGGGACCGCCTCCCAAGATACGTGAAGCCAGGGAAAGGAGGGGAAAGTTTAAACACAACACTAATAAATTCCCTCATGGCCTACATACTTTATAAATTGAAACATAGTTCATTTCATTATCTAAGACCTTCAAAACATAGCGAAAACAATTTCTTTCTTTTTATTTTAATTATTTATTTCTTTTTTGTAAGTACTTTTCATCTTTCACTTTTTAAACTCATTCTTATTCTTTTAATAATTTTTTAGCAAATGTCACATATAAAAAAATACATTATTTAAATACATAAATTATCACCATTTCATACAGTACACCACTCTTTATATAATACAAATGGTATTATCTTTTTTGAAACAACCAAAGAAAGGAAAAAAGATTAATGTCCTGGTTTCACATCACTAATCACACAAACATACTGCTCTCTCACAAAATCATACACTTTCACACCAATCACTTCCAATCATATCTGTATATGACACGGTATACTATACAGCAGAGAGAAAATCTGCCTAGATAAGAACCACAGAGTATTTTGTAGGGTTCCACGCCAGGTCGACGTGCGGTTCGGTGGGTTGTTGCCACCTTCCTCAGGACCTAAACAGATATACACTCCTCTTTCATATGAACCAGGGCATACACTAAAAAAGAGGATTCTAGTAAGTCCAAGTGTGGACTTAAATTGTTGATTTGTATCAATAAAGTCATCCAAAAAGAAATATATTAAGTTCCGCTGTTGTCCTCAGTTTTATAAAACTACTGTGAGGTTACTTTGGCGAATATCATCATCACGGGCAGGTAAAGATTCATATTATCAGGCTCTTCAATTTAATATTTCAAGTTTTATACATCATTTCCACTGGCGAAATTCATTTCGGCATCAGGTACCAATGCGGGAATTCATTTGTGGTTCCTCTGTCATTGAGAACCGTCAGTTCCTCCGATACAATTTGCACGATGATGTCCACAGCGGTATTGGATGAAACCTTAAGACATTTTCACCTGTTGGGTGTATAATAAATGTACATACCTGATGTGTGAAGGCAGACCTGTTTATTGTAGAGACACCTTCCTAGCGACATCAAGAAATATACATTTAAGTATGAATGATGGTTGTGGTGTACAGCAGGTACACTTGTGACCCACGATTATATCTGGTGTCAATTCGACCGACTGTGTCTGGGGTCAATTCAACTGACAACTAAAACATTTAGAGATGATTGCGTTATGATTTCTTTAGAAGTTCGGGACATGTAGGGGCAATACCTTAAAAAGGGTAATTTGTGAACGCAGGTAGCCTCTACAACCTAAGTTAAGGGCGTGAAAGGGCAACATCGTAATAGTTTAACATATATAGCTTCTCTGTCATGTGAGACATTTCAACTATACACATGCGTTGAGTTGATTTGCAGGAATTCAATAAGCTCCTCATTGCCTAAGCAGTTTCCTCCCATCAGGCTTGGCGGAGTTACTGGGAGACTCATAGGGCTTTGGTGGGAAAAGCAACCACAAGAGAGAGTCCATAATGGCTTCATGCCAATACCCTGGGAGTCTTTATGGCAGGGCCCCAGGATGAAAGTAACGGCACCCCATTATTACCACAGGCAGTTGTAAGCCTGACCAACTAGGGCTTGCCTGGAATCACTCTCCCTCTGTGGGTGAGTTTGTGTGCTGAACTATGGGATCCAGAGGTGGGGTCAACCACCGAAAGTACATCACCAGATGTTGTGTATTCCTGTCCTCATTGTCAGGCAGACAACCAGCATAGGTCATATCGTGACTGACTGCCCTTTTCTGCTTTGTAGGCGGAGTGACTGGGCAGTCCAAAGGACTTTGGTGCGAAAAGTAACAATAAGAATGATCCCGTAGGGGCTTTATGCCATTACCCCGGGAGACCTTTTGGTATGGCCCGGGATGAAAACGATGGTGCCCGTTATTCCCACGGGCAGTGGTAAACCTGAGCAACTGGGAGCTTGCCTGGTATTGCTGCACCTCTGTGTGTGAGTTCTTTTCCTGGACTATGGGCTCCAGATGTAGGGTGAACCTCCAATAATACAGCACCAGAAGTTGCATATTCCTGGTCTTTATTGGCTAATCAGGCTGGCCTCCAGCTTAGGTCATATCGTCACTCGCTGCCCTTAGATCATCCGTAATTTAATCCATTACTTTATCAAATAAACCTGCAGCATATCTTTCTCCAAACAAAACAGGAGTGGTCTCAGTTATTCATTTGTAGACTTTTCCTTTGCATGCATGTGCTTAGTGTGTGTGTGCCTTGTGTGGGATATCTGCGCTATGAAGATAGTTGTAGGCGTTTAAGAATATTGGAATCCCTGCACTGACTTCTTTCTCTAGAATTTCCCCTGTCTGTTGTGAGTAGTATGGTTATGTAATTTACAGTCACTGACTGAATTTATTTTGGCATTACATGAGTCAATAACTGACAAGACTAATTGGTGTATATAACAAAGAGAATGGGGACAAATAAAGAGGCCTGTTTTGAGGCCCCATTGGTATGGAATGGGCCGCTCCCTTTGCCTTGGTTGTCTTTTACTTGGGCTGCGGAGTTGGAATGCAACTGTTCAGTGAAAAACCACAGTTGTGCCTCCATGTTTAAGTTCTCTATTTTGCCCAAGAGTCTTATGTAATCCATCGTTTTGAGGGCCTCAGAGAAGTATTAAAAGCACAATGCACACAGCATCGTTTTCTGACAGTGTCATTCATCAACATAAAATACATAAAAGTATATGGTTGTGATGTTTCTTCTTGCCGATTATGCAGCTGTCTATAGTAACCAATGCAATCAAATTTGCCTCACTGTCAACTAGGCTTATAAGGCTATGGGAGAGCAGTTAACTAACTGGTCCTCTTTTACCAAGTTACTAGAGACATATAGGGTGTTTGCTTAATGTTGGGCCTGGTAACTATTGCGTACATATATATTCCAAAAAAACGGCATTAGTTTGAGAGTTAAGCCCTGAATTTTGGAAATTATGTCAGTCTACCCCAGGTTGCCAAACTTACATTTGTAGTTTTCTATCAGCATGCTACACAGTCGCCAATGAGAGGCTACCACTTAGACTTTCAGAGGTGTGCATTTAAAACGGGACTCTACAGTGGATACAATCTTACCTCGAATCTAGAGCACAGCGAAACCATATGCCTCCATACTCTATCACAGGGAATCCCTCGGGGCTCCTTGCTCAGTTCTACACTTTTTAATATCTCTTTGCAGTTGATGGTCCAGTTGATTTGCTCCCTTGGGTTCAATTTGTGAACTATGCCGACGATGTTCAACTATTAATTACATTCAACAAGCCTAGGTGCGGTTCAGATTTGAGTGTTCAGTTTGAGATCAGAACTCTATGAATGCTCTGCCAACTTGTCTATCAGATGACTCATTAAAATTCAATGCTGACAAAACAGAAGTTCTGTTTTTCCTGGCGTGTGGAGTCACTGGTGACTTTTTCTCCAATATTTGGCTTACATCCTCAGGATCAGCTCCATGTCTACCAATGTCAGCGCATAATCTGGGTATTCATTTAGACAATATGTTATCTTTGGTGGACACGGGTAAATCATCTATCTACATTTTGTTTTACCTTAATCCACTTTCTGTATAAAATTACTCATCTTCTGCTAGCTAATATTCGACTTTTGGAGGTTCACGCAGTAATTCTTAGTCCCCTCTCTCTTCTTGATTCCTCCTGCTAGATTGAGTAAGCATCTACAGAGGAAACAAAATGCAGGACTCCACACACTAATTCGTAGTCGACAGGACAATTGTAACTCTCTCTTCCTGATCCCTCCTGCTGGATTGAGTAAGCATCTACAGAGGAAACAAAATGTATGAGGAAGATTGCACCTGCAGTGTCTGTCATGGGATGTCTTCGGCCTCAACTGCATTAAACAATCTCTATTGGCTACCAATTTTGAAGAGTTCATTTTAAATCTCTTTGCTGAACTTATAGAGTTGTTTGTTCATGGAAGAGTCCCTCGCTATCCTCAAAACACAGTCTGCTTCTATATTCCTTCTTCTAGACAATTGCATTCTTCTGACGCTTCTCTGGTCCTAGTACAGAGGTGCCACTATGTAAAGTTAGGTGGCAGGTCCTTTTCGTTAAAGGCTGCCCTCATTTGCAACTTGCTATCAGTTGCCTTGAGAAAGATAGATGAGTTACAGCCTTCCCGTGTATCTTTACAGACCTTGCTTTATGCAGAGTGAATTAAGAGTTCGAGGAGAATCAGATTATCTGGCTCCAGCGTCCTTTACAGTATGCAGGGCGCTCTATAAGATGTTCTAGTAATAATAGTAATCAAACCCCAATGTGTTCTTCGTTATTATACAAGTCTTAACACATGCTGTTCTTATTTTATCATGGCTATAGTTTGCCAGAAACACAAAATGTTTTTTAGTGATTTGCCTTCAGAATAGAAACAAAATATCTGCGAAATATCAAACTCATTCATCCTCTATAGAATGATTTATCATTCAACAAGCAGTAGTTTTCGAATTCATAGACTTCCCCCTTACAGTATGGAAGAGAGGCTTGTAAATCCCCATATTCAGAATCAGGACAGGAGAAGAGGAAAATTCCAGTGTGCCGATGGACAGTGGGCTGGCTGGCTGCCTTATGGCTGATGGACTGTTGGATCCTCAACACTTCCAATCCAAGGTAGCTGAAAGGAGCTGTTTATTTAGGAGCAGATACTGAAAATCAATGTCTGTAACCATCGCTTCCGACCTCGAAGTATTGGAGAGTTCAGTGAGTTGGTCTTCAGAGCTGCATATAAACACTGTGGGCCTTCTTCTAAAATGAGTAAATTCACACCATGAGATTTTTCACCGTTTTACTCATTTCAGGAATTGGCAACATTCTTCCAGGTTATACCTGGAAACGTGCTTAACTCACAGCTTCCCAAGAATAATCAGAGAACCTTTTTGTGAATTCCCTTTGCAGCTGAAAATACACACACATACATTCTCACATTTGAAAAACTTGAAGCAAGCGCAAATGCACCTGCTAAGTCTTGTGTATTTTTAGTTCTTCAAGAAAAATCATATCCCCTGTGGAGAGACCCTTTTTTTCATACCCCCACCAGTTTTGGTAGGAGATCCTTTCTGCTCTGCACTCTCTAAACGTTCCCAATTTTAAAAGCTCTTTTACTCTCAGAAAGTCAGGCTATTTAAATGTGTAATTCTGCCTTACATAGTTAATAGTTTCACCATTGAAGCTCTACGGCTTTGTGGCAAGTATATTTGGAAAAAAGTTATTATTAAATTCTTTTTTTTGGGTCCATTTATGTACAATTCAATTGAGAGAGACCCCCATAACTCCATGGAGAACGTCTAGCTGTGGTATTTTAGAATCCAATCAATTCCTGCCTAACATTCCCAAGTTACCTCCTCACGGGTTTCACTTTGCATAAGAACTGATACACAGCGTATGCATATAAATTCACTACTTGGTGAAGGGAATGAACAAATTACTTATCTGTGACAGTTAATTCACGAAGCTTTCTTTCATTGCAGTTATCAATTTTCCATCTCTTAGCTGAAAAAAAGCTTCTACTAATGGTTATGGAGGATGAAAACTGAGGAAGAAATATCTTCACCCTCATCACACAAGATTATTTCCCTACCTGGATGTGAATCTCAGGAAGACAGGATTCACAAAAAGAAATCACTTTCTCCCGGTGGCCCATTTTGTAAAAGGAGGTGTGATTGTTGTCAGTAGTCAACTGAAGACGCGGTGGGATTCAGTGGAGCAGAGGCAGTGTAGCGTCTTTCCTGTGGGTGATGGGGCAAGGTGGGGGTCGTTGTTTGAGTGATAGGGAAGAGGTGGTTAGCTGAGACGGGCCACCCATGCGCCCCCTAAACACCACTTGTGTCCAAAAGAACTGCTTTCTTCCTCCTACACTGCTTTAAAAGCTAATTCTGCTTGTGACATTGTGAGCCCTACTAAGCCTGGTTCTGCAGTCCTGAGCGAGACTACTTTGCTAACATAGCCAGCGGGGCAAGCTTCAATTGAACATGCCATACCCTCATATAAATGAGCATCCACAGCAATGGGACTGCAGTGGTGTGCTCCCCCGGTGGGATTCCATTCCCCATGGAAGACACCACACACCTAGCCAGAGATGATGAGTGGTACTCCTGCCCAAAACATGATGTGGTCTATGGAGTGTTGCTTATAAGAGGAGTGATACTTGGCTATATCGTTATAAAAAGGTAGACAAAACAAATGTAACTTGCTTGATGTGGGGAGTCGACCCTCAAGTGGAGTAAAAGAGTCAACAAGTGATAAATGCATGTGCCACAACTCTTAGGTAGCCAAAGTTACAGGTAAATAGCTTTCTCTTTTGCAGATTTACTCTCTATCCCTAAGCCTTTCTTAGCACCCGAAAAAGTTCTGCACTACAAAGCAGCTGATTGTCATTCAGCACTGTCGAACTGCTCGATAGTTTCAAGATTGTCTAGGAACGGTAAACCTCTTTGAAGGAGTGTGCATCATGGTGTATTTTGTTTATTGTGGTGGACAGCATGTTCATTTCATATTTTAGTTTGCATTATCTTTGGCTTTAAAAATAATTAATCAAATTTTTTTCAACAGGGGAACTTATGATATATGTGTAAAATCTGATGGTGTTGGGAGGTGCGTTGGCAATTACGACAACAAAGGAAGCTTTGGCGAATTGGCGTTAATGTACAATACACCTAGAGCAGCTACAATTATTGCAACATCTGTAGGTTCAATATGGGGGTTGGTAAGTATGAATTCCTTTCCTAAGCATAATTTGTTTCACATTCTTTCAAAAACACTGTATTAATGTATATTATAATAAAAAAACATTTTTTGACTGAGACTACTCTGAGATAATGAACAGAATTTTCATGCCTGTATTACATATTCTGATTGTGATACGTACAGAAAAGTCAGCGATTACTTTCTTGTAACAAAGTTTGAATCAGGTAAGACCAAGACATGTTTGAGTAGAGTAGCACACCCTAAATAAGTTACACCACTTTGAATTGAAATGGAAGGTTGAACTGGGGCCCCCTTGAGTGATATGGAGTGGGAGGAACATTGGCCCTACCCCAGGGAGGTGACCATATACTCAGAGTTGAGTCTGGTCCAGTTAAAAACTGCCTTCACGTATCTCTTCCTCATGCATACAAACATTTACATTCGCTAGCTAGGGCAATTGATGAAAGAAAGTGGCCAGAAAGAAATATTAATCCATATATTGTGGAGCTTCCCGATGGTTCAATGGTTCTGTAAAAGTTTATGGTTCGGTTCACCCTGATCTTGGGGATCACTTTGGAGTATAGAGGTAAACTCATGTTAATGTATCATCTAAGGGATGAACAGTCCCCCCACATACACCACAGACTTGTCTGTAATATTGGGGTTATAGTAGTGTGTAGAGACCTTGGCAGTTGATTGGGGTGGTTCAAGTACGTGGGGTTGAATCCTGGTGCTCAAACATGGGTTGTTGAATTGCAACAGAGAGTTCAGCATATGCAAGTCGTAGCTTCCTATAGCAATTTCACAAGGTTTAGAGTCAGTTGGTTAGATACTTTGACCTTGTTGATTGATACATCTGATTGATGAATGTGGATGCCCTCCCAATTCTTGTTACAACCTTAATTTTTGCAGATGTGTCCAAGGTGAGGCAACCTATTGTGTTTCTTAAGCATTACTTTCCTGATTCACTGAATACTTCCAGGTTACATATTGCTTTCTTGATGGGCAAATAACCTTATAATGATTGTGCATTTTTAGATATATATGTGTTATAGATTTAAAACTCAATACAATTGTTTTGGAAAAAGATTATCTTCCTGAAATCAACCCTGGAGACAACCAGGGTGTGGACCGTTATTTTAGATAGTCAGTGCTGGCCAAGACTTGCTACCCAATGTTGCATCTCAATGTTGTCTTCTAAATGTCAATGCTGTCACGTTATTTCCTGGCTCTCTATTGTTACCCAATGTAGTTTTCCATCATTTGAACTGCCTTGGAAACAATTATCTGCTCCGCATCAGTTTTTTTCTGAGATTACCCTATAATCCTCCAAGGCTTTTTTGCACATCCATGCATGCGAAGGATGTGCTATCTTCATTGGGAGATTGTTGACATGGTTATAAGTTGCCCGAATGCTGGCCGAAGATTCCCTAGACTGAACACAGGATTATTATTTGTAAATACATTTCGTACGAGTCTACTACAAATTGACCATGATCCCTCTCTATACTCAAGACAATTGCTTAATGTGACTTATTCACCTCATTACCTACAGTGTTCCTGTAAGATAATGTGATCAGTCATAATATGTTTTAAAAGTGTAAGTTGTACTGCAAAAGTTCAAATACAATCAAAGAGAAACTCAAAACAAAGCCTCTTTGTACAAGATTAGGTAGTTTATCTAATTCAGACATGGGTCATACTGCAGTGTGATACCCTAAGTGCAAAGGATATGCCTATGTGTGGGTTTAGTGTAGTCCTGACTGAGCCACTAGAACCAAGCTACATCTTACTGATGATGATCCAGTCAGGGCAAAACTGCTTTTGGGTTACTTGTTTTGTAGCTCAGGGAAGACCTGTAATTAATCAAAATAGGGAGTGAAGAGGTTATGCTTGGAAAACAAAAGAGGTGGATAATTCCTCCTCTGGTCAATGTCTGAGAAACAAAAGGGAAGGATATGTAACCGTGTTCTCCCAGACTAGGTGTGTCCTCCACTATGGTGGAAAGCACACAGCTTTGTTTAAATACCCCTCACACACCAAAAGGGCCCTTGGTGTCATGCTTCATCATAGGGGTCTTCCCGCCCGCTGTTGGATGGGGTGTGCTACAACCTACGACTACGCTGGAGCACTAGTTGTTAAACAAGACTATGTGTAGTGTAGGTATGTGAGTGGAAGGGTCAGGAGTGAGTGGAGGAGTGAATATATTAAACAATACCTAGCTCTATGGAAAAAAGACTTTAATATTCCGTTGAGCTGGTATTGGTAAAAGTGGGGAAAGAGGTGGAGAAACAGAAGCTATAATGAGCTATTTCTCCTATGTCGACATGTTTTGAAAGCCCTCCCCTGACTTCTTCATCAGGACCAAAGGATCTCTTCTACACTCAACTCGAAAAATAAGTAAATAGAAAAAAGTGTATTTACACGGAGCCGTGGGGTGGTAGTATACTGGTGAGGCAGTGATTTCGACATTTGTTTGACTATAGACACTCTTTCCCACCCCGTTTCTGAGGCTCATGGGCAGCATTCTTCTTAAGACCAATTATACATTATGTAGCATACTTATTGAGGTACTGTGTACAGTGCATGTTTATTTATGACATGTCTACCACTTAGTAGTATCTACATGTATATACACTTTTTTCTATTTACTTATTCTTCGAGTTGAGTGTAGAAGAGAACCTTTTGTCCTGATGAAGAAGGCAGGAGAGGGCTTAGAAACATGTTGACATAGGAGAAATTGCTCATTATAGCTTCTGTTTCCTTCAACCATAGTTAGGATGGCTAGCCAGTTCCAGTTTATCGCTGTAGTATAGCCCAATCTGGGCCCATCCCTATTGGCTACAGGAAACAAGACCCTGCTCAGTAGCCTTAACCTCATAAAGGGGAGCGGAAGTAGCAGAAGCTACATAGAGATGCACATTAGAAAATGTAATAGAACAATGAGGACCTAGCCCTGTGCTGAGTGAATGTGAAGGAGGTAACAAAGGCTTGTTGTTCCATGTAGATGTGGTAACAGACAGAATTGTGGAACTCCCTATTTGTTCTTTAAAGAGAATAAGGAGGCAGATAGACAGCAGCTCTTAAGAAAGTAAGACCTCACTAAATAGGCATCCTGGGCCTAGTCAGAGTCTATGACTTGCATCAGTTGGCTTTGTTTCTCATTCCTGCCACAAGACAGTCCAGAAAACATATTCCTTTAACCATTTGTATGAAAAAGTGGTGTTTCAGCAGTTAAATGCCGAATTGATCACTATTACTTTTGTGTTTATTTTGTGCTTCTTTTCTAAACACCATTAGTTTTTGACTCTAGTTATCTATTAAAAATGTATAGAGTAAGACAAGCAGATAAGTTAAAATTCAAGAGTTTAGAGGCCATATTATGTAAGGGTCGCACTGTCCTTGTTCGTACCGCAGCCTTTAAAGTAGGTGTGCCGACGCAAACAGGGAGTGTGTTGCCCACATTAAGTGCATTAAGTGAAATACACAGCAGTTGCTTCGAAGCTGCCCAGTGTTTCACAGTGCTGGCGGCATGCAAGCACCCAACCCCTCCCTGTGCATGGCCTTTGGCCCTGCCATCTCCCTGGTCAGCTCCCAAGCCGGCTGCTGGCAGGAGCAGGCCACCCAGAGCACCCACATTTTGAAAATAAGGTGAGGGCCACTGGGGGGTGGGCATGGCTCCCATAGCCCCTGCCAAGTCTCCGGCCAGCACCCATTCTCGGTGCTGGCGGAATCTGTCAACAAATATGCTCCGACCCTGCGGGAGCAGATTCTCATTCTGCTCCCTCAAGGGGAGCCCACACTCATCCACCTCATTCCTCTCCTGTCCTACCACTGCACAGATATGAGGCTGCCGTCCAGTCCCAGCAATCAACCAATAATTATGGTGGCTGCTTGCTTGGCAGAGCCTCTGAGCAACAAATGTCCAACGATCCATGCTGTTTTTTTAGGTGGAGTAAAATACCAGGAACACAACGTGCAACCACATTAGCATAACAGGAAAGAAACATATTTATCATGCCAGCTAATACATAGATTCAGGCCGTATTTATTGCTGACCTTTATGTCCTTTTTTAAAAAAAAAAAAAGCCTAGCCTGTCCACCTCAGTTGCAGCCCCTGTTCCGAAAGAATGTGTTGCAAAGTCCAGAGCTGGCAAAGCCAACTTCCTGAACACATTGAAAAGCTGAAATGCGAATAGTCCACTCCTATCCTCTTGCCATAAAAATGAACTCTTGGGAAAAACGTTAACCCTTAAGATATCATGCCAATCTTTCAATGGGCATAAACGTTCATCTACAATTCTTGTAAACCTTCACAAATAACCCTTGCGCTACTAGTCTGTTTTAGACTGCATCAAATATATAAAGCATAATTCCACTTTGCCTCTTTTATCGAGAATTCTGTCATATGTGACCCAAAATGCCTCAAAAGCAACCTAGCCATACACAAAACGAAATAAAGAAACCTCAGAATTTGAGTGGCAGCACTCATCTACAACCCCTAAAACATTTGTGCGTATTTCACCTGTAATTGGTCACTTCAGATCCCTAACCAAACGTCTTTCCTTTGCCAAACTCACCATCATCCTCCTACCCAAGAAAAGCAACACCTGCCAATTTACCTGACTGAAAAATGTAACTCTATCAACCTTAGAATAAGATGCACTCCATCCCTCCTTTATGCCAATTCTGTCAAATTTGCTCGCTGCCACACGCCACGAGCCAAAACCTACCATCAGATATCCAATGTCATTCCTCTTTATGAATGCTGCTAAAGACTTTTCCACCAGCTCAGCACCCTCACTTCCTTAAATACTATATTTCCCATGACATTCATGTTTTCTCTGCATCTGCTCCCGGCACCAGGCCACGGCATCTCGGACACTAAACAAAACAAAGCATCTGTCTTTGTCTGGCTCTAAGTATAAGATAGAAGTGCAAACAGCCCAACTTGAAAACCTTCATCAATCTTAATGCTCTAAAAGCTCTTGCCTTCTGCCCATTAAGCAAATCAACTACAATCTGAGTGCCCACATTAAACATCACCTTCGGATCAGCCAAGTACGTACCCAACAAACGCAGAGCTATCAACAAAGCACAGAATTCCACAAAGGCAATACCTCTTCCTTCACTTATCCAAAGTTTTTGACCAACTTTCTGCAAATGACATTCTGTCCAGGAATACCGCAGAGTCTCCTGCTGCGTCAGAATGTATGTGCACCTACAACATTAGTTCATGATCTAATGCTCACATCATTCCATTAGAATTGGTCAAAAAGAACTTTCGACTTTCAAACTGTGAGGTCTGCATTCAAACCAGCTAAACAGCTTACCCTGTGATGAGGGAGTAAATATCTGGACATCACAAACCCCCAACCACCTGCAAAACATTCTCTCTGCTCCGACTACTATACAACCAAATAAATGCCCCAGCAGAATCTGAACATTCCTGAGCTCGATTTTCTACTAACTCTACCAAAAGCATCAGAATCTCTTCTGCTATTTTGATTGTTAATGTGTCATATATCTTAAAGTGTCCAGCTTCATTCCCAAAAAGGTCAACACTGTCTTTGGACTGTATGTCTTTTCAGGGACCAAAGGGCCTAGGAAATTATTCATTCAAATTTTTAATTAATCGAGCGCCAACTCAGTCATCTCCTTCTACACTTCAAATAAAAAGATTATCCAAATAATGTGTCCCTGACTATTGCCAGTTTCTACTGCAAAGCCCTTTGAAAAAAAGGTGCTTAGGGCCCAATTACGGTGTCAGGCGGACCACAACCAACCAACCGACCATCGGTTGCGGTCCACCCGACATCTGACATTTCGGTCTACCCGCCGCATTATGATGTGGTGGGCGGAGGCATCGGGCGGAGGGACTGTCCACAGCCCCTCCGATGTGCTTAAAGAGCCTATTGGTACGTCAGAACACACCATAATCCCTTAATGACGGCGGAGCCAGGCTCGGCTCTGTTGTCTGGATTATGATGACAGTTTCTGACAGCCCTTTCATGTTGGCCTTTACGACATTGAAAGGCTGTTGGAAAGTGTTTTTGGGGGCCCCCATCGGTCCCCTCTCCCCCCTTGCACTCCACAATGGGCTAGGGGGGCCCTAAACATCCCTGCATCGTGTGGCAGGCACCTCATGGTGCCAGCCACACGGTGCAGGGATGTTTCCAAACATGCATTTTACAATGGAAGCTTGTAATGTGGGAATTTTCTGCCCTCCACACAAGCTTCCATTGAAAAATGCATGTATTCCACCGCCCTATGTGCAGTTGCATTGTAATACTGAGGTTGGAACTGCTGATCTAAGATTGGGCGGTTTCCAGACTGCAACAATGTCGAGTGGTCCGCCCGACATCATTATCAGGGCCTAAGTGTTTTTTACTATGCACACACAATCTGGGTAATCTCATAGATAAAACGTTGTCTACAAAAATTGTACCTCCAAACTGTAAAAGCAACAGCTAAAAAGCACTATATTGCACCAGAAGACTGGAACTCTACTTTCTGCCACACTTGGCCAACTTAGCGACACAGACACACTTCCCTAACCGCTTGATTGCATCATCTACAGTCGCAATATACAGAGAGCCATTCTTGTCTGAAATAAAGTTGCTTACTGACTGTACCTCAAGCCACAACAAGCAACATATCGATCTGTACTCAGCAGCCACTATCTTAGGCACAAAGACTAGTGGGGATAGCAAATGACAAACATTGTATCAAAAAATATCACGTGACATGAATAGGCTGTCAAAAATATTGTTCCTACAAAAACATTGAGTATAGGCAGTAAAAATAGTGTTTTTATGTATACAATATTGTTTTTAACAATATTGTATATATTATTGTGTACTTTAATATAGTGTATTAAATGTTGTTTTGAATTAATTTAATATATTACTTATTATATTAACTTTAGTTGTTTATAGTATTAATGTACTAATATTACATTTTTGTAAGTATAATTTATAATTTTGGGTGTATTCGCACTTTTTACATTGGCTTAGTAATTTATAATTTAGTGGCAGGTTGTTGGGTTTGTAGGGACTAGGGTGGATACTTATTAAAATGATAAACTATTGTTTTTATATGTTTTATTGATCTTAAATAATATTTAATTGTTGATAGATTATAATAATTGTGATTATTATTTTAATGTTGTAAGTTATTTTGGGATTTTTAACATATATTTTATTTCTTTATACTTACATTAGTAATTTACATTTTAGTAGCAGATTGTTGGTTTTTAGGTGAATAGGATGAGAAGTTATTTGATTTATAATTGTTTAATGAATGTATTTTAATTCAATACTTAATTTGTTAATTCATTATGTTATGGTTTTATTTAACTATTTGACATGTATTTTCAAATTAATTATTTATTGTTTAATTAGTGTATTTAATAATATAACTTGCCAAGTGTATATCATATAATTGTTTTGAATTTTATTTGTTTTATTTAATTAATATTTTATTGTTAATACTGTTTTATTTATAAGTAATTATAATTTGTTTTGGGGTATTGTGGTTTTTCTTGGGTAGTTGGGAGGGAAGTGCATTATTTAAAAAATATATATTTGGTTCTACTAATATTTTTTTATTTAATTGTATTTATTTACATACTATCTACTTGTTGTTTTGAATATGTTTTAAGAATGTTACGGGTTTAGGTATTACATGCTTGTGTAAAAATGATTAGGATTTGGAATGCTATATATAAACCTTCCTAAGTACAACACTTCCCATGTTTTGCTTAAGCTGGAGTGGAAATAGTAAATATGACCCCTCCTATGTCCAACACTTTCCCTGCTGTTTTTAGATTGGAGTAGGACAAATACATTTAACCTCTACAAAGTCCAGAACTTTCATATTGTTGCTTACATTGGAGTGGGATATAGTAAATCTAGCCCCTATGAAGTCCAACACTTTCCCTGCTTTTTACTTACATTGGAGCGGGAATAGTATATCTTACTCCAAAGTCCAACACTTTCACAGCTTTTGCATATATTACAGTGGGAATTGTAAATCTAACCTCTCCAACACCCAGTATTTTCTTTACTGCTTGTTACATTGGAGGTGAATAGTAAATTTAACCCCACCAAAGTTCAATACTTTCCGACTGTTACTTACGTTGGAGTGGGATATTGTTAATATTTTAATGTATTTGAATATGTTTTGTATTTATAAATTAGGTTATAAATGATCTGCTTATATATTTGTTAGTTAATGTTTATTTTAATTTATTAGTAATATATTTTAAAATTGTCTAATTATTTTAAAGTGTATATATGTGTGTGTGTGTGTGTATGTGTGTGTAAAAGAACAAAGGTTAAAGGGATGTTATAGCTAGGATCAGATTGTACTCACACAAAACCATAGAAATACAGCTGTTATAGTTACATGAGCCAACTATAACTCATGCCCCATCAATGCACTGCTTATGAGCTCCAATATTATGTCACTCATGACATGGTCAGTGACATCAGTGATGACATCATATAGTGATTGTGAGAGTTTTCTAAAAGTTTATAAGTGTTAAACATATATACTAAGGTAACACAAAATTTAAATCAGTTTACTTTGAATATTACTAATGAGTGATACTATTTCTAATATCTATAATATTATGTGAGTGGCTGTGCGGCTGTGTATTGGTGTGTTGGTAGGTGTGTGAGTAGCTGTATGGGTGATTGACTCGCTGTGTGTGTGTGGCTGCATGGGTGAGTGAGTGGCTTTATTAGTGGGTGTGAGTGGCTGTATGGGTGACTGAGTGGCTGTGTGAGGAGATGTATGGGTAAGTGACTGAGTGTGTAAGAGGCTGTTTGGGTGAGTGAGTGGGTGTTTGGTTAACTGAACAGGTGTGTGAGTGGCTGTACTGGAGAGTGAGTGTCTGTGTGAGTGTCTGTATGGGTGAGTGAGTGGACGTGGGAGTCCTTTTATGGATGTGTGAATGGGTATTTAAGTGGTTGTGTGGGTGTGTGAGTGAGTGTGAGTGATGGTATGGGTGAGTGAGTGGCTCTGTTGAGAAGCTGTATGGGTGAGTGAGTAGGTGTGTGAGTGGCTGTCTGGGTGAATAAGTGGTTGTTTGATTAGCTTTATAGGTGAGTGAGTGGCTGTGTGAGTGACTATATGGGTGAGTGAGTGGCTCTGTTGAGAAGCTGTATGGGTGAGTGAGTAGGTGTGTTTTGTAGCTGTATGGGTGAATAAGTGGGTGTTTGATTAGCCGTATGGTTGAGTGAGTGACTATATAGGTGAGTGAGTTGGTATGAGTGGCTCTATGGCGGCGTGGCTTGGAAGCCGATGGCGGAGGGAGCGTGAGCCTGCAGCTCTGCGCTAGCCCCACCGTTTATCCTGACTTGGGAGCTGCTGTGCCCCCCTAAATTGGCCCCTGGTGCTGGGGGAAGGCAGCGGTAACTCCCCCAGTGAGTTGGCGGACTGCGTGACCCTCTGGGCGCTCTGGGGACACTGCTGCGCTTCTCTGCTTGGTGCGAGGCCGTTGCGCAAGATGGCGGCGCCCGTGACTTGAAGGAGGCGCCGGAGCTCCATGAGGGCTTGCCCGTGTGGCCTGCCGAGCCGGCGGTGCGTTCTACCTGCTGCGGAGGCTCGGGAGGGGGGGATGTGGAGGCGGCACCCCGGCGAACCGACCTGCGTGATCTGCAGAGCGGTGGGGGCCCGGGACTGCCTATGTGACGGGCGCTCCGGAGGGTGGAATCGGCCTGCGGCCGGCCGGCAGCATTTCTGGTCAGGAGGCACGAGTGGGACCTGGCGCCGCCCCATGAGACTTACCCTAGCTGGGTAACGGTGATGGCTGGATTACTGGCGGTGAGCAGCAGGAGGGGGCTGTGTGAGAGGGACGCGATGTGTTGTGTGCGCCCCTCCCTTTGGCTCCTGTCCTCTTCCCCCCCACTGGCGAGCCTGCCAGACGCTACAGGAAGTGGTGCGGCCTGACCGAGTTGTGAGCGGCTCACCTGGGGACAATCACGCGCTGGGGACAGACAGTGGAGGATCTGCCCTGCTGCCCCCTTTGGTGAAACTTTACTGTGGAGACTGGTGCGGAGCAAACCCCTGCCCTACATGGAACTTTAGCTGGGAGCCTGGTTGATTTCCCTGGAATGAGCTGCGGCTGAAGAGTGTGGGTGATTGGGACCCCCTACGCTACGGGGAGCCCCTCCTTTCCTTCCCCCCCCCCCTCGACACTGGTGCACATTCCCTGTGAGGGTACGTTGGTGATGACTACAGCGTTGCGGGGTTGGGACTACTGGCAAACCCGGCTGCTGTGAGTGCCTGGTGCCCGACCTGCGACGACGTGGGGCACACTCCTTGAGAGGGAACCTGCGCCGGAGGGCATATTTCTCTTCCCTATCTTGTAATGATAATTGCCTCACCAGCCGGACGCCCCTTGTTTTCCTGTGCTTGGGGTTGGTGAGAAGCACGCAATGCATGATTGGCTAATGCCATACAGAGGCGACGTGGATTGCTTATAACGAGGGCCAAGCGAGAGAGGGATCCTCGAAGAGCTGCCGCAGATAGTTACGCCCCACCTGCCGGACCCCCTTGCTAAGCCTGCAGCTCCTGGACTTCCTAGCGAGGGCCTCGACTCGCCGCTGTGGCATTGCCGGGCCTGGCCCTGCCTGACCTTGGGACTCACTACTGCAGGGCTCTAATTCATACCTGCTGACTTTAGCAGATCTCTGTCCCCCGTAGGGGCAGCACCATTGGACAACTAATTCAGGGCATGAGGAGGGAACCTGTCTCCTGAATTGGGCTGAACCTGCGGACTTTGAACATGGGGAAACCCCGCGGAACAATGCGGAGCCAGATGTGGAGCGGGGACCGCGAGACCCGGACCCTATCCCTCCTGGTTCACTTCCACAACACCAAGTAGATCAGATCCTACAGGCTATAACGGACACTAGAACGGCCCTTCAGCAAGATATCGCGAAGGTGGTGACGGGTTTGGGACTCCTGAAGGCTGACCATGCTAATTTGTCCGACAGGGTGCGACAGACGAAGCTTACGCTGGAAGACGTGGGGCCGGCGCAGCATAAGCTGGACGCCCAGATGGTGGATGTTATGGCCCGACTGCAGACCTTGGAAAAGAGAGCTGACGATGCAGAAGGCCGTAATAGGAGGAATAATATCCGCGTGGTGGGTTTACCGAAACGGATTGAGGGGACTGATATAGTGACCTACTTAGAGCGCTGGTTCCGGGAGGTGGTCGCACCGGAAGCCATGTCGTAGTTCTACACACTGGAGAGGGCTCACAGGGTGCCAGCGCGCCTGCCGGATCCTGGTCGCCCGCCTCGGCCAGTGGTGGCACGTCTCCTCCATTACAGAGACAGAGATCTACTCCTCCATCAGGCCAGGACAACCGGCCCCTACACCGTGGACAATAGCAAAGTCACGCTATTTCCGGTCTTCACACTCGAGGTGCAGCGGGCCAGGGCCTCCTTTTTAGCAGTCAAGCGGGCGCTACGCGATGAAAGCTTGCAATACTCTTTGATGTTTCCAGCTCGGCTGCGGATTGCCATAGATGGCAAAACACACTTCTGCAACAGTCCTGAGGAAGTCTGGACATGGCTGGAGGAATATAAAGCTGGCAGGGGGATGCTGGACTACCGTTGCGACGTCCGGCACTGGAACAATGACTTCGCCAAACCCGCCGTGTCCGAAGACGGCACTCAGTGCCTGGGGGGCCGTCACAGTCCCAGACCGAGGCGGAGCGATTAGCGGCATTGCAAGCCGTGGCGATTATCGTTGGGACGGAGGCATCTACTCCAGTGCCGACCATGGGATCTGAAAAGGAAGCTGATGACACTGAGACTGAACTATCGGAGGCTGGCAGACAGTTTCTTCCCGAGGTGACGCCGGACACAGCAGATGACATGGTGGATGCTCCGTAACGCCAAGGAGGACTGGGGGATCTCTATTGTGGCTGCTGCCGATGACTACTTCCTGAACCCCTGGGTGGCGGGCGGCTGGGGCCTGGGGTGCTTGGGGCTCTGGAGGGCTGGGGGGGTGCCGGGTCACCAGTGGATCTTTGAGCTATTGATGAGGGAGCGCTGCCGCCTTCACCACTGGGGGCTTGGATATTGCTGAGGGGTTGGTGCCGGGGACATTGGCTGACTGTTGTTGTTTGCTAGGCTCTAACCCACCCCCGCCGGATGGTTTACAGTTAGTACGCCTTGACGTCTTGTGAGTGCGTTTGTTGGGTTCAGTTTGGATTCACTAGTTTAGTGCCTGTTCTGAGGAGGGAGGGAAGTACTTGGGAGGGATCTGGAGTAGTTGGGGTAGGGGGGAGATTCAGTTTTGGGTTAGTACTCACAGTCGTGTCTTGGAGAGAGCAGCAACTTATTGTGCTTTGTCATATTGTTTATGGGACCGTTACCTGATGTGAAATGTGTGACTTGGAATGTGCGGGGGTTACACTATATGCAGCGACGGCACAAAATCCACTCCTATTTAGTACGCAAAGGTGCGCAGATAGTATTCCTACAAGAGACACACCTGACTAAAACCGAAGGATTAGCACTGCAGCGTAGATGGCGAGGGCAGCTTTATTATACTACTTATTCAGCCTTTGCGAGAGGAGGGCTGATTTGGATCAGGGCCGGGGTCCCTTTCCAGATGACTGAACAGGTGATAGATCCTGAGGGCCGGTATGTGGTGGTTGTGGGACGCCTTAATGGGCGGGATGTGACCCTCTGCAGTGTTCACGCCCCTAACATAGAGCAAGCGACTTTCTTTGCTCGCATGTCTGAATCACTGGCTGCCTACTTCACGAATCCTGTAATGATGGGAGGAGATTTTAACTCCATAGTCGATGTAGACATGGATAGGTCCCACCCCCCGTTACCTGATGCCCCAATTCATAAATTGTCAAAGATCAGATCGCAATGGCAGGAAAACTGGGGGCTTGTTGATGTATGGCGGATACAGCACCCCGATGAGCGCGATTACTCCTACTTCTCGGCCATGCCCGAGCTGCATGTGCGGCTTGACACAGTTTTGTGTAGCACTGCTCTGGCTGCTAGGTGGTTAATAGCGAATACTTGTCGCGCACTATCTCTGATCACAACCCGCTGTTGGTGGGTTTCTGCTGGGTCCTGGAGCGCCCGGCTGTGCCGTCCTGGCGGTTGCGTCCCGAGATGCTGGAGGACTCAGTTTTCCGTGCTGAGCTGGAAACGGGAATAGAGTGGTACTTTATTGAAAACAAGGGTACAGCTACGACAACAGCCCTGGAATGGGACGCCTTTAAGGTGGTGACCCGGGGCTTGTGTATTACTAAGTGGGTAGGGGTACAGAAGACGCTATTACGGGAAATTGATTCCACAGAAAATACGCTTAGGGAGACTGAGCGTAAACATCAGACTGACCCTGACGCGCGGGACCTGGTGTTGAGATCAAGGGAGGCTGTGGCGGTGGTCGTGGACCGCTTGAGGAGCTTTGACCATAGGGCTTATTTGGCTCAGGCGCATGCTGAGAGGGATAAGGTGGGCACACTACTGGCATGGTTGGCTGACCCACTCCCCCGGAGTGCTCCTGTTCTAGCTCTGACTTCCCCAGCGGGACAGACTGAATACTCTCAACAACAGATCAATGCCCTTTTCCGCGCTTATTATACAGATTTATATGATAGCCAACTACATGCCGACGAGGCTGACATCCGAGCTTTACTGGAAGACTTGGAACTTCCTGTCCTAGATGCAGAGCAGGCGGACCCCCTTGGACAGGACATTACATTGTCTGAGATTAGAAGCGCTATCAAGCACATGGCGCGAAACAAAACTCCAGGGATTGATGGCCTACCCATAGAGTTTTATGCGACTTACATAGATGCTCTAGCCCCTAGATTATTACTAGTCTTTAAGGAAGCCAAGGAACTAGGTCTATTACCGACTGCTGCTAGAGAAGCTGTCATCATCCCTCTACTTAAACCTGGCAAGGACCCCACTGACCCCTCTGCATATCGTCCCCTATCTATGTTCACTTCTGATTATAAGATTTTGAGTCAGGTTTTAGCCACTCGACTCCTCCCGCACATGGTACACTTGGTTCACCCGGACCAAGCCGGCTTTATTCCTACCCGCACACTGTGGGCAGCATACGCCGTTTGGTGCACATGCTAGGTGGGGACCAGGCTGGGGATCCAATGGCAGCAATCCTCTCTGTGGATATTGCGAAAGCATTCGATAGTCTAGAATGGCCCTACTTGTTTTCTGTTATGAGAGCCTTCGGACTGGGGGACGGCTACGTCCGTTGGACTGAAATACTATATGCATCGGCGTGCGCCAGAGTGAAGGTAGGAACGGTCATCTCCTCCCCCTACCCAGTGAGACGTGGCATGCGGCAGGGGTGTCCGTTATCCCCGCTGCTGTTTGCTCTGCCCATAGAGAGCCATTAGCTATCAGAGCTAGACTAGGGAGGGACTTCCAAGGTTTACAGCTTCGAAGTCGCACGCATTATATTTCGCTGTATGCGGATGATCTCTTGTTGTTCCTAAAAGATGCGGAGATGGATTGGAGGGAGCCCGGGCACTACTCCGCAGATTTGGGGAGATCTCCGGACTTGGGCGAAGACCTGTGTTTTCCCAGTTGGCCAGACGTGCACTCCGCCGACGACTGCGCGAGACATCACATGGGAACCCCACTGCCTCCCCTATCTGGGGACACATATTTATCATACTCAGGAGGACCTACTAGACGGTAACATTGGCCGGGCGCTGCGAAGCCTTAAAGCTAGCATGCAGTTTTGGGGGACATTACCCTTATCTGTGGCGGGGCGTGTAGCACTATTGAAGATGGTGGCACTTCCCGACTACTATATTTTTTCCGAACGCTGCCGGTGTGGATACCTGCTTCCTTATTCCGCCAGCTCCGGTCTATGGTAGGTGGTTTTATCTGGGGAAACGAGAGACGGAGAGTGGCACTTGATACGTTAATACGTTCGAGGGCGGTGGGAGGCCTGGCGGTCCCTGATTTCGAGCTATATTATCTAGCCACACAATTTCAGGGGCTTACTCAGGCAGTAGCACTGGAATTTAGGGGCCCTGAAAGAGACTGTGAACCAGATATACCTAGACATGTACTGGCATTTATCATACTTCAACAGAAATTGTATATGAACTCGCTGTCCATTGAGGAACGCACCTTAAGACTTTGCTGGAAACGTTATCATAATAGAATTAGAATGCAGTGCCCTTATGCCCCGGAGATACCTTTAGGTATGTGCACCGCACTACCGCATTACGGGGACTGGCTGGCTCTCGCAGAATGGGAGTCTCTTGGATTGCAGGTAGTGGGTGACCTATATGAAGATGGAACTTTGCTACCATATGGGGAGTTGCAGGAGAGATTTGGGCTTCCGCGTGGGCAATATTTAATTCATACTACCTTGATACCTGCCATACAAAAGTACTGGGGCAGGGGACTGTCGGAACCGACGGTGAGCTCAGTATGCCAATATATAGTAATGGCGGCAGGCACTTACAAAGCTGTCACCTGCTTATACAAATGTATGCTTGGGGAGGGCTCACTGCCACTGCAGAAATTACATGACCAATGAACATTAGACATTGATAGGGACATACCGGACTTGGCCTGGTCGCAAATAGTCAAAAGAGCGTGGAAGAGCACCAGAAATGCCAGATTTCAACTGATCCAATTTTTTATTCTGCATAGGGCTTACCTCACCCCAGCGAAGATCAAGCAATATTTTCATTTAGACACAGCGCAGTGCCCCCGCTGCAGACTTGTGGACGTGGGCCTTTTACATATGTTATGGGACTGCCCGCAATTGGGGGCTTATTGGGCTGACGTAATGGCGTTATTATGTGATATTACAGAACGGCAGCTTGCTCTGGATAAGGGTACCTGTTTATTACATTGGTTCCCCCACACTAGCAAGACTAAAATAACGAGTACATTTTTAGAACTGGGACTGGTATTAGCTAAAAGGGAAATCACACTTCACTGGAAAGATGCAGGAGGGCCGACCTTTGCTAGATGGAAAGCGGCGTTGCTTACATGGGCAGGGAGTGAAAGTGTAATTCGCCTGCAACAAGCCCAACGGTCCCGTAATGAGAAGGCACTAGATGCAGCCCGGGCGTGGGAGACCCTAGTTATTGAATTGAAGGCTATGATGCAGACTCTGGAGCAGACCTGAGTGTGCAATCGGGAGGTGGGACTTAGCGGATGGTTGCGCCACTATGGGAGATGGAATGGATGAATGCGCCCCCCTTTCCCAACGTGATCATGCTCATATATAGTGCTAGGTATATGGTACCGTGTACAGTTATATTGCTCCAATTTGTTGTATAGATTAGTTACGCTGTGATAAGCGACACGCCAGTGTGGGAGGGAACGGGAGGGTAAGTAGTTGATTTCATACTATATAGCTCTACAGCACATGTATACCTGTGTAACAGATGGATTTCTTGCTATTATTTTCAGGGGGTGGCGGTTATGTAAATGCTAATTGACAGTTGTTTAATATTTATCCTGCCCTTTCCGCTGACTATACTATTATACGCCATCCGCTTTTATCATCTGGTGCGATAATATTGAAGAGCCTGTTTGAATGTAATTGACTACTGAGTTCGTTGTTTGTGTTTGAAAATCAATAAACAGATTTATTTTTTTTAATGAGTGGCTCTATGCATGAGTGAGTGGGGGTTTGAGTGATTGTATGAGTGGTTGTGTGAAAATATGAGTGGCTCTGTAGATGATGTCATCAGTGATGTCATTTGAAACATCATCAGTGATGTCACTGGCCATGACATGAGTGATGTAATATGTGAGGCCATAAGCAGTGCATTGCAGGAGGGTTACTGATAGTTAGCTCAAGTAACAATAACTGCTGAATTTCTATGGTTTTGTGCATGTACAATCTGAGCCTAGCTACAACGTCCCTGTAACCTTTGTTTTTTTCCAGTGAATTTCCAATGACTTTTTAATTCTGTTTCCTAACTATAACGTCCCTGTAAACTTTGTTTTTTTCAATGAATTTCTAAGGTTTTTTTTAAATTCTATTTCCTAACTATAACATCCCTGTAACCTCTGGTTTGTTCAGTGAATTTCAAAAGTTTTTTCAATTTTATTTTGTAACAGTAACCTGTAAGCTTGAGAGTGGGTATGTGAGTGGCTATATAGGTAGGCGAGTAGGTGTATGAGTGGCTGTATGGGTGCGTGAGTGGTTTTGTGGGTGTGTGAGTGGCTGTATGGTCCATATTTGGGTGTGTGAGTGACTGTATGGATCTGTGACTGGGTGTGTGAGTGTCTGAGTATGTCTGTGAGTAGATGTAAGAGTGTCTGAGTGGGTCTGTGAATGAGTGCATTAGTGGGTCTGTTAGTGGGTGTGAGAGTGTCTGAGTGGGTCTCTGAGTAGATCCATTCGTGTCTGAGTAAATGTGAGTGGGTTTGTGAGTGTCTGAGTAGGACTGTGAGTGGGTATGAGAGTGTCTGTGTGGGTCTGTCAGTGGGTGTGAGAGTGTCTGAGTGGACTTGAGAGTGGGTGCATCAGTGTCTGAGTGGGTCTGTGAGTGGATGTGTGAGTCTCTGAGTGAGTCTGTGACTGGGTGCATCTGTGTCAGTGTGTCTTTGAGTGGTTATGAAAATGTCTCAGTAGGTGTGTGAGTATCTGAGTGGGTCTGTGACGGTGCATCTGTATCTCAGTGGGTCTGTAAGTGGGTATGAGAGTGTGTCAGTGGGTCTGTGAGTGGGTGCATGAGTATCTGGATGGGTCTGTGAGTGGATGTGTAACGGTCTAAGTGAGTCTGTGAGTGGGTGTGTGAGTGTCTGAGTCGGTCTGTGACTGGGTGCAACGGCTTATGGACCAAGAGCTTGCTTTTTGCCAAATTTGGTGTGATTCAATGTACAGCAGTTCAGGCTGTAGTCATGTCTAAAATCTCTATGGGAATCAACATTGGAAACTGCCCCCCTCCCCCCCCCCCAATTTGAGATCCTCCCTACCCGCTTCTGTGGGCACTTTAAGAACTACACAGACCATGGCGTGCTTGAGCTCCTCCCAGCCACCCATAGTAAATAGGTAGAATTTGTTTAAGCTGTGCTTTCTGTAGGGGCATCTTGGCAAGGCTAAACCTGCCCACGTTAATTACATAGTTGCCAGACTACACTTTAAGTGAAGGTCAGAAATGAATTACTGCTCTTTGACCCAACGTTGGAAATGTTAGCCTGTCTAGGGCTGGTAAGAGGCTAGCTGTAAAAAGTCAAAATATTTTAAGATTCATGCAGCTACTGATTATCTGGAGGTGAAAATAACGTATATGTATCTGCTGTTTAGCTGTACCCTTTCAAAAAGGGTCCAGAATTAACAAGTATGTAATTTATGAAGTATCGTCAAAGGCTTGTTTTCCTTATGTCATATGGGAAGTTTGGTAGTAGGTGTGTGCTAACTAAACTATCTCTATAGCCCAAAACATAAGCTGCTGTGCACTGAAAATGTGTCTTATTTTAATTTTGCTCAACAGGATAGGGTAACCTTTCGGAGAATTATTGTAAAGAACAATGCCAAAAAAAGAAGAATGTATGAAACATTTATAGAATCATTGCCGTTCCTTAAATCATTAGAGGTAAGTTTTCTTTGTTATATTTACTAGCTGATGCTGCTGGAGTAGTATTCCTTATAGATATGCCAGGTGTACATTAAAATTGACACTTGAATTGATTTTGGAAAGTGTTGACGAAAGATGCTGAACAAAATTATTGATTGGGCACCTGAAATTATTGAATTGTATGAGGACATTGTCTCTAGTACTTTCTGTAACTGTAAAAATCTAAATGTTGTTTAAGAACAGTTACTCTATTATACAGTCACTTTACTTTTTCTTGTTTCTTTTTCCAATATTCTTAACTCCAGATGGCAGGATGTTGCCACTCCCCTTGTCCCTCCCACATTTATTGCTAAAATGTATACCTATGTGTGTGGAAATCTCCACCACCGTGGCAGCAATCTCTGCAGAGAAAATATAGTCGAGGTAGAAATAATTGGCTATACTTTAGTTAACAGCATTTCGTAGTGTGTGAATTGTATTCCTATAGTACTACTTTACTAACTACTAAATGTAGTTTGTTTAATAAGCCTCATTAGGTTCAGAGGCACACTAACAGTAGAACCTCCCTGGCCAGGGTGGAAATCCAAAATACTGACAAAGAACACATGCATCTGAGATTAAGGGCCTTATTACGAGTTTGGCAGTCCGACCGCAAAAGGACCATGTCCACAACTGCTAGGAGACCACTACGCCTGTGGTCTTCCGGCCGATGAATTAAGAGTTTCCCAAGGGGCCGACGGTGTGGTTGCAGCGGTCTTGCGGCGGTGAATAATGTATTTCCATATATATTGATGCATGTGTGTTCATTCCGACTGCATATGTGTCGAATGCACACATATGCATGATATAAGTAGAAAAATACCACCTACCCATTGCTGGAGTCCAACCCATATGTGAGCAGTCCTTGTATAATGCGTACGTGGTACCAAAGCGCTTACCTGTATTTCGCCAAAGACGGGGTTGTATTCCTCGCAGTGAAGATGTGCCTGTGTTGTGGGGTAAAATGCTGGGAAGAACAGAAAAGGGGTATGCTTCTCAAGTCCTTAGTTTCCGACGAACTTTAGGTGGCGGCCTGATGCCGGGGTCGGCTCGTCGGGAAGTCAACTGTAATACAGACGGCGGGGGTGCGCCTCTTCCCGCCCAATGGAGGCTGCATTCCCATGACCGCAACCCAGGCAGACAGCAGTGTGCTGGCTTTGCCGGCAGTCCAGCCGTGGTCTACCCAAGCCAATCTGCTCAACTCATAATACAGCAGACGGCTCACTGCCGTCAGGCCGATACCGCCAGGCAGTGGTCCACGTACTGCCAAACTCGATATAAGGTCCTAAGACTGGAGAACAAGCTCTATTTGTACCAGAGTCTTGCTCTGTCTCAGGTGTAATTCAAGACATATCTCAAATCCCTCATCTTCACAGTCATTTAATAATCCTAGACTGATTTCTTCCCCTCCCCCACTTTACCCCATTATCTTGTGTCTGATCCCCTCTATATTTTTACTCACATACTATCTTTAGTTCACAACTGTATTTGCATGTGGCTGGATTCTGAGATATTGGTTACATGTCATGCACCACATGGTGCATTGCACACAGTGCATGGAGGTGCAAAAAGGGGTCATTTACAATACAGCTTGTGCTGCGCCTTATTTCCTGGGCCACAGCACAAGCCGCAGTGTAATTGAGCACTTCCTGACCGCCACCCAGGCAGTTGCATCGTAATTGGGCTGTCGGAAGGTCACCTGCTGGCCGGTCGGTCTCCTGGACGACATGATAGCGGGCAGCGATCCGACTACTCGCTATCGAAATGAGGCGCTTTGTGCGTGACTCTGTCAATGATTAATTTTGTGTCTTTCTCTCCTTAAGTCTCTGTCACTCTATCCCATTGTCCATGTCTCTGTATCATCATGTCTCTTTTTCCTACTTAAGTACACATGTTTCAACTTAGCAGTGTTGGGGTCTCCCTGTCCTAACCTGTTTGTCTCATTTTCACACAAAAAACTGTCTAATTAAAAAATATTTTACTAGAAGTTTATGTGAGCGATCGCTTTGCCCTTAAGTATTTTGTTTTACCATTTTTTCAATTAGGTTTTACTATGAACAAATGAATCTCCACTTTGCTATTATTCTGTGATCACTGTTAAAATAATAAAATATAACTGTTTGTGCTGTTTTTTCATTAGTTGTCGGAACGTATGAAAGTGGTGGATGTAATAGGATCTAGATCGTTTACGGATGGAGAACAAATTATTGCTCAGGTGATGTTGGATGACATTTATTATTGATTTATTTAGAAATAACATGGAAAGCATTTTGACAACTTAGTTAAACCCACAAATGTACCACAATTTAGAAAATGTCTTTTGCATTTCTGTACCTTTAATTACTCTTTGTTTGGATCCTGTACATGTTGGAAATGTAAAGTGTTTGTAATTGATGGCACGAAGGGGGACTCCTTTTTAGGTCTCGCTCGAGACCTATTGCTGTGGAGTCGGCTCTCAAGGGAGACAGACCTGGGCACGCGCGTCGATTTCACATTGTGGACGCGCATGCCCAGCCTCCCGGAGGCGTGCACATCTCCAGATTGCCAGGAAGTCAGCCATGCCTCTGTCAGTCGCGCGCACACAGACACACACGCCGCCGCCGCCCCCCTCACACGCGCGCACACACATACACACACACACACACACCGCAGCTATATATATATTCTCTACCAACACCCTTTCGCACTGAGCTTGTATCTTGCTTGTACTTCAGAAGCGGTCTCTATGGTCAGTTCTTCAAAATGCTTTTCGGCTTGTTTCCAGGGCTACTCTCAACTCTTTCTCGAACGCAGGACATCCACGCTTTCCCTACTGCCCTCGACGTATATATACCCTGCTCCGAGAGCTCACGATTCCAGATCTCTGCAGCCCCCCGTTCTTCAGAGCTGCATCATATGCTCCGTGTTCTCACCTCGCTCCGCTGCTTCGCACACCGGAACTCCTTCTGGCGCCCCGGTTCCAGCGACAAAAGCGGACCCTCTGGGACAACCTTTTCCACTTCTCCCATCGTAACAGGAGCAGTGTGCACACCTCAAGAACGCCAAGCAGTGGCCCGGAACCGGAAAGGAGCACTCTTCTGCCGGAAACAGTCAGAAGCGGAAGAAAACTGTTCTGTGTCTGCAACAACTCTGCGAAAGGCTATGACCGGCGGAATTATAGGGCGGTACGTTTCTGGGCAGTCCTCGTGGCATTAAGAAAAATAAAGAACTACAATTAAGGAGGCGCTGTATTGTGACGCAGGGTGCTGGCGCATATTCGCCGCCTTCAAGTTTTGTGTGACTCAGAACGTGCTGTGAGCAGGGGTGGTTAATGCAGGGATTTTCCAGCCCGCACAGGTGTGCTGTGCTGTATGTTTGTGAGGCGAGTGGGGGCCGTTATAACAGGGAGTGGACAGGTGGTAGAGGGTAAGCATGAGCGGATTTTGCGAATTGGCAATCTGCGAAATTGCGTATTTACGGATTCGCAATCCGTAAAATCCGTGAACTCTCGCCAATTTTGCGGATTCTTTTTTTTTTGTGTTCGCAAGTGTTTCTGCCATTTTGCAAGGGTTTTTTACCAGTTCGCAAACGCGAACTTACTTGTTGGGTAGCAATGGTCGCGACCATGTTGTTTCTACGTCTGGTTCATCACAGCACCCTCTGTTTCACCACTGCCACCCTCTGTTTCACCACTGCCACCCTCTGGCTCACCCATGCCACCCTCTGGCTCACCCATGCCACCCTCTGGTTCATCACTGTAGATTATTGGTGGAAAAGCACACCTGCCCTGCCTCAACTGACATGAATTAATTTGGGGCTGATTAATGTGTCACTGAATTTGAACTTCCAGTCTGGCACCTGCTTCCTTATCTGCAATTGCTTTCTGTTGCAGTGTAATTTTTTTTAACAGGACCTTTGTGGCATACTTGTAGCTATTCTCTTAGCCTGCTGTGAGGGTCAGAGCAGGGTCATAGAATAGTTGCAAGTAGGCAACTGAACTCTGGAGGGGCCCCTCAGGAAGCACTACAGGGAATGGTTACTAATGATAAGATTGAACTTTTGCACCTGCTGAGTGCTTTCAGTTTTGCAAAAATCGTTTTTCTGCACAATATATTTTATTTAATGTTCTGAAAAAGTTCCAAAATTGTAGTTGCAGCAACTGTAATGCCTCAAACAAACTTACTTGTGAAATTTCTAATCCAAAAGTGATCCAAAGAAAGTCAAAAAGGCGGCCTGAAATCCAAATATCCAGCAGCATCCACAAAAAGTAATCCTTCCAGGTCAAGATCCAAATCAAAGTGACCAGGACATGAACAAAGCACTGGGAGGAGTCTGCTGGACAGGAACAGGAAGTTGGAGACAGTGGGGCACTTCCTTCCTCCCACCCCCCCAAAATGGACTCCTTGCAAAAAAAAAGTGCAGGCAAATGTCAACCTGAGGAGTTATTCTGATAAAAAATCATTTTCAGAAGGTTTATGCTGACTGCTGGTGGATTTCTTGTGCGAAAGTGCAAATTTTGCAATTTCGCAATTGCGAGATTGTCACTGCCCGCCGCATCTACTTGTTCGCAAGTGTTTACTCCCGCGATGCGTGATCACGGGCCTTTATAACGTACTCGCGTTGCCAAACTCTCGCTGTGCAAGGTGGCAAGCCGCGATGACGTAATAGCGGTCGACAAACTCCCGCGGGATCCCGCAGCAAGATCCAAAATGGCGCAGTACACGCAAACATGGAGAAAAACAACTCTTCAAACACTGAATGACGGTAAGTGAACGCTGCGTGCCGCAAAATTGTATAGTATTCTATTTGGCAAGTGCGACCAAGCAAAAAATCCGCTTCGCGCGGATTTGCGAATTTTCGGCAAATTCGCAATCCGCGAACTCTCGCGAATTTGGCGAAAATTCGCAAATCCGCGCGAGCGGAACGGATTTTACGCCCATGCTTAGTAGAGGGTGGGGAGTACCCCGATCCACTGCCTCGCGTTGCACCCATACCACCTCATGCATACCTCTAGTGACTCTGACGGGGCTCACTCGTGGTGTTTACCACTGTTTACATAAATGTTCCCCTTGTCTCATTACTCCCAGGCCAGCACTTCTAAAGGGTAACTGGGCCGGACACTTATGTTTATAGGAGTACCAGTACCTGTTTTCTCATGATGATGAGCGCACTCTTCAGGGGATAGAGTGGGAGTACTTCTTTACACAAAGGGGGAGCTTCAGCACTGTTTTATTCTAATTTTATTTACTACGCATAGAGCTGCATTTTACTGTTCAAGGTCTCTGTATAGCGCTCCATTGCACGGATTGTGAGGTCAGAGACCTTCCAAAGTAAACGTAAACAAGCAATGGAAGTGTTCGTGCACAAGCAACAGAGGTGCGTGTGCAGCGGCTACACAGCTTTGTTCACCTCGAGGCACAACTCAACTGAGTGTTGGTGGCAGATCTCTGTGCCTTCGAAATATAAAATGCACCTATATGTGGGTGGGGGGGAAATTAAGTAAAACAATGGCGAGCGTGTTCGGAAACCAGAGCTTGTGCAAGGGGAGGGATGCACTGAACGGAGAGCTGCAGCCTCTACTGGGCTGAGTTTCGCAGCCCTTCCAGTCACGTTCCACGAGGAAAAGAAGACACACGTGGGTGCTCCACGAAGAATGAGAAAGAAATCAGCAAGCACATACACACTCTTACTTCACGTGCTCTTCCTGTGCAAGTTAACCTACCCTCATTTGGCAATCAACATTTCCTATGCATTAATAAGACTCTCCCAAGTATATCTTTATTACCGTTTAATTTGCTCACATGTTGGCAGCCCTGCCTCTCTTGGATACACACCATGTGTGTTGTGCTCGGAAAACGTGTTCCGCAGGTTTCCGTGGAAGTGATTCCGAATTCTAGCACAGCTTGAGGGGTTGATATTTAATTATGAGTTTTTATTAAAAATATGAAGCATGTGTGGTAAAAGTGAAGGTCTCTGTATAGCGTTCCATTGCACGGGTTATGAGGTCAGAGGCCACATAAATACTTCCAACTGTAAGAAAAATAAGCATTTGCAATGCAAATTGGTCTCGCATTTGTGAGATTTAAAGGTATTGGTGTTGTAAATGACAGTGTTTAACCTACTAAAGGAATGAAAGAGGAAAGGATATGTAAACAGAAAGGATGCTAGAGAAAGGAGGAAAATGACATGGAGTAGTAATGATGGAGCCGTTCATTTTTTTTTTATTGGGGACAGTGTGCAAAAGCCCATTTATAGATAGAGGATTAGCAACAAGTTGCAACTCCTGAGCCCTTTTGATAGTAAAAGGAAAAAAAATGAAGTATAAAAAACTGTATAGGAAGAGTGGGCAATGGATAAGATGGGGGGTTGATGGAGCACATATACATTGCTGCCAAGCAACGGTTTCCAGTACGCTGGCCACAACAGATGGACTAAATGTGTTATTCGCAATATATGAGCGCTGTGCTATTTAACTTCTAATGCCCTGCTATGGAAGCAGCGTACTACAATGCACTATGAACCAACTGACACTGTGGTTTTCTGACACAGGTAATGAGGCGCAACCAGTTGCCTCTTACAGGCGGAAATCGTAAGATTTTGGAGAGGTGATCCTGCCTTAGAGCACGTCCTGTTACCTTCGCCCAGCAGCAGAAACCGCATGTCCTGCTTTATGGCTCCGGTTTGCCCTCCATTTCCAGCACGCCAGGAGCTGAACTCCATAGCTGCCAATGTTTCAGATTGCTATGTGTGACATTTTCATAGTTCCAGTGTAATTATGACACTTTCACACGAGCAAAATCAAACAATGAAGACGAGCAAAGCATACACATATTAAGAATTACTCCCCTCTGAGCAACAAAAAAACTCTAAGGATATCTTAAAACTGCAAAGCACCAGAAATGGATAGACACTAACGAGAGATAGACTGCTTGGCTGCAGTGCTCAGCAAAAGAGGGCAGGCAAGCACAGCAGCTGCTCAGAAGATGATCTCAGCCCCACCATGCAGATTGTGCGATATTGTTATGTGTGACACTTTGAAAAGAATTAGACAGCCCTCAATAGCTTTTTTTTGGAAGTTTCATTTTTTTTATAACTTAGGGCCATATGTATCATACTTCCGTTTTGCGAATTCCAAATAGCGAATTTTAAGGAATCGCTATTTGGAATTCGCAAAACGGTATGTATGTACAAAATCGGTTTTTAATAGCGATTCCTTACCATTCCTAATTTGCGATTAGCAATTTGCTAATCGCAAATTACCCATTCATTTCTATGGGCCAGGAGGCCCATAGGAATGAAGGGGCAATTTGCGATTAGCTAAATGGTACGTATCAAACATGTTTGATGCAAAATAAGGAATAGCAAAATTTGCTATTCCTTATTTTGCGATTGCACTTAAGGAATCGGAAATTTTGCGATTCCTTAAATGCAATGTATCAAACAAAAAATATTCAAAAAATGCCATTAAGGATTCGCAAATTACCACCAACTTCTAGTTGGTGGTAACTTGCGAATTCTTTTCAAAAAGCTTTTTTCCAAAAAACCAAAGGTGCCATATGACGCCCATACATGCCATATGCCCCCAAATGTCTTTTTCATGGATGCAGCAGGGTGTTCTTGAGACACCCCTGCACCCTTGAAACAATTCCTAATTTGCGATTAGCAAATTGCTAATCGCAAATTGCCCCTTCATTCCTATGGGCCTCCTAACCCATAGAAATGAATGGGTAATTTGCGATTAGCAATTTGATAATCGCAAATTAGGGATGGTAAGGAATCGCTATTAAAAAGCGATTTTGTACATACATACCGTTTTGCGAATTCCAAATAGCGATTCCTTAAAATTCGCTATTTGGAATTCGCAAAACGGAACTATGATACATATGGCCCTTAATGGCATTTTTTGAATATTTTTTGTTTGATACATTGCATTTAAGGAATCGCAAAATCGCAAAATTTGAGATTCCTTAAGTGCAATCGCAAAATAAGGAATAGCAAATTTTGCTATTCCTTATTTTGCATCAAACATGTTTGATACATACCATTTATCAAATTAGCATTCGCAAAGGCCGAAATTCGCAGAATTGCGGCCTTTGCGAATGCTAATTAGCTTGATACATATGGCCCTTATTCTTTTAACTAGCCTTTCTTATAACCCATGGACTGCAGTGCACATCAGAACCCTTTTGACAATAGCTTTCACCAATAGAATCAGTCAAAACTATTGGAGCTGCGCACCTGATCAATGTCCTGCTGACAAGTGGTAATAAACGACTAGGACTCATTGTGCACAAGCTGCCTGCTGATGCCTTTATTGGACCTGCCGCATTCAACACAAACCACAAGCATGTTATTGGCAGGGGGACATCTGGGTGGACTCTACCACAGAGAATGGGCCTCTTCTTTTCTCTGAACAAACATCGTTCGCAATATAAATATTACCAAGCATACTAATGTGTTCATAATTATATTACAAAATCTTTGATGGCAGGTGGTAATTGGATGCTTGGAATCAAAATGGACTGGGGTTAGGACCATCGGGTCAGTGTCCTAATTAGCAATGTAAATGACAATGCCTTTTATTTATGTTTTAAAAACCAAAACATAAATAAAAGGCATTGTCATTTATAATGCCAATAGCTCACACTCGTGTAACTGATAGGTGAGTGAAGGTGACCTGCACTAGATAGAACGCTGAAGAGTCAAAAGCTTATTTTAAGACGGAAAACTGTAAATAACATCGCCTTTTTATGACCCATGTTTATTATACGGACTTCATTGTCGCCGTGGAGGAAGAGCAGGCTAAAGTAATACAATCTCCCCAGACTCCACTTGGTTTGATGAGATATGGAGTCAGCTACTTGTGTTCTTGTATATAGTTTTATTTTAAGAGAAAGGGCAGGCATTGGCGAAAACTCCCGAACACAAATCGTGAAAGTCATTATGGAGAAATGCTGTGCAGATGTCGTTTCACAAATCCCTGGTATATTCAATATGAACTTGGTCTTTCAGTCTGCCTTCTTCCTCTCTGTAGCTGCTGACTGCTCTGAATTTAGTTTATCAACAAGGGGCTGTTTCTATTTTCTGAGACTGCTTTGTGATCACTTTAGGGCTGCATGCAATTTTTTATGAGGCTGTTGTTCCTTTTCCGTCACATAACATTAAAGTGATATAATGCAGAGTAAAGTATATCTATGCACACGGCTCGATTGGAAAAAATCAATTTAGTTCCACAATTAAACAGGCAGCTGCTTCACATTGCTAGAGACAGTAGAAGTGACATTGTGCAGCATTTCAAGCCCGATGATATCTCAGGGCTGAGCTCCGTCCTTAGCCTCTCAGTAGCGTTGTTGTTGGCACTGAAGGGCGTAGGGCAGGGAACAAGGTGGAAACTACTGGAAGTAAACAGGGCTTGCAGAGCACATGTAGCTCCTTTATGACTAAGGTGACCAGATGGCTCCATGTACCCACTGGCCAGCACTTTTTCCATTCCTGGTCTTTTCTTTTACATACCTTTGTTATTAGATGTTGTCATACAATTGGCTCAAATAAAATGAACCAAGACTACAACCCCCATAATGCACCGATATGTAGGTTACCCTACTCATAACTCTGCAGATGTAGCAAGTCTAGAAAATAAGTACTAGCCATGGAACACAGCTGGCAGACCTGCTATATCTTCAAGAGTGTGCTATTTTTGAGAAATGTGACAACAATCAAACCTAGTAGTTAATAGTTGACAAAAGGATGAGTTTTTGAAAATCAATCTATATTGAGTAGCCCAGGAAATCAAAATGAATTTGGGCTGCGTTGTAGTGATTAGAATTTTGTTGAATTTACTTAAATACTGATTTTTACCTAGCAATATTTTAATCACTTATTTATGTCCGTCGAGTGGTACTCGTGAAGTAACAAACTCTAAACTCTGAGGACGAGCCATAAGCAATGCTATGATTTTCAGTTATGAAGACCAGGATGTGCAGTTAAGGCCTCAGAAGGTGTATATGGTGTGTCACAGGCCACTCTAGTCAGATATAACAATGATTTCATATCACTTACTGCAGTGTTTAATTTGAGCTAGTGGTTGCAGCACCCAGCATAATGTGCTGCATGGATAAATACTTATATGGTCCCAAAGGCGAGACCGTTTGCATTGCAAATGCTTGTTATAAATAGAGATGGAAGAATTGGTAACCCTCCCATAATGTCCTTAATAAAAATGTAAAATAGAGACCCCAAACATTGGTCTCAGCCAAAACAGATCACCCAGGAGTTTGTCATTCATTTCATTTCAAAATGCTTTATTCGGTTTGTACAGGTACAACCATATAGCAACATACATAAGTACAGTTTCAAATCATATTTATGTAAGTTTGAAAATGAAACAATTAAAATTACATCAATATCCATGCCAATCTTATTTAAGTCAATAAGATGTTTCACTTGAGTACAAAAGTCAGGTCGCCAATGTAAAGTGCAAAATCTAAAAGACCTATTATATGCATAAAGTGCTATTGGCATGTGCAAATATGCAAAATTAGAGGTAAAGTGCAACGTCTGTTAGGTCACTTTAACATTTTAGCAGCAATTTGTTTGCAATAAAGGTTTGTGCAAAACGCCAGTGCGAAAATGCAAAACCGAAAGGCAATCATTACCATAGGTGCTTTCGGTAGATGTAAATATGCAGAATAAATATAAATGTGCATATGAATAAATACACATACAAACAGTGTAACTCAAATGATAAGTCATGGATAAAATAAGACACATTCGTAACATAAAATGTAGCAGCCAGGGGATAAACAAGGGTAAACGGGGGAGGGAAAAGTCATATAATGATTGATTTCCTATGCCAGATACATTTTAGGATATAGGTGGCCACACGATAACACACATCCGGGGAAGCCAGATCAAACAACAATTGCATTGCAGCTCTTGTATTGCACATATTATGTTCTAAAAATAATTGCTTCAGATAAAACTTTCTAAAACCGATATAAAAATTACAAAAAAGTAAAAAGTGGCAGATGCTCTGCTTAGATTTCCCATCACATGGACACAGACATGTCCCGGGTTTTTTTACAGTAGGGAAGGCCACCAAATGGTGGACTATTCCCAGCCTCAGGCGAGCTAGGAAAAAGCGATGGGAATTAATGCTAACAAATGTAAGATAGGAGGGGAGACCTGTGCTAAGATTGTACTCCATATATAATTTAAACGTACTTTGCATTGCATACTCCTTCATTCTGGTCCCTTTTGCATGGTCCAAGTAAAAAGATTTGAGATCACGCTTTGTTAAAACTGATTCAGTTAATATATCTTTAAAAATGTCCTGACCAAAGAGGGTCTTATACCAGGAATGAATGTGTTTTAGCCAGGGGATTTTCGAGTGTTGGTCGAGTTTAATACAGTCCATAATTACTTCCTGGGTAAACCTGGTTTCTTCTTTGGCCCATATGGACCGCCATAGGGACAGGGGACGCAATGCAATCAAATCTGTAACATGATTTATGCCTAACTCTCTGTGAGTAATCTCATTTGAGGCAGAAACAGGGAGGCATAGTAGTCGTTTCAAATACTTGTTTTCCTCCCGCTGGATGGACAGGGCAATCTGAGGATTATATCCCCATATCCCTGCTCCATACAGGGCAGAGGACATACATCTTGAATTGTAGATGGAGATCATCTCTCGGATTCTACGGCCCCCCAATTTAGAGGCAAATCTGAAGATGCAATTTACATTTCTGGTCATCTTCAGACCAACACAGGATTGCTTGTTTACCCATCTCCCATCTCCTGAAAAAATAATGCCTAAGTAGCAGAAATGTTGGACAGCCTCGAGTTTATCCCCATCTAGAAAGAATGACTTGTTTTTCTTCGTTTTCTTTCCACAGGTCATAGTCATTGTCTTGCCCTTGTTGATTTTGAGCTTTCTACCCTGGATAAAAGTATGGAACTTATTAATTAACTTTTGCAGCCCATTCGCGGTCCTGGAAATCAGGACCGCGTCGTCCGCGTATAAAGGACGGGTATTTGCTTTCCATTGATGATGGGGGCATCAGCATAAGATTCTTGTAAAAATTGGTCAACCTGATTTATAAAAAGGGAGAATAAAAGGGGGGCAAGCACGCACCCTTGTCGGATCCCTCTGCCGATTTTAAAAAAGGGGGTACATTCACCGTCTGTTCCAAATCTAACCTTACTAGAAAGACTACTGTACATTCTGGCCAGGAGGTGAATGATTTCAGGTGGTGCACCCATGGCAAGTAGTGTTGGCCAGAGTAGTGCGTGTTCCACCAAATCAAATGCCGAACTTAGATCGGCAAAGCACATGAACAGGTTCCCTTCCTTAGCTTTTGTGTACTTGCCGATAATAAGTTCCAGGTTCACGCACTGCTCCATAGTTCCTAAAACCCTACAGAACCCGTACTGGATGGGCGAAAGAATATTGTTATCTTCTGCCCAGGACTCTAGTCTCACCAGGAGTACACGACTTAAGATCTTTAATGATGAGTCCAAAAGTGAAATTGGGCGATAATTTCGTGCTTCTGCCCTAGAGCCCTTTTTAAAAAGCGGCACTATGATAGATTGACCTCATGAAGTTGGTAACTTATCTTCAATAGCAGCATTAAAGTAACGGGTCAAAATGGGGGCCCATAGGGTAATCTCGAATTTATAAAAGTCCACAGGGACCCCATCCGGTCCCGGGGCTTTCCCCCCCTTACTCTTCTCGATTGCGTCAATCACCTCGCTTAATGTCACAGAAAACAGTAATTTCTCCCATTTAAAACAGGTTGGTGTGGCAGTTAAAACATTTGAATTAGAAACAGAAATAAAACCAGAGATAAAATCAGAGTTAAAAATCCCTGTGAAGTGTGCTATCCAAGCCTGACAACTGACATGCGAAGTTAATTCAGGAATATTGTCGTTCTTCAAGAACGGGCTATTTACAGTGTCCCAGAAAAGTTTATGATCTTTAGTATCTGCGGCCAGATCTAATTTCGCCCAATCCTCATCCTGCAATTCCTTCTTCCTTGTGGAGAGGGCAGTTTTGTAGTTATGGCGCTCTTCCCTGATCTTACTCGCGTCTCTTGGAGTGGCATCAAGTGATGTTTTCAGCCTTTTTAATGACTGGGCACAATAGTCATCAAACCACACCGCCATAACCTTCCTTGATTTCCGGGCTTTATGCGTCAGGGATTTCTCAATAGTTTTTGTTATAGTTAGGAAGTTGAATAACAAGGTTCGTGGGCATGGTTTCGAGGTCAGGCAATACTCAACTTCTCTACAACAGTTTGTGATCACGTTGGCAACAAATTGAGTGGGGTCAACTTTAATCCATTTCACCCTCATCCCATTTGGTCTTTCTGCTGCAATGTCCTGGATTGGTTGACCATAGATGTTCTTTTTGGTTCCCCAGCCCAGTAGTTCAACGGTTACACTGTTATGATCACTGACCGATTGTTCAATCACCCAGACGTTGATATAAGCTACGGAGCAAGATATCATAATGTGATCAATGAATGATTGACAGTTTCTCCCATGAAATGTCGGACACTTGACATTGTTCGAATTCTTGTTGCATTCTAGGAGGTCCAGGTCATATTTAGCAAGTAGGTTATTTAAAGCACTGCCATAGTTATTGTGCGGGAAATGATTATATACACTTGTTTCCCTTCCTGAGTACTCCTCCCTGTGGCCACATGCCCCCTTGAGGGCATAAATACATGTTTTGATGTTGAAGTCTCCTACCCATAGGATAACAGCTGGTTTGGATGTACTTGATAAGATCACATCAATGGCCCGCTCTATGTCAGAAATAAACATTCCCCGTTTGTGCCCCGCAATGTTGTTATAAAAGTTCACTACTATTAAATCTCTATTTCTGCTGTGGGCCATGCGCAGAACGGAGGCGTGTTCTCCTAGGACAACATGATCACTAACACGAAACTCAGTCAGTGCGGTGGATATCAGGGTCACAAGTCCGCCCTTGGCTCTACCAGCCTGGGATGCCACAGCCTGTACACTAAAAGAAGTATAACCCTCAACATGTACTTCTTCCCTGTCCCAAGTTTCTTGCAGGCAGATTATGTCATAACCCTGTTTAATAAAATCGGCCCATATGGGGGTGTTTACCTTAGAGGCTATCCCAGCTATATTCCACGTAATAGCCCTCAGGTTCTCTTCTACAGCTACTTGGGGTGGATCGATAACTGTTGTGGCTGGTGATGTTATCTGGTTCTCCGGGTGATTTTCACCAGTGCATATGGTAGCATCTATCAAAGTTGGATCGTTAGATTTTGCTACAATGGTGTCTGTTGGTGATTCCTCAACTGTTTTAGCGGCCATCAACCTAAGTTCCTCAGTTATAGATGACTCGTCAGCAAGAGTATCCCCGAGTCAATCATTTTCATCTAAGGAATTAAATATCTGGAATCTATTGGATGTTGGGACTGCATATTGACCATAGATGCTCGTTTCCGGCCCAGGGAAATTAAGGTTATTGAAGTAGTTGGGATTTGATGTTCTGAATAAGTTCAATGGTTGCTGTGGTGTATGTTGGTTATATGGGTCATAAGGAATCAAAGGGTGCCTGATTGATTGCGCTGGTGCCTGCTGTACAGGTGGATGAGGCATATTTATTGCCCTAGGGTGTTTGAAATTCAGCACGGGAATTTTAGATCCCGCCTGATTTCTGTAAAAGTAGTCTAGTGGGAACAGGGTGGTGTTGTAATCATTATCTGATGGGATTGGCGCGGTCAAGATGGAATCTCTGGCCCATTCGGTGGTTTTGTAGTTTATGATTACACAGTCCCCACTTATTTCCTTTTTACTGGGGCCCACCCACCCTACCCTTTGGGTTGAGAGAATCAGGAGTTTGTCAATACCGGGTGCTTTGCGGGGAGCAATATGGCCAGGGCTATTTCCTTACATGTGATAATGGGGTTCTTATTGCTAGTGGAAACTCCCTCTATTGATTTTGGGGGGGGAGAGGGGGCTCTTTGCCAGCACTAGTGAAGCATTAGCTCCCAGGATTGGTGAGTAGAGGTTTGTAAAGTGTTTGTTCCAAACATCTGCAGCAATATTGCTTTCAATGGCGACAATGCCCTCAGAGTTCCCAGTGGCTACTAGGTTCCAAAATGTAGTTTGGTCTTTGTCTTTAGTAGCAGCGAGTAATGCCTCCCATCTCCCCAGCTCGCATTCCCTCTTGGCATTGTTAACAGCTTTTTTATAGGCCGTTCTCTTGGCTTGAGTCTCACTTCTCTGTCCTGGGACATGATCGAGGTAATTAGTGCGAGCTTAGAAGATCTACAATGATAAACCACAAAGCTGGGTTCCTCTTAAGCCTCACATGTCTTACTTCTATATAAAAGTGTTTTTGGGGGCTTCACGTAATTGGCTATGGACTTCTCCATACTTTGCTATGGAGTTTACCTAGTCCATATAAGAGTCTATATTACAAAAATCTCGTAGACTCTTCGTCACCAGCTTATAAATAGACTTCACTGAGTCCTGTGAACGTACCAATGCACTCCAATTAATCCTACGCCTGTTTGTAGCTAGATGAAGCCTACCATCGAGGTGTTCCAATCGTGTGGCTGTGACCCTACTGAGTGGGAGGAACATATCACTAGCACGTTGTGGTTGCTGTCATGCCTTGTTGTGACTGTCATATCAGTAATGAATGACCATAATCTGACATCAACCAATATGTAATCTTTTAAGCTAGTGCTTTGTAGTCTGTTAAAGGTGTGCCTCCCTTGCTTGTGAGATCGAAATCTCCCATTGCATGCACGTACACAATGATTCTAAGTCAGGGCATTTAATTGGAGAGCCAGCGGTGACCATTTGTTTATGTGGCACAGAGTTAGTTCCGGAATGGACCAGACTCTGTCCTCCTCCTGCATAAACTCACTACTGCTTACAACCAAAGGTTCAAACTAGCTTTCAGGTCACCACTATTTATGTATTCCCACTGGTAGGCTTGCCAGGTGGGATGCAAGTAGATCAACTGTCTGTGATTCCTCTCTGTTGCTCATAGGTCTGGAGTAAGTGTTGTAAATACAGACTGTTAAGTCAGGTGGGAATAAAAGGGGCACACACAAAATGCCACTTGATATTGCCTCAACCTATTCCACAGTGCAACCAAGGTGAGTTCTAACCCATGTCATTAGGTCTCCAGATGGTCTGCCCCAGCACTTGGTTGATGCCTCTGTACTAAGCGAAACATAACCTGTTTACTGCGCTTTTGTAGTTAGCCAGCTTTCTTGAAAGAGACAGACATCGAACTGAACAAGGAAAAGGCCCCAATCTGTGCAACCTAATTTGGCATTTAAGGCGGCAACATTCCATGATATGACCCTTATTATTATTATTATTATTATTATTATTATTATTATTAGCTAGCTTGTAAAGGTCCTGTTACTCCAATGGAGTGTCCCCGCGCTTGAACATCAAATGAAAACCCAGCAACAGTTATGACCTAGCGACCTTCCTGCGCATAGGACTGACAAAACAATAGAAGGCAGGAATATTACTTCCATCCACCAGACGGGTTTCGGAAGAGGCAAGTTTTTAAAATTTTCAGGGACAGAGACTCCGACACGCAGGTCCTAACATCCGCAGGCAGGTCATTTCATGCCTTAGCTGCCAGGAAGCCAAAAGATCTCCCTCCAGCTTGAACCTTCCTCACTCTGGGCACAATCACCCTAGCAGAGCCAAGCGATCTCAGATCCTGTGCTGGCCGATAAGCTGTAAGAAGGGGGACCTGGAATCGTGACCCCTTCTGACTAAGGATCCTATGACCAAAGCATAAGGCCTTAAAAGTAACTCTGGCCTGAATTGGGAGCCAATGAAGTTTCTTCAAAGCTTCCCCCAACGAGACCCGCCTAGGGATGTTCAAGATCAGGCGAGCTGCAGCATTTTGGACCTTCTCCAAGATGTTCCAATTTAGCAGTCACCCCTAGGTAATATATGTTACAGTAATCAAGGTGAGATGTAACAAGAGCCTGTACAATAGTTCTTTTAACGTCAAGGGGGGGAGGTCAAAGATTTTGCGTAGCATTTTAAGAATGCCAAAGCAGGCTCCGGCCACAGCGTTTATTTGCTCAGACAAGGACAGATTTTCATTGAACCATACTCCCAGATTCTTCACCTTTGCTTTTGGTGCCAGAGTAGGCCCTAGTTCCTCAGGCCACCAATGCTGTGACCAGAGAGAGGGCTGTTTTCCAACAACCATCACCTCTGTCTTCCCTGCATTCAGCTGGAGGCAGCTGTATCTCATCCCGTACGCAAGCTCCCCCAAGAAGACCTTAAAATCAGATGCCATTCCAGACTCCTTTTTCTCCAGGGTCACAACCAGCTGAGTGTCATCAGCATATGACACCAGCTTTATCCCATGCCTCAATACAATATCTGCCAGAGGGCGCATATACATATTAAACAGGGTGGGGCTAAGAGCCGAACCCTGCGGCACCCCCTGCGACAGAGGACAGACTCTGGAATTGAATGGATGTTTCAGAACCTGGAAGGATCTGTTCTGCAAGAAGTTTTTCATCCATTCCCATGTGCCGCCATCGACCCCGGCCTCCCACAGACTCTCAAGCAGGAGGCTGTGGGACACCGTGTCGTATGCAGCACTCAGGTCCAGAAGGATCATAGCAATGGTCCTTCCTTCATCTGCAGCAATTCTGCTGCCATGAGAAGGGCCGACTTTGTGCTATGGATTCGCCTAAAGCCAGACTGGGTATCGTGAAGAACCCATTTCTTCCAGAAACATAGGCAGTTGTCCATTAAGATGTTTCTCTGCAATTTTTGCTACATAGGGGAGCAGAGAGTCGGTCTCAGATTTTCAGGGAGAGCGGGATCCAAAGATGGTTTATTCAGCAAAATCCATCTCTAGTCCAACTTGTTCATCAGTGTATGAATAGGAATGAACAAATCCCTATTTATTAGAGAGGTCATAGAACATAGTGAGACATTAAAGGTAATAGAGTGCACGATGAGAGGGAGATGACCCAGCAATATAGGCCATGGAACATAATTAACCAGGGCCATAGTTAACTTGAAGAATATAGGGAGATCTTAACTACAATAAAGGAAGTAATGAAGTATTTATAATTTCACAGTAATTTAGGCGAACACAAAGGTTGGTAATGAATTGTAGAATCAAGTAAGTAAAAAGATGCACTGTCGCAACAGTGAAACGCGTTCTGTAGTATTGGATGACTATTTGCTGCTTTTTTGATGCTGTAGAAGGATTGCTACCCCATCAGCGACGAAGTAGCCAGCAGATTCTAATCTAGTCCTAAACCTCAGAAACCAGTTTAATGTTTGGTTTCTGGGAACTACTCTAAATCCTCCTGCGCAGATCCCAAAAGGGCAATTCTGAACTCAATCCAAAATTCTGCAACTGGCAGTGTGGGCTAAGAACAAGGGCGCACTGGTGTAATATCAGGACAATTCTATTAGCAAACTCTCACACTCAACTTTAAGTGGTCACACTGCCCCAGGATCACGTTCATGCAAAATCCAATTTTAGAAGAAAAGGAGCATGTCAAAGTCCATCCTTGATTTGTCTTTCCAAAATTTCAAGAATAATACTGTTCATTCCTTAATTATTAAGGAATGAACAGTATTATTCTTTGAATTTTGGAAAGACAAATTGAGGATGGACTTTGACATGTTCCTTTTCTTGTAAAATTCAGTTCTGAACACAAGCCTGGATAAAGCTTTCTTTCTCCTAAAAGGCTAATGCCAACCAGCCAAATGCTGGAGCACTTTCTTAAGTACTACAGTGTGATGGTTGCTTAGGTCCAGAAGTGTCTTGGACTAAGGGAATCCTCATGCGAGTGGTCTCCAATGTCAATCTCTACATTAGGTCTGTGGAGACCAATTTCACAGAGCATTTGAGTCAGTAGCTGGAAAATCAGTCCAAGCCTACCCATGTCCTTCTATCATGAGTCTCTACCTTGTGATGGTGGTGCACACTTTCAACTTCACACAAGGGTGTGCCTATCACTAGGCACAGTTGCAATGAACAGTCACAAATACATCTTTAGAGTGTGTGGAGGACACATAGGGCCTGGCCTGGTTTAGATCTTGGTGGTAGGGTTATTCAGTCAATGGGATTCTTATTTCGGCAGATGGGATATCCATCACCGTTGTGACGGAGTAACGCTTCCGCCAAGATCTAAATCAGGCCCTTACTCTGGGGAATCCTCATTGTTGTGTGTGGCAGGGTTTTCATACAATAATAATGCATGTTTCATGAAAGACAGACCTGGTTCCGTGTAAACATGACTGCTTTTAATACTAAAGAATCAGGGGCATAACAAACACCCCCGCAGCCCCCGCGGTGCGGGGGCCCCAGTCTTCAGTACCTTAAGGGGGCCCCCTCAGCTCATTTGTAGAGAGCTGTGTGTATCTTGCTCTAAAGCAGCTGCAGTGTGCAGCCTGCTCTGAGCTCCTCTGGTTGAGCCAGGATTGAAGCGAAACAAAGTAACAAGTTACATTGTTTCTCTTCAGTCAGAGCCAGGCCCTGAAAAAGGATGGAGTTGGAGGCGCCTCAGAGAGAGCATTCTCCACAGGGCACTGCTCCTCTGAGAAGGGACAAGGAAGCACAATTCTGACTCGGACAGCAGAATGTTTCCAGCTCCAGGGACATGATCTGCTATGACGCATTGGAAGGTAAACAAGCATTTGCAATGCAATTGGTCTCTCATTTGTGAGAGTTAGAGCTATTGACGTTGTAAAGGACAATATATTTTACCTATGCGTTTTTTGTTTGGAGTGGAGTGAATGTGTGTGGTGTCAAGTGGTCATATGTGGTTTGGATTGGAATTCTTAGTTGTATAATTGTGTTGTGTGGATTGTATTGTATTGTAATTGCATTTACATAGCGCTACCTACCCCTGACGAGAAGTCGAAGCGCTTTTTCTGCGAGTAGCACGCTACCCCGGAACCCATAGGGATTAGTGTTGAATTAGTATAGTGAAATATGGAAGTAATTTGAGTGGTGGATAGGTTAGTCAGTTATTTGGATTGAGAAGGATAGCGGAAGGAAAGAAGAGGGAAAAAAGGTTTGTATTCATACAGCGCTTGTTACCCCAGATGGGGTGTTGAAGCACTTTTTTGGCGAATAGCATGCTACTGCGGAACCCACAAAGGATTAGTGTTGAATTAGTATAGTGAAATATGAAAGTCATTTGAGTGGTGGATATGTTAGTCAGTTATTTGGATTGAGATGGGAAGGGGAGGGATAGAAGAGGGAAAAAGGTTTGCATTTATATAGCACGTGTTACCCCTGATTAGGTGTTGAAGTGCTTTTTTGGCGAGTAGCACGCTACTCCGGAACCTATAAATAATTAGTGTTGAAAATTACAGAAGCAGATGCAAACCGTACTTGGCAAAGAAAGGGAGCTCCACCCCGCAAGATGGGGCTTGTTTCAGAATGCGCCCTTTCCGCGTATTGTGAGTCCATGACGTCGTATCAAGAAGCGGCCATATAGGACAGCAGTGGCACAGCAAGTGTGCTATATGCCCTAGGACCTAGCCTAATGCATGTGAGGAAAAGAAAACCACTGATCACGGGTTGGATAGTAAATTACAGCGAGAATCATAATTCAGGCCCCTCTCCCCGGCTTTGGGTCCCGGCGCCACTGCACCTGCTGTCCTACTGATAGCCATGCCTCAGTAAGGTGCATGACATGAGGAATACGTCACAGCAATTTGATTCCTGTGGTACTCAGAACAAGCGCCTTGGGGTTTTTAAATAAGACGAGAGATCATTACTCAACTCAATAGCAGCCCTCTTATCGGCAGCAAAAGGATGAAAGGTTAGGATGACCTATGGCGAAAACATATTTCTATAGACAGCACTAAACCCACAATCGCAGAATACCTGCAGTGTATCGCCACAAAGGGAGACCTAACTAGACCTACAGAGGGCCAAACAGGAGTGTATGGTCGAAATGAGTGACTTCAATCAACAGCTTGTTCTATACCTGGGATTCTAAGGTACACTTCAGCCTGTGGGTATAAACTGTTCCTAGTTCCAGATATTTGCTGTCAAGATTCCAGACTGCCAGTAAAGTCCCTGGATCCGGGCCACACAGCTGACAAGTCGCTGGGCACTAAGCAGTCTGAGGTATCAATAGGGGGACTCTGACTTGTGAACCAGGACTCTCTCCCCACACACAGACCAACAGAATCGGATGTGTGCTGTGAAATAATGTGGCATGGTGTGCAGTGTAATTATGTGGATAGTAATTATGTCGTATTGAGTGTACTGGAATAATGTGGAGTGGGATTGTGTGTCATGAAGTGGGATTGTGTGTCTTGGAGTGAGATTATCTGGAATGGTATTTTGTGCTGTGGAGTGGCATTAAGTGGAGTTTACTTATGTGGTGTGCTGTTAAATATTGTAAATGATGTGGAATTTTGTGGTGTAGATTGAATATATGTGGTGTGTTGTGTAATTGTGTTGTTGGTTTGAATTATGTAGTTTGTTGTTTAATTATGTGGTGTTGAATGGAAATTTGTAGAGTTCAATTGTGTGATGTGGAAGTGTGTGCTGTTGAGTGAACATTATGTTGAGTGGTATTATGAGGCATGGTGTGAAGTGTAGTTATGTGGAATGTTGCTACGTGGCATAGACTGGATTTATGTGGAGTATATTTATGCTATATGGAGTAGAGCATAATTCTGTGGAGGTTAATTATGTGGTGTTGAGTGGTATTATGTGGAGTGTAATTATGTTGTGTGATGAATTGTGTGGGAATGAACTGTGGAATTGTGTGATGTGTGGAATTATGTGGCATGGTGGAGTGTATAATTGTACAGAGTGGAATTATGCAGCATGTTGTATTTTGTGGAGGGTAATTATGTTGATTGGAGTTGAGTGTAAATATGTTGTGTGAAGTATAATTATATAGGTTGAAGTGGAATTATATGTAGTTGAATTTTGTGGAGTGTAATTATGTGGTTTGGAGTGGTATTAAGTTGTGTGGAATGTTATTATGTGATGTGGAATTATGTGGTATGGAGTGAAGCAGAAATATGTGTCTTCAAATTTTTAGGATTCTATTGATGTGGTATGGAATGTTGTAGGGTTACATTATTTATAGTTGAATTGTGTGGCATGGAATTATGAGATGTGAAAATGTGCTGTGTGTGGTAGAATTAGGTGCGTGAGTTTGAAAAAGCTGTGCATGCTAAGGTTTTATGTCATGGGGTATAAAGTTGACGGTTGATTATTTTCTTTGTAAAAATAATATGGGCTGTTTCTTTACATTCCGGTACATTTCTGAACAATTTGTTGAGCTAAATTGTATTGTTTCATTGTGTGCGCATGCAGGGAAGAACGAGTGTCTTGCAGACATGCAAAAAATCATCGTACGTTTCAGTATTAACTTCCACACTTCTAAGCAGTAATTCCAATCCTAGAACGAGTTACCTGTTTGCTTTACAACAACAGTTATTAAAACACCTAAGTGCTTTGCCAGCCTGTATAAGTAGCAAAGGTTTTAAAGGGTTGTTTTCGTGCAAGGTATTGCTTTCCCCAGTTCATGGAAGGGATAAAAAACATCTCCAGATAATAATAGGGTTGACAGGATGGTGCGATAGCAGACTATCGATATGTGTGGATCTGGTGAGGACTGCTGGCAGCAAGTGCTTGATACGCTATTTGCATAAGAAAATGCTATATATTTTTTTCGTTATCCTCCATTAGTTATTAGTGGGGAAAGGGGAAGAGAAGCGTTCACCGACAGCATTCGGTTAGTCTTAGGGAGACACACAATGCTGTGGTCTGTGGTAGATGCCGCCCAGAAGGCATAGGTATATGTATCAGGAGCTGCCAATGAAAGGAAGTGGAAATGCGCTTTAGACGTTGCTGGTATTGATGGCTACTGTGCGGTTGCAGACTTCACTGGGCTGACAGTGGGTGGGCAAATGCTACGTTGTCACTGTTGGTTTAATTACATGAATCGGGCATTCTCTATGGTGTTTGTCCTTGTGGTACTTGCTGACTGGTGCTACATATGGGATCAGGTTTGCCTTTGACAGGAGGTATGGTTTAGTGGGGTACATAGTATAAATTAATGTTGGCGTGAGGAAACAACAATCAGACCCTTTGTACATTTAATATTATTGTGTGCATCATGCAGAGGATGAAAAGTAGCAGTAACGGCTTTGCTGTAGAGGCTAGCAGGAAGAACTGTTTTGGGGTGGTCAGTTGAAGAGATTGTTTAACATGTTTTAAACTACCACAGTGGCATTGGGGAGGGCAGCAGCTAAAAAGGCTCTGTCTTTACAGGTTGGCAGTGGTCAGATAGGGACCGGCCATCAGTCTTTCTGTCGGTGGTGGTCAGAGGAGCAGTAGGCTGCATTCACTGGTTCGCAGTGACATCTGAGGGGTAGTTTCAACGGCGGGCGGAAAAGCATAACTGCGGGTTTTGTAGGGGTGAGAGTAGAGTGTAATGGATGTGTTAGTAGCAGTGTCTGTGTTTGGAGGTGGTTAACTGAGTGGGCTTCACTTGGAGGTGGGTCATCAAGTAGAAGGAGGTGTTTGGTGGGCTGGCTGGAGGAAGTGTTATGTAACTTTGCTGGAGGGCGCAGCAGCAGTATTTACTGATGTATGTAAATTGCCCGATGAGAGGGCGGATGTAACCAATGGAGGAACCAGAATCCTTTTTTTATGGCTGGGTGAGCTCCTGCAGTATGGCAGGATGCTGGCCTCAGAGCTCTTTACTGGCGTGGAGAATGGGCGGCCCCAACATGTACTTTGCAGGGGGGCCCCGCAAGTTTTGTTACACCACTGTGACTTGCACTGCCTTTCGTTACTCTAGGTTTACTAAGCCTTGCCGGGCAATGCAAGGTGGCTTTGCGTGGTTTAATAAATCTGAATTAAGGGCTTGTGCTGCCTTGCTGCACCTTGTGTGACAATTAGTAAATCTGGGTCCGGTCCTACATCATAGCACTTGTGCTTACTGGGAAATACTTGCAACAAAATGATTTATATGAAAGGTAGTACATGTTTGGTGATCTTCATTGTTATCTAACTTGGGCTGGCAGTCTCTTGACTTGACATATGCACTCACACAGTCTGTCATAGGGCACTTCATGAAGATTGGCTATGATTTGACAACGTCATAGCTAACAGTGAAAATTAAGTTGGCATAGAATTATGTTGTAAGCATTATAGGCCCTAGCAAGTGGTTTCTTAGAGCTGATTTACAAAACATGAATGCACTTATAATTCGTAAGGCTTTTCATTATGGTTTTTGTAGATTTTCTCATGTTTTTAGATTTCACTGCATAGTCTTGTTTCCTGTAATGTTGTTCATGCGGTCGACATTCCACCTCTTTACGGTTGGGAGGAATATGGAACAGCACGTGGAATGTTTATTGACCTCATGGGCATTCCTACAAGATCCTGGCTCCCATTTGTGAATGTAATGTAGCAAATACCATGAATGTGAATATCCACAAAGTTCTGACTTGTGCCAACATTCCAAATGAGTATCTCCCTCCCACACCTAACCCACCCCCTGGGGGAAAAACATTCCCTATGTCTTTCTTGTACATACAATGTGTGAAATTCCCCAGCTGGTGGATCTGTGTCAGTTGTAATGCCCTGTGTCCATAGAAATCCAAAGATTCTGATCTTGACTCTGAATCTGCTACATATTTTGCCCAACGAAGCATAATCTGGGAGTGGAATAGGTTTTGCGCATCAGGGCATATGCTGGGCTCTTGGAGAAATGGTGGAGCAATTCAACTTGTGCACATTAACACATGGGACTCTTGGACAGTGCTTGCAAAAAGGGCAAATAAAAGACGTAATATTACACTGACTTGGCTGTTTTTTTTCTTTACAGGGTGATGAGGCTGAAAGTTTTTTTATTGTAGAATCTGGAGAAGTGAGAATAGTCATGACAAGGAAGGTAAAAAATAACTAATTACTTTAAGAATTTTGGAGAATGATGGCTATTTTAAAAGGTGCCTTAATTTGTCAAACCACAAAACATCTCTCTAGTCAGATTATAACCTTTGTGTAGATTGGCAGGTTGACAGCAGAGTATCCACCACATATGTTCTTGGAGCATTGCCATTCTTAAAATGATAATATTGGATGGAACACTGTAAAAAGCTTTATCAGCATATATCAATGTGCCCAATTTTCATTGAACGTATGAAAAGTAAAAGCCCTTTTAAGGGTTCTTTCTGACATTTGACTTGATATGTTACCAAAAGTGTCTCCTCAAACTGTGACTAAAGAAACTGCAGTCTGTTTTTTAAGGCAGGGATTCTAAACATAGAATTAGAGTAAAGCGAGCTCAATGATTTTACTTTAAATTATTGGCTATCAGTGGCGTCACTAGGGTTGGTGTCACCCGGTGCGGGTAACTCATGGTGTCACCCCCTCACGACTTACCGCATGGACCATCTCACCATCTGCTGCACCATCTCTCCCTCTGTCCGCACCATCTCTCCCTCTGTCCGCACCATCTCTCCCTCTGTCCGCACCATCTCTCCCTCTGCCTGCACCATATCTCCCTCTGCCTGCACCAGCTCTCCCTCCGCCTGCACCAGCTCTCCCTCCGCCTGCACCAGCTCTCCCTCCGCCTGCACCAGCTCTCCCTCCACCTGCACCAGCTCTCCCTCCGCCTGCACCAGCTCTCCCTCTGCTTGCACCAGCTCTCCCTCTGCTTGCACCATCTCTCCCTCTGCCTGCACAATTTCCCCTCTGCCTGCACCATTTCCCCTCTGCCTGCACCATATCTCCCTCTGTCCGCACCATCTCCCCTCCGCCTGCACCATTTCCCCTCCGCCTGCACCATTTCCCCTCTTCCCCTCCGCCTGCACCATCTCTCCCTCTGCCTGCACCATTTCCCCTCTGCCTGCACTATTTCCCCTCTGCCCGCACCATCTCTCCCTCTGTCTGCACCATCTCTCCCTCTGTCCACACCATCTCCCCTCCGCCTGCACCATCTCCCCTCCGCCTGCACCGTCTCTCCCTCTGCCTGCACCATCTCTACCTCTGCCTGGACCATTTCCCCTCCACCTGCACCATTTTCCCTCCGCCTGCACCATCTCTCCCTCTGTCTGCACCATCTCCCCCCTGCCTGCACCATCTCCCCCTTGCCTGCACCATCTCTCCCTCTGCCTGCACCATCTCTCCCTCTGCCTGCACCAAAATACCCCCCTGCCTGCACCATCTCCCCCCCTGCCTGCACCATCTCCCCTCCGCCTGCACCATCCCCCCTGCCTGTACTATCTCCCCCCCTTCCTGCACCATCTCACCCTCTGCCTGCACCATCTCTCCCTCTACCTGCACCATCTCTCCCTCTGCCTGCACCATCTCCCCTACAACTGCACCATCTCCCCTCCGACTGCAACATCTCCCCTCCGCCTGCAACATCTCCCCTCCGCCTGCAACATCTCCCCTCCGCCTGCACCGTTTCCCCTCCGCCTGCACCGTCTCACCCCCTGCACTATCTCCCTCTCAGCCTGCACCATCTCCCTCTCTGCCTGCACCATCTCCCTCCCTGCACTATCTCCCTCTCTGCCTGCACCATCCCCCCTCCCCCGCCTGCTGCTCTTTTAGCCCTTTCCTCGTCGCCTTTCCCCCCCCCCCCCCCCCCCCCCCATGGTTTCTCCCACAGTTTTTGGCTCTTCTCAAAGTGACTGAAATAAACTCATGAAATGCGCTTTGAAATTGAGTGGAAAAGTTTGGTGTCATCCGGTGCGGCCCGCAACCCCCTAGTGACGCCACTGGGTCCCATTCCCCAAGATCCCAGCAGCACAACCTTGCACTTACTTCTCCACTCCCCTTTAAAATAGCAGCAGCAACTCACTCTGTGGCCCGAGGACTGACTGACTGACAGCCAGGACCATCCGCCGACATGCCAGGCACCGGGGAGAGTCGGAGCTTCACCCAGGCTCTCATGGGAGGGTGCCTCCCCTGATACAGACTTGTGCCTCAGGGTGGCCCATCAGCAAACGACCAGGATCGGACCAAATTTGTCCTGTAAATCCTGAAAGGACTGGATGGCCTCCTCCTTCAACATGTCAGCCAGGCACTTCTCATTCACATCTCAAAAGATATCACTATCTTTTGTCTCGGGAATTACTTCTCACGACCAGTATGTGAACTACAAAGTGTAGAAAGCAGATACCTGAAAACACAATTTACATTGATTTAAAGTCCTGTAAATAATAACACGCCTGTTTGTAAAAAAAAAAAAACGCACAGATTAGCAGTTTTCTTTTTCAGCAAAAAAGGGCTTTGTCCATTAATTTGTGACAGATCATTTTTCACGGAAGGTCACCTTTCTTTTACTTTCAGGAAAGTATTTTCGCAACGTTTGGGAAAAAGATAGAAAAGAAGGTTTTTGATTTCTGGTTTTGCATGCCTGCCGGAGGTGGAGGCAGAGGTCCTGCCGGCAGGGAAACGAGCCTGGACTTCAGAGCCCTGTTGCGGAGGACGGCGGGGACAGCCGGAAAGTGAAGGTACTCCGGCGGCCGGACAGAGGAGGTGCGGTAAGCACGCCACGGAGCGTCTAAAACCGGCAGATTACCGGCGGGCTGCGCAGACCAGGGCCGCTGGAGGAGAGTGGGATCACGCGGGGCCCGGTGCTGATAGTGGGACAGGCGGTGCAGGGTCGCAGTAAGGGCCCGGCTGCGGTGCCGATCCAGGCGAGGACTGTCGGCAGGGTGAGTGCCTCCCCAGGAGGGGGCGTGAGCAGCCGTGATACCTGGGGCAGCGGGTCCTGGAGCTCTCTACAACTGCTGCAACACTGCTTTGGCCTATAGGCGGGTGCTGGCTGGACGATTGCAGTTGCCACGTGGTGCCAGGGCGACCTGCGTCGTGATCCGCGGCCTCGAGTGAGCAGTGCAGAACCGTTTGGATCACAGAACCCGTTGGGGACCGGATTGCTGGGGCCGGACTGCTGCACCCTTGCCCCTGGGTCCGCATCTCATCTGAGTCTGACGCAGTTCCAGTTTAGCTACTTCCCGGAGGCCACGGCGTGGATAGCGCTGCCCATGGAGTGGACTGTGACTACCTTGCCCTGACGAGCCCTGCCTCCTGATCGCACATAGTTGGTGGTAGGGTCCCCTGGCCCCCAGCATATGGCTCGCCTGCTTCGGATCTGCCTTCCGGTGATCCCTGGATAGTGAGGGGGTTCCATTTGAGCTGCCTGGAAAGAAGCGTTGCGATCCTCGGGCTCCACGAGCTCCCATAGCGCCTGTTACCTGTCTGACTGGGGGGGTCTGTTCCCCCGGTCTGCGTGTCACCAGCCAAGATGTCCAACGTGTCACGCAAGGGGGGTCGACAGGGTAAGGATGGAGCTTCCAAGTCCTCTCAGCAGCCGGCGTCCCCGGGGGCCAGTGGCTCGCAGAAGGTGTCGGACGACGAGGCGCCTGCTACTAAGGCCTTCATGTCTGAACTATTTGCATCCATTAAGGAGGATATTTCTGAGCTCAGGACTCAATTGGCCTCTGACCTGAGGGAAGTGCGCAGAGACATGGACGGCATTGGAGAGAGGGTGGCGACCCTGGAAGACCATGATTTGAGCATGGCTAACGATGTGCACTTGCTGCAACAAGATATTATCCGCCTCACCGAACAGAATCTGGACCTACAGTTGCACACGGAGGACCTGGAAAATCGTTCCAGGAGGAACAACGTCCGCATTCGGGCGGTGCCGTGGGATGGCGAGGCGGGAGACCTGCGTGGTTACGTCCGGGATTTGTTTTTACAGATCTTGGACGAGGAGGAGGTGAGGGACATCGAGATGGATAGGGTACACAGAGTGGGTCTGCCTAGGCGAGGAGGGGGTCCCCCTCCTGACATCCTCGTCTGTGTTCATGATTTCCAACTCAAAGAACGCATTCTCCGCAAGGCCAGGGCCATCACGTCACTGCAATTCAGGGGCCATGCCCCTCAGCTGTACCAGGACTTGGCAGCCTCCACGCTACGGAAGAGGAGGGAGTTTCGCCCGGTGACTACCTTCTTGAGAGAACGTAACATCTCCTACTCATGGGGCCACCCCTTCAGGATCATCTTCCGATGGCAGAATCGGCTGGCACAGATTAATTCACTCCAAGCAGCAAAGGACCTCTTGGGTCTACAGGATGTCCCTTCTTCACAGGAGGCGAATGCTTCGCCGGCTAGGAGACGTCACCGCTCGTCCTCCTGGCATAGGGTTGGGGCTTCCCCAGACCGGCGGCGGCCGGATCGTGCCTCTGGTTTGCAGGAAAGGGCCGACGCAGTGGCTTCGGTGGCCTCAGCCACTCTGGCGGATACGCAAGAAAGCTCTGGAGCGGCATGACCACCACGGATTTGATTTGACCAGGATCGGCGCTGGAGGGGCTTCGTTGCCTCGGTCTGGGTATGGATGTACTTTTTGGGAAGACACCCCAGACCATGGCCACGGGGGTTGACCAACTGGCACCCCTGCTCCACTTCCGGTTAGGAAGGCCCCTCACGAACTTTGGACTACTGGACTTGATGAGTATTCTCTTTATCCTTTATGATTTCCACTTCTTTTGTTTGTTGTTCCCTTCTCTACGGGTAGGGTTGGGTGTTGGGGAGTTTGGGGGTTCGGGGCTGGGGGGGCTCCATGACTTGTGCTATGCTTGGATTACTTCTCTGCTGGGGTGGGGTTGGGATGGGGGTTGTTGGGGACGGTGGGGAGGGACCCGTGACGGAAGGCCGAAGGGGATGTTTGTTGTGTGTCTGCTGCTGAGTACGTACTCTACTGTTGGCACCTTCGTGCCACGCACGTTTTGGAAGCTACTGGTTGTCTGCTGCCTGAGGGCGGGGCTGAATGCGGGGTGGGTGGCACTTGGCATGCTGAGAGCGATTTCTGGGTTTTCTTTCCGCTATGCCGCTTAGTGTAGGGACGTGGAATGTTAAGGGCTTGAATTCGCCACAGAAACGGCAGAGAGTACTGAAGTATGTGATGGATCATCAACTTGATGTAGTTGGATTGCAAGAAACCCACTTGGCACGGATGGATGAGGCGAGGCTCCGCCATAGGGCATACCCCGTTGTTTACAGGTCCTCTGCTGTTACGAAGCATCGGGGGGTGGCGCTTCTGTTCAGGGCTACGTTGCATTTTCAACCGGTGGAGGTCCGACATGACAGGGAGGGTCGATGGCTGATGGTTAAGGGGCATATTCACGGCAAGTTGTGTACGTTTGTGGTGGTATATCTGCCCAATGCAGGTCAGAACAAGTATTTGCAAGAATTGCTGGAGAAGATTGGGGACTTTGCGGAGGGGCTCTTGTTCCTGTTGGGAGATTTTAACTTGGTGTGGGACAGGGACTTGGATAGCTCGGGGGGGCGTAGGGCGGAGACAGGGGTCTTTTCGGATTCCGCGCAGCAAGGGGTGGGGGAGTTGGGTCTAGTAGACGGATGGCGATTTTTTCACCCTGCCATGAAAGACTACACATTCTTTTCACATGTGCACCACTCCTACTCTCGCCTGGATCACATTTTTCTTAGCCAGTCCCTCAGGGGGAACATTTTAGATGCCGCCATTCTTCCGATTTCGGTATCGGACCACAGTCTCTTGGTGCTCACTCTCCGTTGGACGCCACCCGACACCGCGAGCCGGAAGTGGTACTTCCCGGCATCAGTGGTCAGAGATGAGGTTTCCAATCAAGCCTTACGCCTGGCCATCCGTGAATTTTTCGATTGCAATCCACCGTCGGATACTTCTCTGACGACTACGTGGGACGCCTTTAAGGCGACGATCAGAGGGACGTGCTTGGGCCTCAACTCGCAACTTAACACCCTGCGTAGAAAGGAGCGGGACGCACTGGAAGCCGAGGTGCTTGAACTCGAGAGGGCTCATAAGCTCAATCCCTCGAGGGTGACCCTGCGTCCGCTTACGGCGGTTAGGGGCAAATTGAAGGCACACTATGCAAATAGAGCCGAGCTTACTCTCTTGCGATTGGGGCGACATTCATACTCTAGTGGCAATAAGATTGGCAGACACTTGGCCCGGCAATTGCGGGACAAGAGGGAACGAGAATACATAGGGGGGATCAGAGACCCCGCAGGAGTTCTCCATCATCGGGACGGGGCGAAGGCGGACATATTTGGCCGCTTTTATGCCGATTTGTATACGGGCGAGGAGTTGGACGCGACAGCGCAGCGGGAGTTCCTGCGGCGCTTGCCGCTCCCACAGGTCTCCAAGGCGTGGAACGATCTGTTAGAGGCTCCGATCTCGAGGGAGGAAGTCCTCTCCGCCATTAAAAACTTGAAATTACATAAAGCCCCCGGCCCGGATGGGTACACTGCTGTCTTCTATAAAACCTACGCAACTGAGGTGTGCGATTTTCTAGTTGCCCTCTTTAATGACATGGCTACGTCCGGAGTGAATACCGGGACTCTGGCGGAAGCGGTGATTACGGTCCTGCCGAAGCCAGGGAAGGATCCTGAGCTCTGTCCCTCCTTCCGCCCCATAGCCTTGCTTAATATTGACGCGAAGCTGTATTCGGCGATACTAGCGAGCCGCCTCCAGGACTTGTTACCGGCGATTGTTCATCCGGATCAATCCGGCTTTATCAAAGGCCGCCAGACGCACGACAATACGCGCAGGGTGATTCATCTCATTGAGAAGGCGAACAGGTTCCACATTCCGGCGGTATTGGTGGGCCTCGATGCGGAGAAGGCCTTCGACCGCGTGGACTGGAGCTTTCTATTTCACACGTTGCAGGCGTTTGGGTTCTCCGACAGGTTCATCACCATGGTGAGGGCTAATTTCTGTAGCCCGCGCTCGAGGGTGGCGGTGAACGGCCACCTATCGGCCTTCTTCCAGCACTCGCGAGGTACCAGACAAGGATGCCCCCTCTCTCCCTTATTGTTTGCGCTTAGCATTGAACCCTTGGCGATGGCGGTCCGGGAGCATGAGGGGGTGAAGGGCGTTCCATTCACAGGGGAGCAGCACAAAATCTCTCTCTTTGCGGATGATGTTCTGCTATCAGTGGCTGACCCCGCTAACTCTCTCCCATGCGTGCGGGATATTTTGCTGGAATTCGAAGGAGTGGCTGGCTTCAAGGTAAACTACGGCAAGTCTTATGTCCTGAATTTAACCTTATCACAAGCCGACGTTGCTCAGGTAAGCACTTCTACGCCGCTACCCTGGGCTTCGGGCTCGATACTTTACTTAGGAGTCCACCTCACTCCCACGGTGGGTGGCTTATTTGCAGCCAACTTCCCACCCTTGGTGGCGAAGACGCGGGCCGAACTGGAGAAGTGGAAACCCAAATTCCTGTCATGGTTAGGCAGGGTGCATGCCATTAAAATGGTCCTTCTCCCTAAATACTTGTATCTCTTTCAGGCCCTACCGATTCCACTGAGCACTTCATTTTTTGGACAGCTCAGAACATTGATCTTAAAATTTGTCTGGCAGGGAGGTCGGGCTCGGCTTTCGTTTGCACTCTTGCGACGGTTGCGGGCTGACGGAGGGGTCGGCCTTCCGGACCTACACCTCTATTATAAAGCTGCCCAACTACGAGTCATGGTGGAATGGTCACAGCAATTTTCCGACAAACACTGGTTGCATATGGACCGGAGTGTGACTGGCCGGTCCATCTGGGATTTGGCCTGGAAGCCCAAGCGTGATCGACCGCTGAACGCGTACATTAGTACTCCCACAGGGACTACACTGAAAGTGTGGGACACCCTGGCGGGGGATGAGCGATGGACGACCTTCCCGTCTCCATTCACTCCATTGCATTTCAATCCGGCGTTCCGGCCGGCACTCGCCGAGGGTCCCTTTGATACTTGGAGGGAGGGAGGATGCCGCGCATTGCTCCATCTGTTCCATGGCTCTGATCCCCTGACTTTTGAGAATTGCATGCGGGATTACCAAGTGCAGCCAACTGAAAAATACAGGCATATGCAACTGCTCCACTGGGCCACGTCACCAGGAGTTCGGGAGGCTGCCACGAGGCCTCTCTCCGAATTTGAGGCCTTTCTGCTGAAAACATCTGCCATGAAGGGGGCCATCTCCTTTCTATACCAATTGTTGCTTCGTTCTGCCCTTTCTCCTAGACCGCGCTACATGGAACAATGGGAGGAGATGGTGGGGAGGGACATCGCCGATGGAGAATGGTCGGCGTTGTGGAGGGACATGACGCAATTTAACCACTCAATTCTATTGAGGGAGGCTCACTTGAAGACTCTCACACAATGGTACATGGTCCCCGCCCGACTTCACCGTATTTACCCGGTTGTTTCGGATAGATGTTGGAGGGGCTGTGGCCTACTGGGGGACTTCCGCCACATCTGGTGGGATTGCCCGGTCATCAAACCCTTCTGGGACGAAATCCTATCCCATATTAAAGATATTTTGCAGTATCCCATTGATAACTCTTTGGCATCCGTGGTCCTGGGCCTGCGGGATCCTGGCCTTGAGCACCAGACGCGCGCGGACAAGAAGATCCTATGGCTCTGCCTCGGCGCTGCCAAGCTCACGCTGGCGGCCGCATGGAAACGGAAGGAGGCACCGGCGATCTCACTTTGGCACGCTAGGCTGTGGAGGCTTCTGAGTCTTGAGAGAATGGCGGACATCTTCCTAGGCAACTACAAAAACTTTAAGCACACATGGGGTCCCCTGGTGTCCTTTCTCTCTACTGGTTTACCCTCGGCAGTTTGCCCGGCATCGCTGAGGACCCTACATCTGTTCCAGTTCTAAGTGTGTGTGATGGATGAGTGTGGAATGGTTGAGGCGCCGTCACGGGAGGGGGGGGGGTTGGGATGGGGGAAGTTAAGTTTGAGTTCCGCTATTGGGGCATATGTGCCGCTGGGACGAGGCTTAGTTTAATGGCTTTGTGACTCTGAACTTCTACCGGCTGGACTAGAAGTATTCCCCGCCTGGGGTTACATTCGAGACTTCATCTTTTCTGCGGATGCTGGAGCCTAGCTTCTACTCGCTTCTCTTGCACTGCATTATTGCCTCGTCTTGCTTTATTGCTTTCCCACTGTGTGGGACCATCTATGCACCCGATGCGGTAACTTTTGTTTACTGTTTTATCTCTGTGTTTTGCAAAATAAAAAAATTTTACAAAAAAAAAAAAAAAAAAAAAAAAAGATATCACTATCTTTTGTCTCGGGAATTACTTCTCACGACCAGTATGTGAACTACAAAGTGTAGAAAGCAGATACCTGAAAACACAATTTACATTGATTTAAAGTCCTGTAAATAATAACACGCCTGTTTGTAAAAAAAAAAAAAACGCACAGATTAGCAGTTTTCTTTTTCAGCAAAAAAGGGCTTTGTCCATTAATTTGTGACAGATCATTTTTCACGGAAGGTCACCTTTCTTTTACTTTCAGGAAAGTATTTTCGCAACGTTTGGGAAAAAGATAGAAAAGAAGGTTTTTGATTTCTGGTTTTGCATCACCCGGTTCATGCATGAGATAATCCGATGGCCCCACTTATAATCGCCACATTACGCCATTACCATGGACCTATTCCATTTCCAGGTGACACCATCAGAGGGGTGACACCAAAATGAACTCGCTATTTATTTACTGTTCCTATAATGTTCCGCAGTGCACAACGTCTTGGCTTGTTTAATAAGTACGGACGGTGTTACATGAACAGTAAATAAATAGCGAGTTCATTTTGGTGTCACCCCTCTGCTGGTGACACCTGGTGCGGCCCGCACCTCCCGCACCCCCCTCGTGACGCCACTGTTGGCTATTTCAGATTTTGAACTACACATACTGGGTTTTATTTGGAGTTTGGTGGAGGAGGTATCTGCCAAAAAGTGAAAGATGGCCTGTCAGTCATATTTATAGTGCCATCTATATCAATGCCTTCTTAATACGGTGCACAGGACATCTGCCACTTTTTGGAAGATGTCTTACATCTTCCCTACTCTAGATAAGCCCACAAGTCCCAGGAGAGACTTAGGAATCTGGACTCTCCCTATTTTTAAATATATTTTGATAGATACATTTGATTTATGGAAAATTCTTAGGCATGCGGTTTTAAAACAAATGTTTTTTAGCTTGCCTCCATCATTTTCCTTGAGACCCAAATATCACTGTAGCATCAGAGGCCATAAAAAACCTGAGCCGCTCACCATATTTTTAATCTTCTTTTTCCACCTTTCAGACAAGGTTGATGGGCGATGGAGAGTAGGGTTGTTTTTACCTTGTCATTATTTTTTATTCCTTCCATCAGTTTATTTTTTTTTGTAATGTTCTTTCACTATTACGCAAAGTAAATGTTTCCTTTGATGCTAGCAGATGTAATTGCTGTTTTTCGTCCACGACCCTTATCCATCATGATGGATTTCTGTCTATCGCGTACCATGCCAATATATTACATTCAATCCATCGTACTAAATGGAGTCAGAAAAAGGTGGTGGTTTCCAACCAAGCAAAGGATACGTTTGCTTTGATATCTCATTTAAACAACAGAATGTCAAGCCTGCCACAAAATCCCAGGCTTAATGCCAGAATGCCTTATGACTAATTCAGTGATATCAATGAGAATGCTAAAGATCTCACTGCCACCTACTGTTAAAAAAATTTAAATGCAACATCAGAAATGTTGGCATGTCCTATAACACCAAAGCCTTCTACGGCATAGAGCCGTGCTTCTGAAACTTTTTAGAACCCCAACCCAATGTTTAAAATGACAAACTTTTGCGAACCACCTAGCTTTTATCAACATGAGGCAGGTGTTTTTTAAAAGTATTTAATGCAATAGGTCTCGCATTAGGAAAGTTTGAGCTATTGGTATTGTAAAGGACACATTATTTATGTATGTGCTTGTTTTGAAAATAGCGAAATTAATAGCTTTGTTATTTACAATGCCAATAGTTTTATCTTTCGCAAATGTGACACCTATTGTAACACAATATGTGTTGTGAGGGTGAGTGAGGATGAGGGTGAGAGGTTGAGGGTGAGTGAGGGTGAGGGGTTGAGGGTGAGTGAGGGTGAGTGAGGGTGAGGGGTTGAGGGTGAGGGGTTGAGGGTGAGTGAGGGTGAGGGTGAGTGAGGGTGAGGGTGAGGGGTTGAGGGTGAGTGAGGGTGAGGGGTTGAGGGTGAGGGTGAGTGAGGGTGAGGGGTTGAGGGTGAGTGAGGGTGAGGGTGAGGGTGAGTGAGGGTGAGTGAGGGTGAGGGTGAGTGAGGGTGAGGGTGAGTGAGGGTGAGGGGTTGAGGGTGAGGGGTTGAGGGTGAGTGAGGGTGAGGGTGAGTGAGGGTGTGGGTGAGTGAGGGTGAGGGGTTGAGGGTGAGTGAGAGTGAGGGTGAGTGAGGGGTTGAGGGTGAGGGGTTGAGGGTGAGGGGTTGAGGGTGAGTGAGGGTGGAGGGGTGAGGGGTTGAGGGTGAGGGGTTGAGGGTGAGTGAGGGTGAGTGAGGGTGAGGGTGAGGGGTTGAGGGTGAGTGAGGGTGAGGGTGAGTGAGGGTGAGTGAGGGTGAGGGTGAGTGAGGGTGAGAGTGGGTGAGGGTGGGTGAGGGTGAGGGTGAGTGAGGGTGAGTGAGGGGTTGAGGGTGAGGGTGAGTGAGGGTGAGTGAGGGTGAGTGAGGGTGAGGGGTTGAGGGTGAGGGGTTGAGGGTGAGTGAGGGTGAGGGTGAGTGAGGGTAAGGGTGAGTGAGGGTGAGGGTGAGGGGTTGAGGGTGAGTGAGGGTGAGGGGTTGAGGGTGAGTGAGGGTGAGGGTGAGTGAGGGTGAGGGGTTGAGGGTGAGTGAGGGTGAGGGTGAGGGGTTGAGGGTGAGCGAGGGTGAGGGGTTGAGGGTGAGTGAGGGTGAGGGGTTGAGGGTGAGTGAGGGTGAGTGAGAGTGAGGGTGAGTGAGGGGTTGAGGGTGAGGGGTTGAGGGTGAGTGAGGGTGAGGGTGAGGGGTTGAGGGTGAGGGGTTGAGGGTGAGTGAGGGTGAGGGGGTGAGGGTGAGTGAGGGTGAGTGAGGGTGAGTGAGGGTGAGTGAGGGGTTGAGGGTGAGTGAGGGTGAGGGTGAGTGAGGGTGAGGGTGAGTGAGGGTGAGGGGTTGAGGGTGAGTGAGGGTGAGTGGGGTGAGTGGGGTGAGGGTGAGGGTGAGTGAGGGGTTGAGGGTGAGGGGTTGAGGGTGAGTGAGGGTGAGGGTGAGTGAGGGTGAGGGTGAGGGGTTGAGGGTGAGTGAGGGTGAGGGTGAGTGAGGGTGAGGGGTTGAGGGTGAGTGAGGGTGAGGGTGAGGGTGAGTGAGGGTGAGGGGTTGAGGGTGAGTGAGGGTGAGTGAGGGTGAGGGGTTGAGGGTGAGTGAGGGTGAGTGAGAGTGAGGGTGAGTGAGGGGTTGAGGGTGAGGGGTTAAGGGTGAGTGAGGGTGAGGGGTTGAGGGTGAGTGAGGGTGAGGGGTTGAGGGCGAGTGAGGGTGAGGGTGGGTGAGGGTGAGTGAGGGTGAGGGGTTGAGGGTGAGTGAGGGTGAGTGAGGGTGAGGGTGAGTGAGGGTGAGTGAGGGTGAGTGAGGGTGAGGGAGGGTGAGGGTGAGGGAGGGTGAGGGGTTGAGGGTGAGTGAGGGTGAGGGGTTGAGGGTGAGTGAGGGTGAGGGTGAGTGAGGGTGAGGGGTTGAGGGTGAGTGAGGGTGAGGGTGAGTGAGGGTGAGGGTGAGGGGTTGAGGGTGAGTGAGAGTGAGGGTGAGTGAGGGGTTGAGGGTGAGGGGTTGAGGGTGAGTGAGGGTGAGGGTGAGGGGTTGAGGGTGAGTGAGGGTGAGGGGGTGAGTGAGGGTGAGGGTGAGTGAGGGTGAGTGAGGGTGAGTGAGGGTGAGGGGTTGAGGGTGAGTGAGGGTGAGTGAGGGTGAGGGTGAGTGAGGGTGAGTGAGGGTGAGTGAGGGTGAGTGAGGGTGAGGGTGAGTGGGGGTGAGTGAGGGTGAGTGAGGGTGAGGGTGAGTGAGGGTGAGGGTGAGTGAGGGTGAGTGAGGGTGAGGGTGAGTGAGGGTGAGTGAGGGTGAGGGGTTGAGGGTGAGTGAGGGTGAGGGTGAGTGAGGGTGAGGGGTTGAGGGTGAGTGAGGGTGAGGGGTTGAGGGTGAGGGGTTGAGGGTGAGGGGTTGAGGGTGAGTGAGGGTGAGGGGTTGAGGGTGAGTGAGGGTGAGGGTGAGGGTGAGTGAGGGTGAGGGTTGAGGGTGAGTGAGGGTGAGTGAGGGTGAGTGAGAGTGAGGGTGAGTGAGGGGTTGAGGGTGAGGGGTTGAGTGAGGGTGAGGGGTTGAGGGTGAGTGAGGGTGAGGGGTTGAGGGTGAGTGAGGGTGAGGGTGGGTGAGGGTGAGTGAGGGGTTGAGGGTGAGTGAGGGTGAGGGGTTGAGGGTGAGTGAGGGTGAGGGTGAGGGTGGGTGAGGGTGAGTGAGGGCGAGGGTGAGTGAGGGTGAGGGTGAGTGAGGGCAAGGGTGAGTGAGGGTGAGGGTGGGTGAGGGTGAGTGAGGGTGAGTGAGGGTGAGTGAGGGTGAGGGTGAGTGAGGGTGAGGGGTTGAGGGTGAGGGGTTGAGGGTGAGTGAGGGTGAGGGGTTGAGGGTGAGTGAGGGTGAGGGGTTGAGGGTGAGTGAGGGTGAGGGGTTGAGGTTGAGTGAGGGTGAGGGTGAGTGAGGGTGAGGGGTTGAGGGTGAGTGAGGGTGAGGGTGAGTGAGGGTGAGGGTGAGGGGTTGAGGGTGAGTGAGGGGTTGAGGGTGAGTGAGGGTGAGGGGTTGAGGGTGAGTGAGGGTGAGGGGGTGAGGGTGAGTGAGGGTGAGGGTGAGGGTGAGGGTGAGTGAGGGTGAGGGTGAGTGAGGGAGGGTGAGGGTGAGTGAGGGTGAGGGTGAGTGAGGGTGAGGGTGAGGGTGAGTGAGGGTGAGGGTGAGGGTGAGTGAGGGTGAGTGAGGGTGAGGGGTTGAGGAGGGTGAGGGTGAGGGGTTGAGGGTGAGTGAGGGTGAGGGTGAGTGAGTGAGAGTGAGGGTGAGTGAGGGGTTGAGGGTGAGGGGTTGAGGGTGGGTGAGGGGTGAGGGGTTGAGGGTGAGTGAGGGTGAGGGGTTGAGGGTGAGTGAGGGTGAGTGAGGGTGAGTGAGGGTGAGTGAGGGTGAGGGTGAGTGAGGGTGAGTGAGGGTGAGGGTGAGGGTGAGTGAGGGTGAGGGTGAGTGAGGGTGAGGGTGAGTGAGGGTGAGTGAGGGTGGGTGAGGGTGAGTGAGGGTGAGGGTGAGTGAGGGTGAGGGGTTGAGGGTGAGTGAGGGTGAGTGAGGGTGAGTGAGGGTGAGGGGTTGAGGGTGAGTGAGGGTGAGGGGTTGAGGGTGAGTGAGGGTGAGGGTGAGTGAGGGTGAGGGGTTGAGGGTGAGGGGTTGAGGGTGAGTGAGGGTGAGGGTGAGGGGTTGAGGGTGAGTGAGGGTGAGGGGTTGAGGGTGAGTGAGGTAACCTGGCATGGTAACCTGAAAAAAATGTGGGTGTGAGCCATGTGAAGGGGTCTGCGGTGAGTGTGAGACCCGAAAAGGCAGAAGTCGGGAAGGAGAGGCTGCGGGTAAGGGTGTGCACGAAAGTGAATGTGCACAAATGGGGCCATGCGGTGGGCGACCAAAGCAGAAGCGGCTGGCAGAATAAGCGGGCCAAGGCCGAGAGTCCACTGGGTGCACGCGTCCTACCCGGAAATGACTGGGGGATAGGTGGGGAATGGCATGGTAACCTGAAAAAAAGGTGGGTGTGAGCCATGTGAAGGGGTCTGCGGTGAGCGCGAGACCCGAAAAGGCAGAAGTGGGGAAGGAGAGGCTGCGGGTAAGGGTATGCACGAAAGTAAAATGTGCACAAATAGGGCCATGCGGTGGGCGAACAAAGCAGAAACGTCTGGCAGGATGGTGGTGCCGGAATAAGCTGTGCACATGTCAGGCCATGCTTCGAGTAACTTATAGAGATGCGACTGACAGGATAGTAGGGTTGAGAGCAAAAGCGCCGAAGGGGCGCCTGTGTATATGCTGCTAATAATTAAAAAATGCATATGAGAACTGTATTATCGCAAATGATGGAAAAGATATCTCACCTGAAAGAAAAACAAGAAAGGAAACAAGACGGAGGGCATTGCTGTGGGGAGGGGGGGGGAGGAGAAATGCACACGGCGGGCAGGGGAGGGGGTGGAGCGGGGAGAGCGGCATGAGGGTGTGAAGCAGCCGGGGCCTTTGAAGTGAAGCTAAGCTTCACTTCAAAGGTGTGGGAGGAGTGCGGCTGAGGGAACAGACGGCGATTTGGTGATGTGCACGCGCATTTTAGGTCAATGCGCTTGCGCATTGACCTAAAAGCCACGGGCACAGCACCAAATCGCCACAGTTAGGTAAACTTTGTTTAAAGCCCTATAGTCTCGCTTCTCTCAATGCGCATGCGCATTGATAGGTCACGAGACCTAAAAAAGGAGAGGGACAATATGTAAGTAACTTTATTATTTGATTTGTGTTCAAACAAATCTAAGAAAACAATTACAGATTTAGAAGAAAGATTCAGAGTTAACCCCTTCCCTGCCAGGCCTTTTCCCCCGTGCCACACCCTTTTTTGGCTATTTGGGGTAGTTTGCTCTTAGGACCACATACCTTTTTGTCCATATAAGGTATCCTCGCCAAATGTGCATCCTTTTCTTCCAACATCCTGATGATTCATAAAGTACCCAGGATTTGTGGAGCCCTGGAGGGGTCAGAGAAAGCAAAATACAGCTATATTTGTTTTTTGGGGGGAAAAATGGGAACAAAGTGCTGCAGAAGAAAGCGTCTTTTTTCCCCCCTGCAAATGGTATAGATGAATGGTTTGTGGTGCTAAAAGCACCATCTTCCCAGCTTTCAGGAACAGGCAGACGTTTGTAGGAAAACCAACATTTTCTACACAGTTTTGGCATTTTACTGGGACATTGCCTATTTGTTCTATTTTTTGTGCTTTCAACCTCCCTATAGTTAGTGGTAGAAATTGGTGCGAAATCAATAATGGATCCCGGAAAGCAGTGGGGAACCTCCATGGTAGCAGCGGTTGCATCGTAATACAGTGGCCAGAGCTTTCCCTGCCTCAGTGGTCGGAATCAATCCGCGGTCGGTCGGGCGGTCCAACCAACATCGTAATCATGCCCTTTGGTGAGGACCAGTTAAAGATTTAGACATTTTGAGAATTTCTTTCCTTAGTCATGGATTTTTATTGTTGTTACTGTTACATTGATAGTATTACTGCAGTCTTGTTGTCTTTCTTTCTTTAGTTTTCAGAGTGGGACTTCCCTATATATTTCAAGTGTTGTTTGTTTTTGGGTTTTTTAAAGGAAGGAGGTATGTTCTACATAGCATGTATTTGTACAAAGTTACTTTAAGAAACCTTTCTATATCAGGGGTTCCAGGGTTCCTTAGTTGGCAGAGGCTTCAAGTTCAGTTTAGCATCTGTTGGCTGGCAGAGGACTTCTTTGCTGCCTATGGTCAGCGATCAATAACTTTGGAAGATAACAACAGCAGCAAGTGTGGTTCCGGTGCAACAGTTAGCATATGGTCTGCCACATGCACATGACCTCATCAATATCCATGGAGGACACCAAATTTTAGGCATGCGCAAAGCTGAGCACATTTTGTTGATGGGAATTATTTCACTGAGGTTACAATTCCACAATGATTACTTAAGGATGTAGATAATAAATAATGAGATAAGAATTATTGTCATCGGGATGCCTGGTGGGCCAAAAATGAGCCCTTCATAACCTCCAAAGGACTAAGTAACCTCAGCGCTTAGCACATGACAGAGACAGCTATGGCGTTCAGTGAGAGTGATCTGTGATTGGCCTCATCAAGAACAATATGTCATGTCAGACAAGTGTATTGCTTCACATAAGATAATTTAACGGTCTGACTTTTGCTGAACTTGACATTTCGCTGCAGTTTCTAGCTGTTACCGGAGAAGCCATGTTTGCGTGAGGTTCCTCCTTGTGCAAAACAGGAACTTATCTGGGGATTCACCTTTACTGTTCAACATGGACACATGCATGTAAGGCTGCAGGTTAATATCTCCAAGTGTATCACACACATGTTGGGTCTTTTATACTAGACACAGGGGTGTAAATCTGAGGAAGTGTGTGTCACTAGTTGTTATTTTGATGAGTCGCAAATGTTATGTCCTGCCATTAAAGGTCCTCAATGCAATGAGTCTCCATTGTTTTCTCAGCCAGTGTTATCCATTATTTACTCTTTGTTCCTTCTCACAGATTCTTCATGTTGGTGAAAGTTATAAGCATTTGAGAGTGTAGTGTTAGTACGTGGTGTATTCTCAGCTCAGTGCAGGACATGTTGGTCTATTTACACTGTCACCTTTCAGTAATTTATTCCCTCTTTACCCATTCAACGACACACCTAGATGCAACACTCCTAACAAGCATTAGCAAAGCTTGTTGGTTTAGTATTAATGTACTAACACATGCAAATACAGACATTCTCAAATGTGCAAATGCTATATGTACCATGTCACTGTGCAAACTGACTCATGCCACCACAAGCTTGGGGAATAAAATATGGGCACATGCATCAAAGGCACGGAAAGAGGCAGGTTGCATCAAGATGAGCATTATTAGTCTTGCACATTTCTCCATGCCTGTGTTTACATCTGCTGGCCCATTAAAGATAGACCTACTGGCTTTGCACTTGGCATGCAGTCTGGACTTGAAGAGCACCAAGGAGGATTTGTGTATGCTGTGTCCTTGTCTGTAGATGGACTTCCTTGTCTGTAGATGGACTGCAATGCAACCTAGAATAATGATCAATGGAAGATATTGTACTGCTCAATGTTTTAGTTATTCCCAGTTGGTACAGCTGTGGTGACCACTTTGCTGGTAGCTATTGTTGTGGTTGTTGCCCTTGCTGTGGTAGCAGCTATTATCACTGCTGTGGTTTCTGCTATTGTGGCAGGTGTTGTTGTTGCTGCTGTCCCTGTGGTTACAGTTGAGGTCAGTGCGGTAGTCCCTGCTGTGCTAGCAGTTATCGCTGTTCATGTCCCTGCCATGGTGGAAGTGCTGTGATCGCTGCAATAGTCGCTGCTGTTGCAGCAGATGTGCTTATTGAGGTTGTGCCAGCTGTTGTTGCTGCAATTGGTTTTATACTGTAGCAAATGCAATTGCAGCTATTGGTGCTATTATAGCTATGACGGTTGCTGTGGTCCATGCAATTGTTGAAGTTGTTCTCATAGCTGTGACCCCTGCTGTCCTGGCAGTCATTGTTCGCTATAATACGTGGCTCCTCTTGCAAAGCTTGTTAGATCTTTCGGACTGGAAGTCTTATCGTATGCGGGCGACACCCAGATAATGGTCTCCCTATCCCATTCTGTGGAGTCCACGGCCCTCAACTTTAAGAACTGCATGGAAGCCGTGGCAGGTTGGATGTCCACGAACTTCCTTAAGCTAAACGGTGAAAAAACCGAGATCCTCATCTTTGGTGGCAAACAAGATCTCTGGTCCATGGACTGGTGGCCACCCTCCCTCGGAACCTGCCCTCTGCCGTCCTTAGTTGCCAGAAACCTGGGGGTCACCTTTGACACCACACTGGCATTTGATAAACAAGTTAGCAAAACTGTGTCAACTTGTTGTGGGGTCCTGAGGATCCTCAGGAAGCTAGTGCACTATCTCTCCCCCGATGCCCGGAAACAGGTGGTTACTGCTCTTATCTCACCCCGCCTGGACTATTGCAATGCCCTCTATCTTGGTATCTGCAAAAAACTCATCCATCGCCTACAGACTATCCAGAACGCTGCAGCCAGGTTTGTAGTGAATGCCCCAAGACGTGTTTCTGTTACAGAAATCAGGAAAACCTCCACTGGCTTCCTGTCCAGGCAAGGATCAACTTCAAGGTCCTGGTTTTTACCTATCAGGCCCTTTATAGCTTGGGTGCAGAGGATATTGGGTCCCTCGTGTCCTTCTATACCCTGGGCAGAGCCCTGAGATCTGCTCACAAAAATCTTCTGCCGACCCCCCGGATCACTAAGGCCAGATGGGGCGGGAGGGCTTTTTTCTTCCTCGCCCCCAAACTATGGAACACGCTTCCAACCAACCTTAAAACTCAGCTATCACTTGCCCTTTTCCGGAAAAATCTCAAAACCTGGCTATTTACTGAATCATATCCGTAAGTGCTGCTGCCTTCTGATGCCTCCGACCACTCAGCTGTTTTTTCCACCTTCTGCGCCTTGATGTCTCCGGGTTAAGTTGCGCTCTTACAAATCGCAAATTCATTCATTCATTCATTCATAATCCCTGCAGAGTTGAGAGCTGTTGTTGCTACTCTTTGTCTTTCTCAGTTGGCAGCTTTGGTCTTGTGCTGTGGTGGAAACTGCTGTCACACATGTAGGCCCTGCTGTGCTTGCAACTATTTTATCAGCTGCTGTTGCTAACTTCAGCGGTGGCTATGATAACTCTTGTTGCTGCTGCTTGTTGTTGCTCTTGTTGCTGCTGTGGTAGCAGCTCTGGTTGATGTTGTGGCGCCTGTTGTGGTTACCACTGTGGTCCATGCACTGGTGATAGCTATGTTGCCTGCCGCCATTACAGCTGTGGTTTCTTATGTTCTTGCAGTTGTTGATGTAGGAAGCATTAGGGTGTGCGCATTTGGCTACTAACTTTTACAAGTACAGAGTATCTGATGTATTGCTCTGTTTGTTATACTACATGTAGTTCCTTGTGGAAGACTTCATAAACTGTTATTAATTGATTCCACAGTAGAGTAGCTCGGAATTCATTGCTCTGGAGAATGAGAGTGCTAGCTGTTTGATTTTGTGTGTTAGAATGTCATTTAATCCGTAGTTCTGTCTGCAGTTGTTGTTTTCATGAACACATTGATTGTCTATCCATATGCAAGGAAGATATATTGTTTGGCTTTGTATAGAAAACATTCAGAATGATGCATGGAGAACATTCAGATATAGAGTACTTTATGAAAAGTCAGGAGTATGGAGGTGCTGTGAATATGTCTGAGGAGCGTTTTATGTCTGAAGAACTAGGTTCCTGGTAAAGTGGGCAGGTGGGTCTGTTAAACTTGTGTAGTCCTGCTCTGTGCTGCTGTGTGATACAATGTGTCTTGGACCTTATGTGTCATGTTACATGTTACTCACGTCAGGCATATAAGCCAGGGTTAATGTTGTCTTTCCTTCGAATGTGAGAAGGATCCTGGCCTCTGAGTTCCTGACATGTTGCAGTCTGCTCGAGGTATGTTGGGTGGCTAATTAAAGGCTGTTCACATAGTATAGATGGGCTTTTATGGTTACAATTATTGAGAGGGAGGACAAGAATATCATTATTCACCACACAATTTAGTGATGCAGGAAGGATGCTTTGACAGCAGAATGTCATTAAGGTATATGTTTTAAAAGACTCATGTGGAGCAAAGAGAGGGGATCAAGATAGTACAGGCACCACCCTTTTTATGTTGCTGTAGAGAAGCATCCTTTTCTTGCCTGGGCTGTGCTTGGGTTGGTTACAGGCCTTTGGATGCACCAGTTTTAGCAGACATCTGTTCTTACAAGCGGTGTCAAGGACTGTGTTTCTCTTGATTTTGAGGATTGTTTGTGTGTCACCAGCAGTGTTGTGACACGTGTGTCCACAGGACCGGATGAGGGTTGCCAATAGACTGTGACAGATATTGAACAGGAGACGAGTCAGTATAGAGCCCTGAGCCTCTTTGCAGGCAAGCAGAAGCACTTCAGAGCCAAAGGTGGCTAGGGAATCCGTATGCTATTCTCTGAGAGGAAAGGAAGTGTTCAGTCAGGGGCTGAATTTTAGATTCTCTGGTGGTCCAGGCAGTTTATTAGGGCATGGTGATTCATGGTCTTGAAAGCTTCTAAACGGAGCAGGTGCAGGGGTAGCAGGGGTACTGTTAAGCTTTCTATGCCAACCTGTTTCAAAGGTCATCGTAAATGGAGACTGAAACAACATTTGACCCACTGAGTGATCTTTCTCTACTCTGTGCTCGGTGAGGTAGTTGATGGTTTCAAAGAACACCCATAGTTTCTGGAGCATTGCCCGGTTTACTCTGACCCTAGAGTGGACTATATTGCTTTATAGCTAAGCGTTGCGGGGGGGGGGGGTGTATGTGGGCAGGCATGGGAAGGGAGGAAGACAGCGCTCCAGAGGGTTCTGGTTGGTTTTTGCCATTGTAGTGTCCTGCTGGACAGGTTCTAGTGTCTCAGTAGGTACTTGTGCATCTGCCACTCCTTAGAGGGCTGTCCATGCATCCACCCCACCCCAATCCACCACAGGCGTCACGAGTGACGTGGGCCTGTTAATAAAAGGCCAGAGGGCACATGCTCGTGGCCTGGTAAGTAAGTATCACAACTGTGTCCGTCTCAGTTATTACTAAGTATGTGGGCCTAGAGCCCACCATTTTACAGCCACCAGGATGCCAGTTATTGAGAAGAAAGTGTTTATTATTGGCAGTGGGTGCATTGTGTTTGCTTCTTTAGTGTGCCTTTCAGGTTCTCAGTTTAAAGGTAATTGGCTTGTGAATTTTCTTAGTTTGGGTAGTGAAGTGTTAAGCTCAAAGATAACACAGGCGTGTGATTGGTGTTTCGGTCAGTGGCTGTAGCTTCATTTTAATACATTAACCATTATTTGCAGATTTTAGAAACAGTCGTATGTAGCACATGGTATTTGCTAGTAGATTTCCCCTTCTAACCATTTTAGTTAACGCCATATTACAGTTGCAGCACCCCCTCATTCTTACAACAGTATTCAAATAATAATGATGTACTATTAATAATACAAACATGGGAGCGAGCGCATCAGTGTACTGTGCTCTCTCAAAGGGCATGCAATGTTCTTAGCCATGTCCGGCTAACTTAAAAATATAAGCCTCTATAATTTCAGTATTTTCTCACCGAATTTGAAGGTTTGCGTGGTCAACAATACATTACATTAATTTGCCAGCGTTTGGGATCTTCTAAAGTTCTCAGAATATTAACATTAATATTCATATTAACATACCCAAGACTTAGGGAGTTAAGGGAGAAATGCCTATCATTTCTTTTCTCTGATCCTCATCTATTCTATGTGGATGATACATGCTTCTGTGGTTACGATTGTTGCGGCTAGCTAAGGCAACAACTTCTACTAATGGGTGCTTATAAGACACACAGACCTGTGTTTGCCAGTTCCTATTCCTATTTAGATACTATGGCCCACATTTTCGAAGGCCCTGCACCAGTGCAAAGCGATGCATAGTGATGCATATTAAAATTACTTTCCAGCGCGAAGAGCCCTTTTTTTCAGTGCAGAAACCACTTTGCGCTGCTTTGCATCAACAGGGTTTTATGGGGTGTTACTTGTGCGGATCAGCACAAACACCCATAGGGTTTGACACAAAGCCCAATCTACTAACACAGCCACACTGGGTTTGTGTCAAAAATGAATACCTCCTTAAAGCAGACATTAACTAGGAGACATATGCAAAGAAAAACCAAAGGTGGTGATGGACGGAGCATTGACATTCCCTGGACCGGAATCAAGCTTCCCAGGACCGGTTTCTGGCATTACAGCCGTCTTCAGCCGGGCTTGCTTGACTCCAGTGGCAAAGTGAGCAAGGGACTCACGTCGGAGCATACCCTGCCAGCTTAGGGCGAACAAAGAAAAGCCAAAGGTGGTGATGGACGGAGCATTGACAATACAAACACTCACCCCCAGTCAACTGATCTGGGTTTAATCCCTCACCGTTCTTTAGTTCACTCCGCCACCCCAGCTCAGACATGGCCATATGCAAATCAGTCTGACCCTGTGCCTCATGGGAACAGTCCAGCCCGAACTGCCAAGCCATGTCTTCCCTGGACCGGAATCAAGCTTCCCAGGTCCGGTTTCTGGCATTACAGCCGTCTTCAGCCGGGCTTGCTTGACTCCAGTGGCAAAGTGAGCAAGGGACTCACGTCGGAGCATACCCTGCCAGCTTAGGGCGAACAAAGAAAAACCAAAGGTGGTGATGGACGGAGCATTGACAATACAAACACTCACCTCCAGTCAACTGATCCGGGTTTAATCCCTCACCGTTCTTTAGCTCACTCCGCCACCCCAGCTCAGACATGGCCATATGCAAATCAGTCTGACCCTGTGCCTCATGGGAACAGTCCAGCCCGAACTGCCAAGCCATGTCTTCCCTGGACCGGAATCAAGATTCCCAGGACCGGTTTCTGGCATTACAGCCGTCTTCAGCCGGGCTTGCTTGACTCCAGTGGCAAAGTGAGCAAGGGACTCACGTCGGAGCATACCCTGCCAACTTAGGGCGAACAAAGAAAAACCAAAGGTGGTGATGGACGGAGCATTGACAATACAAACACTCACCCCCAGTCAACTGATCTGGGTTTAATCCATCATTTCTCAAAAAACCCACACATTGCATACGAGTGGATGTGCACAACACACATCCAGCGTGTGAGCTTCTTCTATGTATGTCTAGACATAGGAGTTTGTACTGGAAGAGTATGCTTCCAGTATATATCTTAAGCAAGACAGCTCACCCTGGCCTCTACGAGGCTGTGCTAAGAAAGCTTGTACAGGGGAAGACAGCAGCAGCAAACCAATCTTAATAGCTCTGCCCTGTGCTTTACCCCTTGTGCAACGCAGCATAGCACAACAAATTAGGTTGCTACACAGAGATGCATGAAAAAATATTACATCTGGGCCCACTGCTGCTGTCTTCCCCTGTGCTGGTGCACACACAGGCTGCCTAACCCCACATACACTTTTGCACCATAGTGCAAAGATATATGCATGATGTCTAATCAGTAGCGACTGCTACGAGACGGTCGTGGTGAGGGGGAGCAGAGGGAATTTATAAAAAAACACTTACCTGGATGCGGCAGTCGCACTTCCTCCATCCTCTTCTCTTCTTCTGGGGCAGCAGGAGGCACGCAGCCTCCCAGACTCCCCTGACCAATCACAACACTGCCTTACAGCAGTGTTTTAATTGGTCTGAACACCGAACTACGATGCTCAGACAGGGGCTGGGAGACTGGGCATGTTCTCCACCCAGGCTGTAATGCAGCCTGGGTGGAGAACATGGAAAGTGTACATGACATTTTGGCTGACCCGAGACAGCCGGCCAAAATGTCATGCGCACTTAGGAAGCGCCTACCACTTCTCCCCCAGCCTCTAAACAGCTCAGCACCGCCGCCACCCAACTAAGCCAGTACGCTTAAATAAAATTATATTAACGTTATTATCATTTTATTTTTCTGTTTCTAATTCCTCAGTGGGGCGACGATCTTCTGCCTAAGCGGAGGATCTGGCACTGTGTCTAACATAGGTTTTGTGATGGGAGGGTATCCTTCCAGCACAAATCATATTCCTCGACAACTTAAAAATATTTCACACATTAGGGGCCAGATTTACTGAGATTTTGTTTTGGGTTTGTGACACTTTATTTGAGCCTACCCGATGCAAAAGCTATTTTGGGATTTACAAAGCCATTCAAAGCACAGTTCGCGTGGTTTGTATAGCAAAAGGAATGCAATGCAGCGCATAGTTCTTACTACCTGGAAGTACTTTGCATCAGGTAGTGTTACATGAGTAGAGCACCGGCGTTTCAGGGTTCGATCCATGTATTTTGCTGCAAACCCTTATTTACAGAGACTTGTAAACATGGGTTTGCACAAAAATGTTGCGCTTACGCTTACCCAAAGCTGGTATAAAAGGGAGGAATATCTTTATTTCTCCTCGTTTTACTTCTTTGCATGTTTGCTACATTTTGCAGCACACAAACAAAGAGGAAATAGCCTCGAAAGGTAGTCGTTGTGCAGGAACCTTCCACTGCCTGCATAAAAACTATCCTGACCACAACACTGGCTCCCTTGCAACATGAAGCAAGGGTGCCTGCTTCAGCACTAGGCTGTCACAAATGCACCAGCTCTAGGAGAGAGCATAACTGTGCCATATCTCTGTAAATATGGCGCAATTCTGCTTTCTCCCTTTCACAGAATATGGCACAGCAAATTGTATTGGGTGAAATCTTAGTAAGTCCGGGCTTGGATGTGTGCTGTACACTGTTGGAAAGGTTGAGGGATAAAGAATAGATGCCCAACATGCACATATAAAATCTATCAATGTAACCAGTCTTTTGCAGTCATTAATACCATATGTGATGTTTAGTGAAGCTAATAACCAATTCAAGTAGAAAGAAGATATATAAAATGTGTTATTTTTAAATTAACTACCTAACCTTTAATAAAGTAACTTTTTCCATCTTTTCCTCATCAGAGTAAATCGGATATGGAGGACAATGGAGCAGTGGAAATTGCTCGATATTCCAGAGGACAATATTTTGGAGAGCTTGCCTTGGTAACAAACAAACCTCGGGCAGCTTCTGCATATGCTGTTGGGAATGTCAAGTGTTTAGGTACTTAATGTGTTTCGCTTTTTAATGCCAAATGAATTCTGTTTGCACATTAGGTGGCGTTGTTTAGTTCTGTCGTCCGCATAGTAGAATACCATTAAAAAGCATGGTCTAACATTACTTGGAAGATCTTATCATTACTGTTTATTGTTTGTCATGTAACGGGTGAAGTGTCCTATACAATTGCTGTGATGTCAGGATGGCATGTGACATTAGGAGGAAGTTAATACCATTTTCCCTGTTTTGCTTTTCTGTCTGTGGGTCTTACTTGGTGAGGTCTGTCCTCGATCTGAACGTCTACTAGATATTTCTTAAAGTATGCAGGGGTGTGGAATTTAATGAAATATCTAATTTTCCATGGGGCAGGTTGCTTCATAAATCTACTTGTCCTGTAACAAAATCCGCTTGCCCCTTTCATGCCATGTAGTGCAGAGACAAATTATGGCAGCAATCTCATTATATAATATCTCCGATATAGCCTCTCTGATTATGCCAGGGTTCATACCATAGTAGTGTTTGAATACTAGCAATTTCCTTATGTTGCCACATTTCCACAGATCTACTTACTGGGTCTGAAGGTACTAGTAAGCAATAGTTCCAGGCTCGGAATGCCCATTTGAGTCTGTGCAAACTACTAACTTGCATGTTTTAATTAACTCTTCTCAAATCTTTTCCCATACTGAGAAATGTTGGAGATTTACTCCTAACAATAGCAGACATAAAACTTCTTCCAGAGTTGGGAAAAAAAGTGGTTGGGGGAAATAATTTGCAAACACTCAGATTGTCGCATGAGCAACTCTACACATGCATATTTTCTCAGGCTAAAATTCAGTTAGGAAATATTTTCTGGAAGTACTATTTCTTGCCCGAACTTCTATAAATTCCTCTGATTTCATGAAAGCTGTATATCTGTACTTAATGCAAGGGCATATACAGAGGGTGCTTTTTGGAGACTTTCTTTAAAAATTGGGCCCCTAATTAGGTCTGGCGTTACCCATGACCTTTTGTGTTTATTTCAAAATTCTGTCTGTCTCTGTCTCTCTCTCTCTCTCTGTCTATCTGCTGGCTTCACTGTGAGTGACGACATTCTGCTTTTGTCACAAGGAGCATATCGGCACACAAAGTAGTTTTGTTCTGTGCCAGGAACTACTGTGTCAATGTGTGCTTTTTTTAGATCAAAAACAAGTTTTGCTTTTGCCAATGTTTGTTATAATGGTGAGGGCCCAGCAGTTCCCAGACCAATAAGGTTTCACAAAAAGCATTGCCAAAACTAAAAAGCTGACCACCAATTTCAGACCTACTGGCTTTGCCAATGCTTATTTATTTTTAGGTTTTCCATAATCTTATTGAAACGGATTACACTGATTTTCTATTATGAATATTTTTGGGAAATACTACCATACATCAACATATTTTACTAAATGATGCTGCAAGGAAATGGTACCTAAAATGTTACAGTAGTTAAGCTAAATGTTTTTTTTCCTACTTTCATTTTCTGTGAACATTTTATTTTGAAAGCAAAGAATCATCAAGCTTCTGCAAATTTTTGCATCTAATTGGAGAGCATTCTGAGAACATGATACATAGCCTCATATTGCCAAACTTTGAAAACGCATATACATATTTTTATACTGGAGCCACTGTCAGTGGTGCAGTCAGAACTTACAACTTTTACTTAGAGCACTCACCCTAATAATAAAGGCTTTCAATTAATGAACCATAAACACAAATTTGAACAACATTAACGCATGGTCAGAAATATTACCCTAACTGCAGACAAAGCCCTTCCCTGATCCATATTGTGGTATAAACTCGCAGCCAAAGGTTTTGTGCTGTAGGGTGTTGGGCCTACTTGTACCGAGGACAAAATACACATGAAAACCTGTTTCCCTTGATCCCAAACAATATGTCCTGGGTGTCGCGCTATAGTAATTCAATCTTCTATTCAGCTTTAACTATTCAGGGGCCTTTTTATGAGTCGGTTTGCATCACTCTTGCGCCATGCAAGTGATGCAAGAGCGACGCAAACCGTGCATGTGATTTATGAAGCCATGCAAGACCACTTTGAATGGCCCGGAGTGGCTCCACAAATCTGGAGTAAGGCAACACTGCTCAAATCGCTGCACTGCCTTACTCTGCCCTGGGAAGGCATTGCGTGGGTGCTCCCATGGTTTCTGAAGCATTCCCAGATTTGCCAGGACTGGTAAACCTTGGAATGCGTCACAAAAATACGCCTTCCCGCGAGAGGCGTTACAAGGCGAAATATCTTGATTTCTCATTGTTACTTCCTCTTTCTATGAGTGCATAGAAAGCCTCTCAGGATTGTTTTTGAGCGGGAAGATTCCCCTTCATGCATAAAAACAGTCCTGCATGCAAAGCAGGCTCTTGCACCATGGTGCAATGGTGTCTACGTTGAGTTTGAAATCATGCCTGACTGGTGTGTACTGAGATGTGTGCATTCAGCTGTAATAAGAGCTGGGCACTTATTAGAATGAGGTAAGTACCAGATTACCTTTGTTTGAGTTATTGAGCAACACTCAACAAACCCAAACTTAGACTAGAAATATATACTTCCAGAGATTAAAGAATCAAACCTTGGCTAAAACCATCACGACTGGACACACAAGAAACTACAATGTGACTATTCAACAGCTAGATTTATGCCTCCAGCTTCGTTAGTGAAGTGCATAAAAATAAAACATTTTCCTATTAATTATATCAAAATCCAATACTATGATATGGGAGAACAGTCCATGACGAAATGGAGACGAGGCCAATTGATATATTCGCTGGGAGGGGCAGGGAAGATGAGTACGTTTGTAGCTCGATACAGATACAGTATCTTCATGTCAATTTTTTTGTTTTAACGCAATGCAAGCATTTCGCCCAAGTTAGGTGTATTTTCTTTCATCTGTTAAAAAAGATGTTACTCTTTCATTTTGTTAGAAACATAAAGTTCACACTTGTGCGTTTTGTAAGAAAAGATATGGAGTTCATTTTAAAGAATTAATTAATCCAGAAGACAGATGTGAGCCCTAGCAGTTCGTTTGAACATGTTTTCTTGTAGTAGCTACTTATAAATATCAAATTTCAGTCACATTAAGTACAATGTAATTAGTTCCGTTTTTTGGGGCCTTAACAATTCAAATAGACCTAGTGTGCATGCTTTCCGGTTTCTCATGCCAATCTGAGGAGTCGAATTAATATCTCTTCAGTTCCACAAGAAGTGCCCACGGTTATATTATTAAAAGCTGGACTACTGAGGCAGGCCTGGTCGATAGTGGATACTTAAGCCAAGCTTTAACGAATCTTCCCTTACAACTGGCCCAACAAATCTTCGGAGACTCTCGTGTATCATATTTGTTATTCTGGAATGGCAAACAATTGGACTAGCTGGTGTTTGCTTATCCAAATTGTGAACAATAGCTGCAAAAATATTTTCTTGACCTGCATCTGTGCAAGATGGAAGATGAAATGAGATGTACGAAAATTAACTCTGGGTAGCCACATCTTTCAATATATTAGCAGGACATATTTTATGTAAATACTTTAGGGCTAAATTACTGCAGGTTGACCCATTTGAATTGCAACAATTTCACAAGTGATACTTGCAGTGTCTCATTAAGGATTACAGCACACGCCGACTTCTTCAGCTTACAACTAGACCAAGCAAGAAACCGCCCCAAAAAACGTTTTGAACTTATCAAAACCCAATCTAAGGAGGCACCTCAACGTCCACAAGACAGATCTTGCCCACAACCAAACTGTGAAGAATTTTCCGCCTTCTTCAATCTGAAGACTGACACCATCAAGAAGGACCTCTTAAATGATCTTACCTTACATTCGAGACCACACACAAAGTCCACCACCGCATCTCTAATTGCACCCTCCCCAATTGCACCATCTAAGCCTAACCTTACAAATGACGCAGCCTGGTCTTCCTTCACCACCTACTCTGAAGAAACCATAGGTAAAATACTCAGTGCCCTGAACCCTTCTAATCACTTCACCGATCCTCTCCCCGCAAATGCTGTCAAAAACCTAACTCCACTCCTTCTACCCCTCTGGTCCAAGATCATAAATTGTTCACTGCAACAAGGTTGCATCCCAGACACCCTCAAAGTTGGTCAGGTAACACCCATTCTAAAGAAGCCCACAGCCGACTCCACAGACCTAAACAACTATCGACCTATTTCCAATATTCCGACATTGGCCAAGCTTTTGGAAAAAAGTGTTCACCTTCAACTAACGAAGCATATTGACCACTTTGACCTTCTTAACAAACATCAATCAGGCTTCCGTGCTGGTCATAGCACTGAATCAGCCATGACCCACATAATTGACGACGCGCTGCAAATACTGGATCAAAATAGATCCTGCTTACGCATCCTGCTAGACCTCTCATCAGCTTTTGATACGGTCAAACATGAAAACTTGATAGACCTCTTGGAACACAGAATGGGATTATCAGGGGCTGTACTAAACTGGTTTACCTCATTTCTTCAAAATCGGACACAACAATTCAAAGTCAACAACTCCTTGTCCAAGCCCGTCCCAGTAACCTTGGGAGTCCCGCAAGGGTCCTCACTATCCCCGACATTGTTTAATCTGTTCATGGAACCACTCACTGAAATTCTACACGCATCTAACGTGCAATATCACATGTACCCCGACGATTCACAACTATACCTTTAGATTCACACCTTAGACGACATCAAACTGCTTAATGCAACGCTTAGGAATACCCAAACCTGGCTGGCAGAAAATCATCACAAACCGAATGCCCTAAAAATCGAATTCCTGCTAATAGCTCCATCCGCCCAAGTCCCCAAAATGCAAGAACATTTTACAGCATTCAACGCTCAACCCACCATCGTGGACTCAGCAAAATCACTAGCAATAACTCTGGACAGTAACCTCAGTATGCAAAAACACATCAGCAATGCCACAAAGGGAGCAAACCAGATAAACACATTGAGGAAAATGAAACCCTTCCTACCACAGAATGACTTCAAGCAGGCAGTACAAGCTCTAGTTATACCGAGAGTGGGATACGGGTGTGTCGCTCTTTGCGGCCTACCCAAAGCATCAACGGCACCGTTGAGAGAATCAATCAATGCAGCAGCGAGACTCATCACTGGTTCTAAAAAAAGCGCACACATCTCCACGGACCTACAATCCTTGAATTGGCTACCTCTGGAAGCCAGAATTCATCTGAAAATGGCATGTATGACACACAAAGCCATGCATCATAATGCACCTAGCTATCTGGCACAGAAACTCACAATTTCTGGTGGGATCAGATCCTCAAGAAGCGCAGATAACCTACTTCTGAAACCACAAAAATTCAACAAGAAGAAAACATATAACCGAACCTTCTCTGGGATGGCACCCAGGATATAAAATGCCTTACCTCCAGAAACCAGACTTAACCCCTCCACTGATTCTTTCAAAAAAGAAGTAAAATCTATATTCATGGCCAAATTCACCAGAAAGAAGGTCTATTGAAATTTCGAGACCAACCGCACACATGATTATGATAAAGAACCATCTAAATAACCTATGTAAATGTAAATGTAAATGTATTTCGATTTATATAGCGCACGAATCACCCAGGGGTCTCAAGGCGCTTGCTTAGGGAACCCGTCCTGGTATTCCCCTGTGAGATACCCCGGCAGGGTATTCACAAGGTGAAAGCCAGGCATCCCGCTGCGAGGGGCCGTAGTGGAGATTAAGCAAGCTATTGCCCAGAGTCGCAGAGTGTGACCCCATGAGTCGAGTAGGCACCGGAGCGAGAATTGTCGAGTCCGTGGAATCTTTGAGCCCGAGACCCGCCGAGGCGGGGAATCGAACCCTGGTCCACGGCTGATCTCAGCTTCCGGGTCTGCCGCCTCTAACCACTGAGCCACGCTTCTCCACCTACATGTTATCTGTCTCCTGTCGCACCGTACGAGATAGATTTGGTGTTGTACCGAACTATTTTTGCTCTCTACAAAATGTTTTGTATATGTGCCTTGTTTTACACTGATGTGTTGTATAAGTAACTTCTACGGACTGTACAGCGCTCTGATATCCGCCAGGATCTTGTCCGCGCTATATAAAACGTTCAAAATAAATAAATAAATAAATAAACAGAACCCCATTCTCTGCATAGCCATCTGCTCAGTGTTCAGTCTGTGCACAGCTCTCCCCTCTAGGTTCATCTCCCAACCACATGCGCTTCTTCCTACCTTTGATCACAGAAATTCCAACCCAGAATACTACCTCAATATACTCTAAACACCTATACACTACAATACTTTATTTCCTGACGTCTTTATGCTCATTACTCATGCTTTTGTGTGAAATGAGGGTACCTTTCACGCAATCCTCTAGAATATGCTGCACATCCTATTACCCTTCCACATAGTCAATAGACTAGGCTACCCGCGACACATATATAAGCATCTAGACACTGAAACTTAGAGCTGAAACTCATACAACCTACCTCAGCATTTCCATTTCATTTCGTTGACAATGTAATAAGTCATTATGTGTATTGTCGCATACCTCTTTGAAATAGCATATTTTTTTCTGTTCTTGCCTGGTTATGTGGTTTAGGCTCCCAAGTCTGTTACCTTAAAAGTGCCCCTAGGGCATGTGATCATCTTGAGGAATTCAAACACCTGATTGTCTTGGAGGTAAAAGTAATGTGGAGCCTTTTCAAAGAATGCCAAGTGATCACATTGGATTGTTGATCAACATAGAGAATGCCATATTATTTCCATATTTCTGGTAATTCATCATATATGTCTATTGAGAGCAAGAGATTATCCCTTAATAAGCTCTCACTATACATCTGGGAAACCTCAAACTTGTGTCATATTTGAAACCTAACACATGCAAGTGTAGACTGTATCTTCAATCTAAACTTTAAAAAAGAAATTGAAGTAACTAACTCTAAATAGAAAAATGCTGGTTACGTTTACGAAGTAAAAAGCAAAGAAATAGCTTCTGACCATCTTCCTTGTAATACAAATTCATGGTCTCTGCCATTGAGTTCCTTGGGTGGCCCACCAGCATGAGCAGATAGTATCAATTAATGTTTCACATTCTGCAGTGAAACATTTAGGGCTCGATTATGAGTCTGGAGGTCCGAGGACCGCCAGACTTATGGTGGCGCGGTGGTGGCAGATCCAGCCACCACCACACCGGCATTCCGAACCGCCCCATTATGAGTGGGGCGGTTGGACCGCCCTGGGATCACGAACTCCGCCTGGTAAACGCTGGAGCGACTGTCAAAGGCCGCAGTATGCTTGGCGGGACCCTCACAGTCCCGCCAAGTGTATTACTAGTTATCTCTACTCCAAGGTTTACATGGAGGTTCTTCCTCCACGTAAACCTTGAGGAGTTTAAACAAAGGTGGCCCTACAGGGCCCCCCTATGCCTCAACTGCACATGGATGCACACAGGGGGTCATAACATCTGCCCCCCTGTTTGTATGCACAAAGGTTCCTGCATGGCATGAATTTTGAGTCCATGCTGTGCAGGAACCTTGCAGTGCGGCCCCATTGTGGTGCCTTTTTGAAAGGCACCACAGCCCTTAAAACACCACAGCCCTTAAAAAGCCTGCCAGACTACTTAAAAGTCGTAATCTGGCGGGCGGGCAGCATCGACCTTCGGCTCAGAAGTCATAAAGTCATATAGGGGCCTAACTGTTCAATACTATGGGCCCGATTACGAGTTTGACTGTGCAGCGTGGGACCAGCCCGCCACCGCACCACCAAACCCATGTGAGGACCGCCTGCTCTATAATGACTTTTTTTTGTCATTGAAGGACATTTTCTTTACCGTTCCCACTGCAGTGCCTATAAAATAAGCACCACAATGGGAACTTCAAAGGACGTTTCAGCATGGCAGGGACTGAAAACTCCATGCCTTCTTGGAACTTCTGTGCATGCACACAGGAGGGGCACATGTTGTGCCCCCCCTGTGTGCATCCACAAGGCGTGAGGTACAAGGGGCCCAGCAGGGTCGCCTTTCTTTCCGCACACCACTACTTTCATGGAGGAACGACCTCCATGAAATCAGTGGTGGTGATGAAAGTCGTAATATGCTTGGCAGGACTGTGGCGGTCCCGCCAAGCATATAGATGCCTCTGGACCACTGTGCCACCACCAGGGTAATGGCAGTTCCCTGGTGTAGTCGCAGTCCCAGGGTAGCACGACCACTAGTGTCGTAATGAGGCAGTCGCAAGAATGCCACCTCCGGGCCACCATGAGTCAGGCAGTCCTCGGACCGCCAGACTCGTAATCAGAGCCCTATGTGTTGCATCATTTCGATTCATTTATAAACAGACCCTGTGTGCGTTTATTGGAATTTAGATGGCACAAACCTCACTATTAAATAACTGAGCGATGTACATTGCAAAGGAAATCAAACAATTCGGGATTTTGTACAATGAGAAAGGAGTTATCTTCTAATGGGGTAGGGGCTGGGAGGAGCTTAATGTTCATTGCTGATGCAAGCTCTATCATGTCACTTTATCCCATGCCACCTGCTGTTTACTGCTCAAATATGCGTTAGACCCAAATTAAATATCAAGAGTTCTAGCGGCACAAATTCATAAGCAGTCCAGAACCCTTTGATAGGTTATAATTTGAAGAACAATGGAATGATCAATATTAGTTAAAAAAAAGTGCGCTCCAAACACTTCATAAACTTAATGGATAACGACTGAAAATGACACTCAATGCTTTTGACCAAATTCGATAGGAAAATTGCCACATTGGCAATTTTTAAGAAAAAAGACATTTGCTCAGGGCTCATTAAAATTTGGATTGCTATTTATTGTGTTGTGCAGGTTTATTTATTTTGACGCATTTTAAGAAAACTCTAAGCAAAAATTTTACCAACTATCTACATTATCTTAATTCTGCTTCTTACACTATGACTCATATGCCCAACATAGATTCAGTCTAATAGATACGTTAACAAGTTAACACATTGAAAAATAGAGATTACCAAAGTACGTACCATACACAAATATCTCCCTTTTAAAAATATGACCTGCATCTAAACCCACTAACAAACTCTTGCTCAACTATTTAGGAGCTTGAGCAAACATATTAAATGAGCATGCCCTAGTTTGTGACTAGTGAATTTGAGAATTAAAAATAATTCTAAATTTCGTAGGGCGATATTTATGCAGAGTTTATATTTTGGTAGTCTATAATTTTGATTTTAAGATTTGGGGGGGTCTGTGGTTTTGCCTGCATTCAAATATACGTGAAAGTAAACCTGCAAGAGCTACGTTTAACGTTTATGCTTTTCACTTTCTTTTTTAATCTAGTTATGGATGTCCAAGCATTTGAAAGACTTTTGGGACCATGTATGGAAATCATGAAAAGGAATATCGCAAACTATGAAGAACAGCTAGTTGCCCTATTTGGAACAAACATGGACATTGCTGATTCCAGTGCATGATTGACAAATAGACAGCGCAACAAGGCCTGTTGCAAGGAAATAGCACAGTAGTGGTTAGTCCACTGGGAATGTGTCTATCTTTGTGTAGATGCCAAGCATTTTCTGTGATTTAGTTTACCACCTTTTTTACATATTATAACGAAATGTATCCGCTAGCTAAATAGTGATTTAATAGAGGAAACCTTGAGCTACAACTTTTCTTATGTGTCATTTTAGGAAGCCATTGCCCATGAAGATATAGAATTCATTCCGCACTAAGAAATGGTTTCAGGTTTGCTGGCCGAGTTAATGAAATATGGTCCCCAATAATGTTATATATACAAACAGCTCCCAACTTGTTTTCCCCAAAAATAGTCTACGTTGAGTTCAGCTTGCTCACATCTGCATCGGTTTGTCACGGTATCGATATGTCAAGCCTTCATACAGAGAAACCTTTGAGGTTGTGTCCTCGGTGCCCATCGTTCTAGGTCTTATGGCTTCAGCCATTACATTGTGTATTACTTTCATCATACACTGCCATTAAAGACACTCTGGCAGTCCCTGCCTCTGGTTATAACTGTGCTCATGTTAGCAACAGAGGTCAGTCTCCTTGACAAATGAGGAAGAGACAATCAATGTATGCAATTTCAGAAAGAGTACCTGAAGGAATCCTCAACTGCCTTGCTACCTTTGAGTATTAGTAGAGATTAGAATGCTAAAATGGCTCTATGCCTTGACATTTCCCTTGGTCTTACAAGTGTGGATCAGTTCTGCTATTTGTGATTCTAAGTATTCACTTTGATTTAGATGCCATCTTTAACACAGTACATCTACTCTAATGTATAATGTGGTAAGCAAAATACCTAAGATGGAATCCTGGTACTTGTTCAATAAGACACTCCATTTCTTCATTCACCCAAACCATTTTGATTTCTGAATTTCTGAAATAGTTTGTTGTTTCAAAAATTATTATTATTATTATTATTATTATTATTGAATTTTGTACCGCGCACGGTTACCCTAGGGCATCCCAGCGCTTAAAGAAACCAAGAGCAGGCTTACTAATAGGAAACAGAGGAGCTGCAGTTATTCTGGGAAAAGATACGTTTTCAGATGTTTCCGGAATCTGAGAAGGTTTGGTTCGGACCGCAGCGAGAATGGGAGGGAGTTCCAGGCGAGCGCTGTATGGATAGAAAAACTCCTGCCCCCTGAGCGGGCTCTCCTGATTCTCTTAGTCTGAAGGAAATGTTTATTGTCAGAGCGTAAGGCTCTTGTGGGCTTATAGGGGCAAATCATGTCCTTCAGAATAGCTGGTCCTTTCCCCTGTATGCTCTTGTGGGCGATGCACAGGGCCTTGAAGGTAACTCTCTCTTTGACAGGGAGCCAATGGAGTGCTTTTAAAGCCGGCCTGGCTGACTGCCTGGCCGGAACATTCCGCAGCAGCCTTGCTGCTGCGTTCTGCACTTGTTGCAGGATCTTAAACGTTGACTCTGGCGCTCCAAGAAAGAGCGCGTTACTGTAGTCCAGGCGTGAGATGATTAAGCCTTGGACTAACAGCTTCCGGGAGAGTTCTGGTAACAGGGGGAGAACCTTACGGGCCGACCGGAGCATTCCATAACAAACGCCCGCGATCTTCTTGGCGTGTGTCCTAAAGGACAAGTCCGGCTCCAGCCAGACCCCCAGGCTCTTAATCTCCTTTTTTGGGTCGGGCGGGGTCCCCATGCAGTTGGGCCAGCTGCTTGGCGAGAGGGCAAAACTTGACTGGCCCAAGATCATCAGCTCAGTTTTTGACCCGTTCAGTTTGAGCGATGACCTGGACATCCAATCAAACACATCTCTCAAGCATGCATGGAGTGTCTCAGGCTGTTTCTCCAGCTGTGTAAGACTCACCACTAGCTGGGTGTCATCCGCATAGCTTATGGTCTTAAAGCCAAAGGGAGACACCACACCCTCCAGGGGTGCCATATACACGTTAAATAACGTGGGGCTAAGGGATGAGCCCTATGGCACCCCGCAGTGGAGTGGGAGGGGAGGGGATTTAGCATTTCCTTCCCAAACCTCGAAGGTACGCCCCTCCAAAAAGGAGGCCAACCATTCCAGGGCCACTCCTGTGACACCCGACTCCGCTAGACGTTGTATCAGGACCCCATGGTTGACGGTATCGAAGGCCGCACTGAGGTCCAGGAGGATCACTGCCACTGATCCCCCTGCATCCAAAGTGCTTCTGGCCTCCTCTACCACTGCTAGCAGAGCCGTGTCCGTTCCATGGCCTGGTCGAAATCCCGTCTGGGAGTCCCTCAACCGGCCATTCTCCTCAAGAAAGTTTGATAACCGCTGGTTCGCCAGCCTCTCGGCCATCTTACTAACTCCTGGTAATAAGGAGATGGGCCTGAAATTGGCCAAGTTCTGCGGGTCCAAGCCCGGCTTCTTCAGAAGCGCTTTGACGACCGCACCTTTCCAGTCAGGTGGCACTGTCCCCTGAGTGAACAAGAGATTGAACAGATCGGTCAAGGGCTCTCCTATCGCCAGGGCGGCCTGCTTTAGGTACCGCATCGGGACTGGGTCCCGAGGTGAGCCGCTTTTCATGCTCCCGAGGACCTTCAGTACTTCACCTGTAGATACAGGGCCAAATGCCGTCAGTTGATTCTCCGACATGCTGAAGTCCTCAGAAGGGGGCGATGTTCCCAAGACCGAGGGGAGAGAACTAATAATAATGTCAATTTTGTTTTTGAAGTAGGTGGCTAATTCCAGACATTTTTCCTGTGGTCTATCATAGACAGGAGTAGGCTCAGGTGGTTTAAGAATCTCCTTCATCACTAGGAAGGCTTCCCTGGATGAGGACGCAGCGTGATTTACTCTCTCCCCATAGAAGGAGGCCTTAGCAGTACGTATAGCACGTTTGTATGTTCTAAGTTCCATGCGATATTTTTCCCTGCTATCTATCTCCGGGCACCTTCTCCATAATCTCTCCGCGCGTTTGCAGTTCTGTCTCAGGGTTCTGAGCTCTGGGGTATACCAAGGGGCAGACCCCATTCTCTTGTCCCTAATAAGCATCTTCTTGAGGGGAAGCACATGGTCCAGTGCATTGGTCAGCCAGTTCCTCACTATAGCATCTGCAGTCACCGGATCACAGCCCTTCTCAGGCTGAGTGTCCTCCAGGCGGGCATTCCAAGTTTCTACCGGGAGCCTTGAGCATGCCCTATCAATTCTAAATAATTAAATTAAATTAAAATAATGCCTAATGTAAGGCTGAGCTAATTGGACAGTGTACTGCATTAAATGTAAAGTAGAAACATGTTGCAGTATACCTTTTATGTATGATGTACATGTCCATATTGAATGAGCTGGGCATTAATTATAGAGGCCTTGAATAAGCCATGCAGCCTATTTGTGCCATAGATTTACTCTATTGAACGTTAGCCCCAATAGTTGCAATTATGGCCGATTGCTGCAAACTTGACCTCGTAACAGCTACTCATAGCGGATACTTTATTGAAATGAGTATCATCACTTGTCAAGGGGAAGTCACTCAATTGAAGTTCCCTTGGCCATCCCTGTCAAACAGCAGGGGTTGTGAAGAGGCGCCTCAGCAACCCCCGTAATACAATAGTGAAATCACTCTACATCGTATTAAACCAGGCAGTAACCATTACTGGCAAACAATCCCAGCAGACAGGTTCTATCACCATAAACCTTTTGCAAAATGGATGCTCTTCTCTCCTACACTGTACCCATATCACAAGCAAAATATTTGTCTGCTTACATACTTGCCTAATACAATGTGTGCAAAGAGAGGAAATTGCATATGGTATATACAGGCACCCACTCCTTTCTACTGAGATTCACCATTTTGCATCCATGGTAGTTGTTTCAATTCTACATTATTCATTACTTTCACAAAGGCTCTTCACAGTGTTATTCGATTTTGCCTTTACGTTGTCAATTGTTGTACAATAGGAGGCAACTCCGCACTGCTTCCTGGAGATTGTATGCAGCCAGTAGTTCACAACAACCGGAAGTATCACTCTCAACTCTCAATTAGTAACGGCTGAAGTGTTTTACAATGGGCACCACAATTCAAGGCTTCCCAACCATTTTCCAGCACTCTCAGCAAACGCAAAAGACATCCCAATTACCAAGCTGTGTAAGAACACCTCTTGGCAGGAAACGTGTACCTGCTTGCTAAGGCAGGGAAGTGAATTCTGGTTATTGCAGTCAATTGTCTACGTGCTTTTACGTAGTGTATCCTGATACCGTTACATTTGGCTGCGTTGCATTTACTATATAACTCCAATACAGGTGAGTCAAAGACGATGAACCCAAATAGAAAAAAATCAAGTTGTATCAAAAACACATTGAAAAACCAACTGGTTTGTGACATAAATATATTCGTGACAATAGGTAAGAGAAACTATCCACTCTGTGACCACATTTCAGAATCCATCAAAACTGGCCTGATTCACAGTGCAGTAAAATTGCTTGTATTAGCCCCAGGTTACAGACATTTTATGTAAATCAACCTACCTACAATATTCCTAACAAATCTGACCTCTGCAGAGTCAGCTCAGATAGTAAGAGCATGCATTCTTTTACAGTAACGAACTAGAATTTGGTTACTGAAGAACCGTTTGATACACACAACACAGATGAGGGGGCAGATGTATTAACTTTTGGTGGAACGCAGAACAGCAACCAAGCTTAGGCCTCACTTCTAGTGCTGCCACTAATGCCACCTGAAGGGTGAACCTCTGCTACATGATATTCAGACTGTTATTTGAGAGCTTCATTTAATTCCAGAAAATAAATCATCAAAGAACAAATCTAAACTAAATCGGATTGTGGACTGCTGACCATGCTGTCCTCTGATAATTCTGCATCATAGTCCATGTAGGACCCCCAATGTCCTCTTCCAAAATCTGTCCCGTGGAATCAATATGGACCAAGAGTGTAATGCCAAGGCCTTTGTTTGTTTTCCAAGCGTAAATGTGATACTGATTTCTGGCAAGGTCTTTTTACTTTGCATGCCCACCTTCAAAAGAATTGCCTTTTCCACTGCTTTCAACTGCTGGTTCCATCCTAACACCCCGGGGGGTCATTCACTATAAAGTGCCTTCTGTAGACAGTCATTGCATCTCTAGTATGTCTGACATTGCTCTCCTGCTTCAATAACTTTTCAATACTAAGAAGAACTTATAGTGCTTGTTGAGATCCTGCAATCTCTACCCTCTTGCTGCTCACACTGCATTGTCTTGTTGAGGTAGCCATCTTTTCCATACCACAGGCCTTGCAGGAGAGAAGAAGCTTAGTACTAGTTCTGGCTTCTTAATGCCTTCTCATTTAGCCTCGTCACTTGAAGTGCACCTCTGCTTCATCTGGAGCCTTTTTTTAAAAAAAAGCCTTTAACAGTGAAGTGATTTCTCATTATCTCCTTCCCTACTGGAAATAAAGTGAAAAATCCAATGCTCAGAAACCTTTAATAATAGTGGCTTCATTTCCCCAAACCCATTAGTTATCATTGGCTCACATGAGAAGCTTGAGAGCCAATCATACAGTCACAGTTTACATTCCTCCATCCGGCCAGTACACATACACTACCTTACTTGATTGTGCTAAATATTCCATCAAAGGGTGGTATTATAATCAGATCATACTGTGATCTGTTAAAAGCCAACAACCAGCCAAACCCGTATTTGCCTAGGATCATCTCTAAAATCTTCATGTCATTCCTATGTCGGCAACACAGATTCCTGACCAATTCAGATTTGTGAATACATTTGGAGCCTTTTGCCATACTGGACAGGCTCACTGCCATGCAATGTCTTCCTACAGCACTAATCTTTGGTCCATCACCATGTGACTTCTACACAAAGATACTGGTTAAAAATGTAGCTAATTCCTGTTAAGTATGTTTCGGGATTCTAATGCATTTAGTAAACTTTCAACAGTGAACACCTAGCGTGGATTAGCCGTTATAAGATGGGTTGATGTGAAGAACTCTAAAAGTGTATGGAGGAGACTGGTGCAAACAAGAGCAGAGTAGAGCAATAGAAGCTGGTTCTCAAGGTTCAGTTGAGAGGAAGCATAGAAGGCGGAGGGCATATGCTAACAGGAGGGAGTTACAGAGAGGTATTATAGGAAAATATTTAAATAGGCCACTGAGGCACAGCTTATTGTGTTCCAACCTATTTGTAGAAATGATGACAACGCCAAATTCCTTCTGTGGTGCTAGGAGCAAGGTATATATTCTTCCGCCACCCAGCAAGTGATATTAACGATGACCGCTGGTTTGTCATTTCCCATAGGAACAGGCACTCATGTTCTTTTTAAGTTATCCAGATTGACTTCCTCAGAATCACTAAACATCCTCGCCATCCGCAATTCAATGAGGATTTCTTCATCTTACTTCTGACCTGTTTAGTCATAGATGCTCTCGTGCAAATTGGGCCTAAGAATACCTGAGGCGAGGTACTGAGATCCTCAGTACCAGTCACCACTCAATGATATGTACACGCAAATACTCCCCCTCTGCTGCAGACCATGAATCTCAGGGGGCCCCTGGACAACATTCTTTCACCGGAAGGTCACCCCTGCGGGGATAATCATATATTAAAGGTCAAAGGGGATCTATTATTGACAACAGACCAGATCATTACAATTGCCTAGTCATGGAATGTTCCAATTGGGCAAACTCTTAACACCCAGAAGTACTGTACACCAAAAAATATATATATGAGGGCATACACATGCATTTCACAATACTCACAGAGAACCAGAATGAACAGTCTCAGACTATATGTCTGTATAAGTAAACCTTAGCGAGGCATCAGTGTCCATTTGCTTTTCTAACACTATATGATTCTACAATGTCAGAATCTTTCTCTCCTCCTTGGGAAGCAACATATTCTTATCTCTCACCCACAACCTTTTCATTACCCAACTTGTTTTGTTTCCTTCCTCTCTAGGGCATCTCTCTTTCAAGGTGAAGATGTTCTTTTCGCTCCCATTCTTCTGGGAAACCTACTGTACACCCTGAGAGCATGGGGTCAGGCTTTCTGTGCTCTTGCTTTATGAAGAAATCATATTGTATTGATCTATGATACTGAAACGGCACTTCCGCCCTCTTTTTTCTTCACATTGATCAATGTTGGTGTTCTATATCCTCACGCTGAATTCACCCGAAAAAAGGAGCTTCATTACTTTGTCCATGATTTTTTTTCACCAAAACACAGTCCTCCACACTTTACCTTAAAGAATCTTGGGCTGGATTCATAAAAGTAATCTGAGACAAAATCCTAACTTTACGACTTGCGGTATTCACAAAATGCATTTTGGAATACTAAAATTAGGAATCCTAACTTAAGTACTCCTAAATGCATTTTGTGAATACCGAAAGTTGTAAAGTTAGGATTTTGTCTCGGATTACTTTTGTGAATCGGGTCCGTAATTTTTTGTCTCTGCATTCTGTTTATTTTTTCAAGTGCACAACTATTGTATTCATTTTATGTTATGATCTTGTTAACTACCCTTAGAGCTGTGTTTTTTCAGGTCTGTTTTATTTAACATATTTGAGACAATGTGAATTATGGCTCTCTGTTGACAGAGAACACGGATCGGTTTCACATACCAGATTTATATTCTGAACGTTACCCGCAACCAACAACGTATTTGGAGACACAATGATATGGGCACGCTGGACAAGATTGCAACCAGAACTGCAGCAAGTGGAGGCCTCTACACTACAAAACAAAGATAATGAACCGATATCTCATATTTTATACTGTTTCACAAGCAGACTTTGGAAGAAAAATGACTGGCCTTGAAATATATTCAAGGAATGCCAAAATGGAAGTGCGGGGACAAACTGCACCTACCTTGGAAAAGTCGATAACCAGGATGACACTTTTAGGTTCAGGATATCAGTCAAGAATTTAATAACAACTATCCGATTCATATGAATTGAATTCACCAATTAGCTTGCATTGCAATGTAAACAATTTTAGTGTCCATTTTGTCAAGATTAGTGTATTCAAAATGTTAAAACAGCTGTATGTAGTGATGACTGGTACATATCATATATTGAACCAAATGGGAACTATTTCGAAACTTTGGCGTTACCTACATAATACAGAATGGGCAAACGCCACTGTGATGTTATTTAGAAATTAATTTTCAAATACAGTGTATTTGTATATATTGATTTCATTATGTACCTGTGTTAAAAATGTTAATTCGGGGCAGTTTGCACAGTCACAACACATTATAAATAATACAAACAAACATGGTACTTTTGAAACAATGAAACGTTCAGTGTTCACTATATGGTCCTAGAATATTATATGTAAACAAACATGGCTCAGCGACCAAGTTCAGGGTAATGAATGGGATTGAATGTTTTGAAGACCAAGTCCTGTTCAATAGATCGGTAATATGTATATAACAATTCTATGTAAAAACCTTGAAATGATCAGCATTGAAATTTCAAAATATTCAAAGCAAGACAATGATTTTTGTAGTTTCAGTAAATTTCAATGTTGCTAATTGTCATTGATTAAACTCTCTCCCCTGTGTAACCCCCCCCTTCAATAATTACGTCCGACATTCATCCCACCACCCTACCACTTTATCCTGTGTCTCCCCAGGTCCCCAGGCTGGTTTTCCACAACTCGCACACTAACACTCAGCAACAGAGAAGCAAGATTTGAAAGAACAGAAAACAAAGTTACACACTTTTTGCAGATTTACTGCTTCTGGTGGTTCAGTTTTCATAACTTCTACTCTGTGCATTTTTAGAATACCTGTGAATTTTAAATTCTCATGCCACTTCTCTTGAATTCTAAGCTATATGTTTTAGTGTGCGGATGAATTTAAATTAAAGAAGTACACTGTCAAAGGTCACGGCCTGATGTAAACTGATAGACTCATATTTTCCTCAGAGTCCTAACTTGCAGCCGTGATTCTGCTATCAAATACATCTAAGATGGCTGCCATATGTTTGCATTGCTATGATTTTGTACCAGGTGCTTGCATTGACTGTTACACACAAGAGATGTGATGAACATCCAACAGCCGATCTTGCTTAGTAATTAAAAGAACTTTATTTGATTGCACTAGTTAAACATCGAATCTTCCGGCATCTGCAAATAAAAATGGGTATGATTTTATTAATTCGAATTAACACAGCGAAAACCGGTCACAATATTTTCAGTATTGTTGGTTCTATTTCATTTTACTTATAATAAACATTACTTTTCCAATAGAACTGAGTCTGTTTCTTACTCACAGAATTTTCTAATCTAGTCTTAACCTGAATATGGCATTTGCATTCCTCATGTGGATTTTTCATCACTTACTATCCATTTCCTTGTTAAAATGTTTACTTACGGGCGGGGCTGATGAGGGCAGGGGCGTAACGCAGGTATTTGCAAACCCTGCGGGACGCAGGGGGGCCGAACACCTCAGCAACCCCCGAACACTTCACAGGGGACCAATCAATTTGCATGAGATATGGGAAACTCAGGGAGCTCTCTTCACATTCGGCTTGTGGCCTTGTCATTTTACTTTCTGCCACTGAATGAGGGGTCAGGATGGCGGTGTGCAGACAGAGCTTATCTGCAGGGCCTGGCTCTGCCTGTGCTTATTCTCTCCAGGGGCCTTTAATGTTGAAGCACACACAACAGGGGCGTGGGTGCAGGAGCTCCATATGGATGGAGAAAAACGACTACTGATATCATCAGCAATAGATGATCTCTCCTCATTGTGCACTCATGGCCTGGCTGCAGGAAAGGGGGGCTGCCAGCAAAGACGGGGCATGATGGCTGCCGGCAATAGCCCGGAAAGGTTTGTCTCTGTGTGAGAGTGCGAGTGGGGCCCAAGGAGTTTGCCTGAGGACCATGGCTTAACTAGGACTGTGGCATTAGGCAGACAAACCCAGGAGGAGGGCGGAGGAAAGGCCTTCCTTGCCAGGTGAGATACATAGTGAACCCCAAAGTGTCCAATGGGATCTTGGCCATTATTCCCCAGGAGCAGCTAAAGGTGGATAACATAGACCCTGTGACACTGACGTGTCTTGTAAGGCCTTCAGAAGAAACTTTGGTGAGTTGCTGATCCTAGGTATTGGAATGCATCAAGCTAGGTGTCATATGTTGGAGGTGAGTCCCGCCTGCATGCTACCAAATTAATATGTCAGACAAACAAATGCTCGCTGAATATTGTTTTCAAGCGAGGCAGAGGCAAAAACATTTCAACTGTGGAGTCCAGTGGGAAGCCAGAACTCAAGGAATGATAACACTACTGCACACCATTAACATCATACACACTAAAATCTTGAAAAAGACAATAAACATTGACAAAGCTGTAAAGGCTGCAGAAAGTAAGGTGAAGGGTCTGACCAACAGAGTAATAGCGGTGGAGAAACAGCAAAAAATCTACAAAGAAGCTGCAAACCCTGCAGGAAGATAAACACAAGAAGATGGTGGTATTCAACATAGGGAAGGCGCCACTGGAAATATTCACTAATTAGTCTTTTTTTTATAGTAATTTGACAATGCTACAAGGAGGAGAGAACCACCCATCTCTCCTAATTTCTGTGGCCTAAGCTGCAACGTAAATATTTACCCTTGCACACGTAGGATTTATAACAAAATTAATGTAACCACAATAGTAAAGTAAGTCAATCAGAATATATAGTCACGACACAAAACAAATAATTGGAATCTTCAGTCTTTTATTTTCTTGATCCTTCTTTACTGTGAGTTACTGTAACTGGTCGAAAGCCCAAAGCCAACATGTACTCTAGGACGCCGGCGTGAGGGAACTGCAGATGAGAGAACTATCAAACTAGACGTTTGGCTGCAAGATATTGGATAAGGAGCGTCGATATTGAATACCCCAATAGAGACAATTACCCACGCCGCAGGATGGTGTGGGTCGGAAACATCACCGGACGTTAATAAGTACTAAGAAAAGCCAATTGACCTTGAAAAAGTCGCATGTACATTAAACAGAGCCGATGAAACACGTGGTGGCTTTGGGCTTTCGACCAGTCACAGTAACTCACATTAAAGAAGGATCAAGAAAAGAATAAAAACTGATGATTCCAATTATTTGTTTTGCGTCGTGACTATCAGAATCAGAAAATGCTTTATTCGATTTTAAATAATATATAAAACCATAAAAGCAACAAATACCATAGACAATTCATATATACATTTTATCATTTTTTTAAAATAAATTACAAAAAACAACTGCCCTCATCACAGATTATTACGATTATTAGAATATTAAAAAATGTATGCTTCTCCTTTTTCTTAATATACATTTAAAAAAAACGGTCATGATTCCAATAACATACAAATTTTCCAGTATTTGTAAGAGTAAAAGGCCGGACCACATTGCCTCCATGCTCCTTGCTTTAAAAAAGGGATAATCCATCTTGCACTGTCGTGTTAGCATAAAATTTACAAAAAAGAGTCACATGCATTGTAGTTTTAGAAGATAGATTATCACACGGACATGGGCAAAGCTGCCTAGACCAGTCGTTTGTGGATGTGAAAGATACTAGACGATGAAAACTGTCAAACCTGAACCTGGTCAGGACATATCTATCATAACCACCTAGGCACAATACTAAGTACGGTTGTATAGAGTCACAGGCCATAGTCAATTGATGTCTGAGCACTGTGCTTTTATTAATTTCCAGCCCAATTCTTAGAGACTCAAAGTGGTTTAAGCAAAAACCCTTAGGCTCTTTTCTGGATATTGTGCACATTATAACCGGATTAGTATAAAAATCTGATCTCCCTAGATCATTAGACAGCTTTCTTATATAATTCAACCAGGGAATTTTTCCAGACTGTTCTAATCCCAAGGAGTCTGTTAAATTTTCTCTATTTAATGCCAAATGTGGCGACGTCCAGACTCTGTGCCAAAGTAACATGGGCTGCATTTTAATCACATCTGCAATGTGGGATATCCCCAGTTCGCTGTGACAATTAAAAACCGTCGTGACTATATATTCTGATTGACTTACTTTGCTACTGTTGTTATATTCATTTTGTTATAAATCCTACGTGTGCTAGGGAATGTTGTAAATCCCTGCAGGAAGAGATGGACACCTCATCTGATGCTGCGAGTTAGCAGGAGACTGTTGGATCGAAGGTGGATGACAGAGTCACAATGTTGCTATCATAGAGTCAGCATCTCAAAAATCTTCACAAAGGGACACAGTTAAGAATACTAAGGGCCTTATTACGAGTACGGCGGTCCAAGGACCTGCAGAAGACACAGGATAATAGTGTTGTGCGATATAGAGGTTAATGCCCAGGGACTTTGACCCCACAAAAGGGGTGTGGTTTAAAGGTTTTTGAAGTACTTCCTCAAGGGGTGCAGGGTTTGTGGAGTGAAGAATGTTTAGGAGAAGTTTAAAGTTTGTTTATTGCCTGATTAATTAAAATCTTTACAATATGTACACAACTAAGAAATACAAATGTAAAGTATTTTCTTAAACAGTAATTATACTCATTAAAACTAACCAGACTACAATTCAATTTTATCTTAACCCTGGCATCATAAGTGCATATTGAAATTATGATGCTCATTAAAACCATAGACTAAAGTGCATCCAAAAGGCAAAACATTGTATTTGCGAACATGATGCTGAAAGCTTAAGAGCATCATATTTTGATTGTATTTTTGCATGTAATCTGGTAACTCAATAGTTCCTTCATGAGACTATTTTATATTGTATTTTGTATGTTTATTGACCCCCTGCATCTTTATCCTCCATACATTGTTTTTATTTATATTGTAACCATTTGTCATCTGCATGTTTAGTCACACTCTGTCTGTAAAGCGCTCTGATATCCGTAAGGATCTTGTTCGCGCTCTATAAAACTTTCAAAATAAATAAAATAAATAAATAAATACGTCATCCGTAGGCTAACCTCACTAGTAATCTTAATTAAGGCTCCCTGTTTTCAGTTTTTACGGATTTTTACAGATAAATACAGACAATGTGTTTTCTGTCTGCATTTATTTTTTAAAGTGGATAAATACAGAAAATGTTGCTTCTTTTAAGTGACTCTACGTGCTATCTTTCATGAATTATAGGCCAGCAGTTTAGCAGATGGACAGCATTGGAAATTAAAAAACAGGATGGAATTTCTTTAACCCGTTAACCGCGGCCTTTTTTCGCGAACGTGCGCAGCAACAGCCAGGTAGTGCTCCGAACGTTCAACGGCCGACGGCAGCACTTAATGTGTTAAATAAAGGCATGCATCAACATACATTCATGGTATAGTGCTAGTTTTTACCAGTGAATGTATTGGTATGTAATATTTGGCAGCTTAAATAGCTAAAACACGACAGACATCAAAGTATGAGTGCCCGTCTATCAATTAAATAGATGTGGAAATGTACAGTTTTACAACTTAATTTATACGCAAAACACAAAATAATTGTGGATAAATACAGATAAAATGGCCCAAAAATAAATATGGATAAATACAGATGGAAATGGCCAAATAATAAATACCATAAACCCGGGATCCCTAATCTTAATGCAGTACAGAGAACATCATCCAGTGAATGTGGTTTGGTTCGATATTTAAATAAGTATTATATATATATAGCAATCTGCATTGAAGACTGAGTGGATGTATAAGTGTCTGGATGGAGGATGTAGTAGCACTGTCATTGACTGTCTAAGTGACTAATTTAAAGTGTCTCACTAAATATATGGGATAGTGATTAAACTGTGTGAATATCTGTATCACTCTATCTCTTGTTGTGTAAACTACTACATAAGTTGGTTACTAGCTTTGTGAAAGTCTATATTAGTTATTAATTAGTTAAGTGAGTATTTGTATGGGATAGTGGATGTGTGTGTGGTTGGGTGGGAGGTGTTTGACTGTCCAAAGATGTGTAAATAGTTGATTTAGTAGGTATATGATGTTAAGACTATATGTGGAAACAGTTTCTTGGGTGAGTGAATCTCTTTATGGGTGTGGTGATGAGTAAATATATTTCTCAATGATACATATCCAACAAAGTAGAATTATAAAAGGCAGTGTATGTGACAGTTGTCGTATATAAATAAGTATACATAAGACTTAGTGATTGTATGACTGACTGTATCGAAAACTGTATACTTGTAATAGTGATTTTATAACACACTAAGTATGAATAAATAAAGTGGTGTTTGTATAAGTGTGTAGCATAGTAAATGTAAGTATGATCAATTGTTTGCATAAGTGAGTAGGACAACTGCATAAGTGAATAGGATGTGTGCTGGTGTGTAATGTCGATGTAGGTGTATAAGTATATTTAATAGTGTTCTATTGATCTTCGTTAGCATGTATGAGTGAATCTTTAGGTAAGTGTTTAGATGTGTGTGTAGATGTAGGAATCACGGAGTGGGTTTTTAGAAACTTGTATTGGTGTGTCAGTGGTTTGAAATATGGTACTCCATATTTTATAATGAGTTTTGAAAGGTTATAATAGTGTATGATGAGATGTATCAGATTGTCACGTGGATGATGTCATCAGTGATGTCATTTGAGATGTCATCAGTGATGTCACTGACTATGTCATGAATGATGTAATATGTGACATCATCAGCAGTGGACTGCGGGCGCGCCAGTTATAGTTAGTACAACTAACTATAATGGAGAAATTTCAATAGTTTTGTACTAGTGAAATGTCCAGCTAACTATAACACCCCTAAAACCTATGGTTTTTTCAGTGAATTTCTGAGGGTTTTTAAATGCTAATTCCTAACTATAACATGTCTGAAATCTATTTTTTTTTCCAATGAATTTCAAAGGTTTATTAAATGCTAATTCCTAACTATAACATGTCTGAAACCTATGTTTTTTTCAGTGAATTTCAAAGGTTTTGTAAATGACAATTTTTAGATGTATTAATTGTTATATTTATTTTTTTGATACTGATTTACTTCATTTTTTTAACTATTTATTTTTAGATATTTTATTTTTAAAATTACATTATAATTACATTATACATTACATTACAAAATATACTTTCTCAGAATGAATTACTTTAGTTTAAATACTTTGCAAATAGGCAATAGACTTTTAAGTACAGTAGTTACTGTTGTTGCAATGGGCAAAACAATGCAACATTGAGCTTAATGGGAATTTCTAGTTAAATGCAATTAGTTACTTTATGGATTACTTTTCTAACCACAGGACTGGATCCTAGATTCAGTCCTGGAACATCGCCTGTAAACAGTTGAGTAAAAGCGTTTTGGTTACAGTAGTGATTTTTAAGGAATATTATTGTATTTTAAAAGTTGACACAAACTTTTTCACATAGAATCACCAATGTTATCCTACGGGAGGAACTTCACTTAGCAGGTAAGTAGTGTTATCGTTACTTTTTCTTACTCAGTGGTGGATCCTGGATCCAGCACTGGTGTATCTCCTGTAAACAGTTGAAAGAATGCGTTTAAGACATACAGGTGATTTTTAAGGAATATTTGTAGTTTGTGAAAATCGACACTTAGAAACTTTTCTGGTGAAAACTAGACAATGGATTCCTATGGAAGGAAATACAAGTTACTGGTAAGTACGGTTAGAATTACTTTTCAGGGTCAGTGCTGGGCTAAAAGATGCAGCACTGGGTTCTCCCCTGATAACAGGTGAGTAAATCGGAATTCGTAGTTCGGCTGATTTTAGAGGAATACTTGTAAGTTCCAAAACTCCACACTTAGAAGAATTTCCAAGTGAAACCAGTCAATGTTAGCCTACGGAAGGAAATTCAAGTTACTGGTAAGTATGGTTAGAATTACTTTTCGGGATCAGTACTGTGATCAAAGATGCAGCACTGAGGTCTCTCCTGGTAACAGGTGAGTAAATCGGAATTCGTAGTTCGGCTGATTTTTGCGTCAAACTAGCCCACTAGGTACCTCTAATAAGCACCACAGGGCTGCGTTGCAGAGAGGTGTAAAAAGGGGCGTGGCCTCTGATCACCTGTCTGCAACGCAGCTCCCTGGCGCATACTGAAGATACCTGTTGGGCAATTTGGCCCTCAGGGACCCTCAGTATTAAAAGAGAATTAATTCCCCAACTTAAAATGTGCCACAGGGCGTGTTTGCACAGTGGTGAAGGAAGGGGGCGTGGCCTGAGGTGACATGTCTGCAAACACGCCCTGTGGCGCGTTTTAAGTTAGAGAATTACTTCCTCCTCAATCCTGTGGGTCCCTGGGGGCCAACTAGCCCACCAGGTACCTCCAGTATGTGCCAGGGGGCTGTGTTACAGAGGTTTTCAGAGGCCACGCCCCTTTTTACAACACTCTGCAACGCAGCACCATGGCACCTACTGGAGGTTCCTGGTGGGCTAGTTGGCCCCCAGGGACCCTCAGGATTGACAAGGAATTAATTTCCCAACTTAAACCGCGCCACAGGGTGTGTTTGCACACATGTGAACTCAGGCCCCGCCCGCTCCCTTCACCACTGTGCAAACGCGCCCCGTGGCGCGTTTTAGGTTGGGGGATTAACTCCCGTTGAATACGGAGGGTCCCTGGGCCGCAACTAGCCCACCAGCTACCTCCAGTAAGCGCCACAGAGCTGCGTTGCAGAGAGGTGTAAAAAGAGATGTGGCCTCAGAGTACCTCTCTGCAACGCAGCCCCCTGGCGCATCCTGGATGTTCCTGGTGGGCTAGTTTTCCCCCTGGGACCCCCAGTATTCAAGGAGAATTAATCCTGGTGCGATGCCGGTCTTTTCTTTTTTTTTTAAGAAGGAGGGCTATGTAGCCCCTCTTATTTTTCTCATTTTTTGGCCCTGGAGACCCCATCCCCCAGGGCCTGCCCCATAATTAATTTGTTTAAATCTGAAATTCTGGAAGGGGGCCACGTGGCCCCCCTCCCGAGGCCATAATCGCCCGGGGCATGGGCACTTTTTGAAAACATTTTGGAGGGGGGCTGCGTGGCCCCCCTCCTTTGGCCATTTATGGCCCAGGGACCCATCCCCCGGGCCGGCCTTTCTCTTTTAAAAAAAAGTAAAAATTATTTATAATTTGGGAGGGGGGGCGTGTCCCCCCTCCCGGGCCACTTCTGGCCTCGGCGACCCCATCCCCCAGGACCTGGCCATTGTTTTTTATTGTTTTATTTTTGGAGGGGTGCCACTTAGCCCCCTACTTAGGCCTATTATGGCACCGGGGACCCCATCCCCCGGGGCCGGCCTGCCTCTTTTTTATAATGTTATTTGGGAGGGGGGCCGCGTGGCCTCCCCTCCCGGCCCACTTGTAGCCCCGGGGAGCCCATCCCCTGGGGCTGGCCCTCTTCGTTGGGGACCGTGGGGGGGTCCTCAATCCCCCCACGGTCCCAGCTGGCTCCCCGCCTCCTGCTGGAGCCGGAATTGCTTTTCCACATGGGGAGCAGCTAACATGCTGCTCCCCATGTGGAAAAGCAATATGCTTTGCTTCACTGAAGCGAGACCAGGTTTCCCTTCTCTAGCTTCAATGAAGCAAACAGTTTGCAATGACAGGGTGGGAGCCGCGAGGCTCCCACCCTGTCCTGCTCCCGCTCTGTCATTGCATAGAGCAGTGTCCTGGGGGTGGGCACCCCGGGACACTGCAGGAGCCGGCCCTGGGGGGCTCCAGGAGCGCGGCCCCCTCCCAATATCTTCAAAGCCACGGGGAGGTGGTGGTCCCCAGGGCTTGGGGGTCCGTCATGGACCCCCACATTTTAATATTTAGAGCCCCGGGGAGGTGGCGGTCCCCGGGGCGTGTGCGGGGTTTAAGCCCCCCCACACAGGGTTTTTTAATGAAAACAGAAGCCCCAGGGGGTGGCGGTTCCCGGGGCTGCGGGGGGCCTTGTGCCCCCCGCAATTATACATGCTTGTGCCCCAGGGGGTGGCGGTCCCCGGGGCATTGTGGGGGGGATTGGGCTCCCCCCACACTTTATTTTTAACATGCCCACGGGTTTTGGCCCCCCGGGGGCTAATTAGAATCGAAGATCTGCGCACCCTGCGTGGATTTTGCCGATTTAAAAAAAATAAATTGGGGGGGGGCCTGGGAGTCCTTGTGGGACCCCCTGAGCAGGCCTAGGGGGTCAGGGTGTTTCTACCCTGCCCCCTTTTCGTGTTTTAAAAAAAAAATTCTTAGGTTTCTTGTACCTTGGTTCTACCGAGGCACAAGATGGCTGCCAACACTTCCTGGTTCAGAATGTTGACAGCCATTGGCATACAGCTCTCGCTCGGCAGGGTGCGCGGATCCTGCGCGGCCATAGAAATATATGCGATTTTAATTTTGATTTTCTCAGGAACTACTGAACGGATTTACACAATTTAAGCAAAAGGCACGACTCCGAACCAAGGTCTACCTCTTTGCCAAATTTGGTGCAATTCCATTCAGCAGTTCGGGCTGTAGCTGCGACTAAAGGTTCCTATGGGAAATTGCATGGGGAAAACACATTTTGGAACCCCCCTTTTTTCTCGGCCCCCGCTTAAAGAATCACCCCGAGACTTTTAGGATAGGATTTCGCGAAGATTCGCCAACCGGCGCCAAAGTTATTCCAAATAGAATGTTGCAGATTTCCTATAAAAAATAGGTCCTAACTATAACTACCTACTGGCAACCACCAGTAGGTAATGTATATATATATAACACTAAACTCCGCTTAGCTTGCGTATTTTTAGATCCCCCTCTTTTTCATTTTTCTTCTTCGTAATCTGTCTTTTCACCTCCACCCACCCCACACGACGGGCACATGCTGTCATCACTCCCTTCCCCTCCCTTCCCTGCCCCACACCCCACTGGGATACCCTCATTGGTATGTGAGAGCACGCTCAGTTTTTGGGACAATGGTATACATTTTTGGACACTTACAAGTCCTTTTGGTTTAACAGGGAGTGTTCCTTTTATTTTCTTTTTTATTGTACATAAAATTGGACCATCCCTCCTTTTATAAAGGCAATTATTACTTGGGGTTTAATTTTTGGCCACATGGCCACGATTAATTTCCCTTTTCACTTTGTTTGGTATGTGCACATTGCAAATATATGAAAGTTTAAATTGATTTTAATTTGTTGCATTTAAGTAGCTGCCTACACCCTGTCAAATGTACTGGATTAGAAGACAGTGAGTCTTTCTTCAGCCAAAGTGACGAAAGTATTGTTTCTATTACTTGCATTGTGGAATGGTCCGTGCTCTGTTTGGTAAATACACTGTATAATGGTGAGCATCGTTGGTGAAACGTTGGCTTGTGAAGAAGAGCTTTTGCTCAAAACGCGTCCGCCAGTGAATTAAATCTGCATTTACAGACATCGTGGAGTGCGAGTCTTCTTTTCGTCAAGGAACAACCGGAGATGGATAATTTCTTATATATATATATATATATATATATATATATACATACATATACATACATATGTATATATATATATATAGCCAGTAGGTAGTTAGGAGCAACCGGTGATGGATAATTTCTTTCATATACCGCTGGGATCCGGCACCCGGTACTCGCACCGACCCCGAGAGGGCGCGGAGCCGGTCTCGTGTCGGAGACCTTTCCTTCCGCATTCTTCTTTGAACTGGCTCCCGCCGTCGGACGTTTGAACTACACCAAGGACGGAGGTGTGTAAATCTGCTGAACACCACGGGTGAGTACGAGCTGAGTGTGCGTGTGTCGGAGGATGCAGGCATGCTTATCGCGGTGCCCTGTGGTGTTAGGCAGTAACCCCCGGTTTCTAAAGTGGCAAGAACGTGTCCTGGCAGGGGTTTCGCGCCTTTGTTGGAAAACTGAGTAAAAGGTCGCGGCACAGGTTTTTGGGAACTGTAACTATTTACGACACAAGGATATGAATAGAGGGAGGCAGGCGGGTGCTGTGATGGCACCTCCAGCTGAAAACACGGATGTGAGGAACAAAAGAGAGGGGAGAGCGGATGAAGCTTGTTCCCTCTTCTGTGAGACAGAAGAAGAAGTGGTCGAGGGCAGACATGAAAGAAGCACATCAACTGAAGGGGGAAACAAAACTCTGAAACAAATGCTATTCCAATATGAACAAGCATTTACAATGCAACGGTCTCGCCTTAGCAAAAGTTAGAGCTATTGGCATTGTAAATGACAATTTTTTTATTTAGGTGTTGGTTTTGAAAACTGATAAATAAATGGCATTATTATTATTAAATGGCAAGTCTTATAGCACTTTCATAGAGCACTTGGTACATGACAAATGGTCATATACATCGTCTACAACCTACGTGCCTCATGTTACAAGGTAATTTGCATATCAGTCGCTGACTTCTGCGTGGTGAAAATACTTTGGCCCTGTTAGTCAATTTAAACTATTCCGTTGGTAAATCTATGCCGCAGCCTCGGCTCAAAGTCATGTGCAAGAGTGTTGTGGAAGACTCCTGGCATGAGCGCGATCAAGAATTGCCTAGCATCACAAGCTGTGATTTACCCAACACAGAAATGTTTCTTTTAGTGCCAAATCAACTCAAAGGTATCGGAGCGCTGTACGTGTATTTCCACTGACAAACCGATTAATCTGTGCCGTGCTCACTGCTACCGTGCTGATCAAAGGTGCATGGAAATGGAACATGGCATTTTGCTGAGGAAATGAAAGTAAAGTAATGAGTGCTGAAATCTGGAGTGCAGGGCCGTGGATGGCATTTACCACAGTTAATTATGCAAGAATTAAATATTCAAATGAAAACACGACGAGAGGTTGCAGAAAGTAAAACAAGCAACTACTCAGGAAACAAGAACAGCGAAAGTAAATGCCGGGCAGCAAAGCGCGTGAAGCCTGGCAGACTCGGATTCCACACGCGCCTCTTGCCTGTTTATCAGCGCCGCGCGCCTCTCTGCAGACTCCCCCTGCATTCCAGAGAGGCGCGCGACGCGATCCGGTCTGCATTCGCATGCCGTGGAGACAAGACCTGGCCGCGCGCACAACGTTATCCTATGGAGAAACGTTGCGCGCGGCCAGGTCTTGTCTCACTTCGTCGGTCTCAGACTGCTGAGACGACGACTATAGTTCTCGCTTGCGAGAACACGCTTTCAGCGCGTTCGTCGTAGGCGAGACCTAAAAACTGCATAAAGGGAAATAAACAGGTGGTGGGAGGTTTCCTCCCTTAACAACTATATCGAAGTAGGGAGGGTCCCGAGGGGGCTCAGGATTCTGATTACACCTACTTACCAGAACCCAAATTACTTGAAGACTGGTCTAGCTTGATGGCAGGAACGTGTAGCAGTATGCAGTATGCAGTATGCTGGGTCTACTGTCAAAATATGCTGCCATAGAATTGGAGACAATAATAAAAGAAATCGACAAATTCAAGGAAGAACTTGATAAACATCCAGGACAAGAGGAAATCAAAGCGGCCATACTACAGATAGAACTCAGATTGGACAAATATGAGGCGGAAATTAAACAGAAGAAGAAAAGTACATTTCTGCGAGACAAATAGGATTATGTCAGTGGGCAGATCCTGACTTTTGAGAGAAGATATGATGGAGCAATCAAGAAGTTTAAGCAAATGGGCGCCAAGAGGCAACAGGAAGCAGCCACATAAGAATCCGGATCAGAAATATATTCGGACCTAGAGGAGGCACCGGATGGTCAAGGAAAAACATTACTTGAACTGGGCCTTACCTTCTGTCTGACAGCAAACTTTGACTATAGTAAGACCAGAATTGACATGTTTTTATATGTACGTAAACTCAAATTGATGAAAATGTTTTTAAACAAAGAGAAGCGGAACACAGGTGTAGCAGCTGCTAGAGATGGTAGAGATGTTACACTATCTGAGCACATATGCCTTAGAGATGTTGAAGCCCTGGCATGTCTGGCAGAACTGGGAGGTGAAATAAGGGAGTGGGAAGATGAACGTGACATCATATAACAGATGGGCCTAGAGACTAGGGCAGAGGTCTTCAAACTATTTTGGTCTGAGCCCCCCTTTAGCAAAATTTTGGGAAGCTGGGCCCCCGCCAAACCTCTAGGGCAAGGATTTGGGGAGTTGGGAGGGATGATCACAGGGGTCAGGGATCATGACACTATTTCAGGGGTGATTTTCCGTAGCCTGTAATCCACACTAAATGTAGCATCAAACAAGAACACAATTGACCACAAACACTACTGCCCATAATTGGGGTGCTGTGGGCCCCAATGCACTCCACCTGCTGCACTACTGATGGATGTAGCCCTGAGAAACAAGCTATTTCCTCTTCTTTAATTTCTTCTGTTCCATGTCTGACCATCACTTCAATCTCAAAACAGGTCCAGTCTGTCTTAACGAAAATCAGCTACTGCATGCTTCCCCAGTTGTTTTGCACCAATGGCACCATCTGCCCTAATGCTAGCAAGGAAATTGAGCCCTCATGCCCAAATTCTATTGTAAAACATTCATAATTGTGATGCAGTAGGCCCCTTGACAAAAGTTTCACTGTACTTGCTTCATTAATATTAGCTGCTGCCTTGCTGTTGCCTCTGCCCTTTAACAACATGGGATCCCATCCCACACCAACCCTCTCCCTCCCATCCCTCCTCATCCTCTCGTCTCTCTGATGCCTAAATCAAGGTGTTGCCTCTGTTTAATTTCCCCCCTCCCTTGGATCATTGCTCCAAGGCTCAAAGAAACAGTGGCACAGGAAGTGTGCCCCAGACCTCTTAAGCAGCTGCAACATCAAAGATGCCTACAGCTCTGCAAAGCAGGCTGTCTACTCTGCCCACTCAGCTGGGCAATTACTTATAGGTCAGATGCCCAAAGCAGGCTTTCTGCAAAAAATAACCACACAGATCGCAAATTTAGCCCCCCTTCCATCCGCTGCTTGAGCCCTGTTCCTTGCATAACAATGGTGTCCTGGGCCCTAATGCTAGCAAGGAAAATCCATCCCATGTTCTTTTTCACAGAAAGACTGCCATAACTGAGAGCTAGTCCCCACTCACAGTGTGTGTGGAGGGGGAAGGCTCACGTGCTGCAAAACAGATAGAGAACTAAAGGAACATGCCTTCTCACCAAGGTACCCACTACCTGAAAGAAATGCAAATGTGTGGAATGGTTGGAGCTAATGTAGGCTTTAATTAATAAAGACAAATACTTATTCTTTCTGAGGGGAAATATATGTGTCCATTAAAAGGAGTGCGCCCTTTTAATGGGCATATATAAAATATTTACATTAGATATAGTCTGGATTCTTATCACTAAAATTTATATTTGTAAAGCACTTGTTTTTATCTTAAACAGTATTTTGCTGCAGTCTGTTTTATACAGTGTAATACAGTTTTAAAAACAATGACAGTCAAAATGCTTTCTGTCACAGACTGGGATCTTGTAACACTATAAACAAGCCACTATTCCTCATTGCACCGATCAGGATTTAATTTTGTGACTCAGTCGTCACACACAAAGACATCTGCTATGATCACATTCGCTAACTGAGGTTTCATAAGGTAAAAGAGTATATTTCCTTTTGGTTAGTATAATTTGCATTCATTTTTCATCTGAGGTGTGAGTGTGTCTTTATTAGAAATATAATTACATCTTCAAAAATAGAACATAAATGAGATATTGCATTTTACAAAAATGTAACTTCGTCTCGCAGATAGTAAGTCGTAGTTTCTATGACAAACCAGATGTCTCTAACTGTATAATCTCAAAGTCCTTTTAGAATGGTCACTGTGGTGCAGTAATTGTGTGCAGGACAAGTGACCATCATGTCTGTCAGTGCCCCAACAGGCATGCTAGATGACAAATGCCATCCATTTACCCTTCTCCTGCCTGCAATCTCCCCACTTGAAAACAAAATATGAAACATTGAACGCACTTTATCCTCACCAGCTCCAAAATACAAAAATGCAGCAGTATGTCCTGTGAGGTTGTACTCGTGCAAAGTTTATTTTTCACAAAAAATAAAAATCCTTGTTTGTTTAGCCTCCCAACAAGTCGTTCTTAAAGACTTTATTGAAAGTCCTTCGCAGTAACAGCTTCAAAAGCATACATGCATTTTAGTTTGGTAGCAACTGTTCACAATTCTCAAAGGTGTACAATGGCTAAAAAAAGCATTTTCTCTGGATAAAACCTGCTTTAATGTTAAGCAGTCTGTATTAGTGCGTAGCAGTCTGCCTGTTTCTGCTACTTATTGGTCAGATTGCAGCCAAACATCTCCTGTGATGCATGGGTCATGTATAAGAAGCCATCTTCATCCCAATACACTTCTGACATTGTGACAGACATGAACGGTAAGGTCTTGTTATTCACCATAAAGAAAACAGTCTTTCAATGACCACTGGTAGTTTGGATGGAAACTCACTGTTTATATAACCCACCTCACCTTTACCGAGTTGCTAAACACTTCCACAGTTTAAACAGGATTGAGTTTTAGTTTCATTGCAGACTTTCCATTCCCTGTCAGATTTACGTTGTTGCCTGCTGACCTCTACGCCTAATGGAGAGTTAATTGATGATTTGTCCTGGAATGGTGTGCGTTTTTTTTTATATGCAGTTATTCCAAGGTGAACAGAAAACAATGGAATGCAATCTTTTTCTTCTCTTTAGCCTGCTCTTTGACCCCAACTTCACACTCGCTAGCCTCCCCAGTGCCACTTAGTAGTACAGTTGTTTCTCTTTTTTGTGGCATTTAACTGCTGCATGTAAATGAAGACAGCCTTGAAAGGCGCCTTTCGTGCTTCCAGGCTATCTTCATTTACATTTAATTGCAGACCTATTTGCGCTCCCCTGGCAACACATCCACGCCCCCCCAGGGGGGCGCGCCCCACAGTTTGAAGACGTCTGGACTAGGGGAACGGTACATACCAACTTCAGGCCTAGGTCCACCTTTAACCCTAACTTACCACACGACAATCTAGATACTTTACATGAGGTAGTCACAAAAGACCTCATGAGAATCTGGTATAAAACCTCTAACAAACATGCACATAACTTAACACCTGATCAAAGAGTAGCGCTAGGAACACTTCACAGTGACCCCAACCTCATTATCAAGCCATCAGGCAAGTGTGGGAATGTGGTCCTGTGGGATTTTAAACTGTAGAAGAAAGGAGGCAATGAGACAACTCACTCTCTCAGGTAACTATGAGAGATCCAGTAAAATTGCACATAATGAGGTGCCAGTCACGTGGACCCGGCTTGCTTGTCACCTGATGAGCAGGGATTCTGGGATTTGTGCACTTTTTTTTATTTCAAAAGCACGAGGGGTGAAGTGCTAGGTAAGTCGACTAAAGATCTTATCCTATTGTACTGTTTGTTCCTATCTCAATTTCTTCAAGCCACGTATCGGAAATTTCCACCTACTCGAGCATAATAGTCCCAAAAGTTTTTTTTTTAAAAGTATTCATTAAAAAAATCCCTTAACATGGCAAAGCATTATTGCATAAAATAGACTAAAATCATTTGTCACGAAGGGAATAGTTGAGGGCGGCATACACTGCATTCTGCAGCACCTCCTGCCTGGGTGAACATCAAACGTGTCCCGGGGGTTAGTGTGCAGACCTTTTGCGCAGGTGCGGTGGTTGACATTATAAAGTGGTGGGGCGCAAAGTGATTTGCGTACAGCACCGTAGCGAGCGAGCGTAGCGAGCGAGCCCGAACCCCAAAAGGGCGGTTTGGGGGGATTACCCCCCAAGAAAATTTTGGAAAAAAAGAAGAAAAATCGTACATTTTCAAGCACATTTGAGAAAGCAGGAAGGTTAATAAAGCAATTGTGAAAGTGCAGTTATTACATTAATAGATGGCATAACATAGGTAGCTGCTTATTCGGTATAACCACAGAGCTTCATACATTCCGTCCTATTACAGACTCCGATATTGGCATTAAAAGTACCCTCCAGCTTATCAGCTTCAGCAAGGTTTCCAACAGCATAGCACCCCTTTGCACAGATTACAGGTTCAGCCACATGATAAAAATAGCAACTCATTCAGTGTGATAATTAAGGGAGCAGAGCGCATGGAAAACATATTTAGTGATGGGCCGAGCAAAAAACAACAAACAAATTGACTTCTTTCATCTCCTTTATTTCAAACCATTTACAGGGCTCATGTGTTTTAAACCTTGTGAAAACAACAAGCTAATTTGGTGAAAGCATACTTAGAAATCTGTATTTATGTATTGTAATTGTAGACTGGACCAAAAAACGAGTGAAGGGGCTCCCCCAAAGCACCTCTCCCTTAATTATTTACACATAAATTGAATGCGGTCTGACAAGTCTGCCAAAAATGCAGCAGATGAGCTGGGGCGTTTACTCCTGGCTTGGTTGCTGGGGCGTTTACTCCTGGTCTGGGTAATGCTGCAGAGCTGCAAATTAAGACGCTACCAGGTAACCAAGACTCAAGTACCACCACAGCATCAATCTGTGCAACCATTCAACAACAACTGGTTCAAATATGTTCTCTCAATGTTTCAAGCTATATTACAAATGTCACCAAAAGATGTTAATATTTCACTTCTGTTCTTGGATTTTGGTCACAATAAAATACACTGAACATAATCTTCACAAAAGTGGCGCAAGTGAGGTACCATTACGCCCAGACAGATTGAACGAACTAATTAGTTTTGATTTGCACACAAATCCTTGCATGCATGTACATAGATTAGCTGGACATCGTCTGCTACAATATAGTATAATGCAATGAAACAGCTGCACTGCAATAGAAAACCCACTAGGTTATATTTATCTATATATAAACAGAAAGGAACAGCAGAAGTAAATTTAAATTTGCTTTAAAAAAAATCTGAAATTGCATTCAGAAACAGACACCGTGCTGTAAAGATCATGAAAAAACTGCGCACACATGAAATTTACCAGTTATGTGAACCATAACTTTTAAACCCAGCCACCATGAAAACCATATATACTATAGGGGAGGCTAATTTAATTTTACCGGTTTCTATTCAAACACCTGAATTTACTTTATGCAGCCGATCCGATCCTATTAATAACCATATTACATCGCCAATTGGACATGGGGAATAAAAAGGTTTATTAAGTTCATGGAAGAGTATTACCTTTGGAACACGGTCATCAAGTGGCAAAAGTACGTGCTTTCAAAAGTGAAATGTGTACAGTAAAAAATTAAGTAATGCATCTTTTTCCTACAGATTCTTTTAAAACATTTGCTATATAAAGTTGTAAACTTTTTATATGGAATGGGTTAGCTCTAGTAAAAACTACATGGATGTTAGGGCTGTTAATTTGCACATGGTAGCTAAAAAGACAGGGGGGTTTTTGTGAATTCCTGGGTAAAAATAAATACAAGGAAATTGGTGCGCTAGCACGGTTTACTTACTACTGTCAACGCATATTTCTTTAAAAACATCAATACTTTTAATCGCATCTCTGAGATTAGCCGATCACGGTGCATGCATTCTGCAACGCCACCACGACAAAGTATAACTGCAAAAAGAGTGACTTTTGCTTGATACCGAAAATGGAACTTTGCCAAGCTACACAGGAAAGGTTGCGTACTGTCTTTCATTACATATAACCGTTTGCTGGTCTGTGGGGATTATTTTACGGAGGAACACCATAGAATATCATTTTTCTTTGAAACTAAACTGAAAATATAATTCGGCTTAACGAGCTGCGTCAGAAAATCAAAGGCAGCTTTAGGAGCGACGGTTCTTTGGAAAAATGCCCGTCTGCTTTTCATTTGCGCTACTTATCAGCAACTGATAGAGTTTAAGTGCTGAAAGAGTCTTTAAACTTCTAAGGTTTTATTCATGATAAAAGAGGAGCAAACTGGAATGTTCACGGAACTAAACTGTTGCATTTTACATACATTATTTGCATAATGAATTCAGATATAATTGTATAAATAGGCCATTTTGTTGTAATAGCCTTAGAGCCGGTATTAAAATATGACATAGCTGTTTGCAAACACTTTTATCCGGATAATGACATTATCCCAAGCGGTTTTTCAGCATTAGGAATGCTGAGAGTATCTACCTTATTACTTTTACATGTGCCTAATGGGTGGGTTGGAGCCATTTGGTAAAAGGATGAGGGGGAGGCTAGGAGAGGTCTCTGTGTCAAGTGGTGATGTTTAAAGTTTATTTACCACTTAGAGTAGAAGTATTCAACAGTGTTAACCTAGGCTATCCAAAAGAAAAAGCTGGAGGGTATAATTCATGGTGAAATTGTAAATGTTTGCTGGCTACAAGATACGTGAAGTGACTTGACTAGCTTCGTGTAAGGCCTCGTCACCATTCTTGGCAATCGAACCCGGTGCTGTCTGAAGCACAGAAGTGCAGGGGCCACGTGGAAGAAATGATTCACCCGCGGCCTTCGCTGGATCACTGTGACCCACACAGCTAGCTGCCGGCGGTCTGAAAGGCTCGGTGTTAGCCAGAAAGTTCTTTGCTGGGCACAGTATAGGGGAATAAATAGAGCATAAGTGCTTGCGGCAGACAGAATTCAAAGGTGACTCTCATGTACGAGAGATCTGAACAAAGACAGACCTTGTTTGCAGCACAGGGTGGCAGTGAGAGCTCTCTCCAGGCCTGGGGCTCTTCTTCCGGCACGCAGTGGACGCCTGGCATTGCCCTGCTCTGCCCAGTCAAAAGGCACTTTTTGGCAGCTTAGGGCGGTTCCACGCACTATTCAGTGCTTGGTCTGTGAACGAAAGAGTGCCGGTGCTTGAATCTCGCTTCTGAAGCCGGTGGCTGGTGCAATTAAATGTTGGCAGGGGCACATACCGAGGCTGCCTGTTCTAAATCCACCTCATGCCTTTATAATACCCTGGCTAAATATGTTTTCTTGATAGTTCATTACAGGAGTTAGCCCTTTGTTCCGAGAAATAGCAAAATTTGGCACACGCAGAGAGGGACGGGCAAATGTTGCTAGAGGGGGGCAAATGATACTCGCATTCGTTTAATGGCGATAAATATTGAAATATAGAGAATACACTCACCTCTCCTCTCCCTCCCCAAGCTCCGTTATACACCCCATGGTTTTCCGTCTTTGAAGAGTACTTACAACACATCCATCATCAGTACTGCTTTTTTTTTTTGCTGTAGTGGCAACTCAATGGGTGCTGAAGTATGCCAGGTTTATTCCATATTCAGAAACTAAGCAGGGGTACTATTTTCCGGGGGGGTCACGTGATGGATTTGATATGTACGAGGTTCTTTCTTAAGCTCCAAGGTTGCCTCTTGGCTGGACTATCGCACTGACCAGAACACTGACGGTGCCATCTTTCAAGGCACAACTGAACTGCTTGTTCATACTGTGCTGGTCTGGTGATGTTCTGAAATACAGTGTAAGGTAGTCTACTAGCTTGTCACGTCGGATAAGTGGTGCCAAAGCAAAAGCAGAGATTCGATGAAGAGCCGTGACACGGCCGGGCCTGTAGAGGTGTAAAGATGCCATGTATGGCTGAGGGCTGGGCTAGGCTGCTATCCACCGTGAATGAATGGGTCTAGAGACGCACACGTCAATCAGCAGAGGCTGGTCTGCTGGTAATGAATGGGAAATTATACGTCTGGGTAGGCGCAGGTGAGTAATGAAGGGTCTGTCGCTAATGGGTAATAATGGTTCTGGGGAGGCATGCGGGGCTAATGGTGGGTCTAGCAGACAATAATAAAACATAATATGAACGGGCAGGTGCCAACGGGTACTGCCATGCACTGACAGCGCCGGGGACCCGGGTGACGTGCATGGATTATGATAGATCGGAGTGGCTGATTGTGAATTTTGGAACGCTGAATATACACGAGGGCGGTGCTCAGCGTTTGGGTAAGGTTTCATATTTCTGGGCACTCTGCGGATGAACCCGACTCTAGAATTCTGTTTGCGGGTTCAAGTTGCTCGGTGGCATGCACCTCGGTCGTTATAGATCTGCGACATTTGGAATGGAAACTACTGGTCATACATTGTCCATGAACGCTGGTGTACATGTTGCACTTTACCTGGCTCGTGCTCGCCGGGGTTGTCGGAGATCTCGATGACCAGCAGCTCCCGGCCCTCGGAGCTGCGCCCCACCGTGTATATTCTGCTGATGGACAAGCACTGCAGCCAGACGGCCACCAGCGCCTCTCGCAGCTCTGGGTACCGGTGATACTCAAAGGAGAGGCCGTCCTGCTGCTGCTGCCCCTCGCCAAGCCCGCCCCTGGCCCCGGGGGCCGCCGCAGAGCAGAAGCTCCCGAGCACCAGCAGACAAACGCTGAGCGCTCCCAGGAGCTGCCCCAGTCCGCCCGCCGTCCCCGACATCTCGGCTCCGTCCACCCTCGGCCAGTCCCAATTCCTTCAGCCAGGATACTCGCATTCGTTAATGGCGGGTAGAGACTAGAGAGGCTGGATCAGGATCTGACGTCACACGCGGCATCCAATAATGGATTGCCCTGCGGTGACCGGCCAATCCTGGCGCCTAGGGGGGCTCATGTATGCTCGCCCTGTGTCGCCTTTGAGAAGCCGGGGGCTGCGACCAGCTAAAACAAACACCCTCTTATGGGGAAACACTGATGCGCCTGCGCAGGCAAGTTTCTGCCCTGCAAGTCACTTGCGCGCTATATACCTTGGCTGGCTGTCTGCTGCTGCAGCTGAGTGCGTCACGTGGTCGTGGACTGTCACTCAAGCTGCGCAGCAGTCCAGAGCAGCCCCCCTGCACTCCCCACTCCTGATTAACTCGGGTGATTCCCGGCGGCGCTCGGTCAAACTTTTTAAAGAAACAGTGACAGGCTGTGTGACACCAGTTTATTATTGCAGCAGCGCGTCCATGGGGCTTGTGGGGCTACGCCCCTACACCCCAATGGACGCACCGCTGCTGGTCGTGTAACTGCATCGCTGGAGGAGCCTGCAATTCCGCTACACACCAAATATATCCAATTCACAACACCCCCATAGGTGTACAGTGAGTCACGATATATGGGACAGAGTCTGTCTGCTAACGAAGCGCTTTGGTGCGTCAGTTTAGAAGTATTCTTAAGGCCCCAGAGCTCCTTTCACTGCACTCTTACTGTGCGCTGCCTGGGAGTGCTTTAAATGAAAATAGAAAGTGCTGGTACTCTCCCATTAAATATATTGCAGCTTTGTTGACAAGTGCAGGTACTCTCTTTCACACCTTGAAGTGCAGGTACTCCGCATCGGACAGTATCTGCCCATTTAAAGCACTGTTTTCAGCATAAGAGCCCTAGCATTCAGGGGTCGAGACTCAGGTGAAACCTCAAGTGTGAGAGTGTCCAGCTCCTTTGTGCCCACACAGAAATGTCTCCCAAGCTTTCCGTGCAGCTTTCACCTTGTACTGTCTGACCAGCCATAAAAGCTGTTGACGAGACTGAAAGGAACACTCTGTGCATCCTTTAACCTGACAGTTCAGGGAACAAGGGAGATACCAATCGATTTACACAATGTTCAAGAGTGAAAGAAAGCTGCATTTTTCTTTTTAAAATGTTACATTCCTGTAACATTTTGATTCTGTAGACTGTGTTTGCATAGCGTTTGATCTCACCACACTAACATTTCAATGTATGTGCCTTCACATCACTTAACGGTGTGCGCGCTTCACGGCTCAAGAGGTCCCAGTTAGTCCCAGTTGGAAACGGTAGAGGAACATACCAGCTGCGGCTTAAAGCGGTTCAGTCCCTCGGTGAAAGGGCAAGAACCGCAGATGCGGCCTCCGAGACTTAAGGAGTGACAACAATGTCCTGGGTCCGGTAAGTAACTTCCGTCAGCCGCACAAGTGTATGACTGCTTGGAAAATATTGGGGACGAAATAATTTTTAACATTTCCAAGTGAATGTAATGATTTCCAGAATGTGTATGAATGAGTCCTTGTGTAATGTAACTGGTGCTCATGTAAAGCGCCCCAAACCCTCAAGTTAGCGCTATACAAAACTGCTAAACAGACAATTGTATATAGTTTAGGTAATCCACCATAGCTGTCATGGTTCCAGAGTCAATGCGTGATATTATGTTAGTTTGTATAGGGTTATGTTCTTTTATATGCTGAGTTATGTTGCATTACGCGCCATAGTACTCTGGGCTATGAAAAGGGCAATTTTGAAAAATTCTAAATAATTCCACAAAATACCCAAAGTCTCAAAAAATCGAAATAAATCATGATGTTAATTTGTTTTCTGGGTGGGTCTGGAAAGGACGTTGTCTTTAAAGCTGCCTGTCTTTTTTTATATTGTTTCATTGAGGGATTTATTCCATTCTAGCCCATACCTTTAGGCTTTCAAATTAACAGTAGCTTTCCATTTTACTGATTTGTGTTTGCCCTAACACCGGCAGCAAAAGCCAAAATCAGCTTCCCCCCCCACCTTCCTTTTCGATGCCCTCTCGTGCCTACTGTCCATTCCCTACTCCCAGTACCCCGTTCCCCTGCTCTGCCCAGGTCCTTGCTCTCTCCTCCCCCCCTCACCGCCCCCTTTACTTGGCTTTCCCATATTGGAGTGTGTCCGAAAATAATATTTTTTCCAAACTTATCGCTGCCTACAAACCACTCTTGCCAGGGGCTGTGGAGCAGGACTCACAAACACCCTTGGGCCTTTGTATGTTGTGGTGGAGGGTCAAGCTGATTGGGTGTCGCAGCAAACTGTTTATTTGTTGTCTTTCTCTCTAACTTTGGTGGGGGCAGTGGAGGCGTGTCATCGACCTCCAAACCTTCAGCACACATCTCAGACCCCATCCCCCCATCTTTAATCAAACAAATGAAGCTTACCTTAGCGCCCATCTGGGGAAGAATCATAAACAGCTCCTTACAAAGCGGTGTGGTCCCCGATTGTCTAAAAATGGGACAAGTCACTCCCCTCCTGAAAAAACCCGGTCTCGACTCAACTGACTTGAACAATTTCAGACCAATATCTAACCTCCCTTTACTCTCGAAAACACTTGAACGCTGTGTACTCCTGCAACTGACGCAACACCTGGACAACATCAATCTCCTGGACCCCCTCCAATCTGGCTTCAGACAAGGCCGCAGCACTGAAACCCCGATGTTGAACATCATAGACGACATCCATGGATCTCTTGACGCTGACAAGTGCTGCCTACTTATACTCCTTGATCTCTCAGCAGCGTTCGACACGGTGGACCACAAGCTCCTCATCATGACTCTTTAAGAAAGAGCCGGCCTTGGCGAGGTAGTTCTCAAGTGGTTTTCCTCCTTTTTACACAACCGTTCGCAACTAATAAAAATCAAGAACTTCACCTCCGATACCCAGCAAGTCAACAAGGGTGTCCCTCAAGGATCGGTGCTCTCCCCCCAGTTCTTCAACATCTACATGGAACCACTCGCTAAGTTACTCAGGAACGCCAACATCAACTTCCACCTCTACGCGGACGACACGCAGATTTACCTGGAAATCTCCTCTCTTAAAGACATCCAGAGACTCAACGATGTCCTAAATGAAGTTCAAGACTGGCTGACAAAGAATCACCTGAAACTCAACCCCGATAAGACAGAAACACTCCTCATCTCAAACAAAGAAGATAACCCTCAAATCACCGAGTGGCTAAAGTCGATCGATGCTCTCAAGGGTAACCTCACGCTAGCCGACTCCGTTAAATCCCTGGGCTTCACCTTAGACCCTAAACTAACCCTGACAAATCACATTAAGAACTCGGCGAAAAGCGCATTCTTCAACCTCAGACTTTTGAACAAAATTAAACCTTACATTCCCAACAAGGACCTCAAACTAGCCACGCAATCTCTAGTTCTATCAAGACTGGACTATGGGAACTCAATCCTAACAGGCATCCCCAAATCCCACCTGGCTCCACTAAAAACAACACTTCACGCGGCAGCAAGAATGATCACAGGCTGCAAAAAATATGATCACATCTCCCCGGCTCTCAAAGAACTCGAATGGCTCCCTGTGGAAATGCGAAGTACCTTCAGAACGGCCTGCCTAACCCACAAGGCCCTCCACACCGGCAAACCGGAATACCTGGCTAACAAGCTCAAAAAAGCAGGCCAAGCCAGAAATTTGAGAAGCTCTAATTCCCTGCTGCTCATCCTACCAAAAACCAGAAGGAAGAGAACTGCGGACTGCTCTTTCTCAGGAAATGCCCCCAAAATATGGAACGCCATCCCCCCGCACATCAGAACTCTACCGTCCTATGCAGAATTCAAGAGCCAACTTAAATCCTTGTGCCTGATCCGCTCCCTTGGTTATGGATAACTTGGAGCTGCAAACGTCTCAGAATCCATGCGGTATTGTTGAATCCAGTACTGAGAAGCCCTGCTGTCCGAACTTTTCTTCTTTCCAAATTGTCTGTCGCCGATTGCTTTTATTGGGTTTGTTTCATGTTGTTCTCTTTTTCATGCCCACTACTGTGAAGCGCTCTGATACCTTCGGGTCTTGTTAGCGCTATAGAAAACTTCTAAATAAATAAATAAATAAAATAAATAAATAACTTAATGGTGTCTGCTCGGTTATAACTGCTCTCAATTGTGGAAAAGTGGTACTGTATGTGTGAGAACATGGGGCTTATTCGCTGTATGTAATACTGTTGGGGTGCTCTGCCTGCTCTTTGTAATGTGAGAGGGATTTGCCTGTGTCTATCAAAGAAGGTGGTTAATATGTACATGAGGGACATCCTGCTTGCTCCTTGTTCTTGGGTGTCTGAGTTTTTTCGGATCTGAGGGAGGCTGTAATATCGGATCGTGTTTCAGCAGCGCTGCTACCCCCATCAGTGTCCAGCTGCCTCAGGGTACCACTTCAAAGAGCAAATGCAGAGCGCCAAACTGCAATGAAGAAGTTTAAAAATTGCCCTGCGTCTTTGGAAGAGTGAGCGCCCAAGTGGCAAACTAAACATTTTGCCAGTAGTTCTGGAAATACTTGCGGCAAGTGGACCAGTTTGCATGTGCCGGGGCCCATTTTACCCAGGCCAAAGTTAAATGATGTTAAGCAGCTGAGAGGGAGAGAAGGAGGCGCCATGGACAGTGATACCTGGCTATATGGTATATTGCATCTGAGTTTGATATGTATTCAGTGTTCTGTTTAATGTGTTCTGTTGGTGGTGTTTGATGCCTAAAAGAACTGTTGTGCCAGCCTCATCTTAAAAGTAATAGTAACAACCCTAACATCTTCATGACTTGTACACACAAGTGCAGGTGCTGTATTTGTGCAGTTGTGTACCATTTATGCCATTGTTTCCCAAACTGTGAGTCGCGGCCCACTGGTGAGGCGCAAGCTGGTTTTTGTTGGTTAACAAAAGTCCAAGCAAAAAATAAAGAGGTATTAAAATTTGGAGCCCTCCCAGCCCAAATTTGTCTCTAGTTGCGCCTCTGACTCCGAGTTTCCCACAAAAGGGTGTAAAGTGAACGAGAAATATCCAATGCAAATAAGAGCCACTAATTATTTGGGAGACTCTGCAGGAACTGGTCTTTGGAAGAAGGGTCAACGTTTAAGTTAGTTTTTCACTATGCTGGATATTTATTGCCATCACATAAGCAAAGTAAAAATAAAACGCATTTGCAATGCAATAGGTCTCGCATTTACACGAGTTTCAGCTATTGGTATCATAAATGACTGCATTTTATTTATGTTTTTTTAGTAAAAATTTTAAAAAGTCATTGTCATTTACAATGTGAGAGTTTAAGCTATTGGCATTGTAAATGACAATGCCATTTATTTATCTGTTTTCAAAACCAACACATAGATAAAAGGTTTGTCATTTACAATGCCAATAGTTCAAACTTTTGCAATGCAAGACCTATTGCATTGCAAATGCTTGTTCCATATGTCCTGAGCCTCCCCTCGTACTGCAGAGACAGCACGGACTTTATTAACAAAATAGAGGGAATTACATGGCAGGAGAGTTTTTGGCTTGTGATAGTAGATGTGGTGTCACTGTACACATGTATAAAACATGAGGATGGCATCATTGCTTTTAAACACTTCTTTAGAGACAGGTCTGTTTTTGTGTATGAACAAACGAACATGCTCATTGAAATGTTGACCATATGCCTTAACAATAACTTTTTCCTTTTTAAGGACAAGTGGTACAAACAAGTTGTGGGTACCACAATGGGAAGTTGCTTTGCGCAGAGCTATGCCTGTATGCTAATGGGATGGTGGGAGGAGCAGGTGGTCTGGTGTGATATGAATGAACGCCTAACTAGAAACATTGTGTTTTGGACCTGATACATCGATGATGTATTCATGATTTGGGGAAGCGTGTATGAATCCAAAACAACAGGGGAGTTTAAGTCTATTAGACAGTTGGTAGTCTCCGACAACTCATTGGGGATACAGCTATTAACAATATCAAAAGAAGTGGGAGATGAAGTACGATATTGGAAAATTAGTGGAATATTGTCAGTACTGAATAACTCAGCATCAGTATCCAGAAGACTTTTGTTTAGTTGTTGTAAAGGGGGTACCTTCGGGGGGGAAACTAGGGGTTTCTTTTTTAACAGGTCAATCAAATAACGGCGCTCCGCACGTTTTTCAGCCAACAACAGATCTTTATCAATGTCATTCCTTGCCCTGGCAAAATATTTATCCAGAGGGCCAAGTATTGTAACCCCCACAGAAGAGGGCAGAGGATTAAGAGCACCTGAGGACATCTTGGGGGGTCCCGGTATGTAATACACAATCAACACAACAATAACAGTGTAGGATATACCAATCTAGCATGGGTTCAAAACATAGCAATATAGTGACATAGTTTACCATACACCAACCTAACACAAACAACACAATACCGATAGTAAGGAAGAAGATGTCAATGCCAGGGCGTTAGGGGGCTGGCCCAGCCCAGCCTCCTTCAGCCCCTGACGGCCACAGGTGGCCCGCCCTTGTCGCGGGCTTCTCCCGGCGCCGTCCCGCGGGACGAGGTTCCGACCTGACCTATAAGCGCCTCCTGGCGCCACACCACGCACAGATGGTGATGTCAGCGTCCTCGCCGCTGGTAGGGCTGCCGGGGAATGTAGACAGGTAGGGAGGGGGCTCGGCGGAGCCAAGCCCGGCCGAGGGGAGAGGCGGAGCAATGCCCGGCCCGTAAAACGAGCGGAGCTCAGCCCGGCCCTGTAAATACCAACGCTGACCTTCCCAAACAAGACTAAAGTGTTACAGTGTAGCCCTGGCGCCTGTTACACAGTATTTAATAGATTGGGTGATAGTAAAGTTCCAGATATAAAGTGTATCTTCTCCGAAAAAACGACTTGCAGAGGCACCCTCAATGCGTTAACTCTGGTGTTTAGCTGCTCCCCTGTCAGTCTATTCAGCCTATTCACCCCGTTCACGTTTTCCAAGCCGCTTAAAATTACAGTTTTAGTATTGTTTTTAATATTGTTATGCCGGGGGTTGATTTAATAGACCCTTTTTCCCAAGCCTTACTGCTTGCGTTGAAAGCCCTCCACTTTGGGGAAGCAACAAACTGGAATTGGATCAGTTCCTGACGGGACTGGGTGCTAATGATGTGAATCTATGCTTTACGCACAAGAGTGACAAAAGAGAGATGGATTTTCTGGATGTGTGTGTGCGGTTGGAGGAAGGGAGATTATCTACCTCTCTACACAGGAAAGGAACTGCAGGTAATAGTCTCCTGCATGCCAACAGTCACCATCTCCCCAAACTGAAATGGAGCATCCCTTATGGAGTGCTAATAAGAGCGAAACAATATTGTAATACCACCCCTAGTTATGAGAGAGAGAGATAGACCATGATTCATAGATTCAGGAAGAGAGGCTACCCTGACAAAATTCTAAGTGCAGCCAGCGAGCCAGCAAGAGAGCAGAAACACGGGACAGGGCATCCCTCTTGGTGAAAATACCAGGGCCTAAGAGTGGAGGAAAAGAAATAAGGATGATAACAGAATACAACGTTGAGTCCGACAGGGTTCAAGATACCTTGAAAAAACACTGCCACATTGTTAAATGTGATCCAGTAATAGGTACTAAAGTCAGCAAAACCCCTATGGTCACATATAGAAAGTCAAGATCCCTGAAATATATGTTGGTCAATAGCTACCTGGGCACAAGCAAAGGGCGTGTGCCCGAAACGCGTCGGTGTGACAGACTGATTTGCTGTGGAGTTTGCTAAATAACCGGATTAATTACAGCTCCTGAGTGCGGCGCACGGTTTTTTGCTTCAAAATATATATATATATATATATATATATGTATATGTATATGTATATATATATATATATATATATATATTCACTGAAAAAACCATAGGTTATAGACCATATATAGTTAGGAATTAGCATTTACAAAACCTTGAAAATTCACTGAAAAAACCATAGGTTATACACCATATATAGTTAGGAATTAGCATTTAAAAAACCTTATTTTACTCACACAAAACCATTGAAATTCCATATATAGTTAGTTGCACTAACTATATATCGCGCACCCGCAATCCACTGCTGATCATGTCACATATTACATCATTCATGACATGGTCAGTGACATCACTGATGACATCTCAAATGACATCACTGATGAGATCACTGATGACATCATCCAGTGACTGTGTGTTTCTGTAAAGTTTAAATATGTTTTACATATTGAAGAATGAGTAGATGTATAAGTGTCTGGACGAAGGATTTAGTAGGTGCATGACTGAATGTATGAGTGAGTGATTAAATGTGTCTCACTGAGTGCATGGGTTAGTGACTAAACTGTCTTAATTTGTGCATCATTATGTCTGTTGTTCTGTAAACTGCTGCATGTGTTGATCAGTAGCTATATGATTAACTATATGGGTTATTGATTGATTCTCCAAGTATTTGTATAGGAGACTGAGTGTGTGTGTGGCTGGCTGGGAGGTGTGTGACTCTGTGCAGATCAATGTGTACTTGTATCAATGATTGTATAAGAAAGTAAGTATGTGTTAGTATATGTTTGAAAATGTAAGGTGCTCTATGTTTAACTGTATAGACAAGAAAATGGAAGTGTGATTGATTCTTTACAGGACTGACTAGGTGTGTGAGTAACTCCATGGATGAGTGGCAGAGTGTAAGTGTCTGTATAGGTGTATGAGTGCATATGATAGTGTTGTAAAGATGAGTGATTGTATGTATGAATGATTGTATGGGTGAATGAGTGAATGTGTGTGTAGACGTAGGAATCAGTGAGTACGTATGTAGTAACTAGTATTGGTGTGTCAATGGTTTCAAAAATTATACTCTGTATTTAACACTGGGTGAAACAGAGGTTATATTAAAACGTGAGGAGATGCATTGTATTGTCACATGAATGATATCATCAGTGATGTGGTCATTGATGTCAAATGAGATGTCATCAGTGATCTCATCAGTGATGTCATTTGAGATGTCATCAGTGATGTCACTGACCATGTCATGAATGATGTAATATGTGACATGATCAGCAGTGGATTGCGGGTGCGCGATATATAGTTAGTGCAACTAACTATATATGGAATTTCAATGGTTTTGTGTGAGTAAAATAAGGTTTTTTAAATGCTAATTCCTAACTATATATGGTGTATAACCTATGGTTTTTTCAGTGAATTTTCAAGGTTTTGTAAATGCTAATTCCTAACTATATATGGTCTATAACCTATGTTTTTTTCAGTGAATTTCAATGGTTTTTTAATAGCAAATATCATAAGCTGTCGAATGTCAAGTACGTGGTAAGTAAAAACATTTTCGTGTTTATGCACACTGATCTGCTTTGAATGCTGCCCCCCACCCCTCATTTCTATTAGGAGTACTCTCTCTTTGCAGATAGTGAAGGGTAGTTAACGCAGCCCTTTGCCCCTTTGTAATCCGTCGTGCCTGCTTCTCTCTCCATTTGATTGATTGTTCTCTTTGGTTCATTCTCTATTTACAAACAAGCACAGAGTCGCAATACTCTGTTTAGTCTTTGCAGATAGCGAAAAATCGTGTAAAAAAACAAAAGGAATCGAGCAAAATCAGTAGGCCACTAATGGGATCTCTTTTTTTTTTTTCACAACCAGTTTATTGATGAAGACGAGCATATGGAATATAGTGGCAGCCCACAATCAGGACTACACCACCAAACATTATGATACAATCACAGCACTTAACCAAGTGTCCAAGCAAGAAGATGATGCAATTAAGGATATCAGAAAACAGTTACCCCACCTTCACCTTATACTGCTACCTACCTACCCAACTCCCCGATCCCACCCTGGAACCCACCCGAACCCCATGCATGTGTGTACTAACCGTAACGATGTAAGATTATGACGTGGGTAATGTGCGTGGACATGGGCCCTGCCAGCCAGTACGGGGCTAAAGGTCCTCTTCTGGCTCCACTGGAGGGTCCAGTGTCAGATCTCTATAGTCTGCCCACCTCTTCCAAATCTTAAAGTGTTTGCGGGGGCATCCTCGCGCCTCAAATATAGGTCTCTCCAGGCCCATACAGAAGTCCATACCAGCCTTCCATGCAGTCAGGGGGGGGGGGCTCACATTCTTCCACGCTCGGGCCAGGTCCCTTTTAGCCACCACCAGCCCCAGTAGGAGCAGGTGCCGCTTATAAATATTGCCACCAACCCCTTCCAGGACGTGCAACAGACCCAGACGGTGTGTACGGGGGAGGGTCCAGCCCAACACCTCAGACAGACAGCCCCAAACACCCCTCCAGAAGCCAACCAGCCTAGAGCACGACCACATTGTATGAAGTAGCGTACCCACCTCAGCCCCACACCGCAGACATTCCGGGGACCCAATCAGGCCCGCCTTCCACAGACGCTCTCGGGTGTAGTATGCCCTATGGAGAATCTTGAATTGGATGAGTCGGAATCGCATTGCGATAGCCGCCCCCCTCGGGGATTCCAAGGCCTCTCGCCAGTCGTCCTCGTCCAAGGGGCCGAGGTCAACTTCCCAAGTCGCCTTCAGTGAGAGAAGAGTAGGGGAGCAGTGGGTGACCATGGTTTGATAAATGCGCGATACTTTTTTGTCCCCAAGATCTCCCATGAAGACCTTCGCCTCGATCGGGCTAAAGTCAGGGAGTGAGTCAAGGTTGGCAATGCTGGGCGTCAGTGCATGTCGGAACTGTAGGTACCGGAAAAATTGAGATTGGGGCATATCAAATTCGGCACTGAGGGTCTGAAAGGATTTGAGCGACGTACCAGACATCACTTGACCTAACTGCGAGATACCTATCGCATCCCAGCCATCGAAGCCTGGCAATTTAGAGAGCTCAGGTAGCATGCCGTTCCGCCATAAAGGTGTTTCAGCGGTTAGTCGGCCCCACCAGCCCACGCGACGCAAGGCCTGTCGCCATATAGCAAACACGAGTCTGGTAACCCTTGGCAGCGAGGTACGCAGTCGGGGTGAGTATAGGATGGTATGGAGCGAGTTATCGCCCATCAAAGCACGCTCTAGGGCATAGGCCGGGTCCCCACCGTCACAGTACCACCATTCGTTCAGAATAAGGAGGTGAGCGGCCTGGTAGTACGACTGCAGATCCGAGGTGGCCAGGCCTCCACAGTAGGTGGACAGAAAGCATGTGCGCAATGCCACCCGTGCAGGGCCTCCCGCCCAGAGAAAGCGGCCCAGCACTGAGTTAACCTGTTGAAACCACCGAGGTGGAATAGGATACGGATGGTTTTGCAACTGGTAGAGTAGGCGCGGGAGCGCAACCATCTTGAAAATGGCAGATCGGCCAAAGATTGTCAGGGGCATTCGAGACCAAGTTTTGACGTCCGACTGAACTCGTTCCCAGACGGGCTGCAGGTTACGGTCCCAGGCAGTGTCAGCCGAGTCCGAGAGAAACACTCCGAGGTATTTCAGCCCAGTCGTGGCCATTCGCAATCCCGAGGCCCAAGGGTCTGTCACCGGGTCTCCTGATAGCACCCACAGGGTGGACTTGTGGAGGTTGAGATACAAGCCCGAGGCCTCTCCAAACTGGTGCATGATCTCCAAGACACGTGGGCCCGAGCGTTGCAAATCAGTGAGGAAAAAGAGGACATCATCCGCGTATAGCGCGATCTTGTCCGACAGGGTAGTATTCCATACAAAGCCCCGTATCAGCGCATCCTGGCGCACTCTCGCCGCCAAGGGCTCAATGGGATCTCTTTTTGACCTCGCTAAAATAGAAACATTAGGAACAACCTGTTGAAAATAGCAATGCGTATGTACATAAGCGGCGTTCATTTGTGTTCACAGTACCCCTTGTTGATTGTTTGAATCGAGCATTGAATTGTTCGAAGTTAATTCTCTTAAGGATCTTCTCTGCCTGCAAACGAGGAAGAATAGGAATATTCTCTCTCCCTTTGCAGATAGTGAAGGGTAGGTAACGCAAGCCTTTAACACGTCGTACCTATTTCATTCCTCATTGATTGATTGATTGTCCTAACATTGACTGTTTGGGAAATAGTTCTTTTTGGAGGTATTCCCTGTTTGCAAATAAACGTTGGAAAATCTTTGCAAGTAGTGAAAGGGTACGTAATGCGGACCTTTCTCCCCCGTTGTAATCTGTCATGCCTATCTACTCCCCACTGATTGATGCACCTGTTTCACCCGGACCATTTACTAGAGATACGTCATCTGGCCGACCAGAGAGCACCCCTAGTGAAAAGGACATATGCAATAATAACGAAGTGATCACTGTATCCTGTTAACAGAAACTTTAGCATGAAACAACCTGGAAAGAAAAGAATAGGAAAACGAAAACCAGTAGGCCACTGATGAACATGAACTTTTATTAAACAACGAACAAAGAAACGATAACATAACGTAATGATAAAACCTATTAATGTCCTAGAAACAAGAAAACGTTAAAATATGCCAGTGGTGAGAGACCAGAAAAACAGTAAGAGAAACCAAATCAACCCTCGCTGTCCCACCGCCTGCCACGCCAAAAAAATCGATAGACTACGGAAAATGCAAGTCAGTAGAACATCCGCCCCCACTCTGGAAACTTCCAAGGGGGGGCAGGGTTCCGACTACGCCCAGCCGGGAGCAGCCCATATAAGGCAGGTCCTGCTGCCACGCCTCGGCCAGGAGATCCTAACGTAGGGTGTAGCCGGAGGAGAGGCCGAGGCCAGCGGGACCCGGCCAGGGGATTGCCTTTACAACGCTGAACAGTTGCAGGGGGGGGGAATGTCTCCTCGACCCTCCCCTCTCTCTCCCAGTCCGGCCGCGGTGGCCCTTGAGAGTTGCAGGTAGTCCCGCCACATGCTCTTCCGGTCCGGCCACCAACGGTCGGGGGGCCGAGGCCGACGGGATCCGGCTGCAGCCGATAAACCAAGAAACCCGTTCATGGGGCCAGAGCCAGGGGCGTCCGGCCGACATCTACCGGAAGCCCGGCCCGAAGACGGACGGGACACTTCTTCTTTCTTGAATAATGGCTGCGACAACACTGGGGGGGGATGTCTTGCACATGCCTCCGACCCCCCCCCCTCGTCCTCATCGCCTGGTCCGGCCATAACAAATCTCAAGCGAGACGCCGTGGGGTGCACTGGGAGGGAGAGACGGTGCGAACAGGCCTCTCCCGCCTCCCCAGGTGGAGGCTTCCCAGCTGCACCCTCAGCGCTCCAGGCGCCCGGAAAAGGGTTCTTCCACTGTGGCCATGCTGCAACGTCTCGCCCGGCAGGGTGGAGCCCGTCCGCTCATGTGACCCCGCGATCGCCGGTAGCTGCCGAACTCTCAAAATGGCGGTCGACCTGGCAAGAGCGGGCCCAGCATAAAGAAATGGCCCGGTCACTGGTTGACTCCACCACCGTAGTCCTCCACGACCTTGAAGATTCTAGAGGAGCCGCGGGAGTCTCCGACCCCCGATGGGGAATGACTGCCATGATCGCCCGTGGAGTGACGAAACTGTATCCGCGGGACGTCGGCGCTCCCATGCTGGCGCCAGCCTCACTTTGAATTACTAGAATCCTGCAGACCTCACTTCCGGTGAAAGCACAGTGTGACCCGGTAGGAAAAATTATTGCACCCCCTCCCCTTTTTGACTGATAGTTCAAACCACCGATCCTTTCCTTTGCCCTTTTAACGGAACTTTGGACTGCCTCCCCCTCTTTTACATTTTCTAGAGAAAACAAAACATTAACCACTACATTAGCATAGCAGTTGACACCAGAACTGTTTTCAAATTGAAAACCAACAACATCTTCAACAGAATCCTTTTTGTTTCTGCTGTGACCCTGCTACAGCACAGGCATTGTCCCCAGCAGTAATTCTGCAATGCCGGTAAGAATAGCTGTGGTGCCTACTGGACTCACTCACCCCCGCGGCGCCCCACGCCGTTATTTGCTGGGCGGCAACTTACTAGACATCACCTTCGTGCCATCTAGATTTCAGCGCGTTCTGCTGCCTTGGAACTATTCGCAGAACAGACCGCTACTGACAAGAATATTTCATTATTGGTGCTGTCAATTTCAATAAATCTATTGGATAATTCAAAAGAAATTGCCACGGTCTCTTCGTTGTTTAAATGTTTTTACTGTTTTTGTTTTGTTGTATATATTTATATGTTATTAAAGTTTTATATTCCTACTACTTTGTTGGAGTGCTATATATTTTTAATGTGACACATAATTGTAAAAACTTTGATGTACAAAGAGTCATTCCTGGAATCTTCCGCTTCAGGCTCGGTCCCCTCCCCAATCACAATGCAGGATGGTTTTCAGATAGTAGGAACACGTGTGGTGTGACGGATCTCATCGGGTGTGGGCCTTGATCTACTATAACTCCTTTGAAGAGGGGTGATTCTTTACAGCTGGGGCCATAAACTACATCTGCAGGGCTAGCTGATAGCCTGGACAATCGGACACAGAGGAAGAGGAGTGTCAGAGGGTGCGGTAGTGAATAGAGCGAAAGGGAGGTGTCGGGCGGGCACAGAGTGTGATTCTCAGGGAAGAGCAGCGCAGATGGGGGGAGGTTTATTGCCCATGCATAAGACAGAGAGCGGTGGTGACCAGTGCCTGGGGAAGATGCTTGCGTGGGTGAGGAGCCATGCTACGAATCGACAGCGTACAGAGAGTGGGTCTGGTCAAGACATCTAAAATGGCTGCCGTGCACGACAAAAGTGTGGCATTTCAAAAAAGGCAAGATGGCGCAGACAATGTTTTTCAACACTTCCTCATTTCCTTCGAATCGAACGTTAACAGACGTTGGGGCATATTACCAAAGTTAAGCGATATTTATCGCTAACGATGCTTACCAACAAATTTTTTACCACTAAGCATCGTCAGAAATTATCGAAGATAAACCTTGCTATTATCAAGGTTTATCGCAAATGCGATAATAAACGGCCGCAATGCATGAATATCGCTAAAAACTCAGCGATATTCATGCATTACCGAGCTAATGCTCTTAGCCATGTTATCCACCTCCCATTGGATAACATGGCTAAGAACTGCTCAGGGCAGGTGTTACTTTTTGGAGATATTCGCGCTTAGCGCGAATATCTCCAAAAGTTGGTAATAGGAGATAGATATCTTGCATGTTGTAATGCAAGTTATTGTGGTATATGGAACTCATACCATAATCTCTCAGGAAAGCAGAAACGGATCCTTTTGGGACCGCCTAAAAAGGCCTAGGGGGTGAGGAGTACTCTACTTTGCCCCCTTTTCACGTTCCGAACTATTTTATTTTACTCTCTTCTGTAATTACACAAAATAGCAGCGATAAGATGCATCGGAGACACACAGTGAGAGAAAGGAGGCAGGAGATGAAGAAGAGATGTCAAATACACATTGGAGATAATATAGTGGCAGAAGGGAAGTAAATATGAGTAAACTTACCATGTAACATAAAAATGTTGCACTCTATACTATAAGTCTCATTTTATACTACAATCACTTCGCTACAACCTCATAAATTAAAAATAAAAATGAATAATGTCTCAAACAATTTTTGATTTCTAAATATGAATTTATTCTTCAGAATTTTCTAAATTTGAAAGAACTAGTAACATGTCCTCATCAGCAATGTCCTCATGAAAAGTCTCCAATGATGATTCTTGTAACTCTATGGTCTCCAAACACTCGATAAATTCGCCATCAAGAGATTGATCAAAAAAATCATTCAAGTCATCTCCTCCTTGTGACAATATTTCATTATTGGTGCTGTCAATTTCAATCAATGTAGTGGAATCATTCAAGTCATCTCCTCGTGACAATATTTCATTATTGGTGCTCTCAATTTCAATCAATGTAGTGGAATCATTCAAGTCATCTCCTCCTTGTGACAATATTTCATTATTGGTGCTGTCCATTTCAATCAATCTAATGGAATCATACAAGTCATCTCCTCCTTGTGACAATATTTCATTATTGGTGCTCTCAATTTCAATCAATGTAGTGGAATCATTCAAGTCATCTCCTTGTGACAATATTTCATTCTTGGTGCTGTCCATTTCAATCAATCTAATGGAATCATACAAGTCATGTCCTCCTTGTGACAATATTTCATCATTGGTGCTCTCAATTTCAATCAATGTAGTGGACAATTCAAAAGAAATTGCCACGGTCTCTTCATTGTGAGCCATTTTATTTTGAAATTGCTTGCTGAAAATTGCAGAAAAAAATAATCACTTTCATTTATCGTTTTTAGTAATACATAATATAAAACTAACTTTATCAAGTATTTAGTATAACAGAAGGACTGCAAATAAATAACAGAAAACATTTTTCAAATTATCTTCAAGTGTACAACATAGTTCCCCTTACAAATTAACAACTCACCTTTTTAAAAGTAGGAGAAGTGTTAGTACTGTGTAAATCAAACACCAGAAATTCACCACCAAAAATTCCTCACAAATGTACCTCAGACAGTAGTATCACAAAATGGCTGTGGTTTCCTCTCATTTGAAATATATACATAACCAATTAACTTTCATCACACACAAATACAAAACCAAAGTAACATTTTAATTGGTTCTAAATTTCAACACTTTCAAATGTGTTTTCCCCATGCAATTTTCCATAGGACATTTACATACGTCTACAGCCTGAATGGCTGAATGGAATTACACCAAACTTGGCAAAATGGTACATCAAACCTAAGAGGTCAGCAGGAAGGATCTACTATGCCCCCTTATGGTCATTTCCCCCTTCGCTTTGGCCTCCTCTTGTCTCTCAATCCTACCGAGAGACAAGATGGCGGCCGCTACGGACTGTTTGGAATGTTGACAGACGCCGGAGAACCAATCAGCTTCGCAAAGCTCCGTAACGCGGAAAGTACGCGAAGCGGAGCGCTGTTACAGATATATATCTTTTTTTGAACGGTAATTTCTCAAAATCCACTGGAGCACATATATTGAGACCTAGCAAAGGCACATCGGGCTACCAGTCCCTAATATTTTGCCAAGTTTCGTGCAAATCCATTCAGCCGTTCGATTATTATTATTATTTTTTTTTTTGCCCCGCGGGGCCCTTTTAAAACCTCCACATCAAACGTAGGGGGTCAGCGAGGATCTACTATTCCCCCTTATGGTCATTTGCCCCTTCGCTTTGGCCTCCTCTTGTCTCTCGATCCTACCGAGAGACAAGATGGCGGCCGCTACGGACTGTTTGGAATGTTGACAGACGCCGGAGAACCAATCAGCTTCGCTTCACAAAGCTCCGTTGCGCGAAAAGTACGCGTCCTGGAGCGCTGCCCGGTCCGCTGTTACAGATATATATCTTTTTTTAAACGTTAATTTCTCAAAATCCACTGGAGCACATATATTGAGACCTACAAAAGGCACATCGGGCTACCAGTCCCTACAATTTTGCCAAGTTTCGTGCAAATCCATTCAGCCGTTCGGGCTAAAAGTGAGGCCAACCGCCCTATGGAAAACTCAATGTTAAAAACACGTTTTGGGACCCCCCTTTTTTCTCAGCCCCCCCTTGACGAACCCCCCCCAAATTTTCAAGGGCTGCTCAGAAACAAAATGTGCCATTTTCCTGAAAATTTCAGCCAATTCCGTCCACAAACGCCAAAGTTATTAGACATAGAATTTTCAAAAAACCCATAGAGAAAAAATCCTAACTATATATACCTACTGGCGACCGCCAGTAGGTAATATATATATATATATATATATATTTTTCCAAAGCGACCCGTTTGCACGAAGTCCGTTGCCCATGGACAGATGGCGAGAGAAAGCCGAGTAGGTCTCTCGGCAATTAATCACTCCACAGCAACTTTCTTCAAAGAAGATAATCGCGCTCAGAGTGTGCCACAGTTTATTTTAGCAAAGGTTACGCGTTTCGACAGCAATGGCTGTCTTGATCACACAATTTGCTAATGTTGCAGGAAGTGAATACATAGGCTTTAGACACTAAAGAAGGACTGTTAGTTTGATAAATGGTGTCTAGGTCAAACTGGCGGCCATCTTAGAACGGTGCATAAATATACATAGTAAAGTACGCACGTTCATTATTCACATGTAACTACATTTGAAAAGAACTCTCCCTTGGTAGAAACCATATCTATGAACTGCTATTTACATATTTACAAAAATACATATTTATAGATATTTACATTATTTCGTATTTCATTATAAATCTTCCTTCGACATAGTGTCCGAATTATACAAGTAGAAGCCAAAATGGGAGATATAACTCATTTGGCTGTTTGCTATGGCTTGGCATGAGTTTTACCGCTCCCGCCAAGCCATAGAAAACTGTGCTCCGCTTTGAGCAAGCAAGAGCATTTTGCTCTTGCTTGCTCAAAGAGGAGCCCAATTGCTTTGACAGAGAGGGAGATGCATGGTCAGGAGCTCCCTCTCTTTCAAAGAAATGCCATGCCAGCTCCCACAGGAGGTGGGGAGCTGGTATGGACGGTGGGGGCCTTGAGGACCTAAGTGAGTGCTCAGGGTGGGACCATGGTACCCACACTCCAGGCCGGGCCCTAGCACACTGTTGGTTGGGGGATGAAGTCCCTTTGGCTGCTGGGGGCCTACAAGCCCTTTGATTACCTCCAGTAAGTCCTAAACAGATAGACTCCTGAGAGAACTTCGGAAGCCAAGCCCCCATTCCCCAACACTATGCAAACACGCCTCCTGGCACACTACTTGTTGGGGGATGAAGTCCCCTAGGCTCAAGAGTGTCCTTGTGGGCCAACAAGCCTTCCTGTTAACTCCAATAAGTCCCACACAGCGGGGATTGCTGAGAGGTGTTTGGAGGACACGTCCCCTTTCTCCACCATTCTGCAAATGTGCCACCAGGCGCACTGCTGGTTGGGGGATTAAGAGGGTTCTTGGGGTCCAACAAGGTCTACTGTTACCTCCAGTAAGTCCCACAGAGCAGGATTTCTGAGAGGTCTTTGGAGGCCATCCCCCCTTTCTCCATCACTCTACAAATGCCCTTCCTGGTGCACTGCTAGTTGGGGGAGGAAATCCCTTGCCTCCAGAGAGTCCTTGGGGGCCAACATGCCCTGCTGTTACCTCGAGTAAGTCCCACACAGCAGGATTTCTGAGAGGTCATTGGAGGCCACTTTCTCCGCCACTCTGCAAATGTGCATCCTGACACACTGCTGTTTGGGGATGAAGTTGTCTTAGCTCTAGAGTGTCCTTGGGTGCCACCAAGCTCACACAGTGGGATTGGTTAGAGGTGTTTTCGGAGGCCCGCACCCTTTATCCACCATTCTGCAAAGGTGCCTCCTGGAGTACTGCTGGTTGGGGGATGACGTCCTCTTGGATGCTGAGGGTTCTTGGGGGCCCAGGGGCCCTCCTGTTACCTTTAGTAAGTCAGACACAGCAGGTTTTCAGAGAGCTTCTCGGAGGCCCCCCTTTTCTCCACCACTCTGCAAACGCAACTACTAGTTAAAAAAACATAGAAATTGTCTTAAAACACCAAAGGTTACAGGGATGTTATAGTTAGGAAACAGAAGTAAAAATACCTTAGAAATTCACTGAAAAAACAACCGTTTACAGGAATATTACAGTTAGGCTCAAATTTCACTCATTCAAAACTAGTGAAATTCAACAGTTATAGTTACCTGAGCTAACTATAACTTACGCCACCACAATGCACTGCGTATGACCTCACATATTACATCACTGATGACATGGTCAGTGACATCACTTATGACATCTCAAGTTACATCACTGATGATGACATCATTGATGGCATAATCAAGTAAGTGAAAGTGTTTTTAAGAGTTTAGGGTGTTAAATATGTATACTAGCATTCTGCAAAAGTTACATTAGTATACTAGGTGCACTACTACTAAGTGATACTACTTCTAACTTAGAACATGCCTTGAATTTATTTTACCTTCCAAACATTTTTAAACATTGTCTTTGTATTTTTCCATTTTCTTGGGGAGTTTCTTTTATTAAACTCCATTTTGGGGTTTTTGAGGGTTTTACTGGATTTGATAAAAACATTCTTTAGGAGACAACTAATGTTGAAGCAGAATTATATTTGGTCATATTTAGATCTTTTTTTAACGGATTACTACATGACTAGGGTTTTTTCTCATGATTACCTACTCTATGACTATATATTCTATTTTTTTATTTTTAATCAACAGCCTTCCACAGCTTGTTGCTTTTTATGTTCATAGTTTCTATTGCTAATGATCGGTTCTTTAATAATGCTTATGTATGTGTTCAGTTTATACATTGTGATGCATTTGTCTCTTTTCTTAGAAAGTCTGGTGCCTGCGCCCTGAAAGGTGCATGAACCAAACCCAGGTATCCTCAAAGTAATTCATAAAGGGATTTGTTTTTTTCTGTGTTAGTTCTATTGAACTGAAAGAAGGCATAGCTCATAGTGTTTAGCTACCACATTAGGAAGGTACAAAAGCTAAGGATTAAGGATTCTTTCTTTCAAAATCATGTTATTAGTTGCATAGTCAAGTCTTAACCTAGATGTTGGAGGTGACAATATAGAGTGTGAATAAAATGAAACTAACACCCTTATATTGTTCTTTATCTGGATTTTGTTAATATTGTATGGCTCCCTGCTTTTATTTTATCAAAATATATGTACTCTTTTATTTGTCATGGTTAACACATACATCTCCTGTTAAACTTGGGAAGGAGTAAAATACTGATCAATTAAACCAGAACATGCACATTCCATTTCAGCAAACAAAGACATGCCACCAGTAGCAACAGCATCTCAAGTCCTTTGAGTCGTTAATATCCTTATTGCTTGGCAATTCCCAAAAAGAAAAATACATTTTTTCCAATTCACCGGCTGTATCATTGATAGGTGTTTGTGGTACATATTACTTTATTTATTGGAGAGTGCCGGATGGATTAATGGTATATTATTGTTTTGATACTGGCACTGGATGGTATATATCTAGCAAAAGGAAGGTGGGGAGTATTTCAATGTACAGGCCATTAGCCAGATGTTACATTGTGTTAGGGTTAGCAGATTGCTAAATGTGTTGACAACTAGTATTCTTTTCTTACTATTCTGTCCTATAAATTGTAGTCTTCTTTTGAATGTTTTTACCTAAAAGGGGATCAATTAATATATTCTGAAAAACTTTCATGTGATGTTGCAACTTGTCTTTCTGCACACGTTAGGCTTATTATCCTCTTTAAGGTGGGTATAATAGGCATCTGTTCTTCTACTTGTACAGAGATGTTTGGTGTATAGGTTTTAAGTATTTCCCTGTTAGTGAAGATGATGGTTCTTTTAAATCCTGTGCAATATTTCAAATCTCTATTTCGGCAGCATTAGGAGGATTATTGTGTTCCTTCATATTTTCTACATTGTCATTTATAGTTGTAGCATGACCGTAACATCCATTTGAATATGACAGTCAACAAGATGTGATGCTGCAAAACATCAAAAGTGAAAAAGCCTAAAATATTAAGCTAGTGACACATTACTCCAGCTGCATTTGGCAGGTAGTGGTTATGATGAAAATGTTTTCTGTCTTTGTCCATACTGTGGAATACTTGTTATGATACACTCCCAGTGTGTGTCTATGCGTATTGCACTCTCCTCCACAGGCAAAGGAAAATACTCCATTACATACACTGCACCCCCATTTGTAAATTTTTTCAAAACACTTTCCCATGTCAGACTTAGAGCTCATTTTTTGCCTGCATTTGACAGAGTCTTTATGGTAGTTGGAGCTCTAAACATGAATTCTTATCAATTTGCTCCTCAAAACCAGCCGCAGATATTGCTGCATCTTCAACTATCTCAAAATCAGATATAGATAGTAGCTCTTCCCTAGCTTCTCCTGACTTACGATCTTACACTGTGTTTTTTTTTTACAGAAAACAACCTGTAAAATATACTACACAAACTTGTGTTTTAGTATAATACTGGACTTAACTTATGTAAGTCCAGCATTCAACAGGGTAAATAGGGCAAAATTATGGTTGGTTTTACTTGCTCTAGGGCTTGAGGTTCCCCTTGTGATTTTTTTGTACACCCTGCTTGAAAACCTGGGGGCCAAGGCCCAGAGTGAGATATGGTCGTGCATTGGACACTACTGGGGTTTTCCCTTTATCTAGCAGGGTGGGTCAGGTGAGCATTCTGGCTCTGTTCCTTTTTATTATTTATATAAAAGAGTTAAGCACCCATCTGTCTGCAGCCACTAGAGAAGTGCCAAAAATATCCAACGTTTCTGTCCCAGCGTTATTATACGCAGACAACGCTGTTTTGATGGCACATACTCCTACAATCCTTTGTTGCATTTATGGGGAACCTACACATGTTAACTAATTTTGGGAAGTCACATATAATGGTGTGTGGCCCCCGGAAAAAGAACTTCAGATCCCTACAGCTTTTAGACCAGTTTTTGAGCTCTGTACAATATTTTAAATACCTCAGGAACACTTTTAATTCATCCGATTCTTGGGAGCCCCAGGTAAATGCCTCCTATTTGAAACTATGTAGGGCGGCAGGTTCTTTATATAACCTTGTTCGAGAAGTTGCCCGCGGCCATATTCTCCCCTACATTAAGATCTATTATCTGCAGTGAGTCCCTACAGCTACGTATGGAGGTTTGATAATGCTTCCCAGCCACGGCCCGTGGAGGGAGTTCCGGTGGGTCAGAAAGGCGGGGCGGGACACACACACACACACACACACAGTCACACAATAAAAATACCACAAAAATACTCCATACAGGATTAGAAAAATAAGGAATAATTTTGTGGACAAAACAAAGACGGAAAAGACAAAAATATGATGAGTGCAACCGGAGCTATGGCTTTTTAAATAATAAATCAAATAGCAGTGCTTAGGGGTTATTTGAGGTCACGCTGGACCAGGGCAAATCCAAAGTTCAAGCCGTCCACGATGGAGAGCAGGTCAGCTCCACGACTCATGAAGGTCCCGCTGAATAAGTACCTTGGATGGAGCAAGTGTCGAAAGTCAAAGACTCGATGTGAGGAGTCGAGGGGGTGCCGCGTTGATCTCGTGGATGGAGGCAAAGCGTTGTCTCAGATCTGCGCAGTCAAGAAGGATTCGCGGACTAAACCTTTTCCAATGCAGGTGCTGTGTCATCGTCGAGCCGCACTGTCTGTTGGCGTCGGTGCCACGCAGTTCGTTGAGACAATGTTGTTTATTGGTTCCTGTGTCGGCGTTAAAAGGCAATGTGTTGGTTCCAAACGGCACTAAGTCGTCACTGCAGCAATTTTGATAGTTCTGTACAGTAGAAATCGCCTTTCAAGGGCCCGGGACTGGATTGGCACAACTTGGCAGGACAGCACTCACAGATGGAAAAGTCCAGGTGCTGTTGCAGAGTTGAAGGAAGTCGTTGATGGCCCTGAGGCTTCAGCTCAGGGAGAAAGCAAGCCCTTGGAGTCACTCTGTGTTTAACTGAGATTGTCCCAGACCTTGTCCTCGGCAGGGTTGAGGTCAGCAGGCAGGAGGGCACCTCAGCAAAGCAGAAAGCAGTTCCTTCAGGGCAGTAGTCAAGCAGTGGCAATCCTTGTAGCACAGCAGTCCTTACTCCTGAGTTTTTTACTGTCCAGTAGTATACTGTCTTAGTAGGGTCAGAGCCCCAGAACGTATACCCAGTTGTGCCTTTGAAGACGGGGTGACGTTAAAGCAGGCCATTGAAGTACACAGGGCCCCTCTCTCACCTCAGTCCTGTCAGCCAGGCTATCTGTGGGTGGTAATCAGCCCTTTGTGTGAGACATAGGACACTGCCTATTCAGGTGTGTCCGCTCTTCCTCCCTCTTCCTGGCCAGGAAGAGCTATCAGAATGTAGATGAATGCAGATGCGTTCTCTGTCACACCCACCCTCCCTGTCTATGTGACTATCTAGAGGGAATGCACAATGTGTAGCTGTCACCCACCTACAGATGTGTATTGGAGACAGGCTGCAAGGCACACAGAGCAGTAAGAGCAGAGAACTGTCCACGTTCTAAAGGTGGCATTTCTACAATAGTAAGGTTAAATCTAACTTTACCAGTAAAGAGGCTTTAGCATTATCATTTCAAATATGTGAAACATGATGTAGCTATTCCTTTCTAATCAGGAATTACAGCCTTAAAGTTTTCAAGGAATTCCCAATGCTAGCCTATGAGTGGAGTAGGCCTCACAGTAGTGAAAAACAAATTTGGCTGTTTGTCACTACCAGGCCATGTAAAACTTAAAAGTACATATCCTACCTTTTACTTACACAGCACCCTGCCCTTAGGAAAACCTACAACCTACCTTAGGGGTGACGTATGAGTAATAAAAGGAGAGTTGATGGCTTGGCAAGTAGTTTTAAAGCCAAGTCGAAGTGGCAGTAAACTGCACACAAAGGCCTTGCAGTGTCAGGCCTGAGAGATGTTTGAAAGGCTACTTGTGTGGGTGGCACAACCAGTGCTGCAGACTCACTAGTAGCATTTCGATTCCAGGCCCTGCGCATATGGTATACCACTTTACAAGGGGGTTATAAGTAAACTAAATATGCTAATCATGTATACACCAATGTCACCATGTTTAGGGGAGAAGCACATGCACTGGCATGCATCCTCTGAATCAACAGAGCACGAGCAGGGGTCGCTGCTTTCAAAGCGATGGCAAGTACACTATGGAACTCCTTACCTGTGTCTATCAGAAATATCGACAACCATCCGGCCTGTAGAAGGGCCATGAAAACCTGGCTATTCCTTTTTTTCTTCTTTTTTTTTGAAGACCTTTATTGGAGTCACATAATTAGTACACAGCTTTGTCGCCTACAACCTGAGAAAGCAGGCCGGCAGCAGTAACAAGTAGTGTCATCGTACCCAGTAACCAAAAATGGAGCATCGAGTTAACACAGCATGCCGCCTACAACCCATCTGGGCCGGCCGCGATGTAAAGTGCCTAAAGCCATTAAAGGAAGTGTTATTCCGCAGGTAAATAACCAGTTAATGACAAACCTTGAACACTTGAGGTCTCATTTTCTTCTTTTTGTTGAACTCTAAACCTTTCATAGCAAACTATGAGAACCAAGGTGGTCAGTCCCCGCCCACAGTGTGGCCGCCATATGTAGTATGTGGTACAGAGGAGCTATTAGCGCAGAGCAAAGATGCAATGATTCCCCTTACAGGGATCTAATTGTGCTAGAAGTGGGTGTACTCTGCAGCTTAGTGACCGACATGAATGTTGTGGGGGGGTATGTGTAGTCTGTGATCGTATCTGTGTTCTGGAGAGATCGCCACTTGCTTGAATGCCATGGTTTGCACAATGCGCAGAAAGTGGGGTGTGTATAACGCTGGGGCCGGGAGGGTTTTAGGTCCGTCTTCCGGTCAGTCAGGGAAGGTGGAATGTGCTAGTATATATCTGTATTATTGTGCCTGGGACCGCGAACGGGATCCATATTGGCATCGAAATCCCCTGTCCTGTAGTGTACCTAGAGGGAGGGGGTGGGAAGTCCAGCAGCGTCAGTCAGTAGTGGATCAGACGCGCCTTTGGGCACGGAGGGGTGTGCATCTTGTCCCGCGTCCTCCCGATTGTCTGGTACGGACTCGTCGTCAGTTTGGGCCCGAAGTAGATAGGCGGAGAGTGGGCCCCAGAGGTCTTTGGGGCGTGATTTATGGGGTAATAAATCGGCATAATTGTGGAGTTGGTCCTGCCAAGTTGACATAGTAGTTAGCCATATTTTGAATTTGGGGGCACGTCCACGGCCCCATCTACATGCCACGTGGCGTTTTGCAAGTAGAAAACCGAGTGCGAAAAATTTCCGGTGACTTTTATTCGCAGGGGTGGAGTGGCCTAGTAGGGCAAGTTTGGGACACGGTTCGACTTCCACCCCTATCATTGCAGACATGGCTTCGAAAACCTGCACCCAGTATAAGGCAACAGCTTGGCACGACCATGCCAAGTGAATGAAGTCCGCTCCTGCCCGTTTGCATCTGAGGCAGCGGTCGTTGTCACGCAGTCCGAAGCGGCACAGCTTGGCGGGGGTGTGATAGAGGCGATGTAAAAACTTATAGTGGACAAGTCTAAGGCGGGCATTACCAGTCACTGAATTAGTGTGTGAGCAGCTTTCCTCCCATTGGTCGTCCGAGAGTGGGGAATCTAGGTCCACGTCCCAGTCGCGTCTCGCTCGGAGATCTGGGGGCGTTGAGGCCGCATACGCATGTTTATATAGCATGGAGACTACATGTTTCGGGGTGTCATTATGAAGCAGAGCGTGCAGGGGCGCCATGACTTCCGGCTCGTCAGGAAAACTGGGCGTAACGGTCTTAATATTCTCTCGTAATCGTGTGTAAAGGAACGTGTCCATGACAGAGGGTGTATGTTCCCCAAAAAATTGAGCCGCCGTGCGAAACTGTCCCTGTATGTACAAATCCCCCCATGTATGAAGAGCTAGTTTGGTGAGCATTTTGCGTCCTATTTCTTCACGGGTGATACTTAATCGAGGGTCATGTGCTAGGGTCATGCGCGGGGAATATAAAAAGGCGACGTCCATACGCTTTGCAATCCTACGCCAGGCGTGCACCGTGCAATCAACTGTGGAGGGGTCTCGGTCAGTAATATGGGCTTCCGAGTAGAGATAGCCCGACGGCTTTTCAAGTCTCATGTACCCATCTTCCACGGCTAGGTGTGCCATGAAGGGAGGTGGATGGAGCCAGTATACAGCAAAGTGGCCTTGTGCGCAGTCATAATACAGCCGAAAGTTTGGTACGTCAAATCCACCCTGGTGATAGGGCAACATGAGCGTCGCTAGTTTCATCCTGGCCTGCTTCCCCCCCCATATAAGTCTCGACAACTGGGAATCAAGGGCGCGGAAGAAGTACGAACCTGGACTATATGGAATATTAGTGAATAGGTATAGCATCTTAGGAAGGATTACCATCTTAATCAGGGATATACGTCCAGCCATGGACAGCGGGAGGTGGATCCATTTAGTAACGCTGTCCGTCAATTTGTCAAGGACAGTACCGTAGTTCGCCCTGATCAGGGCTTCACGGTTCCTGGTTACGTTGATCCCCAAGTACTTTATCTCGTCATTTTCCCATAACAGTGGGTAGTCGAGAGGAAACTGAGGAGTTTTGTCTGTTAGGGGGAACAGAGCAGACTTTGACCAGTTGATCTGTATCCCCGCTATGGCTCCAAATTTGGTAATTTCGCGCAGTAGGGGGTTCAGATTTTCTTGCGGTTTGTGAATATATAAAGTCATGTCGTCCGCATATAATGAAATGAGCAGCTGCCGTTCCGGATAGATCAGTGACCGATGATTATGATGTTGACGGAGTTTGGCCGCAAGGGGTTCAATAGCTATTGCAAAAAGTACTGGGGATAGTGGGCATCCCTGACGAGTTCCTCTATGTAAAAACCTGGCTCTTCCTTAACTCATTTTACAGTCTCTATGCTCACCATCTTTCTACGCTTGTGTCCTGGATCTTTTAGCGCTGGGACGCCCCGTCGCTGGGGCAGCCATGGATGTATAAATCTTCGAACATAACATATCTTTAGCATTGGATAGCATTGGTAAAGTGCTCAGAGTCCTAAGGCAAACAAAAAGATACAGCAAAAAGAGGAGGTAAGGAGGCAAAAGGATTAGGGTAAGACCACCCTAAGGATGACAGGTCTAACAGGCTTCAACTCTAAAAGAAAAAAAAGAAAAAATATATATACCTATTGTCATCAATATGCTATTAAAAGCTACTGCCTAATACCATGCCAAGGGCCAGGCTACATCTTGTGTGTCTGTCACTAACCCAATCTAGCCTCAGAAACATGTGCAATGCAGTGCTGCAGGTTCAGAATAGCCCACCAGCAGTAAGTGATGAAAAGGAGTAAGAAGACGCACTCGTTAGAATGACAGCCATGGTTTAGCCCAGGCCAAATGTATGTAAACCAATAAATAGCCGAACCGTCTAAGAGATTTAGGCACAAAAACATGAGCAGTGTCAGGTATTTTGCCATTGCATAGCACCAGCCGCAACTCTACGCTCTACAGGTGGGCAAGCAGTAGCCTGGTTCATCCTCTACGGCAGCCATCGTGACTTCTTTGCCGCAGTCCCACAGCTGTCCCTGCCCCTCTCCCTGACAGTGCCAATCCTCAAGTGCGGCTGCCCCATCACTGCACCACTGAGAAAGAAAACAGTGTGCGGGTCATAGATGGTCCTCACCGACACTGCAGGAAACCCTGCAAACAGTGTGGAGATGACGCGAGGAGCGCTGGTCAGGCCGTGCAGATGGACGGAAAAAAATGGGAAATATTCAGCACGCAGTCCGTGGAATACCCTCACCGGCAGGAAAGTTTGGAATCAAGCTGCAAAAGGTGCGCTCGTCCTGTGGCTGTCACCAACACAAGAGACTTTGCATGCTTCTAATCAGCGCGGGATTGCCTACTATGCATGTCCTTACAGGCGGCCCCACCTCGCACTTTGGCTCGAGCAGCTACCTGCTGTGCCTTCCATACAAGTAAAATACACAAGATGATGGACGGAATGTTGCACAATGGCAAAACACTCACCCCCAGTCACAGATCTGGGTTTAATCCATCGTTATTTTGCTCACCAAGCCACCCCAGTTCAGACATGGCCATATTCAAATCAGTCTTGACCCTGTGCCTCATGGGAACAGTCCAGCCCGAACTGTCCCATGAGGCACAGGGCCAAGACTGATTTGCATATGGCCATGTCTGAACTGGTATGGCTTGGTGAGCAAAATAACGATGGATTAAACCCAGATCTGTGACTGGGGTTGAATGTTTTGCCATTGTGCAACATTCCGTCCATCATTTTGTGTGTTTTGCCTTCCAAACAAGTCCCACCACATCAAGTTCAGTGAGGGCAAATGATCATAAGCTCATTTCCACAGCACACCGACCTGCCTCTGGTGGCTGTCATCCATCAGGCCAGCTATCTAAGACTGGGAAGCTGGGAAATTCGGCCCACAATGGCATGATCAGCGCCTTGCAGGTACCACGTTGCGATTTCCAGCACACCATCCCGGCCAGGCAGCGCCACTGCCCCATGCTACAAGCAGCCAGGCGCATGTGTCATGACATCCATCCCCCACTAGAACCTTTCTCAGTAACAGGACGTCCAACTACACAAGTAGCGAGATGGAAAATGTGAAATTAGTACCTAGAAACACACTTTTCAGTGCTAGCTATGAAAGAGGACAGACAACGTCCACTACTTCTGCATCTGGCTGAGGAGGAAATATATATATGATATCCAAAAACCTCAACGAAACAAGGCCACCATGCACCTATGAACGCGCTGAGAGCTCACTATGAACCACTTGCCAATCCAGTTCATTGGCGCTTCCGGCTCTGTCAAATGCACCAACACCAGGACAAATCAGTGGATACATTCTTTGAATGCCTTAAAGAGTTGGCCAGTACCTGCACCCTGACCGACAAACAAGACCAAAATAGGGCCCAATTCATCCAGGACTGCACTGCTGTCAAACTGAGAGAACAAATCTTGGAAGTCCTGAACATGCCAGTGCATGACACTCACCCTGGGACGTTCAAAAGCGCTATCAAAGACAACAGAAGCTCACAGAGACCTATAAAGACAGGACCTGTCAACCTCCTCAGCAAAGTCCCTCAGAAAGAAAAGCAAGATACCAACAAACAGAAAGCAACCAGCGGCACATACCGGTGGTGCGGAGAACAATTCCCCCATACCGGGAACTGTCCCACATTAGGAAAATGGTGCTCTACGTGTGGAAACCGAAATCACTTTTCAAGTTTGTTGATCTACCCCAAAACAAACATTACCTCCAAAGAAGATGGTACATGCGCAGTTGCAACCACACCGGGGGGCCAAGAAGAAAGTGCAAGGATGATGACAAGCTAAGTGAGTCCATCCAAGTCATCCAGGCCACTGAGTCAAAAGTAATGCCCTCCCGGACCACTTCGAAGTATCAAATCCAGATAGTAAGGGCAACCCATCACAACCCTTATCAACACTGGGGCCTCGATCAACCTCATGGCCACCAAACTACATCAAATCTTGCCAACACACCCCAAGCCACAACCAAGAAAAGTAAAAGTCTACATCTTCAGGACCAGCACTCCCCTACAGCTGGTGGGAGTGTTCTACAATAAGATAAGTCACTGTGACACCACCACACAAGCAAAATCTATGTCTCCAAAGAAAGGGACAACTTCTTCCTAGGCTGCCAGACAGCACAATATGTCCGCCTTGTCCATTTTAGACTTCAGCATACATGGCAGGAGTTGAAACACTAACACAAGGATTTGCCTTCCTGTTCCATTGCATTGGGTGCCTCACAGAAAGACTGGGTGCCTCCACATAGACAAATCAATAGAACTGATAGCACTTCCTCACAGAAGGATTGCATTCCACTTATGGCACAAAGTGGAACATGAACTGAAACACAGAGAGGATGCTGATATTATCGAAAGGTAACCAGGCCCACCCCATGGGTCTCTCCCTTAATACTAATGGGGAAACCAAAACAGCCTGGTGCTGTAAGGATTTGTGTGGCATGAGATTGCCAAACCGTGTCATCAAAAGGGGTTGCCACCTCACACCCACAGTGGACGGCATTGTAGGTGAGCTCTCAGTGTCCAATTGGTTTTCAAAAATGTAATTTAGATCAGGATACCATCAACTACCATTACACCTGACTCACACCAGATAACCACCTTCTCAACTCCCGTGGGGCTAAGAAGATACAAAACATTAAACTTCTGCAACCCCAGGGCTGCCAAAGTTTTCTAAAAAAATATCAAAGACGTATTCACAGAGCTACCAAGGGTGCAAAATGTCAGTGATGACATCCTTGTCCATGGCCCAACCCTAGAGAGCCACATCACCAGCCTGAGAGCCGTGTTCACTGACTAAAAGACCCAGGTTTAACACTACAATTGGGAAAAATTTGAATTTCTCAGGCATAGCATTAATTCTCAGCACACGGAGTCGGGTCAGACTCTGAAAAAGAGGAGGACATCTAGGAAGCCCTTGAACCACTGTCCGTATCCAGGGTCAGGACTGGAAGCTGTTTTATCATAACACCAACATTGTGGAGAGTGGACTCCCATAGTCTACGCAAGAAGAACTCTAACACCCACAGAGCAAAGATATACACAAATTGAAGAGGAAACCAGTGCTATACACTGGGAGTGCCATCACTTCCATATCTATTTGTCTGTATGGGCATCCATTCACAGTTCACAGAGATCATAAACCAAACATTCCGCTCTCCTTTGGGGTCTGCATCCAAATAGCCACCCAGGATTGAAAAATGGATTCTACAGCTTTAAGAGTTTCACTTCACCATTGAGTACCGGCCAGATTCTCACAATGCAGCAGACTTTTGTTATACCTGCTGCTCAGCCAGTGTGAGTGTGGAGTGGAATGTATGTGCCTGGTGATGCATGGAATGTTGGATGTCTGAGTCAATTGGAGTATGGGCTGAGCAGCAGGAAGGCTGCTCCTGTTGGGGCTCTTCATTATAGCTCTTGATCTTAACTACTTAATAAATCATCTTACTTAATCAACACCTGGACTACTTGACAGCATTTATACTACAACATTTTGGCAACGATCTTGGAAAATAAGAACCTACGTGAGAAAGCTGAAGAAATGATTCCTATAAGAAAAACTAAGAAACCAATATTACAAGGAATTAAGCCTGAGTAGACTATACAAGAAGGAACTTTAAAGGACATTTGAGAAATACAGAAGGCCCTGTGCCCCACCAGTGTCCTTTTCTTCTGGACAGCCCAGTGTGAGTATCTGTTATGTGTGAGTGAAATAACTTTCATGTGGAGCCCACTTCCAGTGCTCTTTTTTAATCGGTGGGCTGTGACAGGAACTGTCAATGTCAGTTTCCAGGAATAGTCAACTGTTATTTGGAGTGAACTTTGAGGAGCCAGTGAGACTGGAGTCAAATTTTGATAATAACACAGTTTTTTCAAGTGGTCTGACAGCGTGGGACTTATCGAAGTGCTCTGACACGGTGGGACTTCAGCAGTGGAAGACATTCATGATGCAGATTTGGGGGGTTTCATTTTAAGCATCACCATTTGGGATTCTGCCACAGGGTGTGACGATTACAGTGTGTGCTGACAGCAATAGAAGCAAATCTACAGTCCTGTGGAATGCATTTTCGACTAAATGTTAGAAATTAAACTTGCAGCAATTGAATTGTCCACTCAAGGAATTGAACGTTGACACCCTGTCAGGTGGTGTGTTGGTTTGAACAAACTTTGAAGCTAATATGATAATTTCTGAGAGGCGTGTGCACTGTTGCAGATAGGTCTATTTTTTTATAGGTCGTCTTTTTTTTTAATAAAAAACAACTCACCGCAATGGTTCTGCTCGAGTTGCAGGTCTTCGCTGTGCCTCGAGCGAGATCATAGACGAGGAGCTCATGAATAAATTTTCTAGCTATCGCAACAAGAATTTTAGATTCTATTAAGGACACGGAGGCGAGGATTATGCTTTCTCAATTTCTTTACAACAAACACAGCAGCCAATGAGAGCAAAACTACAACAATAAAAAACTTCAATACCCATGAGGCTTTGAACCACGCCTCCTTAGTTACAGCAAATCACTGCATAATCAAGCATACAAAGTAGAGAGACACCAATCTGGCTTCCTCTTTCCTTTGCGCGAACTCAGTCCAATAAGAACAATCAAAGTCTTAAACTCTCAACGGAGAGATGAAAAGTTCCTGTAGAATTTCTCAACGGAGAATAATCCACGGCAAACGAAGACCTCCGTTTCTGTCGGGAAGGCACAGTAGCTCCATCCGGAGAAGGCAATCAACTCTTGTTAGAATCATTTCCTAAAACAGAAAACAAGGTTGAGAAAGGGAGCCCACAATTTAATTTCTCATTGGGTGGGCAAAAATGTTGTTAAAACAATTATAACATTAACAACTTTACAGTTGCATAAACTGTCCCAACGGGTGGGATAATCCTCGCCTCCGTGTACTTAATAGAATCTAAAATTCTTGTCGCGATAGCTAGAAAATGTTGTATTCTATGGCAGGAACGGAGGCTTCTGATTATGCTGGTTCAAAGCTCATCAATCACAGCATCAGAAACATGAGGAATAGGCTTATAATAAATTACTTTAAACATCGAATCAGAAGACCAGTCGGCTGCTTTGAGGATATCCTCCAAACAGGAGCCTAACAAGAAGGCTTTGGAGGCCATAGCCCCTCTGGCTGAGTGGGCACCATAAACAGAAATGTCAATACCTGCCTCCGAAATCACCCATCTCACCCATCTAGCTAAGGTGGCAGCAGAGACTGGTTTGAATGGCTTCTGGACAGAAATCAGCAATTGACCCAAAGGGTCAGATCTGTGTGCAAGCGTACGTTCTTCATAACACTTCAAACATTGCAATACACATACCTTGTTATCATGAGGAAAAGAAGGATACTCCACCGAACGGGACATGGGCTTGGTGTTGAAAATTAGTACGTTTTGGTGAACATTATCTGCGCCATCTTGCCTCTTCCCCTGATGCCACACTTTTGTCGTGCGCGCCCGCCATTTTAAGATGCCCCGATCAGAACGAACCCTTTTGCATGCCGCTGGCCCCTGACATAGCCCTTCGCCTTCACTAAGCCTGCACGCTGACCACCCCCTGCTTGCACCTGCCTTGAGTCATAAACCCCTCTTCGGCGCTGCTCTGCCCCAGGCCCTCATCCTGTTCCCAGCGCGACACCTCCCTTCTTCCCTTTCATGATCTCCGGCCCTTGGATGCAAACCCCCTTTTTCCCCGTGTGCCCGTTTGTCTTCCCCGTTCCCAGGCCGACACCCAGCTCTGCCGATACCATTCCTTGCCCCTCCCCGTACAATAGAAAGCTTCCCCCATCAATGGATCCCCGGGTTGATCAAAGCCCCCACTCCATGAGATCCGATCAAACCCCCCACATTCCGTGAATCGGCGGAATATCCAGCTGCGTGATACTCATCACCTGTTGTGACTAGGGTGGGGACTTCAACTGTAAATGTGTGTGGGAACGGGCCCAAAGGGGAGTTCCGGGGATGTCTTTTCCATACATCAAAGCTTTAACATGAATGTGTAATCAGAGGGGATGCTAGATTCCCTCTGTGGGGCCCGATGATGAAGCATGTCATCACTAGGTGGTGAGTGAGGGCTTTCTTTCAACAAAAAACGCCTTAAGTGAAGTCGTTTCTTGCTCCATATTGATGGTCTCCAATCCTTCCTTGGAATACTCTTGTTTTGTTTATGAGACTAACACTGGGGTGCGAGAGTATCCCACTACCCTATCTCTCTTTTTGTTGCAATATAAATAATCTACAATAAAGTCATAAAACAGTGTATAAGAGGCCAGGCCTCAGAAATGTATCTAGAGCACCTCAGAACGATACCTTCTGCCCGTTTTGTTGTGTTCTCCTCCGGAGAGAATAAAAACCTTGTTTCCTGCTTTCCAGTCTCCAGCGCCTGCCTCTTCATTGATTAAATAACTAGAGGGTCACAGAGGCAATACCGCCGGGCAAATATCGATTGTCCCCGACCCGACTCAGGTTTCAACAATTGGCGCCCAACGTGGGGCCCATCAGCGACTCGTGGATCCAGTGGGAGAGGTCCCGACGACAGAGTGAACGACTGCAACGATCGGGAGAGCTCTTGCCCAATAGACCCTCGTCTGGCAGCCGATCATCCGAACTTCACTAGTTCCGAACAGACCTCTCTCGAGTGATCTACGGTCCTGACTGGGGACCATCAGGAGTGCCGTGAGAAATACGAGAAAAAGAGGACGATCGGGCGCTGGATTCGGAAGACAAGAAACTGTCCACATGGTCCGGGTAAGGTCGTGTAATCACGACAAGTTGCGAAATGATTGCTTGATTGTTTGATTGCTTGATTGTTTAAAAAATACTAGTATTGCTCTTTATTTATTTGGAGATTCACTGTCTACAAACGGAGAAACAACGGGCTCTCTCTTTGCAAGCAGTGGAGGATAGGTAGGGCAGCAGCCGTGCTTATTTTTTTCTCCCCCACTCAATAATTACTTGAAACTGAACTGTTGTTCGCAAAACTATTGTTTCCTGGAGATTCCCTGTCTGCAAACAGGGAAGAGACCGCCCTTTTTGCAGATAGTGAAAAGGGTAGGTAACGCAGATCTTTGCGGACCTACTCATTCTCCCCATTGTTATTTATTGGTCTTTTTGTTATTTTTTGATCCATGAGGTATTCACTGCCTGCAAACAACGTAGAATAGAAATATTCTGTCCAGTCTTTGCACCTAGTGATAAGATAGGCAGTGCTGACTTTTTAGTCCCTCGTTACGAGCCGTCATGTCTGTCTTCTCCCCACTGATTAATAGCCTGTTTAGCCCGGACCGTGTATTAGAGGTGGACCATATAGCTCCACTAGAAGGCACCCCTAATAAGGACATGTTCATAAACTATGGATTAGTCACCATAACCTATAATAAATTGTGGCACAGGTATACCGAAGAAAGTCAAGACAAACAGTGGCCACTGGCAGGATCCTTTGACCTTGATAAAATAGAAACGTTAGAAATAGCCCTTCGAAATAATAAGACAACGCCAATTATGCTCGACAGTCTCGGTATGTGGCGCAGAGAGGCTATGCAACGACAGAGAAAAGACGAGGACAAACCAAGTAGAGAAATATACCGACAGGACAACCCCAGGACACCGCTACCCACAACTTATCCCCCGACACTATGCAAAAGACGACCAGACTTAGGGCCAGACCAATGCGCTTTTTGTAGGTATGTCGGACACTGGAAAGCCCAATGCCCGACTCTACTGAGCGTGAGTAAAGGCAAAGGGCCGACAGGAACGACAGACCGGCAGTACGAGAAAAAGCGCGAGACAAAGAAGAACCCGACTTACATAGACAGACCAGATAGAACCACCACGTTTGATTATGCCCGATGGCACAGATTTCGCCAGGACAATTTCAGCGGCATGCTCAAGTTCTCCTAGGTCGGACAACGTCAAGACGGGAACCCAGCCTCGTTTTAAATTCACAGACGGAAAGAGATAATTATGACCAATAACTGTTTTATATTCGTCTTGGGTCTTTGTATGTCGTACTTGTACTGTCCCCCGTCTGAGTTTGTGTGTATGTAATGTACGAATCTGCGTCATCCCTCTACACGTGTTTCCGTGTTACTCAACCTCTGTTAGCAGAAACTTAGCATAAAAAGCAACCTGGAAAGAAAGAAATGGTAAAACAAAATCCGTAGACCATTGATGAACTTGAACTTTTAATTTAGCACAACAAACAAGGAATAATAACGGTAACCTGTAGAAAATGAAAGTCAAACAGAACATTCGCCCCCCCCCCCATTCTGGAACCTTCCAAAGTAGGGCAGGGTTACGGCTACGCCCAACCAACGGCAACCCATATAAGGCGGGCCCGGCCGCCAACTCTTGGTCAGGAAATCTTAACGTATGGGGGAGCCGGAGGAGAGGCAGGAGCCAGCAGCCTGGGCAGTTGTAGGTAGTCCCGCCACATGTCTCCTCAGCCAGCCGCAACGGGCCTGGATAGACTTAAGTAGTCCCGCCACATGTCCAGAGAAGAACGAGGCACCTCTTTCTTTTCCCTTCCGTAACAGCCGCAGCAGCTCTGGACGGCGGGATGTCCTGCACGTACCTCCACAACCATTTGTCCAAGTTGGGCTGGGAGGGAGAGGCGACGCGGACGAGCCTCTCCCACCTCCACCGATAGGAGGTCTCCCAGCCCCCGGCCCGACGCCGAACACCCCCAGTCAGGCGATGGTGCCAATACTTCCACAGCACCGAACACACCATGGTGGCACCCCAGTACTTGCGCAGCACCGAACGTGCAATGGTGGCCATATTTTCGGAACACCGAACCTGCAATGGCTGCACTGATACTCGTGCCGCGCCGAATGCGCACCACAGGTGGCCATACTCCCACAGCACTGAGCACAGGACTTGGGGAACACCGGATGTGGAGAGACCTTCATGCGGGGCGATGAAAAAGAACAGCATGGAGTGCACCGGGAGAAGGAGACGGCGCGAACGAGTCTCCCTCGCCCCCCAGGTGGGGGCATCACAGCTGCACCCCAGCTGAACGTCCCGCTTTCACACAACAGGGACCTCTTCCTTTCACTCCGAAGGATCTCTCCCACTCTTGCAAACTCGACGAGAGTGGCCCCTGTAGGGCCTCAAAATGGCGTCTGGGTCCGCTGGAAGGCGGGCCCCGGCCACTAGAGTAACTTTGACCAGCAATATAACTCGAACATTTGCCCACTGGAGCACGAGCCCCCATCTCCGACAGCATCTCCGCAGCCTTGAAGATCCTACAAAGGTCCCCGGCGGAACCTTCGGCCTTTGCAGGCTTCCGGTAAGGGACGGCTGCCTTGATCGCCAACGAAACAAACATGACATTGCCACTCCTTCTGTTAGCATGAATTCTAGAACTGCCGAAAAGGACTCTGGTCCAAACTGCCAGTAATGGGAAACATTTCCCCCTGATGCTGCTTCCGGACTGAGCCGGCCCCGCCCAAAATGGCGCTGGTATCAATCGGAACTTACGAACACCTCGTGGTGTTCCTTCGCACTAATATAAACTTGATGTTCTGAGACTTTATATGATCCTTTGTACACTTGGCTAGAAAAGACAAGGAGAACTCACTCGACGAACAGTATGAAAGGATCCCCGTTACAAATGTTGATTACAAATGTACAATATATTATATTTTTATAACTGATGTAAACCTCATTTACGACGCACACGTACGGTAAGCATATAGGAAATCTGATTACAACTATTATGATTATGCTTCTAAATTATGAAAATAAATGCCCCCGAACCCCCAGCCAATTAATAGACGTTTTAGTTTCTTACAAATGAATGAGTAAAACTTTCCGATGTTTTTATTGCTGCAAACGACACCCCCCACTGTACGCACTTTAGCCATTGCCACGACCGGCCAAATACGACCGCACCCTCATAATCCACGTGCTGAAATGATTTTGCAAAATAAAGTTTTTTTAAACTATGGACGGGTATTGCATGCTTTATTTTAAAAATGTGGGATCGGTGGGAAAGTTCTTTTCTGTGCACCCTACTCTGCTCTCTCTTTAAGGTTAAAGGAAGATGGTTGCCCAGCCCTGGAGGACGGATCGGATCGACAACACGACACTCCGCCTTCAAAGTACGCGACTGACCCATGAACTCTCGCGTAGAGGAAGACCTTGACTTCCAAGGATGGGTAAAACGAACGGTGTAAATGAGGGAATGTAAAAGGAGGGTGAAATGAAATAATGTAAATGTTATAAAGTACAACGTTCCAAAGTATCAGGGAACGGAGCTGACCCAAGAACCGAAGAACCTTAGAACGCCACAGCGTTGAAAGAGGTTTAAGGATCCCGATAGTGAGATACATCCTTTGACTAGATACCTCGCACTAAGCACCTCTGGTTTCCTTTTCACGTTTCCCCGCACACGACCTATATGGACACACTACCCCCCTCGACTCTAGAAACCATATCACCGGGGACCCTGCCCCGAGGAGGAAAGACGAGTAAGAGGTAAGTAAAGGACTTATGAATCCATGTATTTGAATATGCGCGAATGCTGTCTCCCCCACCCCCTTTTTTCCTCCCTCTGCAGGTTACATCAGAGATTACAGCCGAGGTGTGGCGAAGATCTGAAGCCTTGCCATGTCTAAATACACGAAGCGGACTAGCGCCGCAAGGTGGTGTCTAAGCACGCCTGCAAACTACTCACGTATCGAACAAACCCGAAAAATTAGCACAACCTGATAAAAAGTGATCACCCTTAAACCAGACCGGACGAATGAACCCATGTCACGTATGATGCGAAACTATGAGAGAATGTGTGTGTGTGACTGAGGCGTTGACCCAACTGGTCGAAGGACCGAGAATGCGAGAAAGTGCGACAAAATGGTACCTCCTTTCTTCTTTCCTTTTTCTCAAGGCACGTCCCCTCTACCCTGTCTAATGCTCAAACTGCATGATTACAAGATTCTAACGCAGACCCGTGAATGCCCTTTACTGTGTAATGCACTAAATAGCCTTTCTTGAATACACTGCCACCCTCTCTGTTGCACGTGTACTATTTAGCCTGCCGTTGCGCTCTCTCTCTCTCTCTCTCTCTCTCTCTCTCTCTCTCTCCCTCCCCCTCTCTCTCTCTCTCTCTCACTCTCTCTCTCTCTCTCTCTCTCTCTCTCTCTCCCTCTATTTTTGCACTCCCACTCTTCCGAGTGATTAGCCCCGAAATTGGCAGACTGCCACCCCTAGCACACCACCTAATTGGCTTCAAATACCGTCAGTATTTGCACAAAAACTTGTCTTTAATACAATCACCCTGAGACCGTGTCATTACCTCTCCTTTTCCGCTAGAAGTCAATGAACCGAGGTTGGGCCGTAAGGGAAAGGACAGGTAAGACGACAGAGGTTCCCTAATCTGGCCCGAAATAAGGGAACTACATGTCAACGGCTCCTATGGTATAAAACAAGGACCTCAGAATACGCGACCCTCCCCGCCCCGAATTGTCGCAATACCCAAACCGGAAAAATGATCACCCCTGTTACCTCCCCTGTATCAGCCGCCCAAAAACTGGAGTTATGAAACTACCCCTCATTTCCGGTTGTGAGAGATGGGTCGATTTATGCCCTTACCACAAGTTTCCTATGTCCCTGGTTGTTTCCCATAAAACCCCTGTCCTTCCTAATTAAGTAATCGGGCTGTAAAAGGTTACGTAGGATCCAGAATGATGTTTTACAAGGTTAACAGACTAGTCCAAGGTAAAGAAATCATCGAAATGAACCCCGTAGTAGTTGAAAAGCAGGATGCATCCATAGAAAGGAAATGTTTAGCCATGTTCGTCTCTCAGCAAAATGCCTGTGTAGTACCATGTTGACAACTCACAGTACCCTTTGTAAATGTAAAACTCTAGAGAACGGCATATCTTTGCCAGGTTCGTCTCACGAAGGTGGGTCACCATCAGATGAACTGTCGTGACTGTAATAAATAATTGTAAAGGAAAGTCATAGTAAATCCAACAGGCCCGTCACCGGTCATTCATATGCCAGTTGTGAACACTAATATAACGGGCATTTTCATTCTTTGCCCGGAGCTGGGAGAGAAATAGACTTTTTGATTATCTTCATCTGCAAATTCTCTAAAGACTGTCTTTTCAAACTTGTTTAAGGGTATTGCTGTTGGAGGAGAGAAGGACCGGATGTGGGAGCACGAGGCCTGACTGCAGACTAAGGAACACCTGCGACATTAGCCAAGGCGAGACCACGACAGAAAAGAGCTGCAGGACGAGGCACTATTTTCGACAACATGAGAAGAAAGGGCCGACCTGATGCCCCTGCTCGATGTCCAGTGTTTGCCGACAAGTCCCCGCTCTCTGAATTCGGTCACACGCCCGCCTATTTGAAGTCTCTCGTTCCCCTAGTTTGTTCCTAATTTGGCCTTGCTCCATCCCCCTTTTCCTCTGACCTACCCTATGGACTGTTTTGTACGCTCTTCTTCCATCTGAACTTTCTGACAACCACCTCAAAGGACACAGGGCGAAAAGGACCTTTTCCGACCAGAAACGCGAGGAAAGGGTCGTGCCCTGCAACGCAGAACTTAGAACAGAGCTGGACTTGTAGCTCCACCGCCGGTGCTCCACAGCGCCAACGAAAGGCAACAAAGAATAATGAGAACTCGTTAAACTTCGAACATTTGACATCCCCAATCGCCGTTTCTGCTAGACCTCATTTCTCTCCCAGCCGCCATTGTATTGATCATGCTCCAATCCGAACCTGATATATGTAATAACCTGCCAGTATGAAATGTACTTGCTGCTCTTGCTACAGAATCGTTTTTGTATTGCATTCCTATGACTTTCCTGCTAAACAAATTGATCAAAGTTTATCAAATAGGTCCACCTCCTAAAAACTAGAAATGTTAAAATGTATTGTTTACAACTCTTTTCATCTAGGGTTCCTACCGTTTTCTTTCTCATGCCCACCACAATAGAACCGAGTAGAAAATGAACCAGCAAGATGTCTTGAATATGTTAAAGGGAGGACTGTTGAAAATTAGTACGTTTTGGTGAACATTATCTGCGCCATCTTGCCTCTTCCCCTGATGCCACACTTTTGTCGTGCGCGCCCGCCATTTTAAGATGCCCCGATCAGAACGAACCCTTTTGCATGCCGCTGGCCCCTGACATAGCCCTTCGCCTTCACTAAGCCTGCACGCTGACCACCCCCTGCTTGCACCTGCCTTGAGTCATAAACCCCTCTTCGGCGCTGCTCTGCCCCAGGCCCTCATCCTGTTCCCAGCGCGACACCTCCCTTCTTCCCTTTCATGATCTCCGGCCCTTGGATGCAAACCCCCTTTTTCCCCGTGTGCCCGTTTGTCTTCCCCGTTCCCAGGCCGACACCCAGCTCTGCCGATACCATTCCTTGCCCCTCCCCGTACAATAGAAAGCTTCCCCCATCAATGGATCCCCGGGTTGATCAAAGCCCCCACTCCATGAGATCCGATCAAACCCCCCACATTCCGTGAATCGGCGGAATATCCAGCTGCGTGATACTCATCACCTGTTGTGACTAGGGTGGGGACTTCAACTGTAAATGTGTGTGGGAACGGGCCCAAAGGGGAGTTCCGGGAATGTCTTTTCCATACATCAAAGCTTTAACATGAATGTGTAATCTACAATAAAGTCATAAAACAGTGTATAAGAGGCCAGGCCTCAGAAATGTATCTAGAGCACCTCAGAACGATACCTTCTGCCCGTTTTGTTGTGTTCTCCTCCGGAGAGAATAAAAACCTTTTTTCCTGCTTTCCAGTCTCCAGCGCCTGCCTCTTCATTGATTAAATAACTAGAGGGTCACAGAGGCAATACCGCCGGGCAAATATCGATTGTCCCCGACCCGACTCAGGTTTCAACACTTGGTCCGTCTTGAGATCACAAAAGAGACCCCTTGAGGAGAAAACATCCTACCAGCCGATCTAAAGCTCGCACATCAGACACTCTTCGACATGAAATGAAGCACAGCAACATTGTAAGCTTGGCAGAAAGCTGCTTTAGAGACAGATCAACATTATCTGGCCAGGATTCCAGAAGGGAGAGCACTTTAGAAACATGCCATCAAGTGGAATACCTGGGCCAAGGAGGGTTGGCCACACGGACACCCTTACGCAGTTTACAAATCAGGGGATGCAGCCCCCTCAGGCTTACCATCAATTTGATCATGTCCAGCAGAAATAGCAATAAAATTTTTAACTGACCTATAAGCAAGGCCTGATTCTGCACATTCAGACAGGAAATTCAAAATCTCAGTTATATTTGATCCCACGGGATCCAACTACTTTTGAAGGCACCAACCCACCCATCTCTTCCATGAAGCTGAATATCGTTTCCTAGTGGAAGGAGCCCTCGCTTCTTGCATAAAGCTGGCAGCCGCCTTTTATAGTCCTGCAATGCTCTCATGTCTCCTGAGAGCGTCCATACCATCAGTATTAATTGATTCTGAAGGACCAATGGATGGGTTGACCCCACTGGGTCCTGGAGGAGAGTCGGGAACACAGGAAGTCAGAACGGAAGATCCGCAGATAACTCCAATAGTGTGGGAAACCACGATTGAGTCTTCCACAAAAGTGTCAGCAACACTAATGAAGCCCTCTGTCGGCGGACAAAGGCCGCCACTCTCGGGATCAGGGCAAACGGAGGAAAGGCATAATTCCTCTGATGGCCCCAATGGTGAAGGAACGCGTCCGTTCCCATCGCCAACTGTAATGACCTACTTCTCCGTATGTTTTGGTGCTTCTGTCAGTCACCAGGTCATAACTTACCACATCCTTTCTCAGGTTCCAGAAAGACACCACATTTCACAATACTTACCCAAGAAAGGAATAAACACTGACAACATATAAGACCATTGCCGAGGAGCTCGCAAATAACAAGTCACAACACCTCCTCAGCCGAGAGGGTACACAGCAAATTACAACACCTCCCCTATCCGAGAGGGTACACAAAGCATGCTCCTCCTAGCAATGTATTGGATAGAATAATTAGAATTTAGGCATCCCTGAAGGGAGCCGATTTCCCTCCCGTATCAACAATTACCCATTAAAGGGGAATCGCCCATCCCTCTGTAAATACTTGGTAAAAAAGGGTCCCGACCTTCCCTCACAAGGAATGCAAACAAATGATATGCTCTAGGGTTTCTTTATTACATGATAATAGGATGACAAAAGAAAGAAATAACTAAACATCACAGTAAACATTAGCAGCAATCATCAGCACATAGATATACATAGAGCCTGAAAATAAATGACATAGTTAGATACAATAAGTACACCTGGAACACCTCACCATAATCTTAGGCGTCTTGTCATCTGAAAAAGGGTCCGTCTCTCTTCCCCTCTCTGGTTGGGTCAGGACTCTCTGTTGCACAAACAGGTCTGCACGTCTGCACCGTGATGTATCATCAGACCGCCAAAACACCAGACCAGCATCTCACCATCTCACCATCTCAGAATCTCAGCATCTCAGAATCTCCCCCTCTCTCGGACCCCCTTTCTCTAATATAGAATGCAGCTCTCCATCGAAGTTTCTAGCTAACTCCGCCCACAGTTCTCACTGGATTCCTGTACCACCTCGTACCAAGAGCACAACAAGCAGCTGGACAAGCGTTTTGCTCTGACTTGGCACGAAGAGAGCACATTCCACCCGATAAGAACCGGTCCTGTCTGGTTCACTACTGGTGGACAACACATGTAATCTCAAATATAACCTCTCACCTACAGAGGCTCAGAAGATGGCTGCAGTTTAGAATATGGAGTTGCTCAGGCATAGGCCTCTACTACTTGGAAAGCAGAATGATATTAGACCACGACAAAGCCAATAGGCTAAAGTCATAATTCACCTAACTCAAATAACACTATGCACTTAATCCCTCAGTATCCACTATGGAGCACATGTGTGCACCATCACCAACAACACTGCACCTTGACATCCCATACCTTCTATTCTTTGGCAAGATTATTGTAATGCAAGACCATCCTACATTAAGGCTAAAGTAACATAGCACACTAAAATCAGTACACATGGTGGTGATCGAGGGTCATCACAGACCATCAGACCACTAAAGTGGCTCATTCACTACATTACACCCCTTGACCCTTGAACATCACCATTCACATACATCAAAAATAAAATCACTGAACTAAAGGCACAGCTATGACGCATCTGTGAACTGCACAATTGGCATTATTGCAAAGTCACTAGCAACTGAATAACATCTAACTGAAGATCTGATTGTCATTGAAACATTGCATGTCTCATTTAAAGGCAAAGCTTAAAAACTATATTTTCAGAGTGAAAGATTCAAGACTGTAGGCCATATTTGAAATAGAAAAAAACAGCATTACAGAATCAAAAACATAAGCAATAACTCTTGTGTTAAAGTGACTACTCAAAAACATTGAATTCAAAGCAAATCATAAGGAACTGGTTTTCTCTTTTTGTTCTTTTTAAACTTACTGCATTACCTAAAACAAGAACTCAGGTGAAATATCTAAAAATAATTCAGCTTGTGTCATTCAAACCTCTAATAATGAAACTGCAAATTCTACTGCCAAGGCAGCCAACTGTAGCTCAGAAAAGATCTACTCCAAGTGCAGCACAGTGTCTCTATGGAAAAAAGTGTTCTTTTCTGTGAAAAAAAAGCAAACCAAAAAACACCATTGTCACTTGTCAGGGTTCACAAGCAGTTCTCCTGTGCGAAAGACACACAGCTCTCATGCTTTCAAAGTCAGCCTCACTCGAAGGGGACAGTTCAAATTGCAGCACACTCTGCTGATCCCTTCTTCGCTTAGAAAGAAGCAGTCCATCTATGTAGACGACAGCTCCCTGGAATCCAACTTCCTCAGTATCCCCTCAGCAAGGAAGAACCCCATCCGATCTGGTTCTCCATAGATCATCAGCTCCCGTCTGCCATCAGCCCTAGGACATCGCCACCGTCCAGTCTGGCTCCAGGCTTGGGGGATTGGGGGGGGCCCACTCACACAAAAATAACAAACAAAAATAACAAGCGAAAATAACAAAACGGAAAGGGAAGGGGAGGGCCACACGCACCCCGGCATGATCTGGCAACCTGAAGCGATAAACACGTATCACTCATCTTACAAAAAAACTTCAATTCAAAAGCACATAATTTTCTTTTTACATCTCACAAAGTCCAATATTTTAATTTCTGTCTGCAAAGCTCTCCTCTAGATCTGGGGAATAGCTTAAGAATGCTACCTCCATTACCGGCGGTAAGGCTGGCAGTGGCAGTGTCGGCCGACCCCGCTTGACGCAAGGTAAAAGCGGAATGTACTGCTGATGTGGTGATTGAAACGCTAAGCCAGAATCTACATTTTTAAACATTATTGAATTTTGATGATTTTAAACTGACTGAAAGTTTAATTCTATTTTACTTGTGTTATAGTTGATGTACTAATTATAATACATTTTACCTGGGCTCAGACGCTCTCCCTAGGCGTTAGGCGCTGTCAGGGGCTCAAAAATCTTAAACAAACACACATTGCTCTGTGATATCGCCTGCCCGCCCCGGTCCGACTCGGTATCCAATACCGTAGAGCGGAGGGCGGGACAGGTACGAGCCTGTGTAGTACACTTCCTGTTCCCGCTGTAGTAGCGAGCGGTTAGCGCTCTAGCCTTGCAGCACCTGGGGCTATTAAGCCACTCGTCGGGTCTAAGCGCGCAGCGATTGCGCGCAGGGGGCGCCCGTCCGCGCCAGACCGGGCCAGAGGCCATGGTAGGTCCTGTTGTTATACCGCTGATCCCCGCCCCGATGAGTTTTATATACTCTTCTAAGGCACTACGCAGCTTAAATGTCTCTCACTTACTAAATGTGAAGTGTACTTCTCAATTAGAGGTTGAAGGTCCCTTTTCTTGCTGTTTTTGTCACACTCAATTTACCACAGCTGAAATATTGCTTTCTCACACATATAGCTATGATCTCATGCCACCTTTGCCCTCTCCAGTCATAGACACCGCCCCACGAGGTAGGAAAAATATCCTATGTAATATTAGGTCCCTCTCAAAACACACGGCGGAGGTATGGGATATGATATCTTCTAACCAACCTGAGCTGTGTTTTCTTACTGAAACATGGCTCAAACCACACTGTACTCCGGCTATCACTCTTGCCATCCCATGTAATTATAAACTATTGCGACTGGACCGTCCTATTAAAACTGGCGGCGGCATTGCTGTGATATATAAAGAAGAATTGAAAGCTACAATTTTAGATGAATTCTGTTCCCCTAACATTGAAATCCTGATTTTCAAGATACAGTCCTCTAAGGAAAATTATAAGGGGCTTTAGTTTATAGGCCGCCTGGTCCATACAAAAATGTTTCCAATCATTTAATTGAACTACTTGCATCACATGTTCATGACGACTGTGAGTTCACACTAGTCGGAGACTTCAATGTCCATGGTGAGAAACTTGATTGCAATGACGCTCAATCACTAATAACAGACCTATCAACTCTAGGTTTGACACTAAAGAATAAAGGACCTACACATCAGGCTGGTCATACTTTAGACCTAGTCTTTTCCAATACACACACGATTTCCTGCCCATCTGCTACCCAGGTGAGCTGGACTGATCATTTCATTGTGGAATTTATCACCCCCCCTCAGGCGCCCAAACACAAGCACCTCAGCACTTTACCCTGCATCCGCAGACAGTGGCATAAAGTCACTAACACCACTTTTAAAGATCATTTTAACCTTCCTGTACTACGACAATTGGATGATATTGAAGTAGCTTTCAAGAAATTTGAAGATGAAACTAGGAAAACGATAGATAAAATTGCCCCTCTAAAGCTTTTTAAATCCAGGCCGGTCAGAAAGCAAGAAGTTTGGTTTTCTGACAAATTGAGAACTCTTAAACAAGGAGCCAGGAAATTAGAAAAAAGGTGGAGGACATCCCATCTTCCAGAAGACAAAGGAAAATATTGGAGTGCACTATCCTCCTACCACAAAGCGATACGATGTGCGCGAAAAGCACATATCGCTAATCAGATACAAGAAGCGGGAAATTCCCCTCGAGTCCTTTTTCAAATAGTACAGACCTTTGCTAAACCGATAGCATGTGAAGCTCCTGATAACTCATCCCAACAGCTGTGTGATGAGATCTCCAGTTTCTTCTTGAACAAAATTGACAAAATCTATGACAAAATTTTAAGTGCTAATCAGGCCTTAGCTTTAGTTCCTAGGACTTCCTTATCCATTTTTTCTGACTCCATACAAGAATTACAATCCCTGGACATCTTTCCCCCTGCCACACTTCAAGAAGTATCAAGTCTTATAAAACAGATTAAAAGTGGTAGTCCAGAGGATATCATCCCTGCTAGACTACTACCCACTCTGGATGAACAACTTAGTCCACTGATCACAGAGTTAGTGAATCTCTCACTCATTTCAGGCACTGTCCCCAAGGAATGGAAGCGAGCTCTTGTCAGACCTCTGAGGAAAAACACCACCCTACCATGGGCAGACGTGACAAACTTAAGACCCATCTCTCTGCTACCTTTCTTGGGGAAAGTCACAGAAAAATATGTCAATCGTCATCTATCCAGACATATTGAACAAGTACAGGCCTTGGATGAGTCCCAATCAGGATTCCGCCCCAAATACAGTACCGAATCTACTTTGTTGTCGGTTACTGATGATCTCCATGCTTACCAGGACAAGGGCTTATCAGTCATCTTGGTTCTATTAGATCTATCGGCAGCGTTCGACACCGTATCTCATTCCATCCTAATTCAACGGTTGTCGAGCGCTGGCCTTAAGAACAAAGCCCTTGAATGGCTAAAGAGTTTCCTAGCTGACCGTACCCAGAGAGTCATCATGGGTACATACCGCTCGGTGGAAATTGAGATCTCTAAGGGGGTGCCACAGGGCTCATGCTTGAGCCCTACGCTCTTTAATATCTATGTGGCACCCCTGGCAGGAGTGCTGCGTAGACACGGCTTTGTTCCAGTGTCTTACGCAGATGACACGCAACTCCTGTTCCCCTTTAAATCTCTTTCCGCCGAGGTCAGGAACTCCTTTTCAGCTGGCATGAAAGAAGTGGCACATTGGATGTCCTCCAACTACCTCCAATGTAATGTCAGCAAAACGGAGATCATGTTATTTGGGGAAGCCAGGATACTCTGGACTCCTGATTGGTGGCCTGTAGAGTTGGGGGCTGTTCCCGAACCCAAGCAGATCGTGAAGAATCTGGGCATTCGGCTTGATCACGATTTATCACTCAAGCAGCATACTAGTTACATATCAGGAATATGTTTCTACACTATTGGCCTACTTCGCAAAGTCTTCCCCCTTCTACCCAACTCAGTGAGGAAAATCCTGGTTCAAGCACTTATCCTGAGCCGGATAGATTATTGCAACGGTCTGCTACTATCCGTCAACGAAGGAGTGCTAGATAAACTACAGGTTATTCAGAACACGGCAGCTCGCCTTGTTCTGAATGCCCCTCCGAGAACTCCCTCCAAACCCCTTCTGGAGCAATTACACTGGCTCCCAGTCAGACAAAGGGCCAAATTTAAAATTTGCTGTTTGATCCACAAGTGTCTGAACGGACAGGGACCTATCTATCTTGAACGGAGATTTATTCCTTATGTCCCAGCACGGTCCCTCAGATCAAGCACCAGTCTTTTACTTGTGGTCCCCCAAGTCAAAAAAGCTAGGCATGGAGGTAGAGCTCTTTCCACCATGGGCCCAAAGCTATGGAATAGACTACCACTAACCTTAAGACAATGTAAAGAACACCTAGCCTTCCGCAAGCAGTTAAAAACCGTTTTATTCAAAAATGAAATTTAAACCTATTCCTCAGTATGTTTACAGATTTACCGGTCAAAAGCGCAGAGATATTCCTGTTGGAGTGATTCTAGCGCTATACAAAACCACAAATAAATAAATAAATAAATATTCTCTAAGTTCATTTGGGCAAAATCTAATTTTTTCTTGCACAGCCAGAAGGGCTGGGGTTAGCCAGCTGCACTCATTTCTCATTCCTAGCTGTCAGACCCCTCCCTTCCAGAGATGTCCGCGTCCCAGGGCTGGCTCAGTTTCAACCATAACAGAGACAGACTGCTGTCTTCCTCGCAACCCCTCCCTTCGAAGAGCTCACATTCCAAGAGCGAAGCACCTGCCAACTTCTGTCTGCCCTGTCTCTCTCCTCATAAGGAGGTAGCACCTCTGCAAGCCTCCTTACGCTTCTAATTGAGGGATCTTAACAGTCTGAAGAGTGGAATGCCCCCTCCTTTACACAGAACTCATCCGCGGACACAATTTGGGTGCTCGCTAAACATAACAAGCAGAGAGGAGACTGCTCCTGCGGTCGCCCCCTCCCTTACAAAGAGCCCGGGAAAGAGGAGGCTCTGTGGAATGCATGTTATCTCCTCAAGGTCAAAGCATGTTAGTTCCCAGCCGTTCACAACCCAAAAGCTGTGAAATTTTCCGTTCTTAAATGGAAGCCCATGCAGCTTTTATATTTTGTCATCTTAGACAAGAAACAGACCTAAACTCTTTTGACCCCCATCCAAACCCTGCATTTTTATGTTTAAACACTCCACAGTTATGTCTAACTAATTTACGCAAATTCTAAACTGTCATTTGTCAAACATTGGCAACCTTAAAAAGTCACATACAAAGTCTCACTGTACTTCTGTAACAATATCTGGGACAGTATCAGTCAAAGAAGGTATATGTTTGTTTAATTTGTAACAATCAACTGTCATGGGCAAAGAATTATCGCATTTGTGCACCAGCTACATAAAATCATTTAAAACAGTAGTTGTTGGGGTCACCAACCCTGCTTCTGTGAAATCCTACCAAACTGCTATTCTGTCTATATGGGCCATTTTACCACTAGTGCGACCTCCCATAAGCAAATCACATTTTCCCTCACGCTGTTCTGTCCAGTATCTTTTAGTGTGCAAAAGCACATAGTCATGGGCATTTGTTCAGCATCTGAATTGAAAAGTCCCTGCACTTCACTGTAGCTAAAATGGGCACATTGCTTTTGGGTAAACTCACTAAATACATTTTTAAACCTTTGAATTAAGCAGTCATACACACTCTGCTGTTGTACACTTTCAAAAACATATGGGTACATTTCTCTTTTAAAGCACAGTTCATCATACACTGTTGGATCTGATTTATTTCCACCACTGGTGATAGTTAATTCTAAAACACGGGTCTTCTTATCTTTCCTTTCTGACTGAAAATCCTCTTCGGAAGAATTAATTAAAACAGCCTGTGTAACCTGCAGCCCAACTGCGTTCTCTGTTACATTTTTCAAATTTAAATCATACACGTTTAATTCTGTTTTCAAAGGAATATCCTCACACAATTGTGGACACATATTAAACAACACATTAAAAATAACCCCACTATCTCTGTCTGAAATGTCATCCCACTTTTCAGGGTTATATTCTGAGATGTTACATTCATGTTGCAGCTGAGCACATTTTAAATGCATCTTTTACTGAACACTAAAGGGATCCCGCCGTTTCTGCCTAACGTAAAAAAAGCTATTCACAAGCCCGTTATACAAAACACATTTAAACACACAGCAATTCTCATTCAACCCAACCCAATTAGCTCACTCATGAGCCAGAACACCATATGGGCTACCCCCATGCAAATAAATCAACTGATATCTGAGAGTCTGTTTTCAATTGCAAAAAACAACAACAATATTTTCCCCTTTTAAATCAACGTTCATATCCTGCCGACTACGCCAAATTGTAATGACCTACTTCTCCGTATGTTTTGGTGCTTCTGTCAGTCACCAGGTCATTACTTACCACATCCTTTCTCAGGTTCCAGAAAGACACCACATTTCACAATACTTACCCAAGAAAGGAATAAACACTGACAACATATAAGACCATTGCTGAGGAGCTCGCAATTAACAAGTCACAACACCTCCTCAGCCGAGAGGGTACACAGCAAATTACAACACCTCCCCTATCCGAGAGGGTACACAAAGCATGCTCCTCCTAGCAATGTATTGGATAGAATAATTAGAATTTAGACATCCCTGATGGGAGCCGATTTCCCTCCCGTATCAACAATTACCCATTAGAGGGGAATCACCCGTCCCTCTGTAAGTACTTGGTAAAAAAGGGTCCCGACCTTCCCTCACAAGGAATGCAAACAAATGATATGCTCTAGGGTTTCTTTATTACATGATAATAGGATGACAAAAGAAAGAAATAACTAAACATCACAGTAAACATTAGCAGCAATCATCAGCACATAGATATACATAGAGCCTGAAAATAAATGACATAGTTAGATACAATAAGTACACCTGGAACACCTCACCATAATCTTAGGCGTCTTGTCATCTGAAGAAGGGTCCGTCTCTCTTCCCCTCTCTGGTTGGGTCAGGACTCTCTGTTGCACAAACACGTCTGCACCGTGATGTATCATCAGACCGCCAAAACACCAGACCAGCATCTTACCATCTCACCATCTCAGAATCTCAGAATCTCCCCCTCTCTCTAATATAGAATGCAGCTCTCCATCGAAGTTTCTAGCTAACCCCGCCCACAGTTCTCACTGGATTCCTGTACCACCTCGTACCAAGAGCACAACAAGCAGCTGGCCAAGCGTTTTGCTCTGACTCGGCACGAAGAGAGCACATTCCACCCGATAAGAACCGGTCCTGTCTGGTTCACTACTGGTGGACAACACATGTAATCTCAAATATAACCTCTCACCTACAGAGGCTCAGAAGATGGCTGCAGTTTAGAATATGGAGTTGCTCAAGCATAGGCCTCTACTACTTGGAAAGCAGAATGATATTAGACCACGACAAAGCCAATAGGCTAAAGTCATAATTCACCTAACTCAAATAACACTATGCACTTAATCCCTCAGTATCCACTATGGAGCACATGTGTGCACCATCACCAACAACACTGCACCTTGACATCCCATACCTTCTATTCTTTGGCAAGATTATTGTAATGCAAGACCATCCTACATTAAGGCTAAAGTAACATAGCACACTAAAATCAGTACACAATGGTGGTGATCGAGGGTCATCACAGACCATCAGACCACTAAAGTGCCTCATTCACTACACCATCGGATCCGATCTCCAACTGAAGAACAGGGGAAGTTGGACATTGAGGCGAGAGGAAAACAGATCTATCTGTCAAGGGCCTTGCATATCCAAGATCTGAGCAAACAGCGACGGGTGAAGCCTCCAATCGCTGAAATCTCAGAGAAATCTGGAGTTCCAGTCCGCCACCTGGTTGAGCTTCCCCGGAAGATACTCCGCTATAACCGAGATCTTGCGGTCCAGGCAAAAATGCCAGAATTCTTTCACTATGTTCACAAGCATGCAGGATTTCGTCCCCCCTAATTGATTGATGTATCTCACCGCTGAGACATTGTCCAATCGAAGCAGGATACAGCAATTGCTCTTCATGGGTGAGATAGATCTGATGGCAAAAGAGCCGGCCAGCAACTCTAGGCAGTTTATGTGCAATTCTAATTCTTTGGCTGACCACCTTCCTCCTGTGGTAAAGTCCCCACAGCGAGCGCCCCAGCCCCATTGGCTGGCGTCGGATTCGACAACCACGTCCGGGGCTGCGCCAAAAATTGCTCGGCCGTTCCAGGCCGTCATGTGCTCCAACCACCATTGAAGCTCTTCCCGTGCATCCGGGGATAAGGGAATGAGATGGTCGTAATGAAACTTCTTTTGAAGATAGTAAATCTTGAGTCTCTGAAGGGCCCTGTAATGCAAGGGACCTGGAAAAATGGCCTGAATGGATGATGCAAGAAGCCCTACTATTCTTGCCAGAACTCTCAGAGAAATCAATTATTTGGACAGGGTGGATCTGATCTCCATTCTTATGGATTGGATTTTGGTTATCGGAAGGAGGAGTTGGGCTGAGATTGAATCTATCAGGAAGCCCAAAAACTCCATCTGTTGACTCAGAATCAACAATGATTTTTTTGAGTTGATAACAAAACCCAGATTCTGTAGCAGGGACGTCGTCCACTCCAGGTGAGAGAGAAAGAGAGTCCGATCCTGCGCCAGAATGAACATGTCGTCTAAGTACACAATAAGACGTACCCCCATCTCCCGAAGGCGGGAGACCACAGGCTTCAGGAGTTTGGTGAAGACCCACGGGGCTGATGACAGGCCAAAGGGGAGAGTTTGATATCGGTACCACCGCCCTTTCCATTGAAACTGCAAGAATTTTTTATGTAAGGAGCAAACTGGTACAGTGAGGTAAGCATCCTTCAAGTACAGTCGGACCATCCAATCTCCTTCCAGCAGGAGATCCCTCAAAAGATGGATGCCTTCCATCTTGAAATGTCGATAAACGACATACGGATTGAAATCTCTCAAATTCAACACCAGACGTTGACCTCCGCCCTTCTTTTGAACCAAAAAGACGTTGCTGCAAAATCCTTCGGGAATGAAGGGTCCCACGGCAATGACCTGTTTGGCCAAAAGCTCTTCTAGTTCTGAGTCTATAAAACTCTGTTCTTGAAGGGAAAAAAGGAGAGGGTGGGGCGGGAAAGCTTGATGGGAACAATCTAACAGTTCCACCTGGTAACCCTGAACTGTTTGAAGCACCCACACATCTGAGGTGAGATTCATCCAACTGACCACAAAATGTAGCAATCTGCCCCTGAGCGGGATCAACGGACACACAGGACTCACCAGAGGATGGGGTGTCAAAATACTTGTACCCTCGGTAACACCACGGTTGAAACGGCCTCTGTAGCCGTGTGATCTGGAAGGATAGAAACCAGCCTGCTCGGGTTCCTGGGTGTAACCTCTGCCACGTCTTGGGGCGTATCCTCGTTGAGGACTTGTATTCGAGTAGCGGCCGGTCGAGCATCCTCTCCCACGCCCGGCCCTACCAGAGACCTGGTTTAGCACTCTTTTCAATGAAGCTTGGGATTTGTCGAGGGAAACAAAAGTGCTAACGAACTTGGCGATATCTTTCACAAATTTGTCACCAAAGAGCTGGCCCTCCGCCAAAGGGCCCGGTTCCGATGAAGCCAATTCCACCAATTGTGGATCGATCCTGAGGAAGACGGATTTACGTCTCTCCGAGGCCAAGGCGTAGTTAGCGTTTCCAAGCATACAGATCGCTCTTTGAGCCCAACCAGCCAGGACCTCAGGGTGGATTGCAGCACCCGTCTCCTGAGCCTGAAGGGCCAACTCCAAAATCTTAGCCAACGGGCAGCAAGGTCGAGGACCTTATCCTGACACGCCCGGAGGGCGCGATCAATTCCCTAATTGGGATCTTTTTTATATTTCTTTAGAAAGGTAGTCATGGAGTATCTATGTCGAGGGTAAGGGCTACCTTGTGGGCTAGGTCCGGACGTGGACATTCTGACTTCAAACGGGCCCTAACCTCCTTGTCAAAACCTTTGCGCAGATGGGCCTCAAGGTACTCGGCCACCGCGGGTGGGGGAACCCAGTCAGAGGATCTCGGGTGAACAATGTCTGAGGGATCAAATAGGAAGGGAGAAGGAGTAACAGGGGAGGAAGCGTGCTTACGCTTTTTGGCGCACTTACGAGGCTTGGAAGCCTGAGAAGAATCAGTGTCGGTATCCGTGTCAGTAGTGGTATCATGCACTGGAATGGGAGATGATAGAGGAAGGACGGGCGGAAGCGTCACTCTTGGAATCTTCTTTTGATTTGTACAATTTAGCATAAGAATGTACATGGGGCCAAGCAGAACCGGCAGGTGCACTCGCCGGGGGGGAGGGGGGGGCGGGGGGAGGGCCGGGTCGGGAACAGTGGAGGAGCGAGGTTTGGGCTTATCAGGGACCAACAACTCTAACTTCTTAGCTAGGGGAAGCAGGTCTGAATAAAGGGCCTTATCTAACTTTTCGTCAAGCTTTTTGTCAATGAGGTCCTCCATGGACTCTTCCTCATAATACTCTTCATCGCTCTAGTCGTCGCACGCAGCAACCTCCTCTTATTAGCAATCATCACCTGCCATCATCATCAACAGATTTGACAAATCCAGTCCAAAATCCCCAGAGGGAAGCTTAATTAGCAGCCCGGGCTAAGGGCGTCGGTTAGGAGTAGTGCCAGGCGCAGGAGCCGATAAAACAATACCAAGGTACACACCAAGAGCAAATAGTCCCACTCTAGGACTAATGGAGGTATAAACCCCTGTCTGAGAACAGATTGGGGGTCCCAAAAATTGTGGCTTAAAAGCCCTGGAAATCAGGGGTTAATAGTCTGCCACGAGCTTGGATAATCAGGAAAAAACCAAAAGCGACCTTAACGCTGCCTTTCTAAAGTTGGAAAATCGGCCCAAATCGGCTCCTGGCCTCCTGCGTGGTAACCCCTCTTCAGCCGGGGGCAGAGCGTCTGTGCAGGCACTGATCGGGGCTGCGCGCGTAGAGACGCGCGCGAGCCCCGGAGAGGCACGCTGGGAGCCCGCGAAGGCCTCAGCGCGCGCCTCACTCCCTGCGGGAGGGGCCAAGTCCCTCGCGATCGCATCCCGCGATCGAGAGCAGCCGGAGCTGCAGGTAGCACTAAGCGGATACGGGGAGCAGCTAACAGCGCAAAACGCGCTTGAGAAGGGGCAATAACAACCACAGAGCGGGCGGGGAAGCCGCACTCCAATCGGCGAAACACAGCGGGGCAGCGAGACTCGGAACGCGCATCAAGCACTACCAGCGCCAAGTAAGCAACGCACAAGCGGTAATCATCAGATGTACATATCAATAAACAGTCACCACAATAGCAATATAAACAACACAGTATAGTGCAAGTTTACAAAGTAGAGAGGCACTTATCCGGGCTGCAGAGCAGCAAAGAAAGAGGAAGCCAGATTGGTGTCTCTCTACTTTGTATGCTTGATTATGCAGTGATTGGCTGTAACTAAGGAGGCCTGGTTCAAAGCCTCATGGGTATTGAAGTTTTTTATTGTTGTAGTTTTGCTCTCATTGGCTGCTGTGTTTGCAGTAAAGAAATTGAGAAAGCATAATCAGAAGCCTCCGGTCCTGCCATAGAATTGGTAAGTAGTCCTGGAACCCGATGCTGGGCAGCACGTACGTGCTGACAGCCGCCCGGGCGCTTCAAGCGTACGTGCCGCCATCTTGTAAGTTGGCAGTGTTCCCGGCTGTATCTTTTGCTTTGGAGTTAGACTTTGCCCGAGCAACGTTCGGAAAGGGGGAAAAAAGGGAGTCCTGCCAAGTCAGGTGTGTGAGCGCACTAGTTGTGTCCTAGCTGTAGCAGGGAAACAGGAGCATTTCGAGTGTGTGAGCACACAAGAAGCCTTCAAGCCAAGCTGGAGTTGAATGAAGTGCTTCCAGTTTCCTCTGCATGCGCTGGATCCAAGATCTGGTAGCTGTCTCTCCTCTGATTGATACCACACTGAAGAGGAGAGAGTCTCAGCACTACTGGGCATTTGGTTTTGAGGCAAATGGAATGGACAATTTTGCAGACGTTGGTGCTGATTAATGTTTTCTACGTTGGCAGCCTGATAAGACTGGATCAGTTTGAGTTGTTAAGTTGGAGTGAGATTTTGCTCACTGGTGTTATATTGGCATACAGTCTGATGCATGGTGGCATTTTTATTGTTCTATATGGTTTTTTTGCACTGCTCCTGTCACTTTAGCTTTTTTTGGGGGGGATTGTGTTATGTTTATTCATGATTATGCCGATATATGTTGCATTTGCTTCTGGTGTATGTGATGGGGTCAAAAATATTCATCTCAGTTGTGGGGTTGGTAAGAGGATGTTTCTTACGGAGTGGTGTGGTGATATTTATTGTGTTAGGCTGGTCAGGTTCATTTTTTCCTGCATGGTGGTTCTAGCTGGTATATGTAATCTGATTTTTATTTGCTGTATGCTAGTGGCATTTCTTCTAAGGATTTACTGTGGGGGCAGTTTACTCATTTCATTCTCTACTGTTGTATGTTGCGTGTTAATGGTGTGATGATTTCTAATGAGTATAGATACGTGTATCAGTTCTACTCCAGAGGTTATATATGCTAGGTGACTGGGTTTGGTCACCCATTTCTTGCTGAGTGTGGGGTGTCATGGTTACCACCATTGTGTGTTTGTGGCATGGTTATAGGGGAGTGGTATTACTGACTGGTGTGCAATTCCTAAGTGTGAGTGGGAGTGTTAAGGTCTGTGAAGAAGTGCCCTCACACACCCCAAAGGATGTCATGCTTCATCACTGGCCCTGCTCCTCGTCGGGCAGGCACTGTAATGCCCAACGGGCACCCACAAAGGGGCTCTTTAGCTGAGATCTTTTTTTTGGTGAAGCAGTTAGGTGTGTGTGGGTGTGTGGACTAGGTATTGAAGTGAGTGCAGAGTGGTGTCTTAAAATAGGTCTAGGGCAACCCTATTGCCTGAATGTTATTCCTAGGGTGCACTAACCGAACTAAAAGCAGGAAGCCCTAACTGGATATAATGGTCCTAAAGGGCATGTGTGGTGTAAAAGGTCAACATGTTTCCTGCCTGTAGTAGCCCCTAACGGGTCTTGTGGCAATTTGTCAGAACCAAAAGTTATTAGAGAAAGTATCTAAACTCTAACACTACCGCAATGCTGGTTCTAAAAATGGCGATATGTTAGTTACCAGCTTTGCATGTGAACACCAGGTCCGATTCACCTACTGTTCTGTGACCCCTTAATTAGTAGGTCTAGGCTGATGGGAGCTTTTCAACAGTGCACCTTGTTGTTTACAAAGGAATGCGTTGTGGCAACTAGCCGTGTTCCTACGCCAGCTCTGGTTCCCATGATTATAGGGGAATCACCCACATATATAGGTGTTTTGTTGCTGTATCAAGATGACTGTGCATCTATTAAGTCACTCATTTTGTAGGTGTTACAATAAGGATGACTGTTGTGTTTGAGATGACTGCTCGTGGATTAAGATACAAGTAAGAACAAGGGGTTATACCCACATCACCCTTCTATACCTGGGCATAGAATATCATAGAAGTAAAGGGAAAAGGTATAGAGGGACCAATCTGACAATTATTTTCATACAAGGTACCATTAATTACCTTGATGTGTCATTTATTAAAGCCTAAGTTCTTATGTAACCATAGTTCAAAGTCATATATGTGTCAAATGGCAGGACTGGACATAAACAAGTCTAAGAATTTCCATGTGAAAACATAATATGTACAAAACATAAACAAATAAATCACTTTCATATATATATATATACTACAATACATATATACATTATATACAACATATACAGCATATATACAGAATTACGTAAACAAAAAACCCTAAAACGATCAAAACAATGAGAGTGTACACTCCTTACTCTGAGTAGTACACTTTAAGGAAATTCCCTGAGCGCCCGAGGAATTCAACCTCTAATCCTATTTTTCAAAAGGCGCTTTCATTTTTTATACATGAATCAAAGTCATAGGATTGCTTAAAGGTCGAAGCAGTCTCGGTTGCGTTTCAGCCAATGATTCCTTTAGGCTTCATCAGGATGAGGGTATCAATGAATCTATAATTACAACAATGAAATCAACGTAACTATACATAAAATTCTACCATACTATCCCATCAGTGACCATGCAGTGCTCGTGGATTAAGTCAGACATTTCTTAGTTATAACAGTTGGGAGGACTGTGGCGTTTGAGATGTATTTTGAGTCTTGAGTTGGTCTTTTCGCCACCTTCAGTGGTTGGTTCCCTGCGTGTTGTCTTTTATGTCAGCCTGACCAGCTGGTATGTTTGTGGTATTAGGGGTTTGGTAGGTAAGGCGTGGTGTGGTGGAGTGTGTGATTTGTTTTGTTGATGGAAAGGGAGAAGATGAGTGAGGTGGTTTTGATTTATTTATTATTTTCTTTATTCCGATTGGCATGCATGGTATTTTTACATTTAATAAAGTACACTCATGTTTCTGGTCTTTTACAGTTAATAAGTTACATGCATGTTTCCGATTACATTTAGCATAGTGACATGTACCATCTCTCTATATTTAAAATGGCAATGCTTGTATTCAACAAGGTACTTGCATGTTTTCTGATTACATTTATATCTTAACTTTTTTATTAATTGTGATTCTCATGCATAGTCTTTCACAATTAACCCCTTCGCAGCTAGGCCTTTTCCCGCCCTGTGCTAACCCTTTTTTTGGCTATTTGGGGTGGTTCGCGCTCAGACCCCTGTAACTTTTTGACCACAAAAGGTATCCACGCCAAATTTGCACCCTTTTTTTCCTACATCATGGGGATTCAAAAGGGACCCAAGGTTTGTGGATTCCCGTGGAGGGGACGCAGAAATTAGCCAGAATACAGCAACATTTTGGGTTTTTGGGGGAAAAATGGGAAAAAAGGGCACCAGAGGAAAGCGTCTGTTTTGTTCCCTGCAAATGGTATCAAAAAAGGGGTCGTGGTGCTGAAATCACCATCTTCCCAGCTTTCAGGGACAAGCAGACTTTTGTCAGAAAACCAACATGTTTTACACAGTTTGGGCATTTTTCTGGGACAAAGCCTATTTTTGCTATTTTTTGTGCTTTAAACCTCCTTCCAGTTAATGGTAGAAATGGGTATGAAAGCAATAATGGATCCTGGAGAGCTATACATTTTAAAAAGGGGTCATTTATATAGATCCTTTAAGGTTTCTTCATACAAACTAACAGTTAAATATAGGAAACATTTACATTTTTTTTAAAAAAACCAGCCATTTGTGTCAACGTATTCACCTGTAACTTCTTCTAATTATGACAGCTGTATGAAAACAATATATCGTTACATTTGCTGGACCTTTCTGGTTGTGGGGATATATAGGACTTGTAGGTTCACCAAGAACCCGACGGACTCAGAGCCAATAACTGAGCAGCGTCTTGCAAAGGTTTTTTATTATGTACCGGGTATATAGCAATTATTTTGGGAAAATGTATACATGGAAAAATTGGTATGAAAGGCACCTATGTATTTCTGAAATGGAAACAAAATACAGAGTTTAGAAACAGTAGATATTTGCACATTTCCGAAATCGGGAGTACCCATACTAGCATGAGAATTATATGTCATTTTTCAAATTGACTTCTTTTTTACACATTGTCTTTCATTTGGAAGGCAGAAATGCACCGGAAGTCAATAGGTAATAACAGTTGCTCTACAATTCTGAGTTCCCCTAAGTCTCCCGATACAAATGGTACCTCACTTGTGTGGGTAGGCCTAGTACCCGCGACAGGAAAGGGCCCAAAACGCAATGTGGACACACCACATTTTCACTGTGAAAAATTGGCCTTTTTTTGCAAAGTGCCCAGCTGTAGTTTTTGAACCCTAGCTCTGCCGGCACCTAGGGAAACCTAGCAAACCTATACATTTTTGAAAACTAGACCCCAGAGGAATCTAGGATGGGGTGACTTGACTGGCTCACATTTTCCTCACATTTCTGTGGTGGAAAGTTCTGGAATCTGCATGGATCCACAAAATTCCACAGACCCCGTGCTCCCCAAAGTCTTTTAAGAAAAATAGTACCTCACTTGTGTGGGTAGGACTAGTGCCCGCAACAGGAAACGGCCCAAAATGCAAGGTGGACAAACCACATTTTCACAGCGAAAAATGACCCTTTTTTTGCAAAGTGCCTAGCTGTAGTTTTTGAACCCTAGCTCAGAAGGCACCTAGGGAAACCTAGCAAACCTAAACATTTTTGAAAACTAGAAACCCAGGGGAATCCAGGATGGGGTGACTTAACTGGCTCTCACCAGGTTCTGTTACCCAGAATCCTTTGCAAACCTAATAAATTGTCAAACAAACCACATTGTCCTCACATTTCTGTGGTGGAAAGTTCTGGAATCTGCGTGGATCCACAAAATTCTACCCACCCGACGTTCCGGAAAGTCTTCCGAGAAAATTGGTACATCACTTGTCTGGGTAGGCCTAGTGCCCGCGACAGGAAAGGGCCCAAAACGCAAGGTGGACACACCACATTTTCACTGCGGAAAATTACCCTTTTTTACTAAAGTGCCTAGCTGTAGTTTTTGCACCCTAGCTCTGCCGGCACCTAGGGATACCTAGCAAACCTATACATTTTTTTAAACTAGACACCCAGGGGAATCCAGGAGGGGGTGACTTGACTGGCTCTCACCAGGTTTTGTTAGCCAGAATCCCTTGCAAACCTGAAAACTTGTCCAAATAAAACACATATATCTCACATTTCTGTGGTGGAAAGTCCTGGAATCTGTGTGGATCCAGAAAACTCCACCCACCCCATGTTCCCCAAAGTCTTCAGAGAAAAATGATACCTCACTTGTGTGGGTAGGCCTAGTGCCCGCGACAGGAAACAGTCCAAAACGCAAGGTGGACACACCACATTATCACAGTGTAAAATTACCCTTTTTTTGCAAAGTGCCTAGCTGTAGTTTTTTAACCCTAGCTTTGCCGGCACCTTGGGAAACCTAGCAAACCAATACATTTTTGAAAACTAGACACCCGGGGGATGCTAGGAAGGTATGGCCTGCGTGGATCCCCCAACGATTTCCTACCCAGAATCCCTTGCAAACCTCACATTTAGCTGAAAAAAAAAAAACTTTTTCCACACATTTTTGTGTGGAAATGTTGTGGCATCACTGGGCTGACACAAATTTCTTACCCCCCAGCGTTCCCCCGGGTCTCCCGATAAAATTGATGCATCACTCATGCGGGAGGCCCAGGTACCCACGACAAGCAAGGGCCCAAAACGTATTGAGTCGACATCAAAATTGCCTATCACAAAACGACCTGGTTTTGCAAGGGGGGGTCACCTGGGTTTTTGACCCTGTGCTCAGCGGCCAGCTAGGGAAACCTACCAAGCCCACACATTTCTGAAAACTAGACACCCGGGTGATTCCAGGGAGGTATGGCTTGTGTATGCATCTCCCAACATTTTCTTACCCAGAATCCCCTGCAAACCTCAAATTTAGCTGAAAAATCACTTTTTTCACACGTTTTGGGTGGGAATGTTGTGGCATCACCGGGCTGACACAAATTTCCTACCACCCAGCATTCCCCCAGGTCTCCCAATACAAATGGTGCCTCACTCATGTGGAAGGCACAAGTACCCGCGACAGGCAAGGGGCCAAATTGTTTTGAGACGACATCAAAATTTTAGCTAAATTTGAGGTTTGCAGGGGATTCTGCGTAAAAAAACTTTGTGGGATCCACGCAAGCCATACCTCCCTGGAATCCCCCGTGTGACTAGTTTTCAGAAATGCGTGGGTTTGGTAGGTTCCCTAGCTGGCCGCCGAGCACAGGGCCAAAAACCCAGGTGACCCCCCTTGTAAAACCAGATAGTTTTGTGATAGGCAATTATTTATTTGTTTAAAATCTTTTTATTAACATGATAATCAAAGAAAAAACATCAGGTGACTACAGCAGTTTTACACTTGTCAATATAACTTTCCATACTGACAGAATAGTAAATACAAGATAGAGATAATGGATAACGGGGATTCTAGCGCCTCCACTTCTGCGAGACGTATCGGGGCGTACAAACATCTCCACGGTGTCGGTTCCAGGCCTTCCATACCTTTCCCCACTTCTCAGGGCAACCTCTGGCCACATAGACTGACCTCTCCCTGAACATGCACCAATCTAAGTCTTCCGCCCTTTTTGCAACCAGGGGTGGCTGATTGGCTCCCCACAACTGTGCTATGTTTCGTTTCGCAATCATACATGCCAACGTCACCCATTGTTTCCGGTACACATTCAGATCTGTGGGTTCCCAAACGTTTAATATGCACCTTCGGGCCTCCTGTAGTATCTCCACCCCAAAGACATCTCTCAGAGCCTCATGAATCTTCACCCAGTAGTCCTGCACCCTCGTACAGTGCCACATGATATGCATAAAGGTGCCAAGTTCCCCGCAACCCCTCCAACACTCCCCACTCTCCACTAGGCCCATGCTAACCAGACGCGACCCCGTGACATATGACCTATGCAAGATCTTCAATTGCACTAGTCTGAGCCTCATCTGTATCGCGTCCACTCTCGGAGAAGAGACCGCCTCCCTCCAATCTTCATCGTCCAGCTCCAACCCCTCTTCACTCCAATGTGCCCTGATGGACGTCAACGGGTCCTCCATATTATTTACGAGCTTTTTATATATTAGAGAAATAGTCTTCTCTGGGAGGTGCCCGTCCAACACCCGGTCTTCGAGAGGGGAAGCGTTGTGCCCCTAGGGATATGTGTAAGTAGAGCACGCCTTACCTGGAGGTAACGGTAGTGTTCATTATCGTGAAGGCTGTACAGCTGCTTGAGAATCAAATGTGTGCACCGTGTCCTTCCCCCATACGTCTTTGATCTGCGTAATCCCAGTAAGATCCCATTTATCGAATCCCTTGGACTTCCACAAACTTCCCAGCTTCTCTGAACTCCATAGGGAGGTGGCAAGTGTGAGTTTTCTCTCCCACCCAATATGTCTGTTGGCCGTGTGCCACACTTGCACGGCATGTGCTGTTGGTCCTGCCAGGGGAAATAGGCGAGATCTGGCATACAGAGCCCTGGTAAAGTCATTTCCTGGCACCTGCCAGCGATCCATAGCATAACCCAGATCCCCAGGGGGCCCGTACATGACTTGGTTCACTGCCGCCAGCTGGGAGGCCCAATAGCATTTCCGTAGGTCCGGCAATCCTATCCCCTCATCATAAGAGGGAAGAGTGAGTTTAGTGAATGCTATTCGGGATCTACTGTCCCATAGATGCCGTCTCTGAAGGGTCTCTATTTCCCTAAAATAGGATGCCGGTACTGGGTCCATTGTGTTCTGGAGTGCATATAAGAATCGAGAAAGGGTGATAGGCAATTGTGATGTCACCTCAATACGTTTTGCGCCCTTGCCTGTCGCGGGTACTTGGGCCTCCCGCACGAGTGAGGCACCATTTTTATTGTGAGACCTAGGAGAACGCAGGGTGGTAGGAAATTTGTGTCAGCCTGGTGATGCCACTACTTTCCCACACAAACATTTGTGGAAAACATGATTTTGTTCAGCTAAATTTGAGGTTTGCAGGGGATTTTGGGTAGGAAAATGTTGGGGGATCCGTGCAAGCCATACCTCCCTGGAATCCTCCAGGTGTCTAGTTTTCAGAAATGTGTGGGTTTGGTAGGTTTCCCAAGATGGCCGCCAAGCCCGGGGCCAAAAACCCAGGTGACCCCCAGTGCAAAACCAGGTTGGTTCAGGATAGGTCATTTTGATGTCGCCTCACTAGGTTTTGGGCCCTTGCCTGTCGCGGGTACTTGACCCACCCGCGCAAGTGAGGTACCATTTTTCTCTGAAGACTTTGGGGAATGTGGGGTGGGTGGAATTTTGTGGATCCACACAGATTCCAGAACTTTCCCCAACAGAAATGTGAGGAAGATTTTTTTTTTTTTTACAAATTTTGAGATTTGCAAGGGATTCCGGGTAACAGAACCGGGTGAGAGCCAGACAAGCCACCCCATCCTGATTCCCCAGGGCGTCTAGTTTTGAAAAATATATAGGTTTGCTATGTTTCCCTAGGTGCCGGCTGCGCTAGCACCCAAAATCCACATGTAGGCACATTCCGAACAAAAAGTCAGTGCCTAGTGGGCTGTCTGCCGCCCTGGGGAGGGGGGAAAACAGAGGCTATTGCCCCGATATGCCCCAGAGGGGCGCAGGAAGACTGTGGCTATTCTTTTGGGAGTTTGGGGGTATTGGGATGCCCATTCTGGTCAGCCACCACCCCTGCGTATAAAAAAGCAAGCATATTGGCTGGTGCATAGTGGGCTTTCTGCCCTCCCCTGGGGGGCAGATCAGGGGCTACTGCCCCCATATGCCTTCAGGAAGGGGCAGAAAGACGGTGGCCTCTTTTTTGGGGTGGGTGGAGGCATTGGCATGTCCATTCTTAGCAGCGCCCACCCCGAAATTTAGAGAAAAAAATCCTTGGTGGCTAGTGGGCTTCTTGCCTCCCCGGGGGGTATAGAAAAGGTGCTATTGCCCTAGCTACCACCCATGGGGGTGCAGAAATGCTGTAGCATTACTATTTGGGTGGGTTACTGACATGCCCATTCTGGGCAACTCCCACCCGTACCTATATGAAAAAGAAAACAATTCCTGGCGCTGAGTGGGCTTTCTGCCAGTCCCGGGAGGCAGATCAGGGGCTATTACCCCCATCTGCCTCCTGGGGGGGGGGGGGGGGGCAGAAAGTCTTTTGTTTTCTTTGGGTGGTAGGGTGGGGGCATTTGCATGCCCAGTCTGGGCAACCCCCACCCCGGGTCTATAAAAAAAATCCCTGGCATCTAGGGTGCTTTCTATCCCCTTGGGGGCAGATTGGGGACTACTGCCCCCCATCTTCCCCCAGGGGGCAGAAAGACTGGAATCTTGTGGGGGGAGGGCTGGGGGCATTGGCATGCCCATCTTGGGCAACCCCCACCCCCTAAATTCATCAGGAGAAAAACCTGGTGTCTAGTGGGCTTTCTGCCCCCCAGGGGGGCAGATTGGGGGCTACTATCTTGATCTGCCCCCCGTGGGGGGCAAAAAGACTGTCCCTTTGCGGCAGGTGGGGGCATTGGCATGCCCACATTGGGCAGCCCCCACCGCTAATTATAATTTAAACAAAAATCCTTAGTAGCTAGTGGGATATCATGCTTTGGAGGTGAGACATTCCCTCTGCAGGCAGCATAAATAGTGACTTTGAAAGGGTCAGGTTGAGTGGATAGTGGTTGCTCTCTATGCGATCTTCCACCACCAGATCTATCGTCATTGGCCACAAGCTTATTGAGACCATCATATAATCCAGATAACTAGCACAACAGCCCCGTCTAAAAGTAGGTTTGCTCTGACAGCCTGACGGCAGAAGGCCATTACAAGGACGCAGGCCATATCCCACTGTCAAGCGTAATAGTTGAAATGCAGCTTTTGAACAGGGTACTGTTGAGCTGGTCTCGACTCCAGGGATATTGTTAGCGTTATCTTCCAGCTCGAAAGTATTTTCTAGGCCCGTTATGGGTTCGAACTTCCGATTGAAGTCGCCTCCTATAATCATCATGCTCTTATGATCAAATCTAGAGATGAATATTATCTAATTGAACTATGGTCTCTGATTCCTTATTTGGAGACATAGGTCTGTTATAAATATTAATAATACAGACTTTTCTGTTATTAGTGTCTTTAAACTTTATGGCCAGAATATCAGGGCTATTACAATCGATTTGCTTATAATTAATTCCCAATGTGATCTTTGACCAGATTATCAGACCACCAGAGGGTCTTCCTTTGTTCTAGTTCATTGCCGGTACATGGAAAGATCTATAACCTATTTTGAAATAGTTTTCCACCCCCCAAGTTTCTTGGAACAAAATAATGTCCCCATTATCGATATACTCATACCATGCGGGGTCACTCAAGTTTTTCCTTATACCCGCAATATTCCAGGACATTAATTTAACCTCAGCTTGGGACCTAGTGCCCAGTATATTATGTTCCGTATTTATTACGCCTTCAGTCATCACTATTTTAGGGTCAACATTTCCTGATTGTTCGAGCTCGATCTAACTCGGGCCTTCAGGAGTGTTACCCTTATTTTTCCCTTCCCACTGAGAGTTAATAGCCTTATCTTTCCTGTGAGTAATGATACTATTCCCCAAGCTCCCCGTTTCAAAGGGTTCGTTATTCAGCATCATGTCTATTGTACTTTGTTTAGTCATTTCTGGGCCACTGATATTTGTGTTGGGGCCCACCCCCTTTGAGGCAACAACCCTTGTGGCTACTAGGTTCCGTCCTTCTTCTTCTCCCAGTCAATCCACCTCCTCTAGCCCATATAACCCTGCAAAACGTTTTTTGGTAACTACTGAGAAGTTAGTGTTTAATCTGCCCATCACCCCTTCCTGAGCCCCCCCCCCACGGAGCGGTGGGCCAATGATGGCGCAGCCGCTAGGTTATAAAAATAGCTTAGATCTTGTGTGCCAATTCCACTCCAGTCCGTAGAGTGTCGTTCATTACAAATGAGCCTCACTACATGCCTATCCCTAAAGTTTACAATAATTGAATCCCCGGGTATATCCTTAGGTCTTCTACCTACCCAGTTGACTCTTCTGACAAGCAGGACTTCCCCATTCATGTCTCTTGGAAGCGGCCTATTCCTGTTTAGCCAGAATGTCACTTTATTTTTTAGTTCTTGGTGGGATTCAACTTTTCCACTCTTCAGTTCAGGTACGCCGGTGAATACAACAACATATGGTAGTGACTCTGGCGGTAGATTAACAGTAGCCAATGGGGGTTTCAAGTTACGGTCGTTATTATCTTTCACTTTGGCTACACTTTTAAGGCTGATTCCCTTCCCCAACTTGCGTCTACTTGTGTTACTACTGGATCCTTGTGTGCCTTTGCTGGGACCTATATTTGCCTGTTTGTTAGTAGTAGAACCATTTTGTGTTGTGGTGTCTAAGGATTGCACAGTAGCTTCTCTAGTTACAGCCACTGGTACCATTACAGTTTCCTTTAAAGGAACCGCACCATTTTTCGATCTTTCTTTTGCCTCGGTTTTTATCAAATTTTTTAAAGAGAAGAAATTATCTAGGGTCGTTTGTTCGAATTTCTTTAGCCTTTCATTTACCACTTTTATCCTCTCAAGAAGTGGGAGAATCAGTGATCTTACAACTTGCTTTATAGGAGCAATTGATCCTCCAACTTGCTGAGAGGTAGAAATAGAGTTAATTGCCCCACTGTCGTTTGGAGTCGTTCGGCTATCAGTCAGTGGGTCGACACCTGGCGATAATGGGGTCGTGCTCATGGATGGCCCTAGTTTCGGATTTGTTGTTTTAGTAGTTTTCAGTATTTTAGGATTTCTTCCCTTATGTGTGACCTCCAGTCTTTTCCTCTTTATGTTTGCTCCATCATTAGCCCATGTCTGTGGGTGAGCTATTACAATTTTACATGGATCAACATTTACAGGGGCCCGCTCTACTAAAGCAATTTCATCTGAGCTCATTTGGCTATCGCTTTCATTAATTAATACGGTGGTAGGCCCTTCTACCACATTGGGGGAGGTGGCTTGCATTAGGGGCCCCAGGGATGAGCGCCTAATGTACATTGGGTCTACTGAGAGACGCCGTTCAGTGATGGCAATTTCATGCTCAAGGACTGACGCAGCCCTGGTAATGAACTGCTCCCGCGTACCACTCACCGACCCTCCCACCCCTATTTTCTTCCCTTTTGGCATTAGAGCTAGACCTCAACAAAATTCGACAATACTCAAAACCACAGCAGTGATTAACAGTCTAGAGATTCAAAGATAATGTGCCTTACAGTTCTCCGAATGTTCGGGGGGTTGCCCAGCCCAGCCTTATCCTGCCTTTGACGACCTAAGACGGCCCGCCCTTTGCCCGGCGCAGCCCGCGCGCGGTCCCGCGACACGGGGGCTGCCGTCAGTTTTAAAGCGCCTCCGGGCACGGAAATGGCGGTGGCGGCTTCCGCCGCAAGGGAGCCTGGGGAATGTAGTCCTCCTCCGGTCCGCGGCCACGAAGGTTGAAGAGCTGCGGCGGCGGGAAGGAGACTAGGCGACCAGCAGCCAAGTCAGGATGCAGAGGTAGGTAATCAAGTGCCCCCACGAGTATCCACAATGTCCAAAGCTTTAACCCACGTTTCACCCCTTCTCCATCCTGACTCCTGATAGGACCTGGGGCGATTTTGTCTCACCGCCTGTGCATGCATCCATTCTTAGACACGCTGCGCTGCAAAGAGCTTGTGCAGCAACTCTATAGGTTGCGAATGTGGGAAGAGGGATGAAATGAAAAGAGCTCTTCACAAATGCGCAAAACATGGACCTGAAGCACCCCCTGCACTGTGTGGCTCTTCTGTGCACTTTCGTTGACACCTGCAAAGAATTGAAAGCAAAATGAACTGACAAATATGTCAGTTCGTCCATTTGTATTTCTGGAGGCTGGAAATGCACAGAGTAGCATTTCTCTCTTCCTGTGTGCTGGGGATAGGAGGTCACCGCCCTTGCGCCCCTATGGACCAACCGCCACTCACTGCCCATCACTCAATCTGGGCGGAACAACAAGACACGCGAAACTGTTGGGAAGATAGTCAAAAGCACTTTAACAGCTATGCCAGTCACCGAAGATGAGTCAGGCATTGTGACACACAACTCGGAGAACAGGTGCTTGTGAAAGATCGTCATCCGGGGGTAAATTCTGTCTCCAATTTGAGTCCAACCCATTTGTGGTCATAGATGTCAAAGGGCCTTATGATCACTGCACGTCGAGCAACAGAAACTGTTATCCGTAACATCTTGCATTTCAAAAGGTTGCCGAGTACCCAGCGGACCCAGAGGTTTGGCAAATTCAAACAAAATGATGAGCCCAATGACTTAGCTGAGTGCACAACTACATCAGATATAAGCAACCTCTTCTCAACCTGTGCCAGGACTGATGAGCAGCTACTTCCGGAGGCTGACTCTCTGTCCTAGACTCACACTGGAAACTGACCAGAAATCACAAGCTCTGACCCAACCTTGTAGTTCAGAGAGGTATTATCTAAGCTCCAAAACTGAAACATTGTAACAATACAAGGATTTTGGGTCAGAGTGCGATGGGCCACCTAGCCCGAATGGAAGAGCTGGACCAGTGTCACGATAACTATTGATGGAGTGTAATTATCTCAAAATGATTTGTTTCAATCAAATCCTGCTCACTGGGTAGTGTGATTCTAATACATACTTAAGAAACATGACTAAAAGTGTGACTCGTGAAACACAGGAGAGTTCAGTCTGCATCGTAAAAGCATGCAGTATGATCGCAAACCAGTTTGAGATGACAATTATTCATGAGAGAGAGAAAAATGCATAATGTTAATGAATTCACACTACATATGTGCTATGAAAACGTATAAATGCCAAAATGTGAGATGTAATGATGTAGTTTTTAACCAAATGAGTTGGAAAAAGTACTCATTTAGTAGAAAAAGGGGATTAACGTAAGTTGTTGAAAATGAAATGAGAAATGAATTTTGTCCACGTAGCAGTACTATCATGAAAAGCTGCAATTTTGAAATAAACGTGGTTGCTCACTAATACATGATTTGGCAAATGAGTTAATGCTTGATGGGATACAAAATAGTGTTTGATTATTAATTTTATGAAGATTATTAGTCACAAATGAAACAGCTTCATCTATATTCAATTAAATGTTTGAAAGGTTAGCACCTTTTCACTAAATAATAATGTCTTAGTACGTTTTTTTTCGTGTAGGCCTGAACATGCATTTTCATTTTTTCCTTAGAATAAGACTAGAATGTGCTGACATGACTTCACTATCAGTTATTAGAACTTTTGCTACAGTTTCTTTTTTCTAGTTTTGAATAAAGGACACTCTTTCTGCTAGTACAAAACTGTGCCAATAATGTTGCAAGCTCAAAAGTGAGCGCTTGGGAACAGACATGATATGATACAAATGAATTCCTTGTTCCGAGGAGAAACAAAATTAAACTTTTAATAAAAGAATGAACATCAGACAAATGGTATTACATATAATTTCCGGATCACATGAGTAAAAGTAATGATCATTCCATGGACAGACCAAAGACTTTGACTAATGGAAATCGTGCAAACTGCGTAAAGGATACTTTTTTGGGAAGGGACAATGCATAATTGGAAGTATAACTGCCCTGTGGGAAAAGGGCCCTGGCTGGCTATCTATGAAATTTCCTATATGCCTGGCATGCTGTCGGACTGAACTCTGATTTTCCTTTACTGAACTTTCCTGATCTCCTGCACTTTGCCAGCTAGTGAAGTCGAGTGGGTAAACCTTTCGGCTGAAGAGTAAATGACTCCGACTATTGCACGCTGTGGTCTACCGTTTCTTTGGGGTCACCTTCAGGCTCCGTATTCCTGACAAATCTGCAACCGATTCTTGGTTTGTATGATTCATATCTGTATTCTGAAATTGCGTTTATATTCTCTCTCTCTCATTCTCACCAGGTATTTGAATTGAAATGTATTTGACTCTGTACTGTGATTTTACTTGTAGCAAAACGATAATCGATTAAATTACTCTAAATGTATTTTTGTGCTGTGACCATTCAACCTGAAGTTCAGATAAAGATTTGTTTGTTATAGTCATCGAAATGTGTGTTATTCCTATTGCCTAGTCATTGAATATGTTATAAGGTTTATGCCATGTTAGGTAGGCACTTCTTGTACCAGGTCCTTCGAGAAGTGGCCATTCGTCTCTGATTACCGGAGTCCCTATTAGCTCAATTAAAAGATCCATTGGAGGACCTAGATGGTTATATTGACCTTGGTGTTGTAGAGTGTAAATGGGGCAAACTCTGTGATATCGTAGTTTATGGTAGCTGAGGTGAATATGACATATATTCAGTGGCGAGTAGTGATTGAAGTAAGGAAAAAGGGAAACCTGTCATCATAGGTCACACTGCATCACTATCAACTGTATCTATTTGTTTACCCTGTTTTTTCTCTCGTTTGACTCGCCCACCCCCGGAGTATAATGTCGCTGGTTTATAATAGCCTAACCGCAGTCAGTGATGAAGGGAATTAGACGAACCACCAGTTACAATGAGAGCCATGGTTTAGCCCGGAACCTGACTTATTAAAACCAATAAATTAGCCGACCCGTGTAGGCGGATTTAGGCACAAATCTACGAGCATTGTCAGGTGTTATAGCCACAGCAGGAGACACAACTCTACTGCCAACATCAATGCAGCCAGCTGCAGCATGATGCTCACCAGCGGGCCATAGTCGGATTTGAACTGATCAGTCGGTAACCTGATCAGCACCCGAGACTCCATGAACAGAGTCCCACAATCACTCAATCTCGTCACCCGTGTCCAATCCTGGTCCGAAGCGCCTCACTTCGTTGTCACTCGTATCGCCAGCCACAGCCTGCCCCCTCCTCAATCCCATCATCCCAAGCCCAATCATGAGCTGCAATACCAGGTCGTACCAGGGCACGACCTGCTGTCACCTCCTCGACTCAAATCTTACTCCAGTGTCACTGACGGCTCCACCCTACTAAGGTTAGAGCAGCTCCGAACTGCGCAGCATGCAAGTTGTCCCACAACGTCTAATCACAACATCTATACACCACAAAGGCACGTGCAGACTCCACAGCCAATAGGCACTTCAGAATTCTGGACATCGCACTTGGATTGGTTGAGGTGCTGACAATTCTCCAATCCTAGGTCACCTCACATAATTATGAGCCCCTCCCCCTCTCAGGCAAATAGGAGACTATGTTCAGCAATGGGATTGGCTGTTATCTGACCCGGAAGTACTAAAATTACATGACAAATGTCGTCCGTCAAAAGATCGATAACAAACAACGGACGTTGAGTTGGATTTACGGATGGCCCGTGTAAGTAGCTGACGGGTGGTTAATTTAGTTCCTCGCTTGCTCTAAATCACATAGATGCTTTAGCATTTCCCCATCCACATTTCGCAAACGTATAGAAAACATGTAACCGGAATGATTTCGATTCACGTCCAAACCGTGTAACCTGCGCATTTCTTTTAGCGCCGGTGAACGGAAAAAGAACCCGTTCTGGGCTGGATAGTGAGCGCCGGGCTTGGGCAGCGCTTTCTGGGGCCTGTTTCATTTGTTAATGTGAATGCTGCTGTGGCTTGGTCCTCAGTTTGCCTCATTAATTTGCGCAGCACAAAGGCTGACAAGACGCTGTACCATCTGTTTGTCCTTTGTCTGTGCTACTTGTTCATCTGCCCCCTGGCTGGCTGCCCCTCACTTTTTTTACGCACCAATGTTTATATTACAGTTGCCTTGATGTTTGCAGATCACCCGCAAGAATGATTCATTTTCCTTATGTCCGCTTAGGGGTTCAGATCGATAACAGTTGGTACGCAAAAAGAAAGATGGACATTCGTCACCTCTTCGTTAATCAATATATCAGTTGAATTACCCTATAAAACTTCGTGCTGCCTGTCTGAAGTAATAACACACTGACTATTTTGTGTTTGATACCGTAACGATCAGAGCTGCCGACTTTGGAACTGGGAAACTAGGTTCGAGTCTTGGCGCAACATCCTGTGACTCTGGGCTGATCACTTAATCTTCCCGTGCCTACCCAAACAATTAATGTATCATTGGTGCTCATATAAAGCGCTCCAGTGCCTTCGGTTCGAGTTGGTGCTATATAAAACTGCAACAGATTAAACAATCAGCAGTCCGTTTTTAGTGGCTATCTGTATGAGAGCCCCAGCGAGTGAATGAACCTCGAGCTCTTCAGTTGCCCATTATAAGTTTATAACTTAAATTATCTCACTAAGTCCGGTTTCCTTTTAATTTGTAGCATGTAACGCGTAATGTTTCATAACTGGAAAAAAACCTACGGATAGCAGAAAACCAATTGTAAACAGGTATAGGTGCGCTAATCACTTGATAGGATGTAACTTGAGAGCTGTGTAAGAAAGTAACAGAACAGCCTGAGCCGAGTCCTTCCCACCTCGCCCTCCTTTCTGGAACTTCTCAGTTCAACTACCTTTGCTGACACCCTGCTAGACTTCCAATATAGGTCGTTCTTAGTTATTTTCATTCTTCATTTGTTTTCCAACGTTTGAGCTGTTAGTCATAGCCCCATTACATACATTTTTCTCTTGTTCATGATCATACGGAACTGATGTATTAGCATTTCAGAAAATAAGGTGATTCCAAATACTTTAAGCTGCTGTTAAAAACAATGATGAAAATGTATATTCTACAGAGATACCCTGCAGCAATTATTTAATTGAGAATTAGTAACTAGCCGCACACAGACCGTGGCAGTTGCTTACGCTATAAGCGTGACTGTCCATGTCCAATGAAGTTATATTAACACTGACAACAATGAGATTATTGATACTGAAGCTTTCGCTTGCCAGTGGATTCTTTAATATTTTGATTCCATGAGGCTTCTTTGACAAGATGTCTTAAAAGTTAACCTCTTCAGAGTCCTCTCCTAACCTTTCAGTCCCAGGATATATAGGGGTATAAAAACAAACCTCACAACTTTCCAAATCCATAGTCACATTGCCTCCCTTGGTGGTTTATGCTGGCCTTAACAGTATTAGGACTAGTGTTGTGCAGTTCACTACAGAGCTGGCCTCCTCTGAGAGTGACCTGCGATAGCTAGGGAGAGACGGTAGATGACCTTCTGACTCCCCATCTGGGGACATCAACACGCTGCCCGCTTGTAAAAATGGGGTTGAATGTTGCATCACCCACTGCAGGCAAAAGGGTGACCAGACCAAACCCACCCCCTGCAGACTAAAGGGTTCCCAGACCAACCTACACATTGTGGTACTGTTTAGTGATCCATACGTGTTGCCACTTACTATTCCATTCTGGCATCATATACAGGTCAATCTATGCCATTAGAGCATCAGTGGATAAGGTCAGTCCAGAGGACCATCTTCCAGTAACTATATGGACCTTGTGTTCTACTGGATCTATCCCTGCCCTGAGGGGATCCCTTCTAGGTAGGGCTCCCAGGATAAAACACTCCTTGCTGGTTGAAAAGCAGCAACTTTCACAGAAGCATCCTCGATCAGACTCTCGGCACCTGTCTAGCACCTCTCGACCAATCTGTCCAATCGCAGCACACTCTACCTGTGCACACTGGAAACCAGGCCCTGCTTTCTATTCTTCCTGAGGTTGAGAAAACAGTTATCCCAACTTCTTTAAGCCATATCTGCCAATGTGACACATGAGGGCCAACAGAGACATGCACAACGTTGTCGTACACTGCTAATTGTGCTAATCCCTCCCATTGACTTTGCCCGCATTTATATAGCATTTCGCCTTGTAGAAGGGGAACGCTGCATGAGTTTATGTGGTCATGTCTGCCAGCATTGTCTCTTCTTACATTGTTGTAATTCTGGTACTGTTGGAAGCTGCACGATCAAACACTATTAATCTTATTTTACAAATATGTCCAGTTTCAATCTTAAATATTATATTCAATGAGAACTTTGTTAATGAAGTACAAGGGTAATTTTTTTCCTCATAATTTCCTTGATGATCTTGATTTAATTGCACATCTGTTTTAATTTAGCTTATTAGAACAACCACCCCTCTTTTATTTCAGAGTTATAAGAAAAGCCCACTTATGCTGATTAGTTAAATGAATGCTGTATGCGTGGTGTAAAATTGTCATGGACCTTTGTTGTCCGTCATACTTTGACATTTAAATAGCCATATAGGCAAATCAGGCTTGAAAAATGTATTAACGTAATTCTTTTGGCAGTGCAAACTGCACAGGCAAGGAGTCTGAGTTAATGAAAATAATAAAGCACATCTACATTATATGTAGTTCTTACCTGAAAGACTGGTTTCCTTTTCTGATAGATTGCTCTGTTGGTCAAAGTACTGTCTGTTCTCACTAATGAATCCGAATGGCCTCCTAGAAGTCGCTTATGAGCACGTCAGATGAAACGCTGAGGTCGAGTACACTATACATTCACTGGAAAATGTTTTGTGGTAGCCTTATTGAGTTTCTATGTCTCTTCATATATCTGAAACACCGTTTAGATTGATCTTGTGATCAGATGCAGTCTGTGTGACCATTATGGGATCACCATTGACAGTTTGAGTCCTCAATTAACGTAATGAACACCTATGTTATGTGTACCAAAACCTCGCCTCACCTGTGACATTTTATTTGTTGAGAACAAATGCTAGCCCATGGCAAAATGACAATTACAAAATGCAAACAGTTCTAAGACTGATAGATTTTTAAGTAAGATCATAGGAGGAAAATAATGTTTTTTATTCCTAACATTTAAAAAGATGGTTACTTTTAACTGATGCCTTAAAATGGAAGGCGTAGAATGACTCGACAGGTTTGAAATTCGAAAGAGTGTGAATGGGTGAATGTGCTGGGCCACGTAAGGAGTATTTTTAAATGCCTGTCTAGAAGACATGTTAACTAGTGCCTTTGGAAGAAAGGCATTGACTGAATCTTTTGGGGCTTGAAATTCTATAGAGCAGACCAAATTGGGAGCATTCATGCACCCATTTACAACATTTAATAACTAGGACTATTTGGTAATAATTTGGCTTTTGGGGCGTCCATCTATGTTTGGACAACCTTTAACCTTTTTAATTGAAACAATGATTATTGCTGGTGACAATAATTGAGCAAAAAAGTCAACGTGAAATCACACATTCATCCCACATCTTAATTTGAATTTCTTATTTGATCACAACTTGTCAGCAAAGAAGCAATGACTATGACTAATATTACAGAATGCAAGGCAGCAATCTTTAGACACTATTTTCTCGGACATTCTGCATCTTCTAATCAAAGTTAAGTCTTTATTTTATTGCATTAGGCACTTAATCCACATTGGTTTTGTCCTTTGTAATATAAGTTCCCTATACCCTCCCATACCCCACGGGGTAGTTCACTTCACGGTCTAATTCTAATTTAAGCTTGGTTACATTATATTACACACTAGCGAGTTGCTACTGGATATCAAAGGTCCTTGTTTTTTACGGTTCATGAATTCTCTCACAACGGTCTGCTACCTACATAAATTATTACATATTAGAACGTTCACCACACCTTTTACAAAAGGTTCTAAAGTTGCAAATGTTTTAAGTTCTGTTGATGATAAATTTACAGTTTTTACATTTCTCAATTGTGAATTTGTCAACAGAACAGGTACAGTACTTATGGAATTTTTTCAAATTATCAGCTAACCAGTTTGTTTCTCTTCGAGGTGAGTAGCTGGGGTAGATTAGATATTTAATCACAGTGCCATGTCTGTGTATGATTTTTGAACATATTAAGTTAGTTTTGCTGTAATGTAGTCTTTAAAATACATTCACTGTACCTACATTTTTGTCATAGTCGGGTCGGTGATACGGTGATCAATCACTTCATATGTTGTGTCTGGGGATTAAAGTAGTATTCCTGAGGGGCTTTCTTCTTACCTCAGCTTAACACCTTTTCGTCATACCCTCTGTTAAGAAATCCACGCTCTAAATCAAATAAAAGAGAATCTTGGCAATCTGTGCCCATGCTGCACTTCCTTCTAACTCTAATCATCTTCTCATAGGGGTTAGCACTTATTTTTAACTTGGGGTGAGATCTACTGGCATTTAGTGTACCATTACACACAGCTGCCTTTCTGCGAGCTGCATGTTTAAATGCTGTTACAGATGTATTGTTAATACGTTTGTTGATGAATGCAAACAAGTATACACAATTAGCAATGACCGTTTGCTCTTCGTAAAATTGGTCAGAATTGCAGGAAACAGGTGATGGCCTCCAACTTTCTGATATGTAAATTATTACATGAGCACGCCTATTCTTTAAATGTATTTGTGGGTAGATCTGTGGCTGCTGTCTATAGTACATTCCTGCAGTACCTGTGTAGCATTGGTGCTTTTTTGGTACTTACATGACAGACACGTGTTCCTTTAAGATATTAGGGACAGTATGAAGTTTCTGCCATTTGTGTAAAATAAATGTTAATGATATATATTGACTGTAATGTAAAATTTCCTAGCTAATGTGAAGGAAAGTTTCATTTATGTTAAGGACACGGAGCGAAGATTATGCATCTCTTACTTTATTTTTAGCTCAGCAGCCCAACAATATCAATAATATCTAACAGACTACATTTCCCATGAGTCTTTAAAATCCATAACCCAGTCACCAATGGCCTTGTTCCATCTTGTATATAGACATGAATGAATAGGTGAGTGATGATCAAGGAAAGGTGCTTCTTTCATCATGAGAAGTATTCTCATCCGTGTGTTACCAAAAGTCTTGTTTCTGTTCAGCTCCTAATGAATGAATAAAACCAGGTTGTAATTTACCAAACTTAATGCTTAGTACACATATCACAGTGCTCAATGCTTAAACACATCTCAATGACATTTCATAACATACTGAAAGAATAAAATATGCGGAGTATACTTATCCCTACAGAGTATCGGGTTTGCCTATCGGGCACTCTCTTTAAGCATTAGAGGATGTTCCTCTGCTGGGGAAATCCTGAAAAGGAAAATGGCCTGCTGATATGCTTAGCAACAAGTATTGATGGTCCTGTACACCAAACCTTTCTCGGCTAACTCCGATAAGAAGTTAACTATCTATACTACACCTGCTCCAAACCCCTTCGCACACACCAGCCTGACCACCTGTACCATGCAGATTTGTACTGCTTGATAGTTTAATCCGCCCACGCTCTGCTAATAATGTGAGAGCTGGTTGAGATAATCCTGGGCCCTCCCTTTGTGACCTATAATCTTCCACACTATCAGTTGGAGAGCCCCTTCCTATAGCAAATGATGGAAGTTGCTGTGTGCATCTTCAATAGGTTCGTAATCTGGAGCAGAGAGATTGGAGAATCCATAGAAAGTTTAAAAAGAACTAGATACCAGGCTTTAGATCTCAAAAAAGGCATCACCAAAACCAACTCTGCTTGTTGTTGCCTGACCTGGGAGATCAGTCTGCTGATCATCAAAAAAGGTGGAAAAGGGTATCCCATAATCTGACTCCAATCCTGTAGGAACGCATCTGTGGTTTCTGCTGGGGGATCCGGACGCCAGCTGTAGAATCGCAGAAGTTGGTGATCCAGACGTGAGGCAAAAAGGTCTATCTGACACGGTCCCCATCTGTTCATCAGACCCTGGAAGAGGCATGGGTTCAATTGCCGCCCCTTTGCCCCGGAAGTGATGGTCCAGTTGCCCACGAGCCGTCCGTCATTCTAGCCTTGGGTTGCACACAGTGTCCTCTCCAGCCGACTGTTAGTAAGGGATATCTCAGTCATTAATATTAATATTAATAGTACCAGGGGGGGTCATTCAGCTTATCCTGTGGCCGGAGATCCTACCTGCTGGCCCGGATACCTGCTCCTGGGTGCCATACGCTGTGGTCTCGCCGCTGCTGTTTCGCGCCATCACGCGGCTGGAGACTACAGCTCCCAGGGAGCTTTGCGGCCACTTCCTGCTTCCTGCCCTCAGCGCGCCCGGAGGCGCTACTAAAACGCAGACGCTCCCTCGGTGGAGCGGGGGGTCATTCAGCTTATCCTGTGGCCGGAGATCTTACCTGCTGGCCCGCTGGTCCGGATACCTGCTCCTGGGTGCCATACGCTGTGGTCTCGCCGCTGCTGTTCCGTGCCATCTCGCTGCTGGAGACTACAGCTCCCAGGGAGCTTTGCGGGCACTTCCTGCTTCCTGCCCTCAGCGTGCCCGGAGGCGCTACTAGAACGCAGACGCTCCCTCCGTGTCGCGGGATGCGCACGGGCGACCGCCGGGCTATGCCCGGGCAAAGGGCGGCCCCTCTTAGGCCCTCGGAGGCCAGAAGAGGCTGGGCTGGGCCACCCCCCTAAGTCATTGTAAACAGGTGAGGCTGACCTATTAACACCCACAATGGTGAAACGTAATATCAACAATGTGGCACAAGCTCCTGAAAGAGCCTTAGTTCTTCAACCTTCTCTGGAAAGCATGTTGGAAAACGCTTTCAACATGGTAACTAACGAAATTGCGTATACCGAGAGGAGAATGTCAATGGGTCTCGCAGGGACACACTCTGAGACACCATTGGCAAACCCCAATAATGCCCCCCCGCTTTCACCTGTGGTTATAGTTACGAAATCACCTTTACCTGCTAACTTTTTGGAACCTTTGCCAGGGGGCAGCAGCTCCACCATCACTATCGACCCTTTACCAGACCCAGTTGTGCATACTGCAATTGTCCCCCTGACCCCGAGTAACAAGCCTGGAGGAGAGAAAAGAAAAAGAGGCGCCTCCAAACCAACAGTTAACAAGAGGAAGCAACCTCTTCGTAATAAGAGCCAGCCAACTCCACAGAGTATGTGGACCAAAGGGAACAAAGATCTATCGGGGGTGGCGCTGACACGATTGAGCCTACACTACATGATGACGTGGTTCTTGCTGCATCCCCAACAATCCCTGTAAATGATGGCCATTCCTCTGCTTGTACACAGACTGAGTCATTACTCAACAGCATCAGCCAACCAAAGACTAATGGGAATCTCATTGAGACCATTGTAGACACTATTTTTAAACAAATGGAAAGTCAAATGATCAAGCAATTTAATACCATTTTTAAAAGACTGGACAGGTTGGAAAATCTTGTAAAAAAGGAAGACGCAAAAAGGAAGGGGTTGATTAGTCTAGACCTATTGAGGGGAGATCGTTTATTGAAACATATAGAGTCTGCCTGTACGGTTAACATGGGTGAAGGGCCAAAGACTCCCAGTAGCAGCATACCTACGCCTATTGCTGCACCTAGGAGTAATACTGCAGGGAAAATCCCAACTGCCACGAAACCACAGCACGCCGTGGCAGCTGGGCCCTCCAGTACCACCAGCACGGTTAGCGGCATGTCAAAGGGTGTCCCCACTCCAGCTATCCCCAAATCAGGGGCACTAACCACCACTGCCCCTGACAAGGGGCCCGCTGTGACAAGGCCCATAAAATCTCAGGGACCTGCCCTGCACTTACCACCGGATGCATGTCCATACGTCTTAGTCTTAGCAGGCGCCTCACCGTTTAAAGATGGTCAAGGCGAGTCCTGGGTCCAGTTAAATAACAAATGTATAGACTGGCTATGCAAACACAATGGGGTAGGCCATGACATTTCCAATGAAATTGTGTCAGCACGCCGAGTAAGTTGGGTTGGTCCCTTATTTAAGAACATTAACGGCGACTGCATTGTGATTAATTTCCGCCACCCTGGCACAGCCAAATACATTCTTAACAACAACAACCACCCTGGCCCATCAACTGTTATAACTCCACTCTCCTTGGGCTATTTTTATAGGGCCTCCCCAGAGACGGCTGTAATGCCAGAAACCGGTCCCCGGAAGCTTGTTTCCTTTCCAGTAAAGAATTGGCTTGGTAGTTTGGTCTGCCCTGTTCCCATGATGCACTGGGCCAGGGTAAGACTAATTTGCATGTAGCCAGGTTCTGAGCTGGGATGGTGCAGTGAGCTAAAAAACGGTGATGGATCAAACCCTGATCTTTTGACTGGGTAGGAGTGTTCTGCTTAATTCAGATACTCTGTCCATCACCACCCCCTTTATGAACCATCAACTGTTATAACTCCACTCTCCTTGGGCTATTTTTATAGGCCCCCCCCAGAGATCATTTAATCATGCCCTACCACTTTATCCCCTGTTTAATAGATTTAGTGTTTTATCTGAGTTGAGTAGTTTTGAATGACCACTACCATCTACTCCCCTTGATATAACACCTAACGACCAGCCAGACATAATTGATCCCATAGCTGAACCGCCAATTTGCCTTAATGTAATGGTGCCCGATGATTCAGGAGTACTCACATCACCAACTACACATCTAACATCTCTCCAGGGCATCAATACCCCCACATCCACTGACGACCTGACCATTCTGAGCTGGAACATCGCTGGTCTTGAAGCTAAAACACAAATTAAGGAGTGGACAGAGTGGGTTATTAATTTCGATGTCCTGATGTTTCAGGAGACTTGGTGTATTTGTCCCCTACTTCAGGAAGGTACAGCTGTTATAATCAGATTGTACCCACCCCGGCCTTTGGCCGTCCAAGTGGGGGACTATCTATTTGGGCCAAGATAACGGCAGGAGTCAAAATTGAAACATTACCTGTTAATGATAAGAACTTTCAGGCGCTGATTTACATTAGTAGGATAAAGCTATGCCTAATCAATTTTTCTAACAATGATTTCACAACTCATCCCAACGCCAATTTTATAAGATTATTTGATTTTATTGATAAAATTGTTGATGGTCACAAATATGGCAACTTTGACGGCATCTGTATAGGGGGTGATTTTAATGCTCATATTTACCCAAGAACCACCAGCTGTAAAAGAGGAGCAGAACTGCTTGACCATTTAGCCTCACGTGATTTAGTTAATGCTATGGAGATGACAAATACTACTGGGACTGAAGAACCTGTGGCAACCTATGTAGGGCGAGGATGTTCAACTACAATAGACTATGCATTTATATCCTCTCTTTTAGGAGACCTGCTATTAAAGGCTAAGGTTGTAAACGTTCCTTATAGTGATCACTATCCGATTTTAATTAGCCTTAAATCCATTACAAGACAGGGGAACAAGAGAGAAATTGGGGCACAAAACTTAGCGGCATCCACAGACAAACTTAGGGTGGTCTGGAGGGGGGTTGATAACAAGGGAGTTTTAACTCTCACCATTCAAAAGCACCCCCAACTAGTGTCAGTCTGTCTATCCACAGACAGTCCTGAACATGTTATCATCGAGGCCTTTACGGGCCTCTGTAAGGCTATAAAAAAGGAGATCTCTAAACCAGCCCGAGTAACCAACCATACACAACCGAGGTGGTTTGACTCCTTATGTTCTAAAGCCAAGCGGGAACTAAGGGCTGCCCTCACAGCGGTCCCACGAGATCAGTCTGCTGTGAGGAGACTGAGGGCTAGTTATAAGCATACTCTTAAGATAAGATCAGAGGAGTTATTAAGAGATCATTGGGACTCCCTCGTGCGTTTTGCGTCTTTGGGGACGTCACTGGGATTTGGAGCGAAGTTAAGAGTTTAAGATCACTAGGAACAAATATCACCCACATAAATTGTAATATCCCAGGGGATGTGTGAGTGGATCACTTCTCGAAAATTTATGAGGCCCCATCTAACCCCACGGGCACTGCCCCTCCGTTAACTATACTGAATATTACTCTAATGGAGGTGGAAGTCGCCATCTCAGAAAGCGCTGGGAACAAAGCCCCTGGGCCCGATGGTCTATCTATTGACCAAATCAAATCGGAACCTGACTTTTGGGCGCCATTACTGTGTAACATCTTCAACCACTTATCCCGCACTTCACCCCCAGTAACTTGGTCAAATAGCACCATCGTGCCTATCTTTAAAAAAGGCAACAGATCGGACCCTGCCTGTTACCGTCCGATATCTTTAATAGTCAACACCTTGAAGATTTTAGGTAGGGTCCTTTTTAACAGGATTAGAGTTTGGGCAGAAGATAATTCTATCCTACACCCATGCCAGCTAGGCTTCAGAAGCCACGTGGGTACTGTGGAGCAATGCCTAAACTTAAATCTATTAATGGCAAAGTACACCATTGCAAAAAAATCCCCCCTTTATTTAGCTTTTATGGATTTAAGTTCTACTTTTGATTTTGTTAATCGCTCTCGTTTATGGTCAGTTTTGTTGAGTTATGGTTTAGATGAATCTTTGGTTTATTTTCTGGCCCACCTGCATAGTGATTTGAGAGCCCGCGTTCGTCTGAATACCCTCGGTGAAGTCTCCAGTGATATTTTTATTGGCAGGGGGGGGGGGGTCAGACAGGGCTGCGTCCTGGCCCCCCTGCTTTTTATTTTGTATATAAATGAACTAAGCAGTTTTGTGTGTAAACTAACAACTGATGTCCCGCAAGTCAATGGTAGACCACTTCCCGCCCTCCTCTACGCGGATGACGCGGTCCTTATTGCCCGCACACCTAGTGCACTGCGAATTTTAATTTCTGGCTTTGTTACGTATATGGCAGACCTTGGTCTCTGCACAAACTTTAACAAATCATTTATAATGTGCTGTGGCCCCAAAAAATACAAGATTAATCAAATTTTGACAGGGAATAATGTTTTAAAAAGCACAAGCACTTTCCCATATCTAGGCCTGTTGTTCGCTGATTCTGGCTCATGGCAACCCCATGTTGCCCTGGGGAGAAATAAATTGGGCAAAGCTATAAACTCTGTAACCTCTCCTCGCCAACCCCTAAACGCTGAGGTTATTACATCATTGTTACAAATTTATAAGACTCAATGCTTACCTACAGGAACCTACGGCGCTATGGTGTGGGGTTACACGAATTGCACCAATAAACAGACTGTGGAGAATAGGTTCTGTAGAAAGATCTTGGGGGGGGGGGGGGGGTTATTTCTGCCCCAACGTTTGTGTGCCATCGAGAACTGAGCCTTAAGTATACAGAGGATTTTATAAGATCTCGACCCGCTCTGTTCTGGTTGAAAATATGGATGAACCCAGCTGCGTTACTGACCCGTGACCTCATTACGGATTGTCTAAAATGTGAGCGGGCCAGCCATATACCGGGCGGTGGATAAAAGTCTAGCGAGTGTGGAGCAGGGTCATTTATTTACATCCCCCCACACAATAGACCGCACACACAAGCATTTGGTAAAAAAGGCTCTGTATAATCTCTATAACAACGAGAAGGAAAAGATAGAGCTTGTAAAACCGGCCACTATAAGGTACATAACCATCTTGGTATCTAGTGACAGGCCTTATGACCTGCCCCAAAGCTACCTATGCAGAAAGATGAGTAAATGGAACAGGAGCCTGTTGTTTCGGTTCAGGGATGGGAGCATTAAAAACCTATTATGCTTCCCAATAGGCTTTAACAGAAATTTAGGAAATCTAAAATGTCCCTGTAACCACGGCGGGAAACAAAGCCTTTTACATTTTATGCTTTTTTGTGGCTTTTATGTAAAATATACTAAACATTTTTTAATGCCATATTTTCGTAAGACTGCCCAGTTGGATTTTAACTTAGCCCTTGGTGATCTACTGAGGTTGGGCTCTGACGAAGTAATTTTTAGAGTCAGTTGTTTTCTCAAAGCTGCTGTCCGCTCAAGAGTGTCACTGAACATGGCGTGAAAAGTTTTTGCACTATCATTTGCTTAGCTTGCACATTGCCTATTTTGCACAAGTAGCTGCTTTTTGCACATATTACTGACATTAATTTCTGCACTGTCTTAATTGTTGTGTATATCATTGTGTGCCCTAAAATTATTGATATATTTATCCATGCAGTCATTTGTAGTTTTTTTGTTAAACATACATCATGGCGAATTATGTGATTTTATTATATGATTTTAGATTGTGGTATTATGTGTTTTGGATGATTGTTGTGATTTTATGGATGTTACCTAAATCCGAATAAAGATCTTTGACTTGACTTGAATTGCCATGCACTAGAGTTTTTTAGATCTCTGGAATGTCAGTCCACTGTCCGATACATCCTCCCCGGAAGGTACTCCGCTGTCAGAGAGCTTGTGGAGTAGACAATAGGGACACAAGTCTTTTGCCAGTTTCACTAGAACCTTGGAACTTTTTCCTCTCAGGCGGTTTATGTACCACACTACTGACACATTGTCCATGTTCAGAAAAAATGGTCAGTACACCTTGTTCGATACTAGGCATCTTACCACGAAGAAACCGGCAAGAAGCACCAGGCAGTTGATGTTTAAAGTTTCTTTTTTTCCAGCCCAGTGACAGCCGGTGGTAATATCCTCACACCGGGCCCCCCAACCTAGGTGACTTGCATCCAATTTTATTATGAGATTGGGGGTAGATCGAAATCCCGGCCTGCCATTACAAGCCTACATGTATTCCAATCGCCACTCAATCTTCTGTCTGACCCTCCCTGTTGAGTGAAATCTCCACGCAATATAGATACGTCACCTTTAGACTATGTAGGTACCTGTAGTGTAGGGGACTTGGAATAATGGCTTGTTTTGAGGACGCTAGGAGGCCTACCATTCTGAGTAAGTGTCGTAGCAGGGTCTTTTCCTTCAGTAAAGTTCTTTGAAGCTCTATGTGTATCAAGGCGATCTTCTTTTACTGCAGTCTCAGGGACTGATGAATGTAATCTATGCCAAACCCCAGGAAGACTATCCTTTTTAGTGGGTTTGACCTAGGACTTCTTGTAGTTTATCATAAAGCCAATGTTCTGTAACAGAGCAGTTCTATCTGCAGCTGTTCCTGCAGACAAACCCGGTCCTGATGCAGGAGAAGAATGTCATATGGACACATAGGTATCACCCCTTGTGCCTGGAGCCATTCCATGGCCAGCCTCACTACCTTGGTGAAGCACCAAGGGCCGGAGAAAAGACCGTATTGATGCCACATGAACATGTAGATCTGCCTCCTTCACTCAAAAAGAAGAAAACACAGATGAGGAGGGAGAACTGGGATTGTTAGATATGTATCCTTGAGGTATGGGTGTACCAGCAGTCCTTCGGCTGGAGGATATCTCTGAGCAGGTGCATGCCCTCCATTTTTAAACGCCGATAGACAACCCATTTGTTGAACTGACTGGACAAAACCCCTTGACTTTCTTCTCCACCAGGAATAAGGTGCTGAGAAACCCTCTGGGATGAAGAGGTGCTGAAGTTATAGCCCCTTTCTTTAGTAGGCTATTTACTTCCCGATCTACCAACTGATCAGCTTCTTATGAGAAGGTCAAAGGTAAGGGACGGATCCTTTGGTGAGGGGTTCTGAAGAACTCTATATGGAAACGCTGTATCGTTTGAAGAACCAAGGCATCGTTTGTTAAGGACCTCCAATTCGAAAGCAAGAAGCGTAGTCTGCCTCCCAAACTTGCAGGGAAAGAAAGGGTACTCTTCTCGTTGGCTCCTCTAGGGACATCGAAAGCTCCTCTGAATGCACCTTTGCCACCTCTACTGCGTCCAGTACCACAAGAGGGGAAGAATCCCCAAAATCTCCCCCGGTTCTGCCAATGCATGGATCTCGTTGTTTGCAACTTGTTGGGAGCTGTATTGTATGAACAGCTGAGTGAGTGCTCCCGGCCTCTCCCAGTCCCTCAAAAAATCTTCTGGCACAGTTTGCATTACCCAGGAACCACATAGCACGTTGATCCCAGCCTGAGAGGATGTCTGGGTCACTGAGATGGCTGGGTTCCCAGGTTTCTTCCGCCATATCTATAATTTTGGTGAAATGCCCCAAGACATCCAAAAGTTTGTCTTCACATGACTTCCAAGAGCAACCAAAGCCCTTCTTCGGGTCCTTAATACTTTTTGTTATAAACTTTGCCATTTTGGGATCCATTTCGGGGGTATTCACTACTTTCCCCACCAGTGATTGTCTGGGCCATTTTTAGCCACCTTCGGCATCAGGATCTGGTTTGAGGAATGGGGATGAAAAATATCATTGGGGTTAATCAAGTCCGAGGAGTCAGCCAGCTCTGTATAGCCTGCATTATCAATAGTTAGTTCTGGTTCTTTTGGGGCCACCTTCTGGCCTCCACAATCTGCTGGGGCCTGGTTCATCCCCAGATTCAGGTTTGTCAGAATCTTCCCTGAAATCCTCTCCCTGGAGGAGGAAAGAATCGCCATCAGGGAGGGGGAGGGTAATCCAAGTTGTCTGTCTCCTGACTAGCTTGTGCTGCTGCCCTTCTCTTCAAATGGACTGGACACAGCCTCTCAAAAACATCGGATGGTGTAGGGGTTTGCTGCCCCTTAGGGACTACCTGTTTGCTCCTGTATTAACCCTGCGGTAACTTTGGGCCTCCCGAGTGGTGGGGGAGGGGTGGTCCCTTATCTACCTTACTGTAAGGGAGAATACTGGCTTTGGCTGCAAGCAGCAGGTGTTGCATATAAATAGTATGAAACAAAAAGGGAGTTCCCCCTTGATCACGTCTAACCCGGAAACAGTGGAAAAGAGGAGGCAGGGAGGCCGACTTTCTCACAAAAGAGAATCAGTAAATATTTTTAAATCGACAAAGATGCATCCTGGACTAAAGAAAAGTCGAAAAACTATTAGTCCCTACAGTCTATAAGATACAAGCAGAAGCTTTTACTGCTGCGAGACGCCGATTAAAAGGAAAAACATTGTTGATGTACAACCAACAAAGAAAGAATACGGTGGCCATTTTCTACACAGCTTTCCCAATACCCCTGATTTTTATCAAACAGGTGTTTTTTTTAACTCTACAATACGGAACCGACAACAGCGCAATTTTTAGAAAAAAAGCGGAGTTGTATTAGTCTCTTGTCTGGACAACAGTTGTCTTTTTAAGCATTAAGATAAACTATCCTGAAGAAGGTGTCAGATCCACCAACAGCACCGAAACGCCGCGTCGACTTTTTTGGTTTTTCTATGATATGAATTGTGCAATACTCTTTTAAAAAAAAAAATTTGTAACGGTGTATATTGTGTTTCTTTTTATGACAGAGGGTGATTCCCTCAGGTTTTAATAATAAAATATTACATTTAAAAAAAAACTTCATGTATACATGTGACTTCAATATAGAACTCCTCTTCACGTACTTTGTGCATTTATAGTGTGTGTTTAAATCTATTGCTGTCGTTGTGGTCCAATGTTTGAACGATAATTCAGTAAACTCTTGAGTTACAGTGCCCTTTGACCCAGACTAGGGTTACTGCAATAACATTGCAATATAGCAGATACTTGGTGGGACTCTTCCTTTTACAGTTGCATATAAATAGGCCTTATTGCTGAAGAAATGGCCTTTTGGAACAAAGCACTCAAGACATCAATGAACCCTTCATTAAGCAGTAACCATATTGTTGCTCCACCGCATCTATAGCCTGCTTTTGAGAACGTTCCATATTAAGTTAAGTAGACATGCTGGCCTTAATTAGTCTGTGCAGACAGAAAAAAAAATCTGGGATGCTTTGCCAGTTCTTGTTGGTAGGTAACTTTGCCCAAAGCAAGAACGGGCTGTCAGGGAAAACCTGCAGTTGGGAATTCCACGATCACAAAACCGGCAACTGGAGTTGGAATAGGATGATGAAACCGACATGGAGTAGAGTAATTGCCAGACTGAGGCCCTGAACAGCTGAACGAGTTGCGACAGAAGAACAGACCAGCGAGACACGTGGCCTCCCAAAACACGTGCGTGCCCTCTAGGGGCATCTAAAGGTTACCGCACCCAGACGGGTTGGGCGAGCATTTTCTCCATCCCCTCTGGACACCAGGAACTCCTAAGAGGCCTGAATAAACCACGAGAACTCAGACGTGGCTAGAGGATGCCAACCTCGCAGAACTCTGAAGCAGAACATTAAAGTGGGTAACTCCGACGTGGTCCTTTTAGGCCACCGTATGTATGCTGCTCTCAAGTGTGCAGCCTGATGAGGCCGAACGTGTCAAGGGTTGTTTTGTTCCCCCAAGAACCCCACCTTCTGACCGCTCCAACTCTGAATTTGTTCTACCGAGGATCAGAGTAGCCAGATGAGGGGAATGGAATTAGAGAGGGTACTGCAGGGATGGAGACCTGGAACAGAGGAATCTGATTCATTAGATCTCTGTTGCTCGCAATGTTAACACTGTACATCAAACGCTGATAAACAGTAAGATAATAGTTACGTGTAAAGTAAATGAGCGTGGGTTAGTACTCATGCGCAAGCTGTGGGCAATGCTGTGGTTATCACTCCGATGTATCTCTAAACTATGCCTCTATCAGCAGTTCCTTGTTCTCTGATTCAGCAGCAAACGTTCAGCATTAGGCATATGAGTACTCGAACTCTAGTGTTTTTATGGTCTTTGCAAATAGTTTACAGGAGTTCCAGGCACTCTTCTCATTTGTTACATACTTCAAGATTTCTCTGCAGAGAATGTATATAGTTTTGGAATCAAACAAGAACTGTGTTCAGTGGTGTTTGTCTCTATAATTAAGGTCCCTATCAAGTTCACAATAGTAAGATCACGCTGGGTTGAATGTGCTTGTCTAGATCATTTTTTTTTACATAAAGACCTCTCCAGAGTTGCATTGACTCATAATGAACACAATAAACAAAATGTGCGGCAATAAAAGTTATACAGCACCTACATTTTCAAATATCATGAGAGGGAACATAAATTGGTCTCATGAGTCCAGCTGGAAATTAGGGACGCCTGTAGTCAAATCTTCATCAATGCTACTCCTTCACTGGGAAGCTGACCCGTTCACTCGCACATTTTGTTTATTGTGTTCATTATGAGTCAGTGCAACTCTAGGAGTGGGAACATTCCCCCCCCCCCTCCCCCCTCTTTTTGGTTCTGAAGAAAAGCGTTGGGGTAGGGCTTGAAACTAGTAGACCAGGGAAACGGTGGGTCATATACCTTGAGCGTTTTCCCTACATCCCCAGATTTTAACATATTAACTAGGGGAGTGAATAAAGTTATTTTTTCCCACTAGTTAGATATTTTTAATCTTTTATATATAAGTAACCCACTCCATAAATCCAATCAACATAGGTATAAAGGAACATTTGTTTGTGAAGTGCTCCTGCGTCTTTGCATGTAATAGCATACCCCTGTCCATAGAAGGGCTGGGATGAACCCTATTATGAAGCATGCCACCATGGGGCAACCCTTGTGGGTGAGGGTTATTTAAAAGACAGTTTTCTTTTTCCCGTCCTACAAGGAGGTTGCATCTCCATTCTTCCCTAGCAGGAGGACTCTTCTTTGCTTATTGGATTTCAGTTTGGAGGACGAGTCTACCTCCTTTTACCTCTACCACCCCTTAATGGTTTAGATACTAGTTTTGAGGTAAGCTGGCCTCACCATGCCAATTTGCTGTGGCAAGTCAGATTTTATCAGGTCAAGCTATTTTTAGGAACTACTGGCCCATTTTCGAGAGTGAATAAGAGATAAAGATGCCTTTAAATCTTGTTTTTATCTTGTCACATTTGCTGTGTGTTTTTAAAGACTGAGGTCAAATGTCAGGCTATGTCTTCTGACAAATTGGTGCTAATTCTTTCCTGAAGATTTAGGTTTACTTTTATTTCTCTGACTGCAAAAGTTAGAGGATTTTGGTGCGATAACTGTTTAGCAGGCATGTTGGGCACACAACATTTAAATAGCTTGTAAATGAACAGTACAAATGTTTCAAAATATGTTTCAATAGTTAGAAAGGTACTTTTTGTAATACTAAGGTGAGATGGAAACAGATTTGAATGTGATCAAAACAAATGAAAATACTTTACTTGGTGAAGTGCAAATTATAAATATTTGCTGCAACTAGATTGTCACACTTTGTATCAGTAAAACTGCATGGTAGTGGGAACATTTGTGGCCATTCAATTACAAAATGCCTGTAAATGACAGTGAGCTACTGCATCATGCTTTAGTGATACATTTATTAAAAGAGAGTTTTTAAATATGAACTGAGAAACATACCTGTCTCCGGCCCTCATAACAATTCTGTTAATGAAGTAAGAGGAAATTCAGGGGTCATGTGTACCATATATGCGGGCTAGAGTTTGATTATACATGGAGCAAAAGTTTAGCCTATTAAATCAAACAAGTTTTTTGTACTGCACACATTCTAGCCTCACATTTTTGAAGGTAGTTTCCTATGGGGCAATGAAGAAAAAGGTGCCTCAGTAAAATAAAATATTTGCCTAGGATCACACAATCTGTGAGATGAGTTTGTGTCAAGTGCATTACAGTTAAATCTAGTAGATTATTTACGTCACTAAGCCTGCAGGTCTAGTAACATATTTAGGTTTTGTTTGATGCCAGATTAAAGGAATCTGTGATCTAGGACACAGAAGTATGTGTGATGGGGGCAGGAGGGTCTTTGACATAGAGGATTGGGGCTGGGTGAGAGGCTGCTCTTTATAGTGTCTTCTGGCCTGGCTTTTAGTGTTATGTTGGCATTTCACTAACTGTTAATTGCTTATAAAAGTATTTGGTCCAAATGTGCACTCACCTGATATGCAAGCGTTTAATGCATGTTAATGTTTTTACTTGGTACTCCAAGCCCAAATAATCATTGGCCTCTCTGCATAGAAGAGCTATTCATTAATTTAAACTGCGGGAATGAAAGGACCCTGCAGCTGTCTCCCTTCCCCCCACCCCCCATTGATATGCCTCACTGTTCTCTCCCCGTCTCCTTTCTCTATCTCTCCTTTTGTGCCCTGCTTGATCTTAGACTTTGTCCTCCTACCCTCCAATCCCATCTTCTTTTCAATGGCATCTCCCTGGTACATGCTTACACTGCCCCAAATGACACTATCCCTTTCCTTATGCCCCTCTTTTCTTTGCATATATGTCAGGCTTGTGGCTCAATCTCCTCATCCTCCTATTCACCAGTCCTTGCTTGTGGACACATTTACCAATTTGCTGCTGGAGGCCAGTTCAGGCTGGTGAATTAATCACCCCATAACATTTTCTATATAAAGCAGTAGGCTCCCTTTGAGAAGTTGTCACCATTACAATATAGCATTGGCATAGCCAACTGGTCTCGCCTCTGGGACCTTATAAGTGTTTAGCCATGCAGCACTGTGGAGTTTTGTAAATGTAGAATGTAGACTTGTTGCTAGGATAGAATGTTAGTCTTTGAAGTGGCAGGCGTTAGAGCTGTGAAACTGGAGGTACCCGCTGCTAACTTCTACAATAAAGATTTCTTTCTCTTCATCCTGCATGGAGTGGATCTTTACACTGGAGATGAGCTTGTCATTTTAAAAATTTAGGAGATTCCCTAATAAGAGATCAAATAGCGAGGTGTACGAGTAATAAGGTGTGTGAAAAGTTACTTATCAAGGATTCTACTTTAGAGGAGGTGATACAGATTGCAAAGGGACTTGAACATACCGATTTGTGGATAAAAGAAATGGACAAGTGTAGTAGTTTGATGGTTCCCACGGATTTGGGCTCAAGGAATGTGGCTTCTAAGGGATCTGAGATCCATGCATGTATTGATGAGACTAAGACCATGAAACCCGCTGTTAAGTTACAATATAAGCCCCTTAACAAAGCCAATGAAACTTCTTGCATCACTGGTACTGTTCCTGGAGCCGGAGCACGCTCAGTCTAATGTTATCGATGTGGTGCACCTGGTCATATTGCTTCCAACCCTAAATGTATAGCTAGGAACGCAATTTGTAGAGTGTGTGGGAAGCAAGGTTGGTCATCTTGCAAAAGTGTGCAGGACAAAAACCCAGTACGTGAAAGAAGTGGATGACACCTGTGAGAGCATTCATGAGTTGATGTTGTGTGGATGGCATTTAGTGTTCCTGAGGAGGTGTGCTGCAATGGTGAGGTGAGTGGTAGTGTTGCTACAGAAAGCACTGATCAATTAGAAAAACCCCATTGTGCCATTCGAATGATGTTAGGATGTTAATTGATTCAGGGAGCTTATACACATTACTATCCAAAGATATGTATCATAAAGTTTGGGGTGGCATGAGCAACATGGGGTCTTGGGACATGCCTGAAATCAAGGCTGTGCGGGGTACAGTGGTAAGACCATTGATATCTTGGGAGTTAAGTGGATGGTAATTTGCTTTGGTGGGAGAAAAGTGTATGGACGGGTGTTTTTTACAAAACCGGGTTCCAACTTGTTGGGTTGGCGCCACCAAAAAGACCTAGGGATTGTATTGAATCTTAATGCTGCTCCGCCTGCCTGTTAAATTGACTATGGTGCATGATGTTAATAGTTATGATGCAAATGTGATGTAGAAATTCTCCAAAGTTTTTTCTGATATGTTGGGGAAACTCATAAACTTTTCCCACAAAATTATTCTTTAGAAGAATGCGATACCTATTGTATATAGAGTAAGGCGTGTACCACATCTTATAAGAGGTCCTCTTCAAGAACAGCTTGAGAAATTGTTATAACAAGGAAATATTGAGCCTTCAGAGTGGTTGGCTGCTATTGTGGTCACACCCAAGTATGGGGGAAAGATTTGTTTGTGTGTTGACTTGCGTGATCTGAATAAAAATATATGGGTCAACAGGCAACCCCTGCCTAATATTTCTGAGATGTTGACTGCCATGGCTGGAAGGGCTGTATTCAGTGTAATCAACATGTCTGCAGCTTTTCATCAGATTGATCTTAGTGAAGAATCAAGACACCTTACCTCGTTTGTAACCCTGCTGGGTGCATTCCGCTATTGTAGAATGCCATTTGGCTTGGCATCTGCCTCAGCGGTATTTCAAAGGCTTATACAAGAGATTTTTGTGGGACTGAAAGATGTTTTGTGTTTTCAGGACGATGTGTTGGTTGTGGAGAAAAACTATGAACACCATGACAAAGTACTGAATGAGGTTCTGGCTCTTATGGAGAGGCACGGATTGACCATAAAAAAAGAAAACAGTAAATAGAGGAAAGATTGTGTGGCATATCTGGGACACAAGATATCCAAAACTGGAATAAGACCGAAAAAGAGTATTGTTGCTGCTGTCAGGGGTGCTCCTACTCCTCTTAATAAGGACCGGCTGAAGTATTTCCTAGGGCTGGCAGAGTACTGCTCCAAATTTGTGAGTGGTTTTACAGAAATTGTCGAACCCTTGAGGCTACTGATGAAGAATGGTGCTACATTTAAATGGGATGACATTTGTAACAAGGTGTTCAATAGGGTAAAAGCTGGTATTCATCATGCACGTATCCTTGGGCATTTCAATGCTAAGGCTAGGACATTCATTACTACAGTTGCTAGTCCTGTGGAAATTGGTGCGGTCTTGACTCAGAGGAGTGATGGAGAGGAAAGGATCATTGGGTTTGCATCTAGGAAACTACAAGGAGCAGAGAGATCGTACTCCGTGATAGAGAAGGAGTCTTTGGCGTGCTGTTGGGGGATCAGGCACTTCAAGTATTTTGTCTAGGGTTTACCTATTAATGTTTGCATTGATCACAAGCCCCTTGTACATTTGTTCAAAGGAGGCAGCGGTCTTGAAGGGGGTGTAACTCCCAGGATTTCCAGGTGGATATTATCAGTGCTGGACTATAACTTTGAAGTGGAGTATATGAAAGGTCTAAAAAATGTGGTAGCAGACTATCTGTCTAGAATTCCTCTGGATGTTGTTGGGGAGGAGTTAGAAGTTGCTGTTGATGTAATTAAATGCAGCGAGTAACAAGTCTTTGACAATGTGGAGTGGGATACTGCTATGTTGAATGATGATATACTGCAGCGGGTCATTTGTGGTGTGTCAGAAGGATGGAGGGATACCCATTTCAGAAGCTGTTGCCACGTTGAAACTGAGTTGAGTGAACGTAAGTTGTGGAGAAGGAACCAGTTGATGCCACTGGCAGCTCTAAGGACTAAGATTGTGAATATTACTCACGGGGGACACTTGGGAAGAAACATGACTAAAAGATGTGTACTTCAGTCATTTTGGTGGCCTGGGATAGACAAAGATAGTGAGGAGATTGTCAAGGCGTGTCCTGCGTGCGATATAAGTGATAAAACGAAGATTGTGCGGCAGCCTCCTCTTGCTTGTATGGAATTTCCTAAGGGTCCATGGGAAAGGGTGGCGATTGATTTTCTTGGCCCTGTCTTCAAACTTGGTTCACGTTGTAAGTTTTTGATGGTGCTGGTGGACTACCTCTCCAAGTTGTTTGTTGTTGAGACTGCAGATTGCATCAAAACTGAAAAAGTGATTGACTTCATGGGAAGGATTTTTATGAATGAGGGGATTCCTAAGGTACTTGTATCTGATAAGGGAGTTCAGAAGAATGCAAGAATTTCTCTGCAAGTTGGGCATTAAACATGAGAAGGTTGCCATGTTCAGGCCTCAAGCAAATGGTTTGGTTGAAAGAGTTAACCGTCTGATCATGGAAAATATTCAACTCTCAATTTCCAATGGATAATCGTGATCTGAAGAGCTCAAGAAATTGGTTGGTCATACAGGGTGCCGCCGCATTCAGTGACTGGGGTGCTGCCGTTGGTTTCTCGCAAGTGGCGTGAACCTGGTGTGAGAGAATTCCCTGAATGGCTTAAAAGCAAGAATTGTGTATGGGTTGATCGGGCTGCAGTTGAGAGGGATGGTGCGAAACAGCAAGTGACTGCTGCAAGTTACTACAATATTAAGAAAGGTATGTTCTTTATTAATATATTCTGACGTTTAAAATCCAATGATCACAAACTAATTCTTTTAGCCAACGCATTTCGTCTCTGTCAAGACTTCTTCAGGGCTAAAACAGAACATATATCCATTACCTAAAATCCATACATATATACAAAAAAGACACTATATCCACACATGTATATACATTCATGAAAGACACTATGTCAATTCTTGTTCCTAGGCAAATGCCTAAAGCATTACCGAGTTAGCTAATTACCATGTAATTGGTATATTTACATGGTTAGCAGATCATAGACTGAAAACACTATACAACCTTATGAGTCAGAGTAGGGCATTAGAATTCAATGTTCTTGATGTGAGTGTATGTAACAACGAAGGGTCCCTAGAAGTATGTCTCTTCGCTAAGCCTACAGACCGCAATACGTTATTGCACTTTTCTAGTGGCCATCCCAGATCCTTAAAAGAGAATTTTCCGTACAGCCAATTTTTAAGGATTCGCCGTAATTGTCCCAACAAAATGGACTACTTTGTAAATGCTGAAAAACTACAAACTAAGTTATGTAATAGAGGTTACCCCAGGAAACTGGTTAGAACGGCGTTAAAAAGAGCGTGGTTTACCCCCTGAGATACCTTACTAACGCCCAAGAAAAAATAGACATTCGACCAGATAACATGTGTGTTAACGTATAACCCTAAAGCGAACAAAATCAAACAGATTATTTAAGGAACTGGAGGCTTATTCAGCAATTTGACATCCCCAAACCTTTGTCCGCATTCTGTAAAGGAAAGAATATACGGCAACACTTCGTGAAAGCAGCTCGGGAGACACCACCCAAGGGCAACATAAGAAACATGTTGGGTGTCCCACCAGTGGTCGGACATTTTAAATGTAATAGCTGTGGGGTGTGCCCAAATACGACCAATTCAACGTTTGTGATGTTGAACAATATTAAGCATGTCCAAAACAGTTTTTCTTACTGCAATACGAGAAATGTTGTGTATTCTCTTATATGGCCTTGTGATAAGGTTTATATAGGACAAACGACGCAGACAGTGAAATTGAGGATAATGCAACTCCAATCCAGAATCCGTTGTAAAATACACGGGCCCCCGTAGTTCAGCACTTCAGTGAGCAGAATCATAATGAAAACGACATCAGGTGGTCAGTGATGTTGGTGGTAAAATCCCCAAATAAGGTCACCAGACAAATGACCTTAAATAGACTGGAAGCACGGATTATAGAAATGTACCATACTGCAAGGCAGGGTCTGAATGATCGCGATGAGATATGGGCACTTATCTGAAGTTTACTTCTTTGGTGATACTCTGATACGAAACAGATTGAGTTATATATCTGTATACACTGTATATTTGTATTGTATATTTTGTACAGTCGAACGTTTGTGCTTGTTTCCCATTGATCGGATGTATGTATTTGTATATACTTTTGTACATATCTGTGTGATTTGTTTGATGAAATATTATTTTTCATGTTTTTTGTACATATACACCACTATTTAATTTTTCCATAGAATGGAAGTCAATCTCTGTGCTGTCATTTGATCCATCTTGGTGCCACCATTTACTGAGGTTAGATTGGATTGAACCCTTTTTGAGGGTTCCTTTTGTATTTAGATTATATTCCATTAGAACCCCTGTGTCTTGGGACTCCCACTTTGTCTGGCATGTGGGTAGTCCTTCTGGATCCCTCAATATTTTTTTGTGTATATGTTACACTCTAGAATGCCCCCCACCTCCCCCCGCTTCCCCTCCCTATTGTTTGGAACTTATTTTGTGCTGGTGGTTCTGCCGTGTATTAGTCCCTTTTTGATGGTTGTGCCGGCTCCAGTAACAGTGGTGTCGGAGTCCGCTGTTAATTTTGTTGCGAGAAACGTATGCCGATCACCTGGGACGCCCAGTCCCGATCACATGGGACGCAAAGTTTTGTATTTCAATGGCGCCCGTCTAAGTTGCTGGTGCGCGTCTGGAGGGAGCAGTAAAGGAGATCCCTGCCCGTGTTTTACTCACGATCGTTCGAAGGTACGTTTTGAAATCCTTCGTGACTTCATTTAGTTTTTTGTTTCTCGGCAGATTGGTTTCGCTACGCGGTGTGGTTTACCTTAGTGGGGCGCCTTGTGAACCTGATTAATTCCGCATTGAAGATAAGACAAGCGCAGATCTAGAAAGTTGTACCTTAACCCGGATGGGTTGTATTTAGAAAGTTGTACCTTAGTCCGGATATGTGTTTGTCTTACATATTTTTGGCATACTGTGTGGTTCTTTATTTCAGTGCTCTTCATGAGAAATCCCCGGGTGCGAGTTTTTTGGCACTGTGATTCGTGGAACGCCTGCAAGTCCTTACTATATATACTTTTTCTTTTGCCCACACACAAGGGGGGTTAGCAAGGTATCTATGTTTGGAGGTGTATGGGTTCACTTCCCTTGAGAGATTTGGACACTTTTTTAATGGCACTTTGGTGTGTGTAGAGGAATCTTGACTCTGGGGAGATTTTTGTCTCCCCCCAACGTTAATATGTAGTTTAATATTGCATGCCGGTCCTTACACACGCTTGGTGTTTGGTTGGTGTTTCTGAGCCCTTTTAGTATTTACTTCACACACTTATTTAGTTTTTGGTGAGTCTCGTTTTGGATCATGGTGGCACAGAGTTTTGTGACAGCTATAATATAGGTGTAATGCCTTATGTGTTACTTTTTGTATATCTATTTAGGACTTTTGTTCACCCTCGTCCTGAGGAGGCCAAGAGTTCTGGAGGCCGAAACGTGGTGGCGTCGACATGCTATAGGATATAAGAGGAGTCTGAGGATACCTTCTGTACTATATCCATTGATGATTCACACAATCTTTAAATTAAGGTTCAGGACTTCCAAGAACCGATTGTGTTATATAGGACTACCTCTTGGTGTACTCCCTGAATGAATAGGGGGACACTTTGATTAGTTGTGACCTTCAGCGTGAAATAGACTTATTGTGTATAGGTATATTGCTTGTCTTTTGTGTTATTTGTATATACTTGTTGTAGATATATGTGTGTATATATATACAATACGTGTTTCGAGCCGCTTGTGTGCTCTTGATCACTGGCAAAGACTGAAGGTAGTCGGAATGATTCAGAACATTAATTTATTTAAATCAGAGCCCCGCCCATCATGGGCGTCACGCAGCAAGGCCTTATGGTAAATGTAGTTTTCAATCATGCTGCTAGGACTTCAAAGTTCATCTCCCCCGTGTGTGATTGCTTCAGAGGGGGCAAATCTTTGGTTTTGTGTAATGCGGCAGGTCTAGCCGCGAAGCTGTCCCGCCGCTGTAAATGGCGGATTCTTAAGACTTGCAAACGCGGGATTGTTACGGAACGAGGGGGACCGGAGCCACAGGGAGATATTGGTTGCACTGCAGTAAGCCTGCCTACCGCTTTCAACTATTTTAGTAGTATTGTTGGAATAATGGGGCTTTGAACATTATGGACTATGCAGAGACCCACTGGGGTATTTAATGGGACTCAAGCCTGGCTAATATTGTTGGACTACTATAACCAGAAAGCCGAGGTGTCAACTTCGTAACGCCCACATGGGTGGGGCTTGTTAATTGAATAAAATGATGCCCTGGAAACGATCTGCTGAATTCATGCACTGTTATCATTGAATTGCCTGCCAGTGATCAAGAGGTTTTTACTCGAAACGCTTTTGGCATGAAAAGACGAAGCGTGACAGAAGCCCTGTGCCTGCAACCGCCTGTGGCAGCTGTGTGTTTAACCCCCTTGTGTGATGGCTTCAGAGGGGGCAACTCTTTGGTTTTATGTATATATGTGTATATATAGATCCTAAAAACCAATTCCTGGATGATGAGATTTACAAATTGGAAAAACTCAAACGTTTAGAACTAGCAAAATGGTGGGAGGCGATCTCATTACAGAACTATGTAGATCAAGCTATGGCTCCACGTGGGTTGAGAATATTTATCACACCTACATATGAAGCACCCAATCCAGCAATGTTAAAAGAATGGTCAGAAAACTCGACTGCAAGCTCGAGAAAGATGATGGAAATCCTGATAAAATGTGCCTGGCTGGATAGAGATGAGATATTGAAACAGATTACAGAAATAATCGCAGAATTGTCTCTTGCTACGGACAGTGAATGTTTGAAACAAACTTTGGAGACCATGAAAGTATGCCTCATCAAATATGAGGATGAAATTAAAGCGAGAAAACAAAGAAAAATGAATCGGGATTATGCTGATTATGAATGCGGCAGAATATTAACTTTCAGCAGAAAATACGATCATCTATACAGAAGTCAGAATCTACAGTCAGCTGGCGCTAATACTAATAACACTGTGATGGAAAATCAAATCATAAGCGACACAGAGTCAGACATCACGGGCGGCAGTACATCAAGTGAAGAAGGCAATCGCAAACTCATTAATTTTTTAGACGAGTTTCGTGTCATGCAGAAAGATCGACAAAAAGACCGACAAAACATGAGAGACTTTGCCTCACCGAAACCGAGAGTAAGAGGACGAGGCAGAGGATGGGAAACGAAGAAACCGTAAAAAAAGACTCAGGCAACGCTGGGAATACAGACAAAAGAAAGGGCGCCGTGGGAAGTCGCAAAACGCGTTGAAACAAGAATTATTAATGGATATAGACACGGAGGAAAGGAAGGGGGCCCCATCACTTGTATTCACCTTCACAGGCTTACCTAACCTTTGCACTCCGAAGTTTATATCACTTATGTCACATATGGGTTTGCTATCACTGGTAGGTTCTCTATCTGCTTTTGACCTTCCTGATAATACATGTACTTGCTGGACACTGTGCCACTCACTGCACCAAGGATATGAGACGGTACTACCCAATGCACGATGGATGTGATCATTGGTTATTCTGCTGGACATTCCAATTACTGATGTATTTTACAGTAATATTAGAATCTGATTGATGCTGATTGTAATGCACTTGCAACTGATAGAATTATCTTTATGAACCTTTGGAAATACCGCATTTGTGAAAAAACGTATACAGCAAAAACGTATACAGCATATATTCATATGTCTGTTGTTTGATTGCAATGTTCTATTACGTTGAACCCTTATGCAATGTCCGGCTGTATTTATGAAATTACACGCATTTGCTATATTTGGAGCAGACAGCAGGTCTAACTGTTATATTTATTACGGAGTTGAGAGACTCGCGCTGTATGTGGCTATGGACTTTTTAACTTTTGTTTATTATCTGACATGTTGATAATAACCGATATTGATTGTTATGTACTGAACCTGTGTTGCTATGACGCTATCGGATCACAGTGTGGCCGAAACTACTATCACGCAAGCAGGTCCGGGTACTGCTACAGAGATTTGGTTGTAGTTTTAAGTTCACCACTTTAAGATGGCTGACGAAATTGACTCGCGCTAGTCCTCTTTTGTTGTTCATGTACTTTTTGCAGATCAAAAACTATATATATATATATATATATATTACGCTCAAAGAACTTCTCCGTGGTATGGAAAGAAGAGAGCAGCACTCCGGGGAATTACTAGGCAGCGTGCAGTTTATTTAGCACAAACAAACGTTTCGGCAAAAAGCCTTCGTCGGTGTCACAACCCATGGTCCAAAACACACCTTAAATAAAATCATGTGATAATTCATGAACATCAACAAGGGACTCAACCCTCAGCAGTACCATAAGCGCCATCTTAGAATGGTTTTCTAAGATTCAAAACCATACAGATATAAACCATGGATTGGTTAAATCAAATAGGCAGAGGGCAAATTTCAATAATACATTCCAATGATTGTACAAAAGAGATACAGCCGTGGATCGGCAAAGGTCCCTTGAGTGAAGAAAATAAAACAATTCATGACCACATACAAAAAAGTGCTGGAAATTATACATAAATATGTGCAAAGAGGAAGTGGCCTACTTCATATCAGCAATCAAGGCGAATATTACTAGGTGCTAAAATTCCACCGTGAATAAATAGTAAAGGAAAAAGTAATAAATCCTGCAACACAGCAAAACAAACAGCCAGACGTCCGTCCGGCGGGATACGTTCATCACAAGCTATATACATATGCTATATATATATGTGTGTGTATATTGTATGCATTATAAAAAAGATGACCTTTGCATCCAGGATTACTAGAAAATAAATGTGGTAACCTTGCTACGATTAGGCGTACGCTCACTTTGTATATAAAAAAAACTAATTTATAGAATTTTTCTTCTAGCATCAGGGAATTGATAGTCCCCTTATTTGTTCAAAAATACTTTGAGATTTATCCCTCCCTACCATTTCTGTATTCTGCAGCTTTGTGTCCTTTACCCAGGTAGAGGAGGGTGATTTGGTATACCCCTATTTTCGTGATTAAATATTAAGAAAGGTGTCAAAGTTCCCGACATAAAGGGTGGTGACTAGGCAGTAGTAAAGCGTGGGGGAATAGTTACTAAAGGTGACAGCACATTTTCTAAGCCTACACAAATCAGAACAGTGAAAAAGAACGTTCTCACTTTGACTGATGGCTGGCTCTGCTTGGAGTATTGGGAACTGTTCTAAATGTCGTGCTCCTCAGCCAATTCCTTGTGATTGATGTTCATGTGATTTACCCTATGTTCTTCTTTAATCTGTTATTGTTGCACATTGTTGTAGTGCAACTATGCGTAAAGGGGGGAGATGCGTGGAGTTTTGTAAATGTATGCTTGTTGCTAGGATAGAATGTTAGTCTTTCAAGTGGCAGGGGTTAGAGCTGTGAAGCTGGAGGGGGAAGCTGGAGGTACCTGCTGTTAACTTCTACAATAAAGATTTCTTTCTCTTCATCCTGCGCGGAGTAGATGTTTACAAGCACATTATCCTGGGATTGGTGCTCCCATGGATTTAAAAGCTATATACTTGCTACACACTAGGTTATGTAGTGTGATTCCGGAATACCTGTTCACCTCTGGAAACATTTATGGACACATTCCAAAGCTTTTTATTGCACAGACAGAAAGTGCTGTGATACAAGTGAACAGCACTATGAAAAAAAGCAGTTAAGTATTTTCCAATGGATGAGATGTCGCATCCCTCCTCCCCAAGGCCACTGTTCACGAGGCACCCTTCACCAGAATTTCTAATTCAAAACACTGCTTGCACCATCTGTTTACCAGCAAACTGCTGGCCCTGCCCTCTCTCCCATACCCCTGGTTATAGGAGCACTGGCCATAGCAACAACAGCAAAATGCTCCCATTTGTCAGGTAGAGGGGAAATAATGAATAAATAGGGATGAGGGTCAGCATCACTTAATCTCCGTGCACCTAAAAACAAAAACATTAACATGACCTTGTGTAAGGTAACTGGCACTTTTGTAAAGTGATCCAGTACCGTTGGGTCAGTTGAGTTTGCGCTCTAGAAAAATGCCCCCAAAAATGAACCTGACGATGTGTACTGTAACTAGTGCTAATGTAAAGCGCTCCAACACATTCGGGTCGCTCAAGTTCACATTATATAATAAGAAATATCTCGCAGTCCCAAGGGAGCTGCCGTGATTGTGTTTTGAAATTTGATCTCCGAGAGGAGGAGGAGGACTACAGTGAGGCGGCGGGCATGCAGCGACATGGGAAGAGGTGGTAAAGACGAATACTCCTACCATTTATCAGGGAGAGGGAAAATCCTTAATAAGCATGCGCGGTGTCTGCATAACTTAATCTCTGCGCACCTAAAAATAAAATGATTAACCTGACCGTGGGTAATGTAACTGGTGCTTTTGTAAAGCACTATAATATGTTTGGGTCACTCGAGTCTGTGCGGTAAAAAATTGCCCACAATTCCTATCGTTATGGACTTAAACATTAAACGCATCGATTACCAGTCGACATTAAGACCTTTGCTGTTCTGGGACGATTGTGGTCCACAACAGAACTAGCTTGCTATAAAGAAGGGCTAGAAGAGATCTTAAGGTTTGATCTAGGTATTAGCCTGCAGTGGGTCAAGCACATGCACACGTGGTTCTGTAAACTTGGGCTGAAGCATTTCTGGAAACACCTACCTTATTGACATCCGCTTCCAAAAAAATACTTGCTCCACTGGTTGTGGCTCTGTAAACTGGACGCAACTAGCTTCATTAAGCTTTTGCATGGCTGGACTCCCACAGGAGAGCTTCTGCACTTTAGGGTTTATGAGGTCCGTGCCACTTGCATTATTAGAATGGTGCAGACTAAGACCAATAAAATTGGTTGGTATGGTCATTGATGTCGGTAAAGTTTTATCAACTGGATGTGCGTCCCACGTTTATTTTGTTGTGGGTGGGTGAAACCCCAAGTAGTGTGTTTAACTGAAACTCATGTGGCTTTTAAAGATTGGGCCCTACTCTTTCAGTTGGGTTATTATATTGTTGTGTGCACTGCCCAACAGGTTTCCATGTGAGGAGTCGCTATATTAGGCTCTCTATCTTAAATATACACTTTTAAAACTGCATCAGATGCTAAAGGCGTTCATTGCACAGATTAAGCTAAAATGAAATATCTATACTATCTGTGCGCTTTATGGGCTGAAAAGGGATGACCAAAGTATATTTGACATGCTGAATCTTGTGCTACCACACTGGCCCCGGCAGCTCATTATGCTTGGGGATTTTAATTGTGTGATCAGTTATAAAATAGATTCGACAAATCGAGCTGCAACTTTTCTTATGGTGAAAGTTAGGCAATCAGTAAATTACATGGCCAGGGTTCGTGGGTTAGTAGATTTATGGAGGATGCTTAACCCAGTCACGACCGGATATACTTTCTATTAGATTCTACATAAAAAATATTTCCGAATAGTTCTGGTGTTTGTGAAATTGGACATGATATCGCAACCTAAAATAGAAGTTTGCCCCAAGATGACATCTGAGCATAACCCCATACTTCACACCTGAGATATTCAATCTTGCTAAGGAAAGACAGATGGGTGTTTACTAGGTCATTGTTAATGCATTCTGAATATAAAGTTAGAATGACTAATTTATTGAGAGAGTTTATAAACATTAATCTGGACTCTGCTGCCCTGGGGTGGTCAGGGATTCCATTAAAGCCTATATACGAGGGGTGACCATTCAGTATATTTTGGAACAAAATAAAAAAAAGTGAGTCCGAGTTTAGCAGGCATATTTTGAATTACAGAATTTGGAGCAGCATGCTCGAGCATTCTTGGTTTCAGATATAGGTGAGCAAGTGATCTACCGTAAATTAGTGAAATTTCACAGTAGTGTGGATCATGTTTATAGAGCGAAAATTGTGGGGCGTATAAGTCTCAATGGGTTTCAATATGAGTATGGGGAGCAGATTCGGAGAGTTCTTGCATAAAAGGTGGCTGAAAGGAGTCATCCGGATATGATCAAGTGTGTCAGGGACAAGGACCGTAAATGTCACTATAACCCGCAAACTATATTGGATCAGTTTGGAGTTTCTAAAAGGGTATAAATGGTTCAGCCCCAAAAATTGTAATGTTTCTGGGTCATTGAGAATTTGCCATATTTTTCAAAAGCCATTTACCAGGCTGGAGCTTTTGCTCTACAGCTGGGACTGCAGTGTCACCCAAGGCCTAGTTGTATGTTTGTATTTTATGTGTCGAAGATGAATCACATAAAATGCAAGACACTTATGTTATTCTTCCCATTTCGCTTTATGCGGTGTAAAATGTTAAAGATAGAACAGACATAGTTTTGTTTTATTTCATGTTTTTCACCCCCTAACTGTAATATTAAAAACTGTCACAGACTTGTTTAAGTGAAACTTTATTGATTATTATTTGTCATTATTGAAATATACATTAATTAAAATTATTGGTACTTTCTGGAGAAAGATGACAGATTTGCTTTATATATAGGGTGGGTGTTGGGTCAGGGGGCTGGTTTGGCTGCTTGTGGGGTTGGCCCCAGGTCAGGCAGCCAACACCCCTACTGCGCGTGGCCAAAAGCCTTGCACAGCGTGAGGTTGGCTGCCTACAAGGGATTGACTGCAGGGTCTGGCCAAGTGGTTGGCGTTGCGCATGTTAATAAAATCTAACTTTAAGTTAAAAAAAGCAACTAGAAATTCACTGAAATAAACAAAGGTTAAAGTAACATTATAGTTTGGTAAAATGTTCAGTAAAACTACAGAAATTCACCAGTTATAGTTATCTCAAGTAGTTATAACTTGTGCCCTATGGTAACTATAATTCGCGTCCTCGCCATGCACTGCTAATTAGTGATCATATTACTTAACTGCTGACCTCTTCTATGGCATCATTGATAATATCTCCGCTAAATTTACAATGAAATTGATTAGAAAACTGCATGGCTGGTTGATTCCCCCCACCCCCCCTTCCCGTCACCATCCTGTGCAACTTTGCAAAACAGCAGCACTTAAGTAAACTTTCATAAAAACTGGGCCCCCTTTATTTTACATTTGTTATACTATTCCAACTCCAATATCAACATTTCATGGGCTACTCTATTTGTTTATTTGTCCCTTTTACTTAATGCTGTCCGTCACATGAATTACTGTGGACTCAGGAATTTGCTTTCTCAGCACTGAAACGGATACCATGTACGTTGGGATGGTAGATTCCCCTGCGCTGTAAACAAGCGTGAACCCTGCCCTGAGTAACCTGGCTGCATGTGAAACTGATATCCTGACTTTTTCTTCGGCTTGGCTAACAAGCTAATGTGGCATGCGGGCTGAGGCATGTCCATTATGATAATGAGGTTCGGGACCTGTTCTGTGGCTTGGAGGAGCACACCAAACATAAATGTCCCGAGATTTTTATATAAAGTGGTGGTGGCAGTGTGCCAGTTCTGGATAATAGTACTGTACAAATCTTTTTCTTTGGTTCAGGCAGAATGTGGCATCTGCAGGCACCACTCTTGTAATTTCAATTTTTGTGGCACCTACAATGTTCTTGTTGAGTGCACGAGTGAAGCGTTGATGGTGGCAGGTCTTCATTTTGTTATTGTACGGTTGCTTATAGAAGCAGGGTGCATTTTGGATTGCTATAGGTTTTACATTTCATAGAATAGTAGTTGAGGTAAATCTTCTCCAGGCAGTCGGTGTGTATTGCCTGTAACCTGAAGCTAAATGGAGTCGTAGACCTAAAAATGTGAGAAGTAGGAGACCGTGCTGCCTTTAGAAATTTTATAAAAGCATTTTACCCTGGCATAACTTGATGGTACTTCCTGAGCTCTGCCATTTCGTTAATGGTAGGGGACTGGGGTGGACAGGTAGATAATGTTAGAGGGAAGAAAGTCTCTAGGTGGACACTGCCCCTTTTATTACCTTGTGTGCAACTTCACGAAGACTGATGACAATCTGGTGCGAAGGTTTCACACTCCATTGTCCCGATTAGGGTACTCCATGTTGGAACTAGCATTGTTACTACCTGGGGTGAAATCCATCACCTTTCAGAAAGACTATGGTTGCACTTCAGTTGGAAAATGAGATTTGAGAAGGAGCAACCCTTTACTGGTACCTGGACCTTGTATACTGTCACCTACTTTCTGGCAAAGCAGTATAAAAGTAGTAGCCAAATCAACCTACTTTGGTCCGCATCCAAATTCTACTTGATCAAGGAAAGGAGTGCTTTGGAGAGTTCTCAGAGCTGTTGTGATCCAGGACTGGTGTCTGTAGAACACCCAGTCTCCTGTAGTTGATGAGACATAGCCGGAAGTCTGTGCAATGTGCTGGGGAACTGTGGGTCTGCAAGTACCTAGATGCCTTCCTGCTCAAAGATGGAGGGAGTGTGCCTGGCATGCAGGATGAAGTACCGTGAAGGAGGAGAAGCCCAGCAGTGTTCTGCTCTGTGGGCCATCCAGAAGACCGGACTTGCCAACAGGAGTGTAATGGCGCAGACCCCAGCTATGGGAGGTCTCCCAGCCTCCCTGCTTGGTTTATGTGGCAAACTGTGTGAAGCACCATCAACCCCATGTGAAGGTTTGCCGTTGGCATCCCAAGGGCGTGACGAGGGATGTGTTTTTGTCACTTTCCTCCGCATGCTGTGAGGCTTTACAACACCTCTGTAGTGGAAAAACGCCACCGGCCTGGAGGCCACAACTGCTGAAGACAAGTAACTGCTGTAGAGGCCTACCATACTGCATCTGCATGGATTGTCAAGCGAGGAAGTGTCACTGACTGTGCACCACCAACCCCTTTCCCCGACAACGTCCAAGTGAACAGGTCAAATGAGTCCTGAATCTATAAAGTGAGCCTGTCTTGCACTCAGGCAGTTCTGTACATTTAGAGAAATTAATGGCTTTTTTTTATAAAGGTATGGTACAACATGACGTATGAGTTACTGAACAGAGTAGTGCTCTCACATTCCGATTGAGAGCTTGCACCTCTGACTGATTCCTGTGTGTGATTTTTTCATGGCTGTTCTTACCCTGTAGATACAAGGAGATGATGGACAGAGCGCTGAAACTTTTCAGACACTCACCCCCAGTCACAGATCTGGGTTTAATCCATCATCGTTATTTAGCTCACTTCACCATTCCAGTTCAGACACAGCTATATGCAAATCAGTCTTGATCCTGGGCCTTATGGGAACAGTCCAGCCCGAACTGCCAAGCCATGTCTTCCCTGGACCAGAAACAAGCATCCTGGGACCAGAAACAAGCATCCTGGGACCGGTTTCGAGCTAGCAGCCCTCATCAGCCAGGCTAGCATGAATCCAGTGGCAATGTGAGCAAGGGACCCACGTCTGGGCATACCCTGACAACTTAATGTGAACAAAGCAAACACAAGGAGATGATGGACAGGGCGCTGAAACTTTTCAGACACTCGTCCCAGTCACAGATCTGGGTTGAATCTATTATCGTTCTTAAGCTCATTTCGCCACCCCAGTTCAGACACCGCTATATGCAAATCAGTCTTGATCCTGTGCCTCATACCCGAACTGCCAGGTCTTCCCTGCACCGGAAACAAGCATCCTGGGACCGGTTTCAAGCTAACAGCCCTCATCAGCCGGGCTAGCTTGAATCCAGTGGCAAAGTGAGCAAGGGACGGACATCTGGGCATACCCTGTCAGGATGCTTGTTTGTGGTTCAGGGAAGACATGGCTTGGCAATTCGGGCTGGACCGAGTGGTATTCTTGAAAAAGGACATTGTGGTGTTGAACCTTCTATTCATGATAGAGTGGTATCTGACATACCTGATCACTGACAATGGCATACAATTTACTTTGCAATAAATGAAGTATTTTCTGGACAGAATCTATGTAAACTTAAAGCCAATGGTCTAGTTGAGCTGGCTAATAGAATGATTAAGGGCAACACACAATAGTCTGCACCAATAGGAAAACCTTTGGAGATGGTAAGAGACGTGGTGTGGACCTACAGCACAACCCTTAGGGTTGTGACTGTTAAGAAACCATTTAAGGTTGTTAGAGCAAAGCAAGGCAGATGGAAACCAAACTAGAAAGTGGCAGGAATAAAGGAAAAAGGGTTGGAGCGTGGGTAAAAGTGAACGCTGCAAGCATCGCTTGTAGCATTTCAAAGTTTTGTGGTCCTTATCAGATCAAAGTTTCAGTAAAACACATGGTGCTTAAGAATGACTTGCAACTGAATCATTGGACAATGGCGATTTATCAAAAGGAAGCATAGAAAATCGTGTGATTGAGGCAGTTGTAGTGGGGTTATGCTGTTGAGTGATGAAGCGATAGGAAGGATAGGTTGAGGTATTGAGGAAGGTGATTGTAAAGTATGAGATGTGAGGAACTGAAAGCATGGAAATGGCTATAATGCAGGGGGCTGAAGGAGGAGAGCTCCACTCGCTGGAAAATGTGGTTGGTGGTTGATCATTTGCAACTGGGATTGCAGACCTTCGGTCTGTCTGTTCATTCATTGGTTGTTATCTGTTCTGTATTACATGTGCATTATTAATTGTTCCTTTTAGAATAAGGGGATTAGATGTATTATGCATTTAGGGCATCTCGGAAGGTTGCAGCACTGACCTCTCCCCCTGTGCCATAAAAGCCTTTGGTTTCCAAGACCTGAACGTTTTTACAAAATGTACATGAGATAACAATCAAGCAAATAGGTCTTGCCGCGACTTACTGTCCCTAATGCTACATCATGAAAAAAAGGGGAAAAAAGTCAGGACAAGGCGAACGGCATAATTTTGAGATTTCGAGCATGTCCTGATGTACGTGATGTAAACATTTTTTTTTATTTACTGATCTAAGCTGAATCATTAAATAAAATAAATATAAAAAATTGGTTCGCTAAAACGCTTTTGAATAGTATGCGAAAGGGCGGCAGCAATTTGCTGTATGGACATCAAAGCAAAAGCTAAAAAAGAAACTGGATGGGGTTGAGTGGAGAGAGAAAGTCATAACTGGTGAAAGTCATAACTGGTGAGAAAGGGAAAAATACATGAGGGAGGGAACAACAAAGAGTATTTGAAGACCTGAGGGAGAGGATAACGCTGGGCAAAAGGAGAAGAACATGGTCCAGAGCAACACTAAGCCCCAGGGTGGGTGGTTGGGTGTGGGGTTGGAGGGTTAGAATCACACGGGCGAGAGAGAGAGAAACACTTATTGCGGGGCCAGAATGGTACACACAAAGGAGAAAGCTAGAAAATGGATGCACTCTCGTGGAGTGCTCAAGCAAAAGGAAAAAGTACTTGCCTAAAAGTGAGCTGTGAATAGCACAAGGAAAGAGGCCGTGCTTCTGGGAATGGACAAACACAAGATAGTCAAGGTAGGGCAACTAATCGGAAGAAAGCAAATGAGGTTGACGATAAAGCCAACCAATGGTAAGTAATGGGTCGACTTAAAGCACAGCAAGTTCTTGGTAAGCTCACATTAGTATTTTTGCACACATTCGGTTTGTGCTATCTGGTAGGCTCAACCTAAAAAATCTTAATATCTGTTGTTTAGGCATATAGGGGAAAAATATACATTTTGCTGTGGTTTTACAGGAGGTAGAGCAAAATCAGAGTGCTAGAGGAGGGGCATTTGAGGGGCGAGCATCACACGAGGGACAAGAAAACAAATGCACTCATATTGGAGTGGTTAATGAAGAAGACAAAGTAGTTTTCCTGAATACTTAATCTTTCACCTAAAAAAACAAGCACTTGACGTTTCTACAGTTGGGCAGCTAGGTCTAAAATATGCAATATTTTAAGACATGCCCTGCTGGGCACCCAGTTTTTGATTTGTTTTATTATCCATTTAGTGTTAATGAATCCGTTGTGTCTAAAAACCTCATCACTCAAATTCCTGGCTCATTTCGGTCTATCTTATTGTACACAGGCACTATTCTATCCCGAGGCCAGGAGAGGGGATTGGATCCAGTTATCGATATGGCCTCAGATCAGCAAAACAAATTGAAGGTAGGACAGTGGGACAACTGCTTTAAGGTTTTGTTAATCTTTTATGATTCTGAGTTTCTTTCATGTGGTCACAGGATTATGTTTCTTTATGGCATTGATAAAAACAAGTATTTCGATGTGTGTATTGGTGACAGAGGAATATGGGAAATCCTACTTTGCAAGCATACATTTGACAATTAGGCATTTGAACAGTTAACTTGACCTTTAATAGTTTTATGTGGAATGACAGCTGGTGTTTCTCTTGAATTGTATTGTATTTTGTGAAGGTTCCATCTTTGAAGGCTC